>NC_091952.1:213636696-214236696 GCF_031021105.1 Erythrolamprus reginae | reverse complement strand
TATGCCAATCTAGGGAGAAATAAATTGTTCTGTCCATTGTTGTAGCAGCAAAATTGTGATAGACATCATTGCAACAGGAAAATTGGTATAGCTCTATCTCTAGCTTTCTATATATAAAAAAAGACAGGCTAAAATGTATCCTGATAAAGCCTTGATTTTGTCCTTGTCTTGGCATTACAGGAACTTTGCCTTTCCATCATTTTTCATTATTCGTATTGCCTTTGTTATATTCAACCCATTATACAAATTCACTAGCTAGTTAATCAAGTGACTCTGTTGAACCTTGCCAACTCCTTTGACTGCTACTCCCAAATCTTTTGGAGAAATAAACAAGCAATGCTCCATTGACGTCCAGACACGTTTTGCCTATGGCTATCCCACTGACAAAAATACCGCTGCCACCACATATTGTATACATTGCCATGTGTTTTTTTGGATAGCTTGAAATTTTAAAGAACAAATATATAAGAAGTTATGTGTGTACTACATGACATGAGTACTAGGTAAAGGTATGGAAAATGCAGATTTAAATTTCAATTCAACCATACACTCCTTTGGACTGTCACAATTTTTCAGTGAATCATACCGTACATTGTTTTATATGTTCCATCCGTTTGGAACCCATATCGCATCTCAGACATCAACACCCTTGAAAATGTCCAAAGATACTTCACCAGAAGAGCCCTTCAGTCCTCCACTCGAAACAGAATACCCTACAAGATAGGCTTTCAATCCTGGGCCTAGAAAGTTTAGAACTAAGACGCCTTAAACAAGATCTAAGTATTGCCCACAAGATCATATGCTGCAACATCCTGCCTGTCAGCGACTACTTCAGCTTCAACCACAACAACCCAAGAGCACACAACAGATTTAAACTTAATACTAACCACTCCAAACTTGACTGTAAAAAATATGACTTCAGTAACTGAGTTGTCGAAGCGTGGAACTCATTACCGGACTCCATAGTGTCATCCCCAAACTCCCAACAATTTATCCTTAGATTATCTATGGTTGACCTATCCAGATTCCTAAGAGGTCGGTAAGGGGTGAGTACAAGTGCACTAAAGTGCCTTCCGTCCCCTGTCCTATTGCTCTCCTATATCTCTTATACCTTTCTTCTATTCCTATATCTCTTCTTCTATTCTTTCATTGATATGTTCTATTACTATGTCTTCTTTTCTATTCTTTCTTAGATATATTTTACTATGAGTATCTCCTCTATAATCTTCATCATGTATTTAGTTATATGCTTAATTTTCATATAACTTATAAAAAAAGAGATAGGGAAGGTATAGAGAAGAAGGTGCAAACATAAGTATCATTATATATTTATTCCATTTTCATTTCAAGAACAGTTTTCAATTAAAATAATCCATGGAATAGAAAAATAAGATGCCTCTTATCCTCAAAACAAGAAAAAAGTCTTCTGCCCAGTTTCTTTGTCTGCTACATTGTGATAGAACAACAAACTTATCTTTTTTTCATACCAGAGCATTCTCTTCTTAACCAACAACATCTTGGCCCTGCTTCTCTTCACCAACAAATACCAATGATTGAATTAAGGATCTTCTGCATGCAAAGCATGTACCTTCCTACTGAGCTATTGATCCAAGTTATAGACTCCAAAGTCTATTGATCTTAGACTAAGTTTAGTTCCCACAAGGTATCATAGTGAGGTCTTTGAGATTTATTGGCATCCAGAGCAGAAAATATTGCTGGTAAAAGTACAGTATCATGTATCCCAGATTGTTCATAAAATAAACCATAATAGTTATTTCCCCCGTTTAATTAATTGTTTCCCAACTGAAGTTCAAAGCAAAGGAATTAGAATGAGAATTCAAAATGCCATTAAGCTAAATAACAATGGCGATAATCTCTGAAGGATGGGATACATCTGAAGAATTTCAATTTCCAATGCAGGGATGCATTGTTTCCCAGGCCAAGAGTTGTTCCTGGTTCTTGAATTGCAGGGCAGTGACTACACTTTCAAGAGTAGTGAGTTGGACCAGGATAAAAACAAATTTAATTTACACATAATTAGAATGAAGTAAAACCAATAAATTAATTTGCAATAGTATATTCAGTCTTATTTCTCTCAATAAATACTGATATTCTTCTCATACAAGTACTTGGCTGTGTTTCTACATAGCTTTCATGATCACTCCCAAATGTTATTTCCTGTCTAGCACAATTTATAGCTCTTTGAATCATAAGTTCAAAGAATAAGTTTAGGGCTACTATAAGTTTAAGAACCACAGAGGAGGCTGAGAAAGGATAAGGAAACATGGCATAAATCCATCAACATTCAAAATTGGAGCACTGGATTTGTTTGGACCTTGAATCCACCATTAGAAAGGTTACTTGGGAAGATTTATGCCAGGACACATTGGAAGCAAAGTGAAGCTCCTATAAAGTTATTATTTGTCCATTGAAAGTGTTTGGCTTTTTTTCCCCCCATCCAAACCTTTCACATAAAGTTCCACCTCCACTCCCTTTTCAAGTAGGATGAGCAGATAAGAAGAGAGAGTACAATTTTGTGATTAACTTTGTGAGATTTTAACCAGAGATTTATGATTGCAGAACTTTTTGTTGTTGTTGAAAAAGGCTGCTTTGGATTATTGTATCCTTGCCTTTTGCCTATTTACTCTCACAGAAACTGAAAAATGGGGTCTGGTGAGAGGAGCTTGGGAGGGATTAGTGTTAAAGTTTTTGCCAGGAAAATGCTAGCTATTCAAATCCTAGAAAATGCTAGATATTCAAATCCTTTGGCCTTGACTGATACTTCTGTTCTTTCCCTGCACAGCAGGATTGTCTAAAGTGTATAAGTCAAAATGTTGGACATGATGGTATAGTTGAAGCTGGGTTTTTTTTTAAGAGAGAGAGACATAAAGAAATCAGGCATGCTATCTTGATTTTTTTTTAATCCCATTGCAAATTTTCTTACATCACCTATAACAGAGTTGAAAGGGACCTTGGAGGTCTTCTAGTTCAACCTCCTGCTTATGCAGGAAAGCCTACAATACTTCAGACAAATGGTTATCCAACATCTTCTTAAAAACTTCCAGTGTTGGAACATTCGCAGCTTCAGATTCATTTAAAAAATGTTCATTTCTTCCAAAGAGGAAGGCTATAGAAAAGGTGATAGAAAGCTGTATAATTAGGCCAGAAATGTTTTAACAAGCGAGATCAGAGCAGCAAAAAGAAGCTACTCTGAAAAGCTAAGGAATCGGTTCTCAACAAATGAACCAGCAAACATGTGGGAAACTCTTAAAAACATCACCGGTTACAGCAAACCTCCTTTCCAAGGTGAAGAAAATCAGCAACTGGCAGATGACCTGAATGTATTCTACTGCAGGTTTGAAAGGAAACTACAGCCACCTATCTCTACAACCTCCATCCCAGACACACCAACAACAGCCAAACCTCCTACAACTCACCCCATTCCATTGGGTTCACAACCCCTGGTGATCACATAAAAGGAAGTGCAAGATCTATTTCACAGACAGAAGCCTGGAAAAGCACAAGGCCCAGACTTATCACTGCACAACTGCAACTTGTTGCTTGTATCCTTATGATTTATATTAATATTGATTGTTTCCTGATTGCTTATTTGTACACTATGACAATCATTAAGTGTTGTACTTCATGATTCTTGACAAATGTATCTTTTATTTTATGCACCAAGGACAAATTCCATGTGTGTCCAATCACACTTGGCCAATAAAGAATTAAACAGTGATACCTTGTCTTACAAACTTAATTGGTTCCGGGACGAGGTTCTTAAGATGAAAAGTTTGTAAGATGAAACAATGTTTCCCATGGGAATCAATGGAAAAGCGATTAATGTGTGCAAGCCCAAAATTCACCCCTTTTGCCAGCCGAAGTGCCCGTTTTTGCGCTGCTGGGAATTCCCCTGAGGCTCCCCTCCATGGGAAACCCCACCTCCGGACTTCCGTTGCCAGCGAAGCACTCATTTTGCCATGCTGGGATTCCCCTGCTGGGATTCCCCTGTAGCATCACAAAAACATAGAAGTCCAGAGGTGGGGTTTCCCATGGAGGGGAGCCTCAGGGGTATCCCAACAGTGCAACAATGGGTGCTTCGCTGGCAATGGAAGTCTGGAGGCGGGGCATCCCAGCAGTGGCGGTGGCTTTGTAAGGTGAAAATAGTTTGTAAGAAGAGGCAAAAAAATCTTAAACCCCGGGTTTGTATCTCGAAAAGTTTGTATGATGAGGCGTTTGTAAGACAAGGTATCACTATATTATGTTAGGCTATCTGGTTCTTCGGAGTCAGGTTTTATGACTGTGGCCGGCATTTGTATTGTCTCTATTCTAGTTTTTGCTTCCAGATTACTTCCTTTTTGTTGTATTTTAATCTTATTTTATACATGGTATGCTGTTTTAAGCATTCTAAGAAGTCTGAGATGCAACATTCTGGGAAAATAGGCTATTGGGCAACTAATAAACTACAAATAAATATGCCAGTAGAATGCATGCGTGCACAGTTCATATCTCCCGTAATATGCAATATGTCTTCCCAAGTGCATTTAAATATTAATGAAGCTAGTATGGAATTCCATTAAAATAGTAGTTCCAACTACTGCCTTTTTGTCCAATCTTTTTTTGTGAGAACAAAATTTCATCAAATTATAAAGGATTGTAACATTCGTTTTATGAATGTTGAGACACATTTGTTAATGTATTATTATTGGTTTTTCAAAGCGTCACACTTTCTGTGGCTAGAATGTTTTGCTTGCAGCATAAGATAGAACACTTCACTAAGTCCCTTGACTAGGTTGTCCTCCACAAAGGAGTGAGCTTTGAAATAATCAAACATTCTTCCATTTCCTTGTTTGAGGTAAGTAAACTAGCAGTGGAATTTGGAATAAAAAGAACCATTTAAAAAATATGCAAAAATGAATAAGATGAATAAATAAGATGAATAAAATAAAATAAATAAGATGAATAAAATAAAATGAATCAGAAAGTTGTGAGGTCTATCATAGGTAGACGCAGGTGAAGGGTCTCCTGCTTGGGCAGGGAGTTGGACCATATAATAATAATAATAATAATAATAATAATAATAATAATAATAATAATAATAATAATAGTAATCCAGAACTGAAAAGTCCACAGACAATCCAAAGTGCAGACTCTGTAAAGAAACAGACGAAACAATTGATCACATACTCAGCTGCTGCAAAAAGATTGCACAGACTGACTATAAGCATAGACACAATGCTGTGGCACAGATGATCCACTAGAACTTGTGGCAGATCTACAATCTAGGCAAAGAACTGGTGAGATCATAAGCCTGAAAAAGTGGCCGAAAATGAGCAAGCAAAACTACTGTGGGATTTCCAACTTCAGACTGACCGAATTCTGAAGCATAACACGCCAGACATCCTGATTGTGGAGAAAAAGAAAGTATGGATCATCGACATTGTAATCCCAGGAAACAGCAGAATTGAGGAGAAGCAGCTAGAGAAATTAGTGAAATATGAAGATCTAAATATCGAGCTGCAACGACTCTGGCATAAGCCAGTGAAAGTGGTTCCAGTGGTCCTTGGCACGTTGGGCGTATGCCAAAGTGGACATTTGAAAACCATCGGAATTGACAAAATCTCCATCTGTCAATTGCAAAAAGCTACTTTACTGGGATTGGCACACATAATTCGCCGCTACATCAAGCAGTCCTAGGTGCTTGGGAAGCACCCGACTGATGATGAAATACGAAATCCAGCATAGTGTATCTCGTTTGCTGTGTTGCGTTGACAATAATAATAATAATAATAATAATAATAATAATAATAATAATAATAATAATAATTTATTAGATTTGTATTCCGCCCCTCTCCGAAGACTCGGAGTGGCTCACAACAAACAATATACAGTGTACAAATCCAATCTTTAAAAACAATTTTAAAAAACCCTTATAATAAAAAGCAATCATACAACCCACATCAACCATACATGAACCATAATAGCTAAGGGGTATATCAATTTCCCCATGCCTGGCGACATAGGTGGGTTTTCAGGAGCTTACGAAAGGCAAGGAGGGTGGGGGCAGTCCTAATCTCCGGGGGGAGTTAATCTGCAAAGTTCCTTCTAACTCTGTTAATATGTTAACTGAATATTTTTAAGATGTAAGTTATGGCCACTGAAATAATACCAGCAGAAAGCAGGAGAGGTATGCTGACACAGAAAGCTCATGGGGTATATGAATACCTTGCTGGTTTTAAAACTATAATAACCAATGTCAAATCCACCTACAGATGTAAAATGCCCGTGATCACTTTACTTTCTCTCTCAATCTAACCTGCTTAACAGGATTGTTGTGAAACTAAAAGCGCTCATTAATTCCCCACAGGCAAGCACACTAAAAAGGTGGCCAAATAAATATTTAACAATGTACAATAAATAATATGAGGATGGATCTGAAAACATTATTCTTGAAAAGCAAGTGTGTCACCCTGTGCACTTTAAAAATACATCAGTAACTTTTCGGAAACTGTACCAAAGAGGCATTTTTAAATTTTTAAACAAACGGATAGAAAAACAAGAGAACAGTGTTACTTGGTACACTCCTAGGAGATTTCAGAAAATGTCAGCTTGAAAGTGGACTGCTTGAAATAAAATCTGTGTCTTTCTTATACGGTGCATAGCAGGTGAAGATATACATGCAGTATTATGGGTTGGTATCTGTTGTGGTTAGCTCTGGCCCAGCTCCTGCCCCAAGAACTGTGGGTGTGGAGGAGACATCCACATGCTGCAGGCCTGTTTTGCCCCCGGTGGAATCTGATGATGAAGGCTCCTCTGACCAAGACGACATGAGTGACAGGGATGAGGAGAGTGTGGCAGACAGCTCAGAAGGAGATCAATTATCTAGCTCCTCCTTGGATTCAGAACAAGAGTTAATGATACAGCCATGCATGCGGAGAGCGATGCATATGCAACAACAACTGAGAGATTATTATCAAATAAAATGAGGCCACCTGTGGTTGGGTGGGGCTGTGGTAATTAGTGAGGCTGCTATAAAGAGCAGCCTGTGGGTTTGGACATTATGGAGGATTATCTGATCATTGTGTTTCATGACTGCTTTCCTGACTGACTTGTTGTGTGTGCTGATTTTTCCCTGCTTTGAAACTAAACCAGAGCAAAGTGTGTTTCACTTTGTGAAAGAAGGACTGGGAATTGCCTCACAGCTGCAAGCTAAGTATCACAGAACTGATAAGGGACTTGTACAAATTACCAGTTTGGTTGGAGACGAGTGCTCTTTGCAATACCAAAAGAGGGCTTGGTTTAAGTGAATTTTCATTATAAACAACATTGTTTTGAATTTTCAAACGTGTGTGTGTCTGAAATTTGTACCTGTGAATTTTTGGGAGGATTCTACCAGAGAGCCCGACAGAACAGTATCTTTTAAAGCTCTGGCTTAACCCTTGTGCATTATGTTTATTTAAATGAGACTGAGTATTTAAACATCCTTTACTGAACCAAGTGGGATAGTTCTAGGACATGAATGCACCAATAATATCAAATACAGGCCAGAAGGGTCTATAGCACAAATTTGTGGCATCATGTTGCCATCATGGGATGTTTTGTGAAGTTTTTTTTCCCTTTGTGGAGATGGGGTGGGTATGAGCTGTATGTGACACTTCTGCCCCTCAGGCCGCCAGTTTAACACCCCTGGTCTATAGGGTATGGTAGAAAATTTAAAAATGGTGGCTACTATACAGTGCTCTGTGGTTACCCCTTCAGATATGACTTGGTCAAGGTTTCTCCATCACTTAATTGGTCTATTTTTCAATAGCATTAAAAAAGGAGCTTTGTCTTAAGATTGATTTAATGCAACAATACACATCAACATTTTTTTTCATTTCTTCTGCATAGCGACTGCATTGGAAGTGGGAATATCAGCTTCTCATCCTAGGTTGTCCTCTGGGGATGCAAACTACCCAAAAGCAGCACCAGACATCTACACAAAGATTGACTTTCTCTGTAGATTAACCACAACTGAGAACAAATCAGTGACCTTTATGTGTATTGTTGGATTTCTGCCTGTGCATTGACCCAAAAGAGAAGCTGGCAGAGAAGATTCAACTCAATTGGACCATGAAGGGCTACTTCAGGGAAACCTGCATGGCACTGTGATAATTAATTTGCCTACCGATACCTTCTTTATAATGTCAAACAAAATGATAAAGCAAACAGGCCGCCCCAGTCTTTGGAATTACGTTTCTTTTCAAAATGCACTCTTAGATTCTACATGGTTGCAACAGTTAGGAAATAAAAACCTGATAGGCTGCCTGTGCTACCTTTGTAAATGGGATGTCTAATGTGTTTGTGATTGGCAAAATACATCGGGGCAACTGTTTTGTAAATATAGATAGTTTTCAGGTTACAAATAACAGTTACAACTGGAATTTCTGTGGCTATGTGACACAATTTTGTGACACAATTCTGTCTGGAACCCATACCACATCTCGGACATCAACACCCTTGAAAATGTCCAAAGATACTTCACCAGAAGAGCCCTTCACTCCTCCACTCGAACCAGAATACCCTACGAAAGCAGACTATCAATCCTAGGTCTAGAAAGCTTAGAACTACGTCGCCTAAAACACGATCTAAGTATTGCCCACAAGATCATATGCTGCAACGTTCTACCTGTCAATGACTATTTCAGCTTCAATCGCAACAACACAAGAGCACGCAACAGATTCAAATTTAATATTAACCGCTCCAAACTTGACTGTAAAAAATATGACTTCAGTAACCAAGTTGTCGAAGCGTGGAACTCATTACCTGACTCAGTAGTGTCAACCCCTAACCCCAAACATTTTTCCCTTAGACTATCCACGATTGACCTCTCCAGGTTCCTTAGAGGTCAGTAAGGGGTGTGCATAAGTGCACCAGTGTGCCTTCCATCCCCTGTCCAATTGTATCTCCTTATCTCATTTATCTTTTTTTCCTTTCAAATATGTTCACCTATACTTTTATATCTTTTCTCCTATTCTTTTCTTTACTTATATTATTACATATCTTTCTCTTCAAAATGTATTATGTATTGGACAAAATAAATTAAATAAATAAATAAATAAATAAATAAATAAATTGTAAAATGCAATGCCCCATGAGTGATGGCAATTCTGGTAGTCCCAGTTGTTGTCATAATCCTATAATCACATGGGAGAAGTCCCAGGCAAGCAGGCTTGTAAGTGTGAGGGTGTTGTGGAGGGTATTGTGGAGTGAGGTGGGGATATAGTGTTGTGTGCAGGTATTATAGAGCACAATCAGGTACTGTATATGAATGCTGTCTGGAGGGTGCAATGGCAGGATACTATGGAGCATAGAAACATAACTAGGAAAGAAGATTATGAGAGCAGGAATGGCTTCTGAATTCCTGCTGGCTTCCCCATTGACTTTGATTGGGGGAAGTCAGCAGGGAATATAACTGATGTTCGTTGTGACTTTATAATTGCAGCCTAGCATTGAGTGTCTGGATCATGATGATTGACCGCAAGGACTGTAATGGTCCAAATTCTGATGATCAGTCATAAGTCCCCCCTATTCTATTCTATTCTATTCTATTCTACTCTATTCTACTCTACTCTACTCTACTCTAGCTTGTGATATTTTAAATGTGGCTGAAATGACATGCTTATGCTACTTTTATGGATTGACTTTGTGATCATTTCTGCATGCCAAAAGACACAGCTATTAGAAGTATTAAAGTAGTAACACAAGACCTAGGATACTTGCAGGACATACCTAAGCCTTAACAGACTTAGCAGAAGCAGATACCATTGATCATAAGGTAGCTTATTTCTGAATTGGATGTGCATAGGATGACATGGTTAATTACAAATTTGGTGGGTTCTGGAAATTTTTTTCTAAAACACTCTTCTTCCCTCATATGAAAAAGGAAGAGAGGTGGGCAGAGGGAGAGAAAGAAAGGGAATGCAAAACAAAAGAGACAGAAAGAGATAAAATGAGATGCCTATGCTATTTTTATGTAGCTAGAGGTAGCTTAATTAAATTGCAAAGGTGAAGTATTAGAATAAATTCAAAGAAGTTCAAATATATCCTCTCATTCATTGATCCTTTTTATGATAAAAAATTACTGTGCCATTATTGCTTTTTTCCCTTTGGTTTTTGCCTAGATAAACTTTACATATGTAAAGTATAGATATACTGTATATTCCATTATGAAATGGAATGGAAATGTATTTAACAAACAAACAAATGAATATTATGTATAAATGTTAAGTAGACCTAAATATATTTGTTGTGATGTATCCACGAGTCTCCTAGTTGGTTGGGGTCCATGAAGTCATTGGATAAGTTTGTTTGCTGGTTAATCAAGTCCAGCTTTCAATAATACCTTGTCAAATTACTGTTGCTACAAGTTATTCATTTATATTGAGAAATAGAATTCTGTGTAATAGGTTTTAAAATCAGCATGTAAGGTGAGATATGCTGTTAGTAGACAATGGAACTGTTCAAAGTAGGAATATGATTTGGTAGTGACACGATCTTCAGCAGTGGTGTGTTGTAAATATTTTTGCTACCGGTTTGCACACGTGCTTGTGCGTGCACGTGACACATCTATGCATGCACAGAAGAATCCCGGGTGGGGGGAAGAGCCTCCCACCACCAGCGCTACCAGTCCTAAGAACTGTTCTGAACTGGGAGAGCAACTCACCATTGATCCTCAGAGATGATGAAGAGGGCCCTTTTGAGACGAGATGCTGTGGGGCATATCAATATTGACTGTCTACTTTCCTAAACATGTGTTGTCCATGCACAGAAATCCACTGAAAGTTTAAGGATCCAGCTAAGGACGAGTAGTGCAGCTGCTTCGATACAGTAGACAACAATTCTAAAATACTTACTAGATCTGCTCTAGTAGTAGTTTCAATTGAACACAGTCATACTAAATAATTCAATTGCAGCCCTGGGAAAGCTTAGAGTTGAATTATCAAGCATCAACCTGTTTATGTATTTCTCATTTGGAATACTGTGTTCAGTTCTGGAGACCTCACCTACAAAAAGATATTGATAAATTTGAAAGGGTCCAAAGACAGGCTACAAAAATGGTGGAAGATCTTAAGCATAAAACATATCAGGAAAGACTTAACTCAATCTGTATAGTCTGGAGGACAGAAGGGAAAGTGGGGACATGATCGAAACATTTAAATATGTTAAAGGGCTAAATAAAGTTCACGAAGGAAGTGTTTTTAATAGCAAAGTCAACACAAGAACAAGAGGGCAAAATCTGAGATTAGTTGGGGAAAAGATCAGAAGCACCATGAGAAAATATTATTCTACTGAAAGAGTAGTAGATGCTTAGAACAAACTTCCAGCAGACGTGGTTGGTAAATCTACAGTAACTGAATTTAAACATGCCTGGGATAAACATATATCCATCCTCAGATAAAATACAGGAAATATTATAAGGGCAGACTAGATGGACCATGAGTTCTTTTTCTGCTGTCAATCTTCTATGTTTCTATGTTTCACCAGAATGAACTGGCAAGTCTTACACTCAAGGATAAAAAATATGGTCTAACCTCACTTCCTACTTTATTCCATTCTAACTAATTCCTGGCTTAATTTACTGTAGTTCTCAAATCCTTTTTTTCTTTCCTTGCACTCTATTTTCAACAGCACTCTGATTTCTAATAAATTAACTGCTTTAGAGTCTGCCTGCATTTCAAATTTACTTTCTTGTTTTATAAGGATCCCAACTAGTTATGCTATTAATTTATCCTTCTCTTGGTCTTCTTTAAATTGAATTAGAGTTTGTTACTTTCTATAGTAGAGTTGCACCCAAAGTGGCAACCTTCAAATATGCTGACTCACATACTTTTAGCTAGGATGCCAAATGTGTATAATATGGAAACAACCTGGGGTTTGCTGTCAGTTAAGAATGGGGAGAATCAAAGTCAAATCCTTAGGATGGCTTGAACCACACCTCAGTCTCTTTTGATTATTAGACTGGAGATTCAGTTCAGAAATCTGAACAGAAGATACGTTAATTGATTATGCTTCAAATATCAGAATGGAATCATATTTCTAATTTGGATAGTCAGTTTGGATCAAATTGCTTCATCAGATTGGCTGCTTCATTATCAGTCTGATGATTCAATGGTTTTTTTTTCTGTGGATAGACAGAGAGCTGTAGGGTTTAAAGCAGTGATTTTCAACCTTTTTTGAGCCGCGGCACATTTTTTACATTTACAAAATCCTGGGGCACACCACCAACCAAAATGACACAAAATGATACTCTAACACACTACATATTATACATATAGTTAATAATATAGTTTGTAAATGTATTTATACTCACTTAGTGTGAATAGGGTAGACATAACCAGCTGAGGCTGAGGCTTCATCTAGTGGTGGCAACATTTACCTCCAGTCCTGACCAGGATTAGAAATTGGGACCATGGAGAGGAGTAACAGCTTCAACTACTCGCCACGGCCACACAATGACAAGTGCGTGGCAGCCCGAGAGGGGGCCTTCCTTGGTGTGGATGAGAGGCGGCCTGCTATTGGTTCATTGTTAGTGGTCGGGCTGAATCCAAGAAGGTGATTGGTCAGTGAGCGTTCCCTGTGCCTCCACTCTTCCTGTCGCTGATAGCTGGAGGGATTCTGAGGGGAATATTAATGTTCGGATGGAGGCAGCTGGCGGTGGGCCAGATAAATGGCCTCCACAGGCCGTATCCGGCACATGGGCTGTAGTTTGGGGACCCTTGTTTAATTTTCCCACGGCACACCTGACCATGTCTCACGGCACACTAGTGTGCCGTGGCACACTGGTTGAAAAACACTGGTTTAAAGCATACATTTTAAATTTCTGCAATTCATAGGAAAACCAGATGTTTATCCACGAGAGGTGACTGTACAGCAAAACCTCCAAAGCCATAACTTTTATAAGAAGACTGATACAGTTTCTCAGTAGGCATTTCTTTCTATGTAAATGAAATTTAGGTAGCTGCAATTTTTACTAACAATAACTGGACTTAGTCTCTTTAGCTGTGGAAAACAATTTTAAGTATCTTCCACATAACCTCCATTTATACAGTTTCTAAGCACAGATCATAATCAGAATAGAGCTGGAAGGAACCTTTAAGATCTTCTAGTCCAGCATAGCTAGCTAGAGAATTCTGGGACTTGAAATCCACAAGTCTTAAAGTTGCCAAGTTTGAAGACCTCTGTCCTATACCATTTCAGACAAGTGACTGTCAAGTTTCTTCTTAAAAATATCTAGTGACGAAGCATCCACAATATCTGAAGGCAAGCTGTTTCACTGGTTAATTGTCCTCATAAATTCCTCTCAATTTTTCTCCAGACTGAACATTTCAAGTTCTTTTAGTTATCTTCATAGATTATATCCTTAAGCATACATATTATCTTTATTCGTCCTTTTAAAATCTGCAGTAAACTGTCAATATTTTTGGTATTCCAGAATGTTCATAGTATTTCCAATATGTTTTTAGTGGAGGGTAGAAACCAATAATAAATCCACATTTCTTTGATATGCAGCCCAGACACCCTTTCAGCTACTTGTCACATTGTAGCCTCACATTAAATTTGTTGTCAATGACAACAGTAGCCATGAATTTTCCATCTTGAATGTGCCTATATAGTTCTTTCTCTCTATGTTTGGAACCTTACAATTTTTCCTATTAAAAGACTTCGTGTTCCTCTCGCAATCATTTTCCATCCTGTCAAGATTAGATTGCATTTTTCTTTTAACATCCTAGGTATTGGCCAGGCTTCCCAATTTTTGTCATCTATAGATTTGATAAACAATCCATCAGTTCTACCCTCCAAATGTTGAATAATGTTGGCTCCCAAACAGTTCCCTGTGGAGCTTCAATGATTAAAGCTCTCTGATTTGATGTAGAGCTGTTAATATTAACTCTTTGGGTATGATAAGAAAACCAGTTTATGGACTCAACCCATGGTAGTGCTATCCAAACCATACTTTTACCGTTCACTAATGTAATATGAAATCTCAGTAAAAATTTCTATCATCATCTATTTTTGTTGACAGAAGGGAATAATTCCAAGTTTGAGAAAGATGATGCAGATGTGAAGACTGGGCCTTTCAAAGTTGCTCATCTTATAAATACCACACTTATCACCATACTATGCTGATGTTTAAAAGACTGTTGGAGAGTGTAGAAGGGGTAATAGTTTACCATGTGTAAAATCAATTATTTGTTTTGAAATGATGAAACACTTCTTCAAAAGAGGAATTACCCACCCACATTTTCTGTTTTATTCCCTCTTCCCCCTTTTTTTTGCATAGATATGCATGTCTCCAGAGAAGATGAAAGAAAAAGAGGTCTTAAAAATTATGGTGATTTAATTTTATTTTGCCCAAGACTGACATTCTCCTGAGTATTTGTGAAAATGAAGATGAATATGTAGGGATCCATTTGGTTGCTTTTCCGCCAGATGGCCATTGCAGACGCTGAACTAAGCTGAACGGATTGATTCATTTTTACCATATTGTAGGCTGGCATTTACCAGAATTCACATCATTCAAGTGTTAACAATTTTGGTGCGTTTTTACTTTCTGAAAGATGGCTTCTGCTTTCCTAATTGTTTTCTTCATTCTTTAATCCTTAAGGAGAAAAGCAATTTCCTCAAGCGAACTGTACCCCCTGTTCCCCCTTCCATAAATCATTATGAAGATGTAGTGAAACATGATAAGAGGTAAAATGCAAGAGACAGAGTCACACGCAGAATGTAGTTCACAGGCCTTCTACCAAAGAAGTTTCATTCAGAGTTGAAAACGCATTGAGATAGGTGACCTTAACAAATATTCTTGAATAAAGATTGCCCTAATGTCCTCTCAAAATCCTGAGCTAAAATTGTGAGCAGAATAATAAGTGGATGATTTCTTTGAAGGATACTTTCTCCTCCTCCTCCTTCTAGAATGTGAATATTTTTCCCTCCAATACTTTCATCCCTTTTTCTTCTGACATGCTCTTTTCTTTCTCCCAAGCAGCAGAAGTAGGTAGCACTTTAAAAAGATGATCTCTTCAACAACAACAACAACAAAAACAAAAAGTAGTAGGTAGCGCTTTAAAAAGTAGGCAGCGCTTTAAAAAGAGAAGAAGTAAGTAGCGCTTTAAAAAGATGATCTCTTCAACAACAACAACAAGAAAAACAAAAAGTAGTAGGTAGCACTTTAAAAAGTAGGTAGTGCTTTAAAAAGAGAAGAAGTAGGTAGCGCTTTAAAAAAATGATCTCTTCAACAACAACAGCAACAACAAAAACAAAAACAACAAGAAAATTAGTTTGAGGCCTCCATGAAATTAGCCAGAATCTTGCATATTTCTCTTATTTGTCTTTAAGGAAATGCCTAAAAGATGGGTGATAGATGTTCTTGAAAGCTTAGTTCATGCACTAAGGATCCCTGGATGACTCGTAGCTATTAATTCCAATAAAATAATGGGAATGCCAACATGTCGTTCTGACCAGTCAGTCCAAATTTTTTCTTTCAATGAACATTCCAAATAAGTAACACATTAGGATTGTGTAAGGAGTGCTTCATATTAGGGAAATTTCAACTGAACCTTCACAAATCACAATCTAGGCTCACTTCCAATAAAATGTCTTCTTTTCACAGCTTCTAAAATACTTTACGGAATAAATGGCCTTTTTTGCCATTTCAGTAAACTTTCATGTAGAACACCAATGTTTCATATACTTTGTGACATTGACTTGAATAGTTGGATGGGTTTTATAACATCATTAAATTTATCTTCTTATACATAACCTTTTAGGATGGCAGACCTAACAGTACTTTAGTATTCATGCATTTCTTCAGCTCAGTGTTCAGTTTCTTTGACCAGGCATAAGCCTTAACTTTGCTGTTTTTTCTGGTAATGGAATATTCTTACACAACGTGAAGTTCACTTCAGCTATTTGCACTCTGAACATGGGTTTAAGCCATATACAGTGATACCTTGTCTTACAAACTTAATTGGTTCCAGGATGAGGTTCTTAAGGTGAAAAGTGTGTAAGACGAAACAATGTTTCCCATAGGAATCAATGGAAAAGCGATTAATGCATGCAAGGCCAAAATTCACCCCTTTTTGCCAGCCGAAGCACCCGTTTTTGCACTGCTGGGATTCCCCTGAGGCTCCCCTCCATGGAAAACCCCACCTCCGGACTTCTGTGTTTTTGCAATGCTGCAGGGGAATCCCAGCATCGCAAAAATGAGCACTTTGCTGGCAATGGAAGTTTGGAGGTGGGGTTTCTCAGCGAAGGGAGCATCAGAGAAATCGCATTATCGCAAAAACACTGAAGTCCTCGAAACCCCACCTCCGGACCTCTGTGTTTTTGCGATGCTGTGATTTCACTGAGGCTCCCCTCGCTGGGAAACTCTACCCCCAGACTTCCATTGCCAGCGAAGCGCCCGTTTTTGTGCTGCTGGGATTCTCCTGCTGGGATTCCCCTGCAGCATCACAAAAACACGGAAGTCTGGAAGTGGGGTTTCCCATGGAGGGGAGCCTCAGGGGAATCCCAGCAGTGCAAAAACGGATGCTCTGCTGGCAACTGAAGTCCAAAGGTGGGGCATCCCAGTGGCGGCGGTGGGTTTGTAAGGTGAAAATAGTTTGTAAGAAGAGGCAAAAAAATCTTAAACCCTGGGTTTGTATCTCGAAAAGTTTGTATGACGAGGCGTTTGTAAGACTAGGTATTACTGTATATATATAATGTCGAGAGGCAAAAAGGAAGCTGTATGCTCCTCCAATATTTGGGTATACCAGGGTGATTCGACAGGAAAACAAAACAAACAAACAAAAAACCCCACATAACTCTTTCCTGGTACAAGCTGAGAGGAGGAGATCCTGTGGTCTAAAGGTTTAAGCTGCTGCCTTACAAGATAGACTCTGCAGGTTCTGTTATGTCCTTAAAAAAATAAATGGTTAAATCGCTGATTAGTCAAAATGCAGTTTAGCTTAAAAGAACTGCCAAAAATAAACTGCTGTCTGTAAATGTTCCCGCCTAAAGGAAACGTATAAATAGGGCAACGGATTAGCCGTTGCCCTTGTTGGGAGTTGGCTGTTGTAGAGAGTGTTTCCTATGATTATGATGAATAAAGAAAACCTGTTGAATTGAATGAGTCTCCGAGTACAGACTTAACAGGTTCAAATCCTGACAAGGGTATGTCTAGCTGATGAGAGCACAATAAGCCTGAAATAGATCTATAATAGCCTCCCTTCCTTTTCACTATCAACAAAAATATGCTACACACACACACACACACACACACACCTTGTGAATATAGTCTGTCTACCAATCCCTTATGCCAGAATGCTAATAGTGGTACCCACAAGAAATGGTTATGTTTTGGGTCACATAGGATCAAATACTCTGCCAGAAAATGATCAATTTGGTCATTTTAAAGCAAAATGCAAATTGTGGGAGTACTCCACTGAAGATTATGTACTGAAACTGGGACTAGTGTAATATAGCCCTTCATAGATTCATAGAATGGATTTCAAAATAAAATAAAATAAGAGAAAGCCCAAGTAAAGGAGAAGAACTTTGGAATTTTAATTCTGTGGAAATAGATGTTTAGGGATCTATGTTTAGGAATAAATTGTTTAGGAATAAAATAAAAGGAATAAATGTTTAGGAATAAATTGTTTTATATCAGTGGTTCTCAACCTGGGCGTCAGGACCTCTTTGGGGTGTGTGTGTGTTAAATGACTGTTTCACAGTGGTCACCTAAGACCATGGGAAAAGACCAATTTCACATGGTGTTAGGAACTAAAATTTCTATTCTAGCATGTTGGAATATATTTTTACATTCTGATAAGTCAGGTGTTTACAGTGGGGGTATCCCTCTGACCTTCCTGACAATCAGCTTAAAACTCTGTTGAGAATTGGTGCCAGACTTATGGTTGGGGGTCACCACAATATAAGGAATTGTATTAAGGGGTCGCGGCATTAGAAAAGTTGAGAACCACTGTTCTAGGTCTAATCTGATTTTTACTAATTTGGAACTCTCTATTCCAACTCCTTTTCATTGAGAACCTGGGGCAGTCAGTGGCTATTTGTATAGACCAGCATGATCTGGAGATGTGCCCAGTGCATTGTTTTGAATTTTACAGTTTTTCTTTTGGTAAGTATTTATAGGAAAACCAGCTGTTTTCCTATGAATAAACTCCTCTGACATTTATCTCATTTAACATTGAAGGATGATTTTTTAAATGTATAGCTTGAAACTGCAGTTTAATGTTTCCAAATGTAAAATAATGCACTTGGGGAAAAGGAATCCTAAATCTGAGTATTGCATTGGCAATTCTGTGTTAGCAAAAACTTCAGAAGAGAAGGATTTAGGGGTAGTGATTTCTGACAGTCTCAAAATGGGTGAGCAGTGTGGTCGGGCGGTAGGAAAGGCAAGTAGGATGCTTGGCTGCATAGCTAGAGGTATAACAAGCAGGAAGAGGGAGATTGTGATCCCCTTATATAGAGCACTGGTGAGACCACATTTGGAGTACTGTGTTCAGTTCTGGAGACCTCACCTACAAAAAGATATTGACAAAATTGAACGGGTCCAAAGACGGGCTACAAGAATGGTGGAAGGTCTGAAGTATAAAACGTATCAGGAAAGACTTAATGAACTCAATCTGTATAGTCTGGAAGACAGAAGGAAAAGGGGGGACATGATCGAAACATTTAAATATGTTAAAGGGTTAAATAGGGTTCAGGAGGGAAGTGTTTTTAACAGGAAAGTGAACACAAGAACAAGGGGACACAATCTGAAGTTAGTTGGGGGAAAGATCAAAGGCAACATGAGAAAGTATTATTTTACTGAAAGAGTAGTAGATCCTTGGAACAAACTTCCAGCAGACGTGGTTGGTAAATCCACAGTAACCGAATTTAAACATGCCTGGGATAAACATATATCCATTGTAAGATAAAATACAGGAAATAGTAAAAGGGCAGACTAGATGGACCATGGGGTCTTTTTCTGCCGTCAGTCTTCTATGTTTCTATGTTTCTATGAAACAAGAAGAGCAAAGGCTAAAACCTCTAGCTAATATGGTCTGTCCTATATAAGCTTACACAGCACAGACCGTATTGCATTATACATAAGATAATTATACTTATTATTTTTGACTTTTTAATTTCCAAAAAGGGAGCACAAAATGATCAATGTAATCTCTGTGTTACAGAAGATTCAGGAACAATATTTTGAATATTATTGTTGTGAAATTCTTGAAGAATCCGGCTAAAACTTTATATAGTTAATATCATTATTGTATTGCTCCTGGTTCCGCTCAGTAGTGTTAGCGTGGGGAGGTTCTACCCACCCACCTGGGATACTTCTGCACATGCATAGAAGCATTGTGCGCGAGTGCAAACCAGTAGCAATGGGTTTTAGAACCCACTACTGGTTAATATCCTTTGAAGGATCTATTTTAGATCTCATGCAATTATGTTTCAAATGAAACAGCTTTAGGCATTTTGATATTTTCCCACTATGATTAATGAATGACCTTTTCTTTAAGTGAAATCTTAAATTTTAAAATGTCTCAAATAAAATTGTAGTTTGCTCTTAAATTGAAACCTTGAATTGAGTCATTCCTTCTGAAACTTACGTCACAAATTCATAAAATCTACTTTCTTCTTATCAAGTATATTTATATCATACCGGTACTCAATATATTTTTATTCCAATCTATACGTCTATTACTTTGGGGATTTTTTTTTAAAAAGATCCTAATATACTTTCTTTTATTCTGTATATTAGTTGTGGACTATTATTTCCAATGGAACAAAAGATAATTTTTCTTCTAAAAACAATTGTAGAATTTTTGAGGGAAATTATAAAGCTGTTTCTTTGATTGGAAACAGAGATGTCCGTGGAAAATTGTAAAGGAAGGCAAGTAATGATTATGCATCATGACACCACAATGCAAATTTCATACCTTAAGTACAGGCATGCAATGTCACAACAGAAGCACAAAAAATATAGTTTGTATTGTCAAGGTCCATGCTTTATCTTTTTTTTTTGCCAATGTAGCTGGAAACAGACACCTATAGCTAAAAATTGAATGTCAGACAGAAAGTTCAAACTAGTAGTATAGTCATTAATCTTTATTACTTCCCTTTGTAGAATTGTAAAGAGTTACAACAACATGGAGGAAGAAATCCCTGTGAATATGACCTATAATTTTGACATTTTATTTTGTGCTTGTTTCTGAAGCACATATCCTAAAATTGGAACCATAGAGAGAAAATTAGCATTGCCCCTGCACAAGGATGACACAAAAATATATAGCATTTTTTTTCAGAGTTGAATTGAAGCTGGTAGGCAGGAGGCCATTTTGTTTGACTCTACTTGCACAGCTGGAAGAAGCAAAAAAACATGTCAGTACTTGGCCCAAAAACTTGAGGCCATATCTCCAAGTTCTCAGCTCAGCTTGAACAAGTTTCAGTTGGTAAGAGAACTTATGGCAGCTCTCTTTTTTTTTTTTTTTTTTTTTTCAATTTTTTTATTATTTTCATAAAACAGACATACAGACGTACAAACATTAAACATAAAATGGGGATGTATTTCCCCGCTTCTTTTGAAAGTATACATTCAAATAGAGAAAAGAATACATAATCAAACATTTGTTGAATGTTAAAAAGTATAGTAAAAAATTTTCAAATCTTAAATGCAATATTAGTACAGTATAAGTAAAAATGCTTAATATGTTATTTAAGTGTAATATATTCATCTAATCAAACATTCAAACTAATCTCAATTACTAAGCATACATAAAACAAAATTTTTAATATATCGCTTGTGAGTAAACAACTATGTCAAAATCATCAACAAATACATCTAATATTGTTATTACCTAAATAAAAACAGATCTATCTCTTATTTTTTCTTATCTAACCATTTATATATGTTGTTCCATGTTTCGTAAAATTTTGTATCTTCTTGATCGTTTAATCGTCTTGTCATCATATCCATTTCAGCGCAATCTAATATTTTAGCTATAACTTCTTCTTTCTTGGGGATTTCCTCCCCCTTCCAGTTTTGCGCATATATTATTCTAGCCGCAGTTAATATGTGTATAATTAAGTAAAGAGTTTCCTTCTTATAAGTCTGATTAGTAATTCCTAATAAGTAAAATTCCGGGGTGTTATCTATGTCATATTTTAATATTTCTTTTAATATCTTCTCAATCATCTTCCAATAAGTTTTAGCTTTGCTACATGTCCACCATTGATGGTAATAAGTTCCTATATCTTTCTTGCATTTCCAACACAGTGGGGATGTTTTAGGAAACATTTTAGCTATCCTGTTAGGTGGAAGGTGCCATCTATAAAACATTTTAATTTGGTTTTCTTTTAATGAAACTGACTTGGTCATTTTCCAATTATTAATCCAGACTTTTTCCCAAGTATCTATATCTATTTCCTTGCCTATATTTCTGCACCATCTTATCATGGTATCTTTTAGAGTCAACTCTATATTTTTGTGAGCGATAAGAAATTTATATATTTTCCCTATCATTTTTACTGAATTATTAATAATTAAATGACTTAGCAAATTCTTACTTTTATTAAAAGTATAAAGAGTTATATCCTTCTGGTATCTGGATCGAATCTGGGCATAATGCCACCAATCTATTATTATCCCTTCTTCTTGTAGTTTATTCCTAAGCTTTAGCTTCATCTGATCATTTAATAATTCTTTATATCTATAAAATATTTTCGTGTCTTTTATAGATTTTGGATGTGTTATTGCTTCTAGGGGGGCTATCCATTCTGGAACATTTAAGAAGTGATTTTTCTTTATGTCCTTCCAAACCTCTAGTAAATACTTCCTTAATGTGTGTCTTTTAAAATATGAGTGATTTTTTTCCTTGTCATACCATATAAATGCATGCCAACCCAGCATAAGATCATGTCCTTCTAAATTTAATATTCTTTTATTCTCTAAGGTTATCCAATCTTTAATCCATGTTAAGGCGGCGGCCTGATAATATAATTTCCAGTTTGGAAGACCAAATCCTCCTCTTTCTTTGATGTCTTCCAAACAGTTTATTTTTATCCTTGCTTTTTTCCCTTGCCATATAAATTTTTTAACTAAGTTTGTCAAAGTTTTAAAGAAAGTTCCCCCTGGGTTTATTGGAATTACCTGAAAGAGAAATAAAACCTTAGGCAAAATATTCATCTTGATTGTGGCAATTCTTCCTAAAAATGATATTTTCAGGTTGTTCCATGTTTCTAAATCTTTTTTAATTTCTGATAATAATTTTATATAATTATCATTTTTTAAAGTTATTGTTTTCGCTGTTAAATTTATTCCTAAATATTTTACTTTCTTTACGGTTTTTATTCCAGAAATATTTTCTAATTTAGTTTCTTGTATTTTATTCATATTTTTGGTTAAGAAAGAAGTTTTACTTTTATTTATCTTTAAACCTGCTACCTTTCCAAATTGTTCAATAGTTTGCAATAAAGAAGGGACAGTTGTTATCGGTTCTTCAATTATAAACGTTAAGTCATCTGCAAAAGCTTGGAGTTTGTAAGTTTCGTCTCCTATAGTTAAACCTTTTATTTCGGAATCCGCTCTTATTTTAATTAATAAAGTTTCAAGTGTCATAATAAATAACAATGGTGATATAGGACATCCTTGACGAACTCCCTTGTTTATATCAAGTGCTTGTAATTGGTTATTATTTAATATTATTTTAGTCGTTTGTTTTGAGTATATAGTATCTATTAAATTAACAAATTTTGAGCCAAATCTCATTTTGTTTAATTGCATTTTTATAAATGTCCAGTTAACGTTGTCAAAGGCCTTTTGAGCATCTAAGAACATTAAGGATGCTGTCTTATCTGGATGTTGTTCATAGTATTCTAATGTATTTATTACTGTTCTAAGGTTATTTTTAATTTGTCGCCCTGGTAGAAATCCATTTTGGTCTTGATGTATTATTCCATTTATAATTCTTTTAAGTCTATCTGCATAAATGGCAATAAATATTTTATAATCTACATTTAATAAAGATATGGGTCTATAATTTTTGATTTTTAGTGGGTCAGTGCCGGATTTGTGTATTAAAGTTGTCAGCGATTCTGACCAAGATTTCGGAATTTTGCCCTCAAGTCTACATGAATTAAAAATTTCTAACATATAGTTTCTTACTATTTCATTGTCTATCTTATACCATTCTGCCGGTATAGCATCCGGACCAGTGGCCTTATTGTTTTTCTGTTTTTTAATTATAGTTAGGAGTTCTTCCATTGTTATTGGACCATCCAACATAGTCTGTTGATCTTCTGTTATTTGTGGTAATTTTGAAGCCTGTAAGTAATTAAAAACCTCATCTTCACTAACATTGTCTTTGGCATAAAGATCTTTATAAAAGTTATAAACAATGTCCGCCTTTCCTTCTGTATCATATTTTATTGTACCATCTTTGTCTTCTAGTTTTTTTATCAATTTGGATTGACTCTGCTTTCTAAGTTTATATGCTAACCATCTGCCTGGTTTATTTGCATGTTCAAAATAATGTTGTTTTGCTCTTTTAATTTTTTCAGTTATTTGATTTTGTTCTATAATTCTAATTTTATGTTTAATTACATTTATTTCTGTTTTAAAGTCTCTGTTCTTGGTGTGTTGCTGCGATGCAAATTCCAATTGTTTTAATTCATTTATTAGTTGTACGTACTTTAATTTATTTTCCTTATTGTATTTTGCTGTGTAAGATATTGTTAACCCTCTTATATAAGCTTTGAGTGTATCCCATATATTCTGTGGAGTGGTGTCTGGGGTTTTGTTAATCTCAAGAAATATTTTTAATTCCTTTTCGATCCAATCTTTATATTTCTTATCATTTAGTATAATTCTATTCATCCGCCAAATATTCTGTTTGTTGTTCCTTCTTATATAGACCACTATTGGGTTGTGGTCAGCCCATGTATTAACATCTATCTCTACTTCCCTTATTTCTTCTGCAACCATTTTTGATGTCCATACCATGTCTATTCTTGTCCAGATTTTATGGGGATTAGAATAAAACGTAAATTGTCTTTTATGGGGGTGTCTTTCCCTCCATATATCATTTAGCAATAATTCTGTTTTCATTTTTTGGAAAGTACTAGGTAGTAGATTTCTTTTTGTTTTTTTCCTTTTATTATGGCTCCCTCCCCCTGAATGGTCTAATTGCCTATTCACAATAGCATTAAAATCACCTATTATTAATACATTCTCAATAGCTAAGTCTATTATTATTTGATGTAAATTTTTATAAAATATCATTTGGTCTTCATTGGGAGCATAAATAGAAACAACCACTATAGGTCTAGGTTCAATATCAACTTGTACAATCAATATTCTACCATCATTATCCTTATATATCTGTTTGGAATTTATAGAATTCTCTACATACATCACCACACCTCTTTTTTTTTGATCTGCTAATGCAGCATACATTTTTCCAATTTTGGGATTCAACAATAATTTTTGGTTATCTTTTTTGATATGTACTTCTTGTAATATTGCAATTTGAGCATTTTGATTTCTGATTTTAGAGAAGATTTGTTTCCTTTTCCTTGGTTCATTAAGTCCGTTAACGTTTACCGAAAAGATCTTTAGATCTTTAGTTGTTGTCATTTAGTGGGTTTTTTGGTTTCTCGCTGAGGCTGAACTCTTCTTATAGCACCTTGGTCCTGCTCTATTGCTAGAGCTGTGGCCCCCAATAATTCTTCTTGTTGGATTGCTAGTATCTCCCCTGATTGCTGTTGTGCTGGTTGTTGATGAGCCTCTTGTTGTTTATCTGAAAAGTCCATGTGGCTGATGCCACTATTTTCAAAGAAATACTTATGGCAGCTCTCATATGGAAACAAAATAGCATTGTGCCTATCTTCTTAAAAAAATTAATACTATTCAAGTTATCAAGTGTTATTACTATTTAAGTCAACTCAGATTATCTTGCATTCACAGAAAAGCATTGAACAAATTAACAGAAACACCATGTAAAAACTATTTATGAGGAAGCATGAAAATGGACGTAAAACATGCAATGCCTATCTTGCTATTAACTGATGTTTAGAAGGTGGTGAACAATGTGGTATCTGTATATACAGTGGCTATGAGAATTTTTTGCATTTAGAATCCAATGGCCTAAAATGTTTTCAAAAGCATGTGTAAATTCAGTTTGTTATTGTTGTAGCTTGACTCCAACTCTTCAATACATTTGCAGACTGAATCTTGAGTTTGATAATACAAATCTTATCAGAAATTAAGAAGTAAATCTTAATGTTATGGTGTCTGAGATATCCATTACACAATCAAAATAAAAGAAAAAATAGCATCACCAGACTGCTTGTGAAACAAAAACAAGTATTTCCTACTTGTATTTGTTCCCCTGTTTTCTTCTTTATGGGACAAATTTAGTTACATATTTATTTGAGCTCTTCATCTCATGCATGGAAGTTTCACATGAGCACCAGAAATCCCATGGTAGGCTAGAACAACTGAACAACAAGCATGCACCTCAAGTCCCTGCAATAAAATCACAATGAAGTGCCATTTAAATATCAACACATTAATAATAAGTTAGCAACATACCACATGCAAGATTAACAAATGGCAGGCTAGTTTGCAGTTCAGCATGTTATGCAAAACCGACTACAGAAAAGCTTCTTAAACTGAAAGAGATTAAGGTCATAAAAACAACTGTTAGGACTGCAGTCTTTGCAATCCATATGTGCTGCACGTATTACTTGCAAAAATAATTCTGTCCTTTTCCTAAATCAGACTGAGAGGGAAATTCTGAAAGGGGTTAAGGCTATCTATAGCATCTTAAAGAGATGCCACCAAATTATCAAATAACCAGGACTATTATTTCCAACGGTACCACTGATAATGTTGAGGAGCTTTTCTGAATTTGACTTTCATACAATTTAGTAAAAAAGAACATTTTGTCAAAGAGTCTATCAATCAAGCATTTGGCACATGTACACTATAGGAAATCTGATAAACATTGATTTCATATTTTCATAGTCTATTTTACATCAGACCAGATGACTTCAACCATCTCCTCCCCTCCTTCTCCTTCTCCTCTTCCTTAACGTTTTCCTGCAAGTGCAGGATCTGCTTTTCAGATCATTAAATGCCACTTTGCCACTTATAAAATCAAAAGAGATTAGAAAGAATATTCATTGACCTAGATCCAGTGATGGGCTCCTACGGGTACAGTCAGGAACACAGTACCAGTAGAAAAAGTTGTAGCTCCACCCCAGAGCACCCAATTTGCACTGAAAGATGTTGAAACAAAATGCATAAGCCATGCCCACAGTGTGGTAGTAAAAATTTTGGTAGCCCATCATTGCCTAGATCCCTGGTTGCAAACTTATGGCACTCTGTGGGCACATGAGCTGTAGTTCCACCCTGCATGTGTGTGCACCTCCCATTGGCCACACACATGCACAGTGTTGCATGCCTGTGGCACATGCCCTTGGTTTTAGGAATTCTGCCATTCATGCACACTGGAGATGCATGTGCATGCATGGGGCATATGCGGGAGATTTGCATGCATGCGGGGTGTGTATGCACTTGCATGGGGACCATATGCAGAGGTTCACATATGCAGGGGGGCACATATGCAGACAGCAGAAGGGGGGTACCATTCCTGGGCCTCCTTCTCCCGCCCACACTCCCCCTCCCCTTGTGTGTGTGTGCATGCATGCACACGAGCATGTACAACCATCGTTTCCAGGTTTTTTTCGCTTATGCGCATGCGCAAAAGTGAAAAAACCCGGAAATGGGCAAACAAGTAAGTGCCCGTTTGCTGCTGCCCGCTGCTGTTTGCCCCCCCACACTGCTTGCTCCACTTGCGTCTCATTCTTGGGGAGAATGGCAGCAGCACAGGCGGTGGGGGAGCCAGCACGAGAAGCAAGCAAGAGGTGAACAGAGGGGAAGGCAATGATTGCAGTGGGGCAGGGCAGGAGTAGGTCTGGGGAAGCGCCGATGGTGCTTCCCCAGACAATTCAAAGTGTTGGTGATGACCTATAAAGCCCTACATGGCATCGGACCAGATTACTTACGGTACCACCTTCTGCCGCATAAATCCCAACAGCCCATCAGGTCCCACAGAGTTGGCCTTCTCCAGGTCCTGTCGACCAGACAGGGGCCTAGGGGAAGAGCCTTCCCTGTGACGGCCCCGGCCCTCTGTAACCAGCTCCCTCCGGAGATTCGGACTGCTCCCACCCTCCCTGTCTTTCACAAGCCTTAAGACCTATCTATCTCGCCAGGCATGGGGCAACTAGCATATGCCCCCTCCTTCTGACCATTAAAAGTTATATGTGGTTAAATTGTTAATATTGATTGTTTGAGTGTGTAATATCGATTGTTTTTTAAGGTAATGGGTTTTAGTCATAGTTTTAATTATTAGATTGGTACTTATATTGTTTTAATTGTTGTTGTGAGCCACCCCAAGTCTCCGGAGAGGTGCGGCATTCAAGTCTAATAAATTATTATTAATTATTATTATTATTATTAATTGATCTGATCTAATAATTATTCCAAATAGGGCTTACAGTTCTTACTGTATGATAACATGCTTTGAGACTGTAAAAAGATAATTCATTCACATTGGCCCTTGTTTTTAGTCATAGGGATCTATTGGGAGAAGAATATGAGGGTGGTTTTTCTGGCCCCACCAAGGGAGAAACTTATCCAATGTGTTGAGTAGCATGTGTGCATATACAGATGAGTTATAAAGATAAGTTGGATGTTATTTTATTTTCTTAAAGAAAAAAAATGCATAGATGCATGCAAATTCATTTTTATTTTTCATTATGTTCAACTTTTTAAAAAATCTGCAGACTTTCAACTAAGAGGATTTGTGTTTTGTAGCTCAGAGTTGGTTGGTTTGTTTTTTAAA
Organism: Erythrolamprus reginae; assembly: GCF_031021105.1. Classification (NCBI taxonomy): domain Eukaryota; kingdom Metazoa; phylum Chordata; class Lepidosauria; order Squamata; family Dipsadidae; genus Erythrolamprus; species Erythrolamprus reginae. The sequence continues at coordinate 214,208,758 of NC_091952.1, read as the reverse complement.
AATGAAAAGAGGCAGAGGTATTGCTCTGTATTTAATCTAAATCCCAGAGTCTTATAGAACATGAAAGGCAAGTCCATTTATAATGGCATAAGCTATTGGAGACTGTAGTCCATATATTCAGATACACAAATACATATGCCATCAGGGACCATCAAAAACTTGTCATTTCTCTTTACTCCTTTCTTTTCAAAATGAAGTATTTCCAACAGAAATACTTAATCTTATATTACCTTTTTGGCATGATTTTAAGATTTCTGGCATGGGAAACTAAACTGGAATATTCAGAAACAAAATTAATATATGTGTGAATTGCAATTAATTGTAATTAACAACAGAGCTGTCTTAGATTTCCATAATATCACTGTATTCTAGTGAGAAAGTACTTTAGAAGGATACAACAAGAGCAACACCAATAACATTATAATTTGGTGTGTCTGAGCACCCAGTAATATGATTTTCTAGAAATTAGAACAGACAAAAAAGTATAAAAATGAAGACATTATTTATTTTAGAATAGTATGTGCAGTCCAATCCTATGTAGATCTGCTTGGAAGTTAAGTTTCATTATATTGAATTCCTAGTTAACTGTACAAGGAAGTATACTCTTGAATCTAAGCTATTTTTGCTTTCCACTCTACATTTTCTGAATTCCTACCCATCATTTTTAATGGAGTAAGAATCAATCTACCTGAAATTTATTTGTGTACCTGAAAAATTATTTCTGCTCATATAATCAGTGGCTAATTAAAAACCAAAGTCCTTTAAAAATGTACAATTATTTTGCTCTCTTAGTGCATCCATTAGAAATGAGTAATACATAAAAACAAAAGTGATATTTTAGTTTTCGATTGTTATATCTTTCCCTTAAAAAAAAAGTTTTTAACTGTGATTCTTATACAGTTCCAAAGAGGTAAATGCACTATTTATGTGAATCCATTTCATTATTAGATACTTTTATTGTTCAGATATTCAGAGATGGTATTTGCTGATCTTCCGAACCAAAGTTTTCACTACCAGTTCTCCAGAACCTGTCAGAACCTGTTGGACTACCTGTCAGAACCTGTTGGACAAATGCATTGGCAGTTCTGTGTTGGCAAAAACTTCAGAAGAGAAGGATTTAGGGGTAGTGATTTCTGACAGTCTCAAAATGGGTGAGCAGTGTGGTTGGGCAGTAGGAAAAGCAAGTAGGATTCTTGGCTGCATAGCTAGAGGTATAACAAGCAGGAAGAGGGAGATTGTGATCCCCTTATATAGAGCGCTGGTGAGACCACATTTGGAATACTGTGTTCAGTTCTGGAGACCTCACCTACAAAAAGATATTGACAAAATTGAACGGGTCCAAAGATGGGCTACAAGAATGGTGGAAGGTCTTAAGCATAAAACGTATCAGGAAAGACTTAATGAACTCAATCTGTATAGTCTGGAGGACAGAAGGAAAAGGGGGGACATGATTGAAACATTTAAATATGTTAAAGGGTTAAATAAGGTTTAGGAGGGGTGTTTTTAATAGGAAAGTGAACACAAGAACAAGGGGACACAATCTGAAGTTAGTTGGGGGAAAGATCAAAAGCAACATGAGAAAATATTATTTTACTGAAAGAGTAGTAGATCCTTGGAACAAACTTCCAGCAGACATGGTTGGTAAATCCACAATAACTGAATTTAAACATGCCTGGGATAAACATGGATCCATTGTAATATAAAATACAGGAAATAGTCTAAGGGCAGACTAGATGGACCATGAGGTCTTTTTCTGCCGCCAGTCTTCTATGTTTCTATGTTTCTAAGATTAATCAATGAAAATATACTGTAGAACAAAGCATAGTTCCTTCCTTCCTTCCTTCCTTCCTTCCTTCCTTCCTTCCTTCCTTCCTGCCTGCCTGCCTTCCTTCCTTCCTTCCTTCCTTCCTTCCTTCCTTCCTTCCTTCCTTTTCTTCAGGGATGAATCTTAAAATGCAATTTCTCCTGACATGCACATTGAACTACTGGAACAGTTCTAATACTGTCAGAAGCAAATAGAAAGGCAGGTAGAAATCATCTCTCCTATCAAAAATGAGGGGCTTCAAACCCATGAAGTGATACTGATGGGTTTCATTAGCTTTTCCATACTAAGTCAGAAACTTTGCATACATGAATACCTTATGTGCCTTCTCCCAGCCTAACATTGTCAAGATAAGCCTCCCAATGCAATTGCCCTATGAGTAGCATGAAATATTCCTGCACTATTTGATTTTATTGTTACTGGTGACTGAGTCACTCCATCTTTCCTTGTCATGTGTCAATTATTCTTTAATATAGCTGTTTTTTTATTTTCTTCATTGCTTGGTTTACCAACCAATTTTAAATAGAAACTTGTCAAACTGCTTCACAAGATTTTATCTCCTACTATAAATTGTTTGGAGGACTCTTGCTCAATAATACAGAAACATGATACACAAATCAATATGTTAAATGTAGATGAAGCAATGAAGTCTGATTTGCACTTCTTCACTGAAAATGTATGGAAGAGATTTCAGATGGATCGACTGGAATAAGGTTAGAAGGGGATGGATAATACTTTGTTAGCTTAAACCAGGGGTCCCCAAACCTGGCAACTTTAAGATTTGTGGACTTTATAGCTGGCTGGAGAAGTCTAGGAGTTGAAGTCTAAAAGTTGCCAAGCTTTAAGACCTCTGGCTTAAAATATCAAATAAAAACTTGCTTTATTTTTTAAAGTAATTTTTATTGAAGTTTGAAGGGATTAAAGAAACTAAACTACTAAAACAAAAAAGAGATTTAAAAAGAAAAGATGAGAAGTGCAGAGAGAAAAAAGAAGAAAGGGGAGAAGGAACAAAGAGAGAAATCTATTTATAGAAAAGAAATTATTTATTCCCCATCTCAAGACAAGTACTAACAATTTCTACAATCTTCAGTAACATTTCAACCAAAAATATCTTCATCCCATATCACATCTTTTATTTTCAGCAAATAATAAAGCCTAATAATTCAATTTTAGCTAGCAAAATCCATTAAGTTACCAGACATAGTAATATATGCATATTAACTTTAAACAAAGTAAACCAATTTCATATTCTTTTACATGGAATAATATAATTTTCTCTTAAAATATAACAAAATATCCTTCTCCAATTTCTTATTTTATATCTATAAACAATTTTTCAACCAGGTAAGTTCTTAATAGTCAAAAGAACAAATAGGCAATAAACCAAAATAATTACTTGAAGTTTGGGTTTCAATTGAGAAGAGTGGTTTGGACAATTTTCTTATTTAGGTACTTACAAAAAATATGTTATACATATGAAGAAATGCATGATAAAAAATAATGAGAAAAAAAGAAATAAGCTTTTGGGAATAAGCAAATTGCAAGGAATAAACATCAAGACCTTTAAAAGTTTTTTTAAAGTTTATAAAGTTGGGTTAGTTGACCAAAGTGTATGTATATAACTTTTTTTCTCTTGGAACTTTTAATTGATTTTTCTTAGCTATGACTGTATGATGAAGTTTAAAGATTTGTTAATAGTTATAAAATAAGATTTAAAGATATAAATAAGATATAAAATAAGTAGGTCCTTTATAACATCACCATGACATCTTTATCTGTTTACCATATTTTTATATGTATAAGATACATTCCCCTCCCCCCACAAAATGTGGGTGGAGATGTCTGTGCATCTTGTAGAGCAAAAGTTCCTAAAGCCCTGCCCACATGCTGTTCCCCACTTCAACCTCTGCCTCCCAGAAATTTGCCTCCTTGCAAAAAACAGCAAACAGTCTGATCAGCTTCAGCACAGCCTGATTTAGCATGAGCAGCTGATTGGCAGTAAGATATGCCTCCTGGAATACTGACTATCAGATATTCTAGACTGGGGGGTTTCACGACTCTCATTGCCTTCACCCCACTTTGCCACTGCCTCTTCTTGCTACCTCTGAATGGCCCATTTTCAGCCTCCATGTTCCTATTTTTCACCTCTGAGTGGCCCATTTTCAACCTCTGCATGCTCCATGCTTGGCCTACACATTTTTGGCTTCCCTGAAGGCTGTTTTCAGTCTCTAAGTGGCCCATTTTCAACCTCAACGTGCCCCATTTTTGGCCTGCACATGCCCCATTTTCAGCCCATTCCAAGTGGCAAGGATAGATGATTGCGGCAATCCCCACCATGTGGTACAGACTGAAAATGGAGTGCATTGAGGCCAAACAAAGGACACATGCAGGCCAAAAATGGGGCATGTGAAGGTAGTGATGGGTGGTGGTAGTGATGAGCAGTGACAGCAGCAATAGAATCAGTGCTCCCTGCCGCCTGGAACAGCTGATCGGTGGTATTCTAGAAGGCAGATCTACAATCAGCTGCTTGTGCTAAATAAGGATGTGCTGAAGCTGACCAGGCTATTTGTGTTTGCTGCAAGGGGGCAAATTGCTGGGAGTCAGAGGCAGAAGCTTTTTTGTTTTGTTTTGTTTTTCTTACCAATATCTAGGTGCGTCTTATAGTCCGGAGCATTTTATAGTTTGAAAAATATGGTAATTCCTGTATTTTAAATCTATATCCAAATAGATTTATTCTATGTTGAATTCTCTTCTAATCTCTATTTTATATTAGCAATCTAAAGAGAAAATAAGCAAATTATTCTAAGGAATTGGCACAAATGATTGAATGATTAATGTTCAGCTTGGAGGAAGTTTCAATCATAAGACCTGTGTCTTTTCAATGGTGGAGACGATGGGGACTGAAGCTGATGTTAGGCAGGGCTTTCCTCTTCTTGTCGCAAATTATATATGTTCTTATATACAGTTATAAATGGATAATGTGAGAGAATGCCTTATACCAGTGATGGCGAAACTATGGCAAGGGTACCACAGGTGACATGCGGAGCCATATCTGCTGGCACATGAGCCATTGCCCTAGCTAACCTTCAACCTGCATGTGTGTGCCAGCCAGCTGATTTTTGGCTCGTACAGAGGCTCTGGGAGAACATTTTTGGCTTCCAGAGAGCCTCCAGGGGGATGGGGGAGGGTTTTTTACCCTCTGTGGGCTCCAGGGAAGCCTTTGAAGCCTGGGGATGGTGAAACACGAGCCTATTGGGCCCACCAGAAGTTGGGAAACAGGCCATTCTTGGACTCCATAGGGCCTCTGTTTTTGCCCTCCTTAAGCATTTAATTATGTGTGTGGGCACTCGCGCAAGTGCAATAACACACACACACACACTTTTTTGGCACCCGAGGGAAAAAAGATTCGCCATCACTCCCTTATACAGAATCATAACTAGGACATCTACAGTACATTGATTGTCAAGATTGAGCATCAGGGAATGATTTTGTCCTAATCCTGCTTGCTGGGAAATAAATCGTGAATTCTCTCATGCTAAGTCACATCCTTAGGCACTGAGTTGCAGAGCTTCCTCTAAAGTGAGAAATGTGCATGGTGTGGATGAATCTACACATCAGCGCATAAATGGATGAGGACAGGATAATCTATAGTGTGAGACAGATCTGTATGTTAATTCCATTCTTATGGTCTTCGGAGAGGGGCGGTATACAAATCTAATAAATTATTATTATTAATTATTATTATTATTTTGGGGCATTCGGGGGAGGGGGAATATAAAATATATTTATAAGAAAAGGCAAATAAACACCCAAACAATTTATCCAGAAATTATGAGAGTCTAAATTAAACTTGAGAAAAGAGACAGAGGAAGCAAATGATCTTTTAACACTGAATCATCCCTTTCAAATAAGTACTTTCAGAACCTAATTCTATATTGACAAACACCAAGATAAATCTGATCAATAGGACTTTCATGTATATTTACCATCACATAAATAATAATGTATTGTAGCATTAATACAATACAATAGTTATGACTACAGATCACTCTTTATTATGGGATTAGCCCAAATTTCACAATTTAATATTCTGCATGTTTTTTGGGGGGAAGTTACATTTTCTTCTGTATTATATTCTCTAGCAAGAAAGAATAATTTTGCTAATCTTCTAGCACTCAAACATTTCTTCTAATATTAAACTACATCTATCTTCTAGAAATTATATTAATTATAATTTATTTATCTGCATCCAATTAGTATGGCTTTTATAATTTTTCAGCCTTGAAAATCACTTTATTATATTCAAGAATATTAACAGTTGTGTTAATGTTTTTCTTTCCTTTTTATATAAATAATGGAATGCTTACAACAATTTGTTGAAAACTAAGTCCTGAGATTTTTATAGGTGTTTTTATGTTGTATTTTCTCAGTTCAGAAAGTTTTTTTAGAAATGCAGAAGTGAAACCCAGCTTTTATATAAAATACAATGATATATTATATGAAATATAATTTGTTTCATTCAACAGCATTAAAATACTTTATATGTAGGCCTTCATTAAGGACTTGCCACATTTTAGGAATTGTTTTCAAACCCCAAAATTAGTTTAGTACATAAAATATTGCTACTGCTGGCTTGTTCCAAACATTGCAACATTTTCTAATATTATAGTAGAAAAATCAGGTATTGTCATTTTAGCAAGAATTCTTCCTCCTGCTGTTAGTACGATGAAATTATTTGCTAACTGTACATTAAAATAAGTGTCCGGTTCATTGGATATATATGTACATGAGACTTATGGCTAAGAAGTCTTTTAATTCTGTAACTTAATTTGGTGCATGGGTAAGGCTAATATTCTGGCAAAGAAACAGTAAATGTTTTTAATGACTATAGTTGAACTTAGATATGAAAAATCTCAAGTTTGCAAAATGGGACATGTTTAAGTCTTAAGAAGGCATATGTTTATATTTTTCAATTTATACTTGGTCTTGTTAAAACCAAATTCCCACTGAATACTGACAAGATTTTAGGTAAAAAAAAGGATACTGTTTAGCCTAGCATGTTATTTTCATTTTGTGTGCTTTTAATCTCTCTTTTTTTTCTTTCTATACAGTATATAGGTCTTTTGTATATAAAAAGTTCAGTATCTTAAAAAAAAAGAGAGCATTCACTATATTTAAACAATTTATTTTAATCTTTTTTGTTCTGTTTAATTTCATTTGAATTTTCAATTACACTGGGCCACCAAGTGTTTGCCTGATTTGATAATAAAAAAATAATGGAATCATTAATAGTCGTGAATGTAAGACCTGACACTAGTCTTAGAATGTGGACTTCTTTCAGAAATATTTCTGTTTGTTAACTCTTTTTAACCTGTGATTATTTATATCAGATAAACAATATTTGTTGCATGATAAAAATGCAAAATAAATGCATTTTTGTAAATATGCACATGCAAAGAAATTTTCCCATCCATGAGAAAAAAATGTTTGTACATCGTTTCTGCAAGCCAGTTTGCTTTACTTAATTTTTTTTATTTAAAAAAAACATATTTCATGTAATCATTAACATGATTGTTTTCATTCTTTTACAAATCAATAAATAGGCTGCAATCTCACCATCATGCTTCGGTGGGATTGTCAAAATGTCCTATGCACTTCTGTTAAGTAGGCCAACTCACATAGGCTGTGCCTATTAACTACTTAGTGTCCTTGGCTAAGTACAGAAACATTGGCTTGTAGAAAGAGAAAGAGCATAATGGCTGATTTTATGCCAAAATGTGATGGACGGACAACAGGATGCAAGGAATCCACATCCTGCACCATTGTTTTACATTGGTGAGAATCTTGCTCTTTGATACCTAGAATAGTGAATAAGCTCAAAAGAGACAAATAGACAGCCACAGTAAATGCACAGCTTACGCTACATTGAGCATTCAATTGTTATCCACGAACTCACGTCTGGCTCATCTCCCTACATGCATATTGTGTGCTGATAAGGCTGAAAGAAGGAAGAAAACTATATGTATCATTTGAAAAATCTGTTTGTGTGTGTGTGTGCGTGTGCGCAGGTGTGTGCATGCATGCATATGTGTGTTTTTATACATGTTTTCATACCCTTCAAAATTAATATAGTGTTTCCTTATGAAAAATATGTGTAAAGTAATAAGGGTAAGTCAAAACTATTCAAAATGCATCAGCGAAATTGACTAAGGTTGAGACCACAATATAATGTCGTAAGCCGCCTGAGTCTTTGAAATGGGCTGGCATATAAATTAATTAATTAATTAATATAATAAATACAATAAATAATAATAAATAATAATAAATAAATGAATACATAAATAAAAACATTACTGACTGAATTGAAAAGTTGTTTTCACACTCTTAATACCCCTCTCGATACTATTTATTTATGTATATATGAACATATATATCCCGTCTTTCTATAAAGTGTGCCACCAACATAAAATGTATCGAAGAAATAAAAACCATAAATGTTTAAAATATTTACACATCTTTAAAAACTGAAAATAAAAGTATTGTATTGCCTTTGTTATAGTGTTGCTAGATTTTAAAAAAGAATGAAAAAAGCATCCCCAAGAAATGGCAAAATATATCAAAAATTAATATTGGATTAGTAACAATTAACTACTGAGAAACAAATGATGTAAACTTGTACAGAATTTTAATATTAAAAAATTGGGAAGTATTTATTTTACAAGTACAATTTTTTATGCTTTATATTTTTTGGCAGTTTGATAGCATAGTGAAAAGTTGAATTAGAATTGCAACTTTGTTTATGAAGGATCAAGTAGGTGTAACCATTTCAAAACTAATTTACAAATTATTTTCAAACCATATAGATATAGCAGTGTAGGTTGGTGTCATCATTGTCTTTCTGTAAACTGTGTTTGCATATATTGTAAAATAATTTCTTTTGGACATTTTAAATTTTATAAATTTCTCAACCCAATTACAAATTTGTTTTCATACGTCTTTCTTTTTAGAAAGTGTCTACAAATATTGCTACATGTTGTTTCATTGCAATCTTCATATGAGTAAGATAGAAAAATTGTGTTCCTTGAATTCAAAGCAATAGGGAATAAAAACATTTGCACAGGATTGACTATATTTTCCACACATATCTAAAACTACATGATAAACACTTCAGCCCGACACTTTTAAAACTTTCCTTACTTTTTTTTAGCTTTATGGAAATGATTCGCATCTTTGTCACTAATCTACACTGATGGGAACATTAACGGTAGCCTAGACCAGGGGTCTCCAACCTTGGCCATTTTAAGCCTGGAAGTTGACGTCTGCTAGGTTTAAAGTAGACAAGGTTGGAGACCCCTGGCCTAAGCAAGTCTAGTTTGGGATAATGGACCAATTCCTAGCCAATAACATTTAAGTTGTTTTAAAAGCACTTTGACTTGGACAGTTTGTAGTTTCAGGCTCCTTGTCATCCTTTCTTCCTAAGATGTTTTCCAAATATGATAAATTGAATCCCATTGAAATCAAAATTCTTTAAGCCAGAACTGCCACTAGCACAAATATACTAGAGACCCAAAAAGACAGGTGAGCATCACTTAAAGGCTATAATGAAAGGAGGCATCCTCAGAATAATTTTGTCATCAACCCGTTTTGAAACTTGATTCCTCCAATACAGAGCTTATTACAGGACAACTTAATGTCGCAATGTTAGTAATAAATGCCTGCCTCCACGACATTTCAAAGTAGCAGGCAGAGTAGTTGTGGGGATGGGGGGGGGGGATGGAAGATGCTGCATGATACCATGGAAAGGGGAGCCCCTTCTGATGTTGTATGTTGCTATGCATCTCCTTCAGCCCATTTTGTAGAAAGCTTCCAGTTTTAATTTATTTAACACTGAAGGATTCATCTGTGCTTGTTGAGGTGAGCGGCAATAAACATCTACTTTCATGTGGTCATTTTTGCTGATCTGAAGATTACATTATGAGATACTCCTAAAGGTTGAGGGTGATGGTGAAGAATTCAATTTCTCTGTGTTATTTTCTTTGCCCTGATTAGAAAATAGGTCACTGTATGCTGTGTGCATTTGGTTTGTATAGCAGCACCTGCCACCATTACATAGATAAAGATCTATCTCTACTGTTATTATTAACCTCTGTCTTTAGAGGTTTATAGACTATAATGTGTCCACAGAAATCATATATTGTCTGAAGTCGTATATAACACGCACTTCATATTTTTACTGCATAATTTTGCATGGATTTGTGGAAGGGAAGAGCTTATATGGTACAATTTCCAGCCCACAGTAGAAATATTCGCTATTTTAGCAAGGCAGGAAGGAGCATATAAACATTATGTCTGGTTTTGATTATGGATCATAGTTTTTGTTTTAAAGGCAATACGCTGCATATATATTTCAATATAAGTTTTAGTTAGAATCTGGACAGAACTTATTAAAATTGGTTATTGTGTGTTCACATTGTAATTATAGTAATCTACATTAATGCATAACCTTTATATTAGAAGCTGCATATGAGTCAGGGAGCTCTATATATTTAAAAATAATGGGCTGCTTTATGAAGTACATAAATATTAGCATAAGTAATACATCATACCAACCAAATGAATTTTTATTTACTCAAACTGTATTTGTTTTGTTTTGCTCCTTTCCAAAATAGCAAGCCATATGTGCACGTATTCTAGCTGATTTATTTTAATTATGGCACAGACTGCTGTTGTGTGTCCCAGTTCTAAGTGTGTGAAATCCCACCTAATGAGTTAGATATGCAGCACAGTCTATGCATGTCTGCGTCGAACGAGTTCAGTTGTATGCAGTGAGGATGCTTCTATTAGTTGAAGTGTATTCAGGATGATACAAATATGGCAGACCTATGCAGATGTAGGTACCACCGAGGACTGCCTTTCAATAAACATGCAGAGGGTTTCTTTCTAACATGTGTCACTTGGTTATTTGTAACTGAAATGTGACCTCTGATTTGCAGACTGTTTTATAATGTTTATCATTTATCTTTTCAAATGATCCTGGCCCACAAATATAATCGAATCTAGCACACAGCATGAAATAGTCACACCCATTTTTATATAATCTATATGTTTCTTCTACATCATTGAATATATTTACTTTCACTTGTAAAAGGAGGTGGCAAAAACCACCAACACATTTACACAGACAATGCTATTGCATTAGATAATACATTAAAAAAAATAAGGTAGCGGAATGAAAAGCAAATAAGAAGTATGAAATACTGGAATTATATTATTGCTATCGATCAAGACTTTTAGAGAATAAACTACCCTTTCACTTCATATTTAATGAAATTCCAAAGGAAAACAAAGCTATAACTTGTGTCACAATTTAGAGACATTATATAAATTATCTTAGCCAGGTATTAAATGAAAAGTACTCAAGGCATGTGATATACTTTTTGACTTGTGATACAACTTAAACTAGTGTTGATATATACTTATGAATCTTAACAGCAAAAACATACTGAGAAAAGAATGTATTTATAAAGCCTAGGCTATAAAGTTAACTGATTTTTGAGATCAATTTGTTCTGCGCCTGATTGTTTTTGTGTGTTTATTTCTATGTGATCACGTAGATATCACAATCCCTGGATAACCATAACTGAATCTCAGCAATTAATGTCTGCATTTCTTGGCTACCTTCAACTGGTCATCCTGATTTCCGCATCTGATATAGTGCAATGGTTCTAATATTTTCAATCTTAGCACGTGATGGAAAGAGTTGGAAATGAAATTTCATCACATTTGGACAAGTGCGACTTGTTCTTCCAGCTTGGTAGTCAGCATTAGGAGATGCTTTCAGGAAATTCTGTGAAGGAAAAATACATTTAAACTAAGCTGAGATTTCAGAGGTAGTTTTGCATAGAAAGCCATGATTTTACTTCGGACATTGTTCTCTCATATGATACTTGCAGCTAGCCATCTTCTTTTCATTCCCTGTAGGGTCCAGGTAGATGACCTATGCTTTTTTTGCTCTGCTTTGGCTCAAAAATGAACAATTACTTTGAAATTTTGAATGGATTTTAAATGTAATCAAAGGTAGCAAATTCAAAACATATAATTTTGCAATTTTAGTTTAGCTGTAATTGTGGCAATAAAACAAGAGAAAATAATAATTGTTGAACATATGTTTCTGAGCGACATTATCTAGGTGAGTTTCCCTTTACAGCCGTGTGCTGTCTATTTGTCTTCCCTGTTTTGTGCATTGGAATGACAAACCTGCAGCTTGGAGTTAATTCTGATTGCAGCAGCTGCTTACACATGGAGTCACCATAGCAACCATAGAGGTTGCCATGCAACCATATTCTTTTAGGGACAGTGAAAATGCCCAAAGGCTTACTAAAAATATGTTGGGGAGGGGGGATGAGAACCTCTTTATATATGTGTGTGCGCACGCGCACGCACGCACTTGAAAGCAGAGGTCAAGTAAATATTACCTTCGTCCCGACCATTCCAAAATTGCCTGCTCTTTTTTGGGGGGATTGCAAGCTTTCTTCACAAAGGCGAATCTTGATCGATTATAAAATTGGTAGCTTACATTAGACAGTCCTTGCAGACAGCCCATTGCAGCGTTGTACTATTGGTATTCTTCTTAGGTTAAAGTTCATGTGAGAGTCATTAATGCAATATTGATTAGTAGCATGGAAAAAAAATGCCCATGTTCACACCTCCTCTTTGGTCAAGGCAATATTGGAAGCCATAGCTTTTATTACTGCCTTTCTATCAGGAAAGGCAGCATCTTTTTAGTCCAGTGTTTTTGAAGCATAGTCCCTTTAAGCTGTGTGGACTTCAACTCCCAGAATCCCCCAGCCAGCCTTCCTGGATGTATAATTCTAAGAACTGAAGTCCACACAGCTTAAAGTTGCCAAGCTTGATAAACAGTCCTTCAGCCAAAGAGCTGTTTGCTAAAAATAGACTAATAAAACCTATCTTCTGATAGTAGATACCACTGTGAGGTTTTACGTATCAGTGCTTCCACCTTATTGCTACAAACCTAGACACTGTGACTGCATGGCATATTATGGCGTTTATTATTTTTCTGCTTATGTACAAGGGAAATGTACTAAGATTTCAATGACAACATATAAAAGAAAACCAGAGAATCGAGGTGACTTCATATAAGATTAAGATTATAAGATTTATTAGATTTGTATGCCACCACTCTCCGAAGACTCGGGGCGGCTCACAACAACAATAATACAGTATACAGAGTACAAATCCAATATTAAATAAAAAGCTAAATTTAAAATCCATAAATATTAAAAACAATCGTTACTACACAATCACACCATTCTCATGTATTACAGTCAGAAAAAAAGGTAGTGGTGGGGGAAGAGATAGTTAGTTCCCCCATGCCTGGCGACATAGATAGGTCTTCAACATCTTGCAGAAGGCGGAAAGAGTGGGGGCAATTCGAATCTCTGGGAGGAGTTGATTCCAGAGGGCCGGGGCTGCCACAGAGAAGGCTCTTCCTCTGGATCCCGCCAAATGGCATTGTTTAGTCGACAGGACCCGGAGAAGGCCAACTCTGTGGGACTTGATTGGCCGCTGATAAAAGATTTCACAATATGTGCAAAGATACCCCTTTGAATCTGTGTATATACATACAGTACACAGTAGTGAGTTCTAAAACCAGTTTGCACACAGTTTGCACTCATGTGCACTCATGACACTTCTGTCCATGTGCAGAAGCCTATAAGGTGGTGGTCAGAGCCTCTCACCACTGGCACTACTGGCAATACTGGCTCTTAGAACTGGGCTGAACTGGGAACAACCCACCGCTGACCGTACATCAAAGCATTTATGTTCATATATACATAATTTTAATGTGCTTACCAAAGTTACGATGCAAAATTCTCAAGATGGCAAAACTTTGGTGAAGCATTATTTTCATGTACATTCTCTCCCTTCAACAAGAGAACCAGATAAACATGCAAAAACACAAACCAAAACATAAAATCAAAGCAAAACATACTCCCTAGCACTTTAAGCTACTCAATAATTATGAAAAAGAAATTTTTGTTGTTGATTATAAAAATACCATGGAATTCTGTAAAAGGCCCTTGATACGTCTTTTTGCAGATGACAGCTATCTAATCAAGGGCATAAAGAGGAAACAAGTCTGTTTTTAATAGAAGTATTAAATTCACACCATAAATTGAAAATATTGAGCTAGCCTTTTTTGACACATATACATGAGCACATCTATACTTTTCATGCGATTTGTGCAAAAGGAAAATGTGGACAATGTAGACGAGAGGGAAGAGTCACCATCTTTGGAGCTTTTATTCTCAGAGCTTGTTTTAGCCTTTAAGGTTTTTATTTTGGGCATTTTCAGGACTCACATATTTCAAGGAGTTATTTCTCTTCCAATTCTGCGGCTGTACTGTCATTTACTGTGTTAAAAAATGATTCTTTATTATGTATGGACAAAGGGGAAACAAGGATAGGTAATTAGTTAGCTTTTACACAAATAATGTTTTAGTCTTTAAGTTACATAGATATACAGACCTTATGGATTTATACATCTCCATTACATAATAGGTAGCAATTCCTTTTGAATATTTGGGGTACACCGCTTGTTCTGCTCCTATAAATTACCTGAAAGTGGATTTGTGAAGGGGTTACAAGAAGCATTTATGGGTATGAGAAGATATTTTAAATGCTAGCTCAGTTTCTCTATGAAAAAACAGTAAACAGAAAGCAGACATGTTGAACACAAACTCAAATGCAGATTCTGAACAGAGGTTTTCTTCCCCTGAAATAAAAGTATAAGAGATAATATAATTTAACTAAAGGAAAGAGAATATAAAGTACAATTGGCTGAATGACATGACAGAAAGAAAGAACCATTTGTTTGGCGTAGTTTAGGGTTTCCTGCCTAAGCAGGGAATTGAACTAGAAGACGTCCAAGGTCCCTTCCAACTCTGTTATTATTATTATAATCAAGAACAGGTTTTTCAAAGAATCCATCTTTCCTCAATGAAGGCAAACATACCTATCCTATGTATTGGGATCCAATATGGGTAGATCATGGTATTCTGTTCTGTCTCAGTCTTATTAACCCCACCAAAAGTTTCAGATATGATATGATTTAATTTCATGTTGTATTCTTTGCAAATTTCATGGATATCTTAAATACTTATCTAGGGATAATCCCATGAAACCAAATAATACTTCTAAGCAGGTGGTTTATATTGGAAGAGTATATAAAATGAAAGAATTTGTAGATGATTATCATTGCAAAGGCACCTTCATAACGCTTAAATTTTACGATACCTATAAAAGGAATAGTTTTGCCGAGCAGTTAGAATTGACCAAAGATAGATTTCTAACATGATATGAAATTGGCTGCCATGAAAACAACTCAGGTTTTCACTAGTTGAAAATGAAGAACTGTTTAATAAATATCATATATGAAAAGGGCTTTTTTGCATATTTTGAATATGTATTTCATATTTAACAATGTAAAATCTTATGATTCACATAATTTGCATAATATGGTAACTACAATGGAATACATATACATATTTAATTAACAAACTGCTGCATCTTTATTCAAATACTTCTAGTTTTAGTAGTGATAAGGACTGGATATTTTCATCAATTTGTGAAAAGGTAAAGTCATTGCTGTTGGGTATTTGGCTTTTTTTTCCTAATTAGGTCACACATCTAGCATCTCTCTATTTTCAATCATTATAATATACTTTATGAAGAGCTATTTTTCACTTATTCTTTTAAAGTTGACCAAGTTATGCCTTTTTAAATGCAAATATACCACCAGGGCTGTAGCATCTAAATTAGTTTGTGTTCTTAGTAGCTTATAGTTATCTTGTATAATTCAGGCTGACTAGATCATCAACAATTGCATTCCAATACATATGGAGAGCTTTAAGTTGAAGACAACTTATTCAATCCTACTCCCTTACCTTTTATCATATAGTAGATCAAGGCTTTTGTTTTGTTATTATTTAATATTAAGTACTAGCTAAAAATTAAAATAAGTAAATAAGCAAGATGGTAGATACAACAGAAACAGGTTAAAAGGTTGTATTGTACTTTCATTCAAGGACAGCAAAAACCATTGCAATATTCAACACTGCCAAAATAACAACTTCAGTTCTTTTGATCATGTTTAACATCACCCCAAGAAGCTTTCATCATAACAGAAATGATAGTTAACAAAAAAGTTACCTGATGCTGATGTTTGATTGTTTCTGAAGAAGAATTTAAGTTAAAAAGAAGAGAAGATTTGGAATTGGAAATGTACATATGTCATTGGTTTTCTTATGTTCAGTTAATGGAAAAAATTGATATGAAGAACTTTGGAAATTGTAAAATTGAGTCTGATATGGAATTGTGTGCAAGTAATGACCATAATATTACCAAGATGCATAAACTATTAATTTGGAAACAGTTTGGAAAGGAGTATTGGAAACAGAACCTGAAGAAGTTAAAAATTGTATTATAAAATTGACAAAATACATTGGATATAATAGAATTAGATCAATGGGAGATATATGGGAGAATAAAGGACTCTAATTTACATTGACTTCTAATCTTAAGAGAACATTTATAAAACGATGTAGCCCTGGTCTGATGCCAGATTAATTGTCAAAATGTATAATAGGATTTCAAATATTTGTTGAAAATGTAACTCAACTGTGGGTACATTCTTTCATATTTGATGGCTGTGTAAGAAAACAAGAAAATGTTGCATAATTATTCAGAAGATTCTAAAAGTAAATATACACTTGAAACTAGAGACTTTTGGGATTAATGGACAAATGGATTAAAACATTTAATGGGATTTTATTTTTAACATATGGGAACAGTGGCAAAAGTACTACATATGCACAAAAGTGAACTTACAAATACATATGAGGAAGAGTAGAAGCAAACTATGTTTCTATTCTTCTCCTTGTTCCTATCACCTATCTCCTCCTACTTATGACTGTATGACTATAACTTGTTGCTTGTATTCTTATGATTTATATTAATATTCATTGTTTTCTTATTGCTTATTTGTAACCTATGATGATCATTAAGTCAGTGATTTTCAACCTTTTTTGAGCCGCGGCACATTTTTTACATTTACAAAACCATGGGACACATTGAGTTGGGGGGGGGGGGGAGGCGGCTAAAAAAATATTGGACAAAAAAATTCTCTCTTCCTCCCTTTCACTCTATTTCTCTCTCCCTCTTTCTCCCCCTTCCTCTTTTTTTTCTCTCTCCATCCCTCTTTCTTTCTCTCTTCCTTCTTTCCTCTTTTTTGCTCTCTTTCTCTCTCCCCCCATCCCTCCCTCTATGTCTTTCTCTCTCCCACCTTCCCTCCCTCTCTTTCTCTCTCTCTCTCTTGCTTTCTTTCTTTCTCTTGCTCTCTCTCTTGTTCTCTTTCTCTCTCTCTCTTTCTTTCTCTCTCTTGCTTGCTTTCTCTCTTGTTTGCTTTCTCTTTCTCTCTCTTTCTTTCTCTCTCTCTCTCTTGTTTTCTTTCTCTGAGCTTCACGGCACACCTGACCATGTCTCGCGGCACACTAGTGTGCCCCGGCACACTGGTTGAAAAACACTGCATTAAGTGTTGTACATCCTGATTCTTGACAAATGTATCTTTTATTTTATGTAGACTGAAAGCATGTGCACCAAGACAAATTCCTTGTGTGTCCAATCACACTTGCCAATAAAGAATTCTATTCTATTCTATTCTATTCTATTCTATTCTATTCTGTTCCGTTCCGTTCCGTTCCGTTCCGTTCCGTTCCGTTCCATTCCACTCCGCTCCGCTTCGCTCCACTCCATTCCACTCCACTCCAGCCCTTAATTTTTAAAAACCAAGCATGTATAAAGCAACTACTTCAGTAAAAACCTTTACTAATGGTCCATGCTCACATGCACAGAAGCATCCCAGGCAGATGAGTGGAGCCTCCTGCTGCAGGCGCTACCAGTTCTTAGAACTGGGGCAAACTGGGAGCAACCCACTCCTGACCTACTTTATTTCATTTTATTAGTACCAAGGTTAAAGCAGATTTTTTTTCTAAAACGCAAGAAGGATTTTCCCTTCTCCTTTCTGCAGAACAATGCTGAGTTGAATGTAGCAAGAACTGCCTTCACAGTTGAACCATTGGAAATCTCCCGAGTAATGTCAGGGAGGGCTGGATCATGCACGGATTGCCCCTCACCCCGGATATACTGTCGCCAGTGAGATTCTGAATAACCAAACCCACCTGCTAGCTAACTGATAACACTCTAGGGTCATTTCCCTGAAGAAACTGACAGGCAGAGGATATTTAAATAAAGCCACTGATGAATTCATGACCTGCACAGCCGAGATTAATAAAAGGTGTAAAAGAAGAAAGGAAATGTAGATAAATGCACATTCCTTTGTATCATAACAAAACTTTGACATGTAAATCAGTTGAATGGAGCAGAATAGGCAAAGAACGTGTCTCCCTGTACAGGAAAAGCAAGGGCAATTGTTCTGCACAAACTTGGCCATCAGCCAAAGCGGTCGTGTGCCATGCTTGTTTGCCTACCAATGCAGTTGAGATTGGCAAATGCCCATACAGCTTGAAGGCGGAGGACTGGATGCCTGCCAGGAAGTGTGTGGGCTTGATGCCACTGCTGGACTCCATAGCCTCGTAGGAAGGAAGAATACAAAGGCATTCAATAATCCAAATGTCCCTCTGCTTCAAGAGAGTGGTGCCAAGAAGCATTTAATGAGAGATTGCTTTGTTCCAAAGTCCTCAACATCAAGTGGGCTGGTGAGCTCATTAACCTGACTGCAGCAAATAAAAAAAGGCACACTCAGAAGATTCCCATGATAGCCTACTCAATTGTGTAAGAGCCCTTTTGCTTTCTTTAGGGGGATCCATTAACAAGCAGCAGCATAAACATCACAAAGCACACCAGTTTTCTGATTGTTCAGCTAAAGTCTCTTCCCCCTTGGGGATTAGGGCCTTTCCTGAAGATAGGCCTGGTATGTGGGAAATGTTCCCTTTTTTTACTCAATTGTTGCATGGGGTTCAGCCATATTTTTCTCAGTGACTTCATTTGCTGCAGGAAAAACTATCCTCAGGGGGAAAAAGAATGCCTGTCCCCCTTCTGTCAATGAAAAACTAAATGTTTGAAGGGGTATTTTGGCAATGTTAAGTTTGGGGTGCATAGAATCTTGTTTGCTCTTGGATTTGGCTATGAATATTGCCAAATAAACGAAGTCAACGAAGCAGTGGAAGTGATGTGCCGGTGCCTGGAGGCTGTTGGGGCCTGGATGGGTGTCAACAAACTCAAACTCAACCCAGACAAGACGGAGTGGCTGTGGGTTTTGCCTCCGAAGGACAATTCTATCTGTCTGTCCATTACCCTGGGGGGGGGGGAATTATTGACCACCTCAGAGAGGGTTCACAACTTGGGCGTCCTCCTTGATCCACAGCTTACATTAGAGAAACACCTTTCAGCTGTGGCGAGGGGGGCGTTTGCCCAGGTTCGCCTGGTGCGCCAGTTGCGGCCCTATTTGGACCGGGAGTCATTACTCACAGTCACTCATGCCCTCATCACCTCGAGGCTCGACTACTGTAACGCTCTCTACATGAGGCTACCTTTGAAAAGTGTTCGGAAACTTCAGATCGTGCAGAATGCAGCTGCGAGAGCAATTATGGGCTTCTCTAAGTATGCCCATATTAGTCCAACACTCCGCAGTCTGCATTGGTTGCCGATCAGTTTCCAGTCACAATTCAAAGTGTTGGTTATGACCTATAAAGCCCTTCATGGCACCAGACCAGAATATCTTCGGGACCGCCTCCTGCCGCATGAATCCCAGCGACCGGTTAGGTCCCACAGAGTTGGCCTTCTCCGGGTCCCGTCGACTAAACAATGTTGTCTGGCGGGACCCAGGGGAAGAGCCTTCTCTGTGGTGGCTCTGACCCTCTGGAACCAGCTCCCCCCTGAGATTAGGATTGCCCCCACCCTCCCTGCCTTTCATAAACTCCTTAAAACCCACCTCTGTCATCAGGCATGGGGGAACTAAAACATCTCCCTCTTGCCCATGTTGTTTTGCCATTTGATTGATTGACCGTGTGCCTGTTTTTTATATATATTGGGATTGTTTTATGAATTTTTTAACTTAAAATTGTAATTAGATTGGTGGGCATTGGATTTGTTACTATGTACTGTTTTTATTATTGTTGTGAGCCGCCCCGAGTTTGCGGAGAGGGGCGGCATATAAATCCAATAAATCTAAATCTAATCTAATCTATTGGTGGTAGATATCCCAACTCTTCCCTTTATGGCTAAGATTAGCATGGAACTCAATACTACAAGACAACCAGTAATAACGTTCATTAAATTGAATGGCTTTAGAAGGATTGGATAAATTCTTGGGGGGGAAAAGGGTATTTAGGTATTCAGCAGCAAAAGTATGGCTCCCATAATTGTATTCATTTTCCTTTCCTATTTGGTACTGTTACATTGCATCACCACACAGCATGAGTATGGGAGGAAGACATGAGTATGATTGATATTTGACTTAGAGATTATTGCTGAAAGGGCAGGATATTGTTATTACTTCTGTTCTTGATGAGATACTCCACTCCTGTTCCTAGATTCATATGAATATCAATATCAGAAATCAGGCTGGAGATTAACTACATACACTGACATCCTCTGAGGAACAGCAGTGAAACAGAGACAACAAAATCCTGCAGAGCCCTTGACAAGGACAGGGGTAATATGATTGGAAAGCGTGTTGATCATGTGATGAATGCCTTCTCTCGAAGTGTGTAAAGTGCCACACACTTCCTCTCTTCTAGTGCCCCTCTCAGTTCTCCATTGTCCTACCTGCCCAAAATAGAAAGTCTCATGTACTAAATGAGTTTAATCAGGATTTGAAAGCACTTTTGCCCATGAAAAAGTGGCAGTAGTACCATTTGAAATATATTAGTCTGTTGATATGATTACCAACAAGGAAATTTGAACCAAATCTCCAGTTATTTTCACCACAAAATATTTATAGTGGGCACAATTTTATTGGGTTAAAACAGGTAGATGGTCAAATAATTTGATTCATTAGATTATGGCCAAAGGTCAAATTAATAAAAACAGCAGAATGTCTTCTGTGGTCTATCATGAAGATTAATATTGCTTTGTGCATATGCAATGGAAACATGTATTTGGAATATGAATCTAAGAAAGTTAAGCAGGGGACAAGGGGTAACAAGTGATATTCTGCAAGTTATGTTATTATGCAAACAATGCAAATGAGACAATTTGCACATAATTTGCATCTTTTGTCCAATGATGTCCAATGATATTGCTGATGTCATTTGGCTTTATTGAAAAGGGGCTCAATTCAGGCAGTTGCATTTAGATATCTGCATTTCTATATTGTTCCAATATAAACTGTACCACATCAATGTCACTTTCCAGTCTGCGGAGAGGGGCGGCATACAAATCTAAATAATAAATAAATAAATAAACAAACAAACAAATAAATAAATAAATAAATAAATAAATAAATAAATAAATAAATAAATAAATAAATAAATAACTGAACTAATGATAAAAGGATTTCAGAACTGAATGGAAGCTGTGAGCCTTTTTTTACATGTGTCCCAAAGCTATTTCCCAAAGTTTGTAATGCAATGTTGAAAGGCACAACATCTTGCAGATACCGCTAAACCACAATATGATGTAAGGCAATGTGTAAAGACAGACACTAACTTCATAACTTGATTTTTTTTTTGGAGCTTTTATGTATGAACCAAGCCTTCATGAAGAGATCTATATGATTTAGTGCAACAGTTGAATATATGCTGTTTATGCTTGTAGTTCAGCTGTGTTTATTCTGATGAATAGCTACAGGTAAAAGTCTGTACAGTCAACCTCTACTTAATTCTTATTAAAATCAGAGATGCCGGGACTAGGATCAGGTACTATATTAAATAATGTGGTTAACAATATATATATCTGGATCAGTTTTCAAAAATGTAGGTGTGGTTATTCAATTCAATTAAAATAATGTCTTATTTGGCTCTAAGCAAGAAAAATACTCAAGTATATTGCTCTTGAGTTGCTCAGGGAAAACAGGGTTTACTAAATGAATGGATCATGTTTCTTTCTCTATGAAACCTAATGAATGTTGATAGCCTTTTACTAATTGCTTACCTCCTTATTTTTTCTTTTCCTTTATGCATTTGGCTTATCCAGAGCTGAAATTCTAGCTCACAAAGAATGCAGAACTGATAAGTTATACAACTTTTTCCCCCTTGGGCATTAAAAAGCTTACTTGCTTCCTGTTCATTGAACCTTATGGACTGCCAATTCATTACTATATATTACAACTCATTCCGATTCTTCAAAAGGCACCTGACAGTTTGGCAAAATAAAAGAACCAAATAAGCATTCAGCAGTAAAATTGGGATGCCCTGAAATTTACTTATTTTTATTTACTAGATGCTATTACTCAGAGCATCATATCACACTACTCTCTGGTTGGGAGAGAGAATGACACAGTTCAGAGATAGACAAAATAGATAGAATAACATTTTTAAAATTTCAAATTTATTTTTCTAATAATGTATTTTCTGTTCTGTTGCTTTAAATAGGTAGGAACTCAGTAATATAGCAAAAAAAATAGAGGTCAATGGTAATACAGTGGTACCTCTACCTACGAATGCCTCTCCTTATGAACTTTTCTAAATAAGATGTTTAAGATTTTTTTGCCTCTTCTCAAGAACCATTTTCCACTTACAAACCCGAGCCTCCAAAACTGTAACTGGAAAAGGCAGGGAGAAGCCTCTGTGGGGCCACTCTAGGAATCACCTGGGAGGAAACAGGGCTGGAAAAGGTGGGGAGAAGCCTTCATGGGTCCTCTCTAGGAATCTCCTGGGAGGAAACAGGGGCTACACCCTCCCTGTGGTTTCTCCAATAGCACACATTATTTGCTTTTACATTGATTCCTGTGGGGGAAATTGCTTCTTCTTACAAACTTTTCTACTTAAGAAACTAGTCACGGAAAGGATTAAGTTCGTAAGTAGAGATACGACTGTATAGCAAAATTTAAGAACAATTGCTCTATCAAAGCCCCCTTTGGTTCATTCAGCAAGGTGGAAGATAATATAGTTCCATTCATTGCATTGCTCTTCTAACACATTTCTTTAGATTCTATTAAGAGCAAATACCAGCTTTTACATTGGAATACTTTGCATACTGTTTGATCCCTTTTCACAAAACAAATTATTGTTTGAATAATTACTAATTTATTTAAATGTGCATAAGCATACCTGTATTAAAACACATGCATTTTTTAAAAAAGAAAATCTAAACAAAAAGAATCTATGTAAAAGAAATATGTTTAAGAAATAAATATAGATATTCATTGCAGATTGGAACATTTTATATTTTCAAAATCAAATAATTATCAAAGTGTTACTGGACTTCAAGTAATTTTGAAATCTGGCTTACTTGAATTACTTATACTCTGGACACGTATGCATTTTCTGAAATACATATGTAAACATATCAATTCTTGACCTGACAAGACCTGTTCTTAAATGAAAGCATTTATAGTTTGGCTTGAGAGTTTGGCTAATATTAATTTTATTTCATTGCTATGGTTTCCACACTTTGGAATAATTATCCATTCCAATCAAGAAGAACATGCTGTTAAAATTGTTGTTTTTACTTCTCATATACAACAACTGCAAAGATGAAAAAGCAGAAGAAAAAACAGGGCTCCTTTTTGTTTGATGGACACATTGCTGGGCTGTCCCATGAACCAAAGAAGATCAACATATCCTAGCTTTATAGATTATAGATTTTTATAGGATTGGACCAAATTCTTTATCACAGAGGCCAAAATGCTCAGTATCCAACTCCTGCCACTGGACTTATTCTACAATATTTACTTACTTACTTACTTACTTACTTACTTACTTACTTACTTACTTACTTACTTACTTACTTACTTACTTACTTATTCCAATACACATAATACACAATGAAGGTTATAAAGGATATAGTAGAGAAGATATATGAGATATAGGAGAGACTATAGGACAGGGGATGGAAGGCACTCTAGTGCACTTATGTACGCCCCTTACTGATCTCTTAGGAATCTGGAGAGGTCAACTGTGGATAGTCTAAGGGTAAAGTGTTGCGGGTTAGGAGATGATACTACAGAGTCCGGTAATGAGTTCCACGCTTCGACAACCCGATGACTAAAGTCGTATTTTTACAGTCAAGTTTGGAGCGGTTAATATTAAGCTTGAATCTGCTGTGTGCACTTGTGTTATTGTGGTTGAAGCTGAAGTAGTCTTTGACAGGCAGGACATTGCAGCATATGATCTTGTGGGCAATACTTAGGTCATGTTTAAGGAGTCACAGTTCTAAGCTTTCAAGACCCAGGATTGTAAGTCTAGTTTCGTAGGGTATTCTGTTTCGGGTAGAGGAGTGAAGGGCTCTTCTGGTGAAGAATCTTTGGACATTTTTGAGGGTGTTAATGTCAGAAATGTGGTATGGGTTCCAAACAGATGAGCTGTATTCTATGTTGGGTCTGGAGAATGTTTTGTAAACTCTGATAAGTATTGAGAGATTTCCAGAGCAGAAGCTACATACGATTAGGTTAAAATCTCTTGAGCCGATGTTGTTGCAGTGGGCTTTGGCACTTAGATCTTTAGTTATTACTATTCCAAGGTCCTTGACTAAGTGGGGATTATCTGCGATAATTTGTTTATTCAATGCCATATTGCATTGTTTGAATGTGACATTCTCTTTGTCAAAAAGTAAAAATCCTACAGGTGTGAGAAATGGAATAGGACATAGCAAAGGGAATCAGAAAGGGATAGAAATAATACCCATGTCTTTTCTGAGGCAGGCTGACCAGATCAGTGTGGCTTCTGTTTGTAGAAGTAGCCTCCAATTTATAAAATGGCCAATTTAGATCCATTCTAATAATTCTTTTTGCACAGCACAGAGATGAGATGCCTTCTTTCTTTTAAGTACTTTAATTTTGCCTTGATAAGTAATCTACTGAAAAATAAATGTTTTTCAGAAAGAGTAGGCAGATTTTGATATTGATGCCTAGGGAAAGCATGCCAATAAAGATAAAGAAGGCTGCTAGGAAGATGTTAAGGGAAAGTAGATAGTAGCTACCATGAGATTAGGGTCTTCTTATCATTCAGTGTATTCCCACTGCTTTCAATGACATTATGTTTATTCTGCAAGTTAATGAAAAATGCTATCGCAGAGTCATTTGTTTAGTTCAAAGTCAGAGAAATGATATGGCTGTGTTTCTGTTTTGTTTTTTTTGTTTTTTAATGAGAGAAATGTGTAGAGAAGCATTAACCTACCAATTTGAATATCTGACTCCAAAATACCAGGGTAAGATGATTAGTACTGGTTTTGTCTAAACTATACAGTAAAATGGATCAACTAAGTATTCCTAGTTAAACCAGGAAAGTCATACCTCTTCAGTGTGAGGTCCAACCTTCTCAGTCCTAAGAAATTTTCTGAAAACTCAAAATCAAACATTTCATTTCAGCCCTCATTATCCTACTTACCTAGTGAATGGAGTCAAGAGTATAAACTACAATCTATTTCAAACTTTAATAGTAAAAGATGTTCTAAAAACTGAATTTTTAGAAATTGATAACTGAATAATCAAATTATCACAGATAATCCCCACTTGGTTAAAGACCTTGGTATACTAATAACAAAAGATTTAAGTGCCAAAGCCCACTGCAACAATATAGCCAAGAAGGCTTCAAGAGTTGTAAACCTAATGCTACGTAGCTTCTGCTCTGGCAATCTCACACTACTTACCAGAGCTTACAAAACTTTTGCCAGACCCATCCTCGAATACAGCTCATCTGTTTGGAACCCATATCACATCTCAGACATTAACACCCTGAAAATGTCCAAAGATACTTCACCAGAAGAGCCTTCACTCCTCCACTCAAAATAGAATACCCTATGAGACTAGACTTTCAATCCTGGGCCTAGAAAGTTTAGAACTAAGACGCCTTAAACAAGATCTAAGTATTGCCCACAAGATCATATGCTGCAACGTCCTGCCTGTCGGCGACTACTTCAGCTTCAACCGCAACAACACAAGAGCACACAACAGATTTAAACTTAATATTAACCGCTCCAAACTTGACTGTAAAAAATATGACTTCAGTAACCGAGTTGTCGAAGCATGGAACTCATTATCGCACTCCATAGTGTCATCCCCAAACCCCCAACACTTTACCCTTAGATTATCTACGGTTGACCTATCCAGATTCCTAAGAGGTCAGTAAGGGGCGAGTAACAAGTGCACTAGAGTGCCTTCCGTCCCCTGTCCTATTGCTCTCCTATATCTCCTTTACCTTTCCTCTATTCCTATATCTCTTCTTCTATTCTTTCATTGATATGTTCTATTCCTATACCTTCTTTTCTATTATTTCTTAGATATATTTTACTATGAGTATCTCCTCTATAACCTTCATCATGTATTTTACTATGTGTATATAGATATATACCCACTAAAACCCTCATTGTGTATTGGACAAAATAAATAAATAAATAAAAATAAGGAGTACCTTGAGTTGACATTGAGAGAATTTCTCAATTTATTACTACAGTTTGAAATAGGTTGTAGTTTCCCCCCCATTCAGGACAGTCCTTATATTGACAACTTTCCTTATGTGGTGGCCAATAACACAGCTATGTTTTAAAATAAAATATGATCTTTACTAAAGCTAAAAATGAATCATAATTTCAGGTGGGCCCAAAATCTAGCAACTTTGGGTGAATAAGTCATTTCCTTGAAACTCTTTAAATGACTGTACATTTTATTTTTCTTGCAGTCCTATCTGTTATGATATTCTTTCCATAAAATCCTTCCTATAAACATGTAGAACTATGTAGAACTGATATTTACAAATATGTAGAACTGATATTTACAAAGAATAAATAATTCACAGTTTAAAACATTATTATTTATATTTTGTAGACGTATTAAGGAATGATTTTTTAAAACTGCGCTTACTGAAGAAGGTGATATCTATCTGTGGCAAAATCCTGGAGAAAATCCTCTTAATAGAGTATCAGAATGAGGGGGAGAAATCTGTTCATCCAACTAAACCAGTCCTGTGAAATCCACAGCTCACATTAGAGAAACATCTTTCAGCTGTGGCGAGGGGGGCGTTTGCCCAGGTTCGCCTGGTGCACCAGTTTTGGCCCTATTTGGACCAGGAGTCACTGCTCACACTCACTCATGCTCTCATCACCTCAAGGTTCGACTACTGTAACGCTCTCTACATGGGGCTACCTTTGAAAAGTGTTCGGAAACTTCAGATCGTGTAGAATGCAGCTGCGAGAACAGTCATGGGCTTTCCCAAGTATGCCCATGTTACACCAACACTCCGCAGTCTGCATTGGTTGCCGATCAGTTTCCGGTCACAATTGAAAGTGTTGGTTATGACCTATAAAGCCCTTCATGGCACCGGACCAGATTATCTCAGGGACCGCCTTCTGCTGCACAAATCCCAGCGACCAGTTAGGTCCCACAGAGTGGGTCTTCTCCGGGTCCCGTCAACTAAACAATGTCATTTGGCGGGACCCAGGGGAAGAGCCTTCTCTGTGGCGGCCCTGGCCCTTTGGAACCAACTCCCCCCGGAGATTAGAATAGCCCCCACCCTCCTTGCCTTTTGTAAGCTTCTTAAAACCCACCTCTGCCATCAGGCATGGGGGAACTGAGATATTCTTTCCCCCTAGGCCTTACAATTTATGTTTGGTTTTATAATAAGGGTTTTTTTTTAGTTGTTTAGTATTGGATTGTTACATGCTGTTTTTTGTCACTGTTGTTAGCCGCCCCGAGTCTGCGGAGAGGGGCAGCATACAAATCCAATAAATAAATAAAATAAATAAATATGCATATGCATTTTTCAGGTAGGGAAAGAATATGAAACATGAAAATGCTGATAGCCCCTAGCAATCAGGAAAGAACTGTAGCTAATAGAGACAACATACCTGCTTGATGTACACAGTCATCCAACTCAAATCTCTGCAATTCCAGTTTATTAAGAATGATGAAATACCAAGTGACGGGAGAAAAATATCTGCCAGAGGTTGTGAGATGCTGTTGCCATTTATGAGTACTGGACAGGGGCAGATTCCTTGAGAGGTGGAAGGCATTCTAGGAGCATTAATGTATCTATGATCAGCATGGGCTAAACATTGCAATCTAGTATTTCTATGGTAGCCACAATTCTGTTATTGGTATTCACTGAATCAAAATAAAATATATTATTGAAAAAAAAATCACCAAAATGAAAAATATTTTAATAATCCCTTAAAAAGCTCTGCAGTCTTGCAAGGTCACCATTTTTTTTCTTTTTGAGATTTTAGTAGTCTTGCATGAAGGAACTTTAAAACACTCTTTTAAAATCTGTAACTGCTTGAAAATATATCTATGAACTTGCTGAATCCTGCTGTAGCAAAAAAATAGGATGTCTCAGGGAAAACCAGGAAAATGGCCTGATTCTATGTTGTCCTTAGAGGCTTAAATCAGAAATCCAGAGAAGAATCTTGAAATGAAAATTAAATACATAATGCTTTCATACAGATATTATTTTATCCTCCTCTACTGGGTAAAATAATCCTCTATTTACTAATAAATATTCAGTGGAAAAACTTGTTTAATACCTCTAGTAAGCTAATCAATATAAATACTGTTAACATTTATACAGCGATGAGTTATATTTAAGACACAGGCCATTAATAATCAACTGAAGAAAATTTTAGATACAACTTCTGATTAGCAATGAACAGCTTGGGTAACCATGTAGTAAAATTAATGTTCACGAGTGTTCTGCCAGGCTCTCTGGTAGGAGCCTCCCGAAAATTCAAGGATACAAATTTCAGACAAACACATGTTTGAAAATTCAAAACAATGTTCTTTATCACAAATTCAAAATAAACTGAGCACTCTTTTTGTATTGCAAAGAGCACTCATCCCAAAACGACCTGATTGTCTGTACAATTTCCCTTAATCAGTCTTTAAGTACTTAGCTAGCAGCTGTGAAGAAACTTCACACCCCTTCTTCTTCCATGAAGTGAAACACCCACACACTTTGCTCTGCATTGGTTTCAAAGACGTGAAAAATCAACAAACAAAGTCAAGGCATGATTCCTGAAGAACTGCGATCAGATACTCTTCCACAACGGCCAAACCCACACACTCCTATTTATAGCAGCAACCCTAATTACTGGAGCCCCACCCAAACACAGGTGGCCTCTCTTATCTCTGGTAATATGTCCTTACATGGTCTCTTCTATGCATAATTCTGCACTTCCGTGGGTCCAAGACGTCTTCATCTGAATCAATGGAAAATAATGGAGATTGACTGCCTGGGCTGTATGCCAAGCCCCCCTCTTCTAAGTCACTCCCACCTTCTTCTTCGTCCGAAGAAACTAAACTCTAAACTGACTCTGTCAGCAATAATACAGGCCTATGACATGTTGAAGTTTCCCCTGCATCCACCTCCACATTCCCTGGGGCAGGAGCTGGGCCAGAGCCAACCACAACAACGAGTATCTAAGTTAGTATTCTACTATGGAAAAAACACACATTATTGAAATATTTTACCAATTGGGGAAGTGATGGAGTTAGAGACAAGACATTGTAGGATGCTAAGATATCTGACTGCCTTCACAGTGTTTATTGCTTTTTGTACAGTTTTCCAAACACCAAAAGATAGAAAACAGCAACAGCATTTTCCTTGGTGAATTCTCCCTGCAAATCCTCAATAACCTCCTATTGATACAACCTATATGAGATCACATACCATCCAGGGATAATGTCCCACATCATCCTGGATATGTGAATTGGGTGAGATCATGTACGTATGGGAGGCCAATTAGAGGCAGGCAGCTTGCTGCACACAACCTTCACATGGCCTGTATGACTAGAAAAATGATAGCACAATTAAGGGGGTAAAGAAAGTTAATGCCAAAGAAGAGACATGGGGATGGCACCCTTGTTTACAAAGATTTGGGAAAACAAAAGCTCAGGGACTAGTGAGAAGGAACAATCATTAAAAGGAAAATGAATACTGGTAGACCAATCCATACAGAAACAAATCAGCAAGGCTTTGTCTTCCCTACATAGATGAAAAGGGCAAGTAGCATGGGAACAATCAATCAGGAACTGAGTTGAACAGTGGACTGGACTGATCCCCAACACAACCCTATGGCCAATCCAGTGCAATCCACTAAATTTAAGGTGGTTTACAGTTTAAATTACAGTGCCAAAAACTACCTGATTAATGGCAATGATAACAGGAGGAAATCAAAGAGAAGAGGATATAAATAAAAGGGGGATTCTGATATTTAATACATCAGTCTATATTTCCATAAGCTCTCTTGCTGATGAATCGTGAATTTGAGAGCAGAAGGATCAGAGATTTTAAGAAGCAGATCAAATAGACTGCAATGCAGATATTTTTTAAATATATATATATATATATTATTGATTATTTACATTGATAAAAACAAGACAACATAAAAAGAAGACATCTACATACATACAAATAAGACATAATAAATAATTGTGCTTTATACATTGAGTAGCTTTGGTATCAGAACTTAGAATGGATACCTGCTGTATAGCAGGATATTTTTATTTGCACTTATTCACTTACAACCACTTCAATTCCTACTTACTAGTGCACGTTAGTCTCTTTAAATCATCAGTATCTATTTCTCTATGATTCTTTTCATTTCAACTATATTTATTCTGTGGTATATTGGTTCAGTAACTATATTTACATTTGACAGCAGTTTGTTTTTATCTCCATTTTCATTTGAGTGTGTATTTGCAATCAAAATTTTAAGTATTTGTATATATGGTTCTCAGCGAGTGCATCTTGAACCGCCTGTATTTTACGTATATGTTCAGTTGACCCATATATATTGTTTATCCAGACATACCACCTGTCCCAGGTATTGTGGAATTCCTTGTTATTTATTTATTTATTATTTATTAATCAGATTTGTATGCCGCCCCTCTCCGTAGACTCGGGGCGGCTAACAACAATAATAATACAATGTAAATAAATCTAATATTTAAGTTAATTTAAAAAACACCAATTTAAGAAACCAATCATACATACTGACATACCATGCATAAATTTTATAAGCCTAGGGGGAAGGGAAAGTCTCAATTCCCCCATACCTGATGACAGAGGTGGGTTTTAAGGAGCTTATGAAAGGCAAGGAGGGTGGGGACAACTCTGATATCTGGGGGGAGTTGGTTCCAAAAGGTCGGGGCTGCCACAGAGAAGGCTCTTCCCCTGGGTCCCGCCAAACAACATTGTTTATCCTGTAATTCTTGCGTAAGCTTAGTCATCTCTATAACCTCATAGACCTTTAATATCAAATTGAACATAGTCTAGGGAGTCTTCTGCTTCCAATGTTGGATGTATATGATTCTTGCTGCGGTTGTTATATGTAGTATTGTCTATCATTTTTAGTAATTTTGTGCCTAATTATTCCCAAGAGGAAGAGTTCCGGTTTAAATGGTATTTTGTCCCCTATTATTTGTTCGATAATGTTGTGGTTCCGTCTGAGGCCCCTCCGGGAACGGCTGACCTTCTGTCGGTTTCCAGCTCAGAGGGAGAGGCTGAGGAACAGGAGGTGCAGACAGACGAGGAGGAGGAATCCCAGGCTGAAGAAGAGGGAGGACAGCCAGAGTCCCACCAGGGGGAGCTCTCCCCAACAAGCAGCCTGGATTCCTTAGAGGAAAGTGCACAAGCCATAATTGATCTGCGACAACGAAGAGCTACTCAGAGACGGAATCAATTGGCTAAATACTTTCAGCATTAAAGTGGCAACAGCTGGGTTTGGGTGTGGTGCTCTTGGGAAAGGCTAAAAGGCAGACCCACCCTTCCTGGCTTGTGGAGTTTTATCTTTGAGAGTCGTGGGACCTGACTGTGAACTTTGGCATCTTGGAATCCTGGTTTGTGCCTTTGACTATTGAAACCTTGGGGGGGGGGGGTGCCAGCAAGAAGCTTGCTGTATTGTCTGGACATCAGGACCCTGCTCTACCGTATTATATCCTGTCTGTTGGGAAGAACAGGTTTTCCTCTGTGCTTATTTTTTCCAGTTATAAAATACTTTTGGCTTTTACCAGAGTGTCTGGCTGTTTTTTCCAGTTGGTGTTGAGGTCTGGGGGAACCCAGACAGAACAGATAATATCTTTAACTTTCTTCTAAAATTCCTTGACTAGTGGCCACGTCCACCACATATGATAGTATGTACCTATCTTCTCTTTACATTTCCAACACTTTGGGGATAGTCTAGGATACATCTTGGCTAATCGAGCAGGTGGCAAGTGCCACCTGTAAAACATTATGTATATGTTTTCTCAGTATGAGACAGATAACATTAATTTATAGTTAGACGTCCATAGTTCCTCCCACTCGTCTAAATTTATAGAATAGCCAAAATTTTGGCCCCATGCTATCATGGGGCCCTTTACTTTTTCCTCCACTACTTAGGGCAGATATTAAGGCAGTTTCCTCCATTTGGATCCTGCATAGGTGTCAGATTGAAAATCCTTTTATGCTAACCCTGGATTCAGGAAGGACATATCTAAAGAACATCTGGCTGGGGTTGGCACTTTCAGAAAGCCATATTACTAATTTTGCTAGCTGATACAGTTATGTCTAAATCACATTTAACATAAAATAGACTGTGTAATCTATCACTGTTGCATTCCCAGCAAAA
Organism: Erythrolamprus reginae; assembly: GCF_031021105.1. Classification (NCBI taxonomy): domain Eukaryota; kingdom Metazoa; phylum Chordata; class Lepidosauria; order Squamata; family Dipsadidae; genus Erythrolamprus; species Erythrolamprus reginae. The sequence goes on along the minus strand of NC_091952.1, from coordinate 214,176,135 downwards.
GATATCTCCATTGTAGTCCATTAATTCTCTTGCAGCGACTGCAGGAAAAGCAACAACCTTTAGGATGCATTAGTGGTATTGATTGATCTGTCGGTAGGTATTAGTAAACAACAATGTCCTTTTTCCGGGAAATAGCACTTTTTATGGTGGCCTTTCATTATATGTACCTCTCCAGTTAAGAGTAATAAATTATTACAAGAATAATTTGCTAGTTTCTTATTTTAAATAGAAATAGGAACCCCACATTAGATTGACATTTCCTTTTCTGGATTTTAGGCTAAAGGTGAACTTTTGGAAAGTTTGTAATGAATTAATCTTTTCTCAGAATTAATTAATTAAGCTGTGAGATTGGAAAGGAGTAAGTTTATTACCGGGCATGGTATCTGCCGAGTTTCACTCATGAACTTAATCTTGACTGAATTTGGAAATGTGGTAAAAGAGTGTGCATTCTTTTTTAAGCAGGTGAAAATCAATGTCAGATTCAAATCTAATGCAAATAAGCTTTCTTTTTTTTGCCTGAACAATGGGATTGACTCCGGGCAGCTACTTAGACAAGGCTGTACAGTTTTCTATGCAACCTTTTCAGAAATGATTTGCCCCTGCCTTCTTCCTAGGACTGAGGAAAAAAACCAAACTCAAACCTGGGCATTTGACTTTCACAGATAAGCCTTTCTTCGGTTGTAGATCCCAGAATGCCCCTAATTAACCGAGAAGCTCCATGAAATGAAACTGGTGAAGAGATGTCGAGACTCAAGAGTGTTAATGCAAAAAATAAGAGGTAACCATCATCAATTCATAGTATAAGACTCATGTTCAGTTCTGTACTATGGCAATAAGTGCAGTGAAGCATGACTACTTACTTATTAGTTGGCTGAGGGTTGAAGTGGGTTCTAAAACCTCTTGTTACTGGTTCGCTCATTGTTCTGTCAAGCTCTCTGGTAGAATCCTCCCGAAAATTCACAGATACAAATTTCAGAGCACACGTTTGAAAATTCAAAACAATGTTCTTTATACCGACAATTCAAATAAACTAAGCCCTCTTTTTGTAGAGCAAAGAGCACTCGTCTCCAAACAAACTGGTAATTTGTACAAGTACCTTATCAGTTCTGTGATACTTAGCTTGCAGCTGTGAGGCAATTCACAGTCCTTCTTCTTTCACAAAGTGAAACACACTTTGCTCTGGTTTAGTTTCAAAGCGGGGAAAAATCAGCACACAAAGGTCAAAGTCAGCAAGGCAGGCACGAAACACAACGATCAGATAATCCTCCACAATGGCCAAACCCTCAGGTTGCTATTTATAGCAGCCTCACTAATTACCACAGCCCCACCCAACCACAGGTGGCTTCATTTTCTTTGATAATAATCTCTCAGTTGTTGCTGCCTATGCATCGCTCTCCGCATGCGTGGCTGTATCATTAACTCTTGTTCCGAATCGAAGGAGGAGCTAGATAATTGATCTCCTTCTGAGCTGTCTGCCACACTCTCCTCTTCCCTATCACTCATGTCTTCTTGGTCAGAGGAGCCTTCATCATCAGATTCCGCCAGGAACAAACAGGCCTGCGGCATGTGGATGTCTCCCCCACATCCACAGTCCTTGGGGCAGGAGCTGGGCCAGAGCTAGCCACAACACTCATGTGCAATGCTTCTGTGCATATGCAGAAGCATCCTAGGTGGGTGGGTAGAGCCTTCCACCACCATCTCTACTGGTTCGTAGAACCAGGCCATTCTGGGAGCAACCCACCACTGGCTGAGGGTAACCCACTTCTTAACAGATACAGTATGAGAAATGGCCAATGAGGCAGGGCTGGACTCTTCAAGGATAAAATGTGCAATGAGTTGGACAATTTCTGGTGGAACTATTTAGGATTTGTCTTTGGAAACTGAGAAAGTGGAGATAGTTCTCTATAGAATAAATGCTATTGCCTGTGATCCAGACCCATAAATTGAGTCCTCGGAGAGGGTAGGATATAAATTCAATAAAATAATAATAATAATAATAATAATAATAATAATAATAATAATAATAATAACAACAACAACAACAACAACAACAATAATAATAATAATAATAATAATAATAATAATAATTATTATTATTATTATTATTATTATTATTATTATTATTATTATTATTATTATTGGTGGAAATAGTTACAGCACATTTTATTCCCAAGAAATTAAGAAAGAATCAGAAAATTCATTAAAGTCGGAATCTTGTACAAATTCATTTTGATTGAAACATTTTATGTCTTTTGATTTCTCAAAAGTTTTATTTTCCTTCCTTTTTCTCCTCAGGATACTTGAGAATTCCTTTTTACGTTCTCCTTGGTGGTGTTTTGGGGCTTATGTGATTGCTGGGACTAATGGATGATGATAATACTGTTATTTTCTGTTATAAGTACTTCCTGTACTAGGGAAAATTGTATTGGAAGTATTTTTTTTGAAGAAACGTGTTTTAAAAGAAGCTTGGAAAGCCAAGGAAAATGTAAATGCTGAGGAAGTATGATACACTCATGTATAATAGTAGAGAAAGTATAATACAGTAAAAGTTTGAACATTCACAAGTATCCACAGCCATGGAGTCTTCGGAGAGGGGCGGCATACAAATCCAAATAATAAATAAATAAAAATAAATAAACTCAATCAGTACAGGATTCTTCACTCTACTTGTCTTTCACCAAAACAACTGTGTTCCTGTCAAACAGACAATAAGTGGATAGAGTTCCCTATCAAATCCTGCAGACCTACACTCTTGATACTTTACATAAATGACCACATTATAAGCAACTGTGTTCTCTTGACCAATGACGTCATCCTATTTAGTACCACAGACAATGCTGCTACCCTTCAAAAGGACCTTAAATATGTATCAGAATGATCAAACATGTGGCAACTTCAAATCTCAACCAACAAATGCTTTGTGTTACACACTGGCAAAAAGAATCATAACACAAAATACAAGCTTGGAGTACACGACCCTTGTAGACGACCCTCATTCTGTCAAGGATCTTGGAGTACTCATATCTAATTATCTATGTGTCAAAGTCCATCTAATGATCTAAATGCCAAAAAGCACTAAGAGTAGTCAATCTAATCTTGCATATATATCATACATTAATACAATCAAGAGAGTCCAGAAATATTTCACAAGAAGAGTCCTCCACTCCTTCACTCACCACAGAATATCTTATTCCACCAGACTTGAAGTCTTGGACTTGGACAACTTAGAACTATGTCACCATCAAATCTATCTAAATGTAGTTCATAAAATTATCTGCCACAATGTCCTACCTGTCAATGAGTATTTCAGCTTCAAACACAACAATACACGAGCACACAATAGATACAAACTTAATGTAAACCAATGCAAACTCCAATGCAGAAAAGTACAACTTCAGCAACAGACTGATCAACGACTCTGTGATTTCTTCCCCAAATCCCCAAAACTTTAACCCTAGACTGTCTACTGTCAACCTCGCCCATTCCTAAGAAATCTATAAGGGGTGTGCATAAGCGCACCAGCGTGCTTACTGTTCCTGTCCTACTATCCTATTCTCATTTATCTGTATTTAAACATATTTTTATGTTTATATCTTCTATCTTGTACATGTTTGACAAACAAACAAAGAAACAAATAAATATGAAGACAATAAGTTCTATAAACGTATTATGATTGGAACAAGACAAAGGTGATGTTAAAGTAATGGTGGAGCAATAGTAATTCAGAACCATCTTTTCCTGGTTGTGTGAATTCATATGCAAGTTAGTTATTCTAAGAAAAAAAATGGAATTGCGGAAAGGTTGAAAAAAGGGTTGGTGGATAGAACAGATAGCATGGCTGTCAAATGCTGCAGGACTCAAAACACATTCACTGTTCCCCAACTAGCCAATGAGGAAAGAGTTTTTGATGCAACAAAGGCTTGCTGGTAATCTCCTGGAATATAAAACAGGATTGGATACATTGGGACAGAGACCCTGTATTCCCTGAAACAGGCTAATTGTGTGGTTGGATTAGTGGTTAACTGGATTAAACATATTGCATAAAGTAGTCCATAGATCTGAATCATTTTATTTAAATATCACTGCAAACTAGTAACAATCATAAAATAAGCGTGCAGATTCAACCATCTGATTCTTACAGGCAATATATTCTTAGTGCATGATTTAGGTCTGGCTATTTGGAATAAAGCAAAACCAAATCAAATTACAAATCAAAGAAAATATAAAATATCCACGTGCGGTTTGCTTGCTGTGTTCCCAAAGGTGTTTTTCAAAAGTCAACTGGACTTTTTTTCACTTCTCATCCAAAAGAATTCTGCAAAATTGAAGAACTGGTGAAGCTTCTTAGATGAGAAGACAACCTTATTCAAGGGAAAAATAAAGAAAGTCCAATTGCCTTTTGAAACAAGTACCTTTGGGACAACCATGACCCAAGATGACTGAGAATCTCCATAGACTACTTGCTGTGCCTTTCAGCTTTCCACAAAATCCAATCTCTACCCATTCAAAAATTGTTTGTCTTTTGTATAAATGACTGTTGCAGTTATGAAAATAATTTGCAATTCTATCTTACTGCCGTAATCTTTTTCTTTGGAATCTCAACCATTTTATCCTCCATGGCTCCACCCGCTATTTGACATTTATTTCCATCTAGTTTCCAATGTAAATTTTAGTGTTTTAATAAAAGCAATAAATAAATAAATAAATCGAGTTACCCATGTTTGATCAAGATAAAATAGCCAAACATTTGATTGACTTAATCATTTCATTTTTAAAATGGCAAAGAACTGTAGAATTATTACTCTCTATCTTTTGATCTTATTTGTAGTATTAAAAAATTTGAGTGTTTTTTTTCTTTTTTTACTAATTAAACATGTTGTTGACAGAAAAACAGAAGAGTTGTGGTGATTTTGAGTAACTTGAAATAACACAAACATAATTTGGGGTTCTTTTAGTTGCTGGAATGTTTTACACCTGGAAATGGCTAGCCTAATGCTTCACTGTCAACATAAAACTGTATAGTACCAAACCCAGCTCATTTCTCAAGCCAGCAAACATACCTAAATCTTGAGCTAATCTCCAGGGTATTTTCTAATTTGTTTTCCTCTAGTTTTCTTTTAGACAGAATCATTTGGCAACCTATTCTGCCACTATAAAAGATTGTCTGAACAATGGTAACGCCAAATTTGGGTTGAATGTGAAGTCCTGGTATAGCAACAAATCCTGTTCTTCATTATGCTCACTTGATGGTGTGTTTTGACCTTTAGAGTTTTCCATGCTTTGTGTTGTATCTCAGAGTATAACATAGCAATGTCCTCATAATGACTGTGCAAAGAAACAGTGATGTAGTAGGGCACAGTCCATATTTAAATTGCTTGTGTTTTTAAAATATTTCAATAGCACAGATTTATGTCAAGAATAACCAAAAGAAATAATGTAATAGTATTTGCTATCATCTATAATTTGACATAGGTTACAGCATTTGGAAACAGCATTTAGAACCATGCAGAAGCAGTAACAATGGGGTTATTTTACATCCTTCACCCTAAAAGCTTACAGCCGTGTTGAATATGGCATTTCTATTTTCTTAGCAGAGGTTGATAGCAAATATGGCACCAATTTGGTGCTGTGACGGGCAGGTAAATCATGATATGTTCTTGCCCTAACCAGCTGTTATGTCAAAAAATAATAAAGGAGGCATTATTTCTCAAAGTCCCATGCATATAAAATTATACTGAAAAAGCATCTAATTTGAAAAATTAATATTGCATAGATTATCTGATACAGGAACGGAAGATGGATATTTTCTATCTTTTTATTGCCATTTGTCTAACAGTATTTCTGTGTTATCTGAATTGGGCCATCCAACCTTTGCTCAATTTAGAAGGGCCTTCTAACTACTGCCTTGAAATTATCCTTGAATTCAGTGGTTCAGCATGTTAATATTCATTTCAGTACAAAAACATTTAGGTTCATTAGTCTTGAGAAGAGGCAGTAAGATCTTAAGCTATGATTATTTATAGTCAGATACAATTTAGAAAGGAAAGAGGTAGTGATTTCTGACAGTCTCAAAATGGGTGAACAATGTAATCAGGTGGTAGGGAAAGCAAGTAGGATGCTTGGCTGCATAGCTAGAGGTATAACAAGCAGGAAGAGGGAGATTATGATCCCGCTATATAGAGTGCTGGTGAGACCACATTTGGAATACTGTGTTCAGTTCTGGAGACCTCACCTACAAAAAGATATTGACAAAATTGAACAGGTTCAAAGACCGGCTACAAGAATGGTGGAAGGTATTAAGCATAAAACGTATCAGGAAAGACTTAATGAACTCAATCTGTATAGTCTGGAGGACAGAAGGAAAAGGGGGGACATGATCGAAACATTTAAATATATTAAAGGGTTAAATAAGGTCCAGGAGGGAAGTGTTTTTAATAGGAAAGTGAACACAAGAACAAGGGGACACAATCTGAAGTTAGTTGGGGGAAAGATCAAAAGCAACATGAGAAAATATTATTTTACAGAAAGAGTAGTAGATCCTTGGAACACAATTCCAGCAGACGTGGTAGATAAATCCACAGTAACTGAATTTAAACATGCCTGGGATAAACATATATCCATCCTAAGATAAAATACAGAAAATAGTATAAGGGCAGACTAGATGGACCATGAGGTCTTTTTCTGCCGTCAGACTTCTATGTTTCTATGTTTCTAAAAATACCCCAAAGTCATTTTTTAAAGCATGCAACACCATGCTTTAAAATGTCAGAGTTATTGCTTAGTAAGATCTCAGGAGTTCAAGAAATAATTGAACTTCTCTCACTGGAGACTAGATTGGAATTTCACTTTAGGTTTGGTATACCTTCATCGCTATTATACTTGTACATGTGTTTTATGGTTTGTCTGATCCATTTTTTATAATGTTGTACAAGTAAGACAGCAGTGCATTTCTACTAGTTCGCTCCGGTTCAGATGTAGTGGTAGTGATAGTGGTGGGAGGGTCTGTCCACCCACGCGGATGTCATCATGGATGCTCTGTGCATGCTCAGAAGCAATGCACGCGCATCTGTGCACATCTCCAAACCACTAGCAAAGGTAAGTGAAGCCCATCACTGAAGTAAGAACATCTTTATCATTTTTAAAGCCAAATTATATATCAGGACATTTGAAATATTTGAAACTATAATAAAAAGGAAGAATAGTCATTTTAATGTGATTCAATATTTTAAAATAAACCTGCTGCGTGTACACATAAGATAACATAATTTCACAATTTTGGTTTAATAGGCTTATTAAATCCCATATTGATAAAGGGAAGATCTAATTTCGAACCCTGCAACAAACTAATTAAAATTATTTCTAAGTGAGGGAGTTTTTTGCATTACATATGGGCCATTGTTCAAGAATATACAATTGTAATCTGTGATACATATATATTTAGATCTCTTTCCAACTACATGCATACCACTATTTTTATTCAATACTTGTTGTGAAAATAAAGGACCTTCATGTGCTTTGTTGGGGGGTGGGTTCATAAATAGAGGGGCTATAAAGCCTGTCAAAGCTATAATTTTCAGAATTCTAATGAATATCAAAAGAGTCCAGCATTTCTGACTTTGACAAATTGCAGATGAGATTTTATTCATTAAGAGAACTGCTAATGTTTATTTAAATGCAATTTACTGTTGCATTATTTATTAACTCCTGCAAAATTATCTTACAAGGAGCACGTGTATCAAGAAGATTTCAGGTTGAGAAAGGATTTATCTAGGGAAGGCCTGTAGGCTTGATTTAGGCCCCAGGACATGAGAGTTTTAATTTATCTGAAAAGAAAGGCCTGGTAGAAGGTTTGCTTTGTTTGCATTTAGACAGCAGATGAAAGGGGTTTTGATGTTGAGCTGGGAGAAAATGTCTGCCATTCTTGCTATTCATACAGAGAACTGAGTACAAGGCGGAAAATCTATTACTGGGGACAAGGGTTTTTTCCCCCTTTAAAAAAAAAGCTTCTCTCCTCAATTGGACTATGCACAATATATTATCTGATACTAAAACATGTTTTTGTTCCTCTTCTAGAAGCTCTAAATTTTATTTAAATATACGTTTTTTTCATTTACTATAATGTTTGTGATGTAGTGAAATATATTTGATCACAGTTCTAATAAAATTTCCTTTCATGGCATGTTAATGGAATTGCCGATTAATTTTTTAAAAACAGGCTCCATCAGCTCTCTCTCTCTCTCTCTCTCTCTCTCTCTCTCATTATAGGCATAAATCTAATATGGCAACATCAGTGTTCAGTCTGCTCATATGCCATTGCTCCCAATGCCCTGGGTTCATTTAACGGTTTTCAGTATTGTACATTCGAATATACACTTTCATCAAAATGCCTTCTCCAATCTGCAGTTCATATCACCACAATATGGGGTGGGGGGAAGCTATTTGTTCTCCCCTTTGTAAAGGAAATATAAGTTACTGTAAAAATCGTCTTCCTAAGCTGCTGACTTCCATAACTGAAAAACAAGAGTGTTGTTTGTTTAAGGTGATCAGTTAGATCATTGTGAAAGTGGTATATTGTGGGAACATAAGGAAGGAGGTGAGTTATGCCACTCATGAAATTTCTAGGCGTTTCGATTTAGCCCTGAACAAATCTATATTGCGGAAACATACAAACCTAATTAATTGCTCTACTTTGACTGTTTAGTTTTCCCAGAAAAAATGCTGGAAAGTGTTGTTTGTTTTTAAAGACTCCTCTGTGATTGAATTCTCTCTTTAGATCTAGCAGCACAAAACACAGCTTCCAAACAATGATTGACTCCAATGGTCGAGCCATGATTATTGCTGTCCCCTTGGCCAAATGGGTAGGACCTAGGATTTTCATAAAATTTTTACATGGTCTCTTGGTGCAAGGAGTCGTGGGATACCATATACATGATGGAAAAATATTTCCAACTTTTCACACAGTGTGGGCATATGCTAGTAGAACCACTTTTGAAGAGATTTTATATTTAAGTGGCTTGATTAGCTTAAATTAGTTGAGGTAATAGGGACAGAGTGTTATACTTCAGTAGAATTACATGACATAGGAGAAATTTATAAAAAGAATAATGATTTATTGTATATCTGTGACTTCTATTTATTGTTGTTTTGCCAGCTAAACAGCAAGATTAAAGGAGGAACTATATCTGAATATGTACATACATCCATTGCTTATGTGTTGCCTAGCTTGTTTATATTTAATGTTGAAATGTAAAAAATTACACAGAAAGCAGCATACAAATCTAATAAATGAATAAATAAACAAACAAACAAATAAATAAATAAATAAATAATTTACCTATTGGGCTTTCCAATAAAGAATTAAGACAAATGTGATCTAATGGTTTTTTTACTTTGTATTATAAATATAGGGTAGAATGGAATGGAATGGAATAGAGTAGAATAGAATAGAATAGAATAGAATAGAATAGAATACTTTATTGGCCAAGTTTGATTGGACACACAAGGAATTTGTCTTTGGTCCATATGCTCTCAGTGTACAAAAAAAGACAAGATACATTTGTCAAGAATCATGAGGTACAACACTTAATGATTGTCATAGGGGTCAAATAAGCAATCAGGAAACAATATTAATATAATTAATATTTGCCAAGATAGTGACCAGGAGTCAAAACTGAATTAAAGCCACATGCATATAAACATACATACATACTGTACATACATACATAACCAGGACAACACGTATATAGTTAATGTACATCCATTACACCATCTTTGCCAGCACATCCTCTAATCTTGCCACACTAAATGGTCCCAAAGGTAATTCTAGGCATAAGTTTCTGGGATGTTACATCGTTAGGTTTTCAGCAATGACACAAGATTAAAGCTCCTTCAACCAAAATCCTCTTTCAGACCCATTCTAGAATTCTACTTGTTTTATCAGTTTTATTTATTTGCGTATATTTCTGTGTTTGCTTAGTGACTCAGAACTGGGCTATGATGCATCTATTTCTAATGTTGTGGTTACTGCTTGAGCTTATAAAATTAATTATCCCAATGCAGTAATAAGACTGCAACACTGTACTTTCTCAAAGTTTCTTGAAAAACATATTACGGTACTTTAAAAAAAATGAGAGCTCTGTTCAGATTAATGAACTGTATCATATCTATAGACACTGTATGGGTATTTGATGTTACGTGTCTGTCAGTTCAAAGTGAAAATACTGTATTGAGGTTGTGTGTTTTTGTGTTTCCATTTAGATGGATTGCATATTCATCAATTTCCTCTTTCATAAAAAGGCATTCCGTAAATCACCCACATATCCTTTTTGTTTCCTTGATACGCCTCCCATGAAATTGGTACCTTTAATGTCAAATCAAGGAATAGTAAAGCTTAGCTGGAGTCTCTCTTACAAATTCTGGTATAAGTCCAGTGAGTTCAATGGAATTATACAGAGGATAAATCAGCCCCTTCATGTCTAGCAGGTATACTATAAATTTAATTTCATGGCAAACTGAAGTCTATTACAGAAAATCACAGAGAACAGCCATCTCAGCAATGCCATCTTTCTTTTTTATGATGTCTTTTTGCGCACATTTCTAGTTTCCACAAACTTTGCCTGCACCTGCCAATAAAAAGATGCTTTCTGTTGGAGCACAATGACAACATATTAACCACCAAACAGATTTCCAGTAAATGGCAAAAAGATTACAGCATTCCTGTCAAACAGACAACAAGTGGTCAAAATAGGAAGCACCATATCCACCCCCGTCCCAGTTAAAAGCGGTGTTCCCCAAGGTAGTGTACTGGGACTAACGCTCTTCATTCTCTACATCAATGACCTTTGCGATTACATCACAAGCAACTGTGTCCTCTTCGCCGACGATGTAAAACTCTTCAACACCACCGATAACACAACTACTCTCCAAAAAGACCTTGATGCTGTTTCTGAGTGGTCTAACACATGGCAACTACAAATCTCAACTAGCAAATGCTTTGTCCTACAAATTGGGAAGAAGAATCTGAACTCCAAATACGAACTGAATAATCAAACTATCACAGATAATCCCCACTCGGTTAAAGACCTTGGTATACTAATAACAAAAGATTTAAGTGCCAAAGCCCACTGCAACAATATAGCCAAGAAGGCTTCAAGAGTTGTAAACCTAATCCTACGTAGCTTCTGCTCTGGCAATCTCACACTACTTACCAGAGCTTACAAAACTTTTGCCAGACCCATCCTCGAATACAGCTCATCTGTTTGGAACCCATATCGCATCTCAGACATTAACACCCTTGAAAATGTCCAAAGATACTTCACCAGAAGAACCCTTCACTCCTCCACTCGAAATAGAATACCCTATGAGACTAGACTTTCAATCCTGGGCCTAGAAAGTTTAGAACTAAGATGCCTTAAACAAGATCTAAGTATTGCCCACAAGATCATATGCTGCAACGTCCTGCCTGTCGGCGACTACTTCACCTTCAACCACAACAACACAAGAGCACATTAAACTTAATATTAACCGCTCCAAACTTGACTGTAAAAAATATGACTTCAGTAACCGAGTTGTCGAAGCGTGGAACTCATTACCAGACTCCATAGTGTCATCCCCAAATTCCCAACACTTTACCCTTAGATTATCTACGGTTGACCTATCCAGATTCCTAAGAGGTCAGTAAAGGGCAAGTACAAGTGCACTAGAGTGCCTTCCGTCCCCTGTCCTATTGCTCTCCTATATCTCCTTTACCTTTCCTCTATTCCTATATCTCTTCTTCTATTCTTTCATTGATATGTTCTATTCCTATATCTTCTTTTCTATTATTTCTTAGATATATTTTACTATGAGTATCTCCTCTATAACCTTCATCATGTATTTTACTATGTGTATATTGATATATACCCACTAAAACCCTCATTGTGTATTGGACAAAACAAATAAATAAATAAACTCAGGAAGAAACGGATGGGCTGATTTTACCTTTAGGGAAGCACAGTGCTATACTTGTTGGCAAATTTTGCTAACCTATTCAAGAAAGTGTGCGTTGAATTTCTAACCATTTCGCTTGAGAGGCTGGGGGCAAGGGATAAAAAATATGCAGCATAATTCAGAAATGGTTTGTTTTGTTCTAATTTCAAGGCATTTAAGTTGGAATATTCAAAATACCCTATGGAGTAGAATAGAGTTATTTAATACTTGGTCTCTTGCCAGTATGACCTCTTCCTGCCCTAAGGACTGACACTGTGTCCCTTTCTCTCTCTGCAGAACTAATTGCTTATCAAAATGAAATTAGAGCTGCAAATCAGCACCCTGCTGTGATTAGACTCTGTTGGAACTGGATCTTGCTGTAACAATATGAATTTAATCTGTTCCTGAAATGGCCAAAGCTATCGTTGGTTTCACCACATACATACACTCGGTTTGAGATGTACACCATTTTTTTAGCTTAAAATGTTTTAGAAAATATGTTTCATAAAAATCTTTACTAAAGGGGGGAGTTCCTTCAATAAGCTCAATTATAGCTCTTTTATATAGAAATTGCATTAAGCCGTCAGACTCACTTTAATAACATGCCTCCCCCCCCAAATGTTACATCATTTTAGACCTATGTGCCATAAATTTAAAAGAACCCCACATTGAAAACCTGGTTTAAAAAAGTTACATCTCATTCATTTATTTATTTTCATCTATTTATTCATTTGTCCAATACACAAATACATAGGAAGAAAAATAGACATGTAGTAATATATATAAGGGTAAAGTGAACTTAGAGGAGAGGATATATGAAAGAAAGAAAATATATATGATAAGTGAGAGAAAGGAAAGACAATTGGACAGGGGACGAAAGGCACACCAGTACACTTATGTACGCCCCTTAATTCTGTTAGATGCTGTTTAATTGGAAGATTATGTGTTCTGGTTCAATGTAGCAAATTCCTACCTGAACTGATTGAACACATGAGCTTTAACTGATTAATTAATCAATCGATACCTCCTATATCCAGGGTGGGCAGCAGGCAGGAAGGGGTGGAACACAGTTCCACCGGCGGAAATGAAGCTACCTGCACAGCTCCAGATGATCGGCGGCAGTCACTTCCTGGATTATTGGTCTCGGCTCGGCTCTCTTTTCCCCCCTGCTGCTGCTGCTGTGTCTGCAGTCCTTTCTTTTTTCCTCTTTCTTTCTTCCTGGCCTTGGACGAGCTTCCCTCTCTCCTGCCCGGTTCCCCTCCAGCCTCACACAGCCACCTCCCGCCTAAGGTGCAAGCAGAAGGTATGGGTGGAAGCGGTGCTGGCAGCATTTATGCTTCTGGCAGCACCCGTTCGCCTAGCTACCCAGCCTGAGGCAGGGGGCGACCCAGGAAGGAGAGCGTGGGAAACGCGAAGCAAATAGTCACCCCAGTGAGTGATATTGGTAAGGTTGTAAGACGAGGACTTAACAGTTTACTTGAATGGTGATGATCGTTCAAGTCACTCCTAGCTGGTCACATGGTCTACTCAGTCACAGGACAATTAAGCCACACCCACAAAATAAGCCACTCCCACAGTGTGGCAGTAAAATTTTTGACTGCCCATTACTGCCTATATCTGTATATTAGGAAAAAGAGTATTAAAGGGGAAGGGCAGAACCATTGTGCTACATCATAGACCCTAATTTCTGTGACTCCTATAGCAGGCCCAGATTCCATCACTGCAGTTTGGCAGTAAAATCATCCATTCATGGCAGTCTGTTTTTTCACATTCTGAGTAAACAGAAAGACACATTTTAACTTCTCTGCTCCAAGGCATTTACAAAAACAGGCTGTCCAGGAACCCAAGTGATGGCATTGTGTCATGTTTGTGACTTTCATTGGTCTATATTTTAAAAACTAGAATGAGTGTTTCGGTAGTGGTTTCTAAAACCCTTTAACTACTGATTTGTGTGTGCACTTGTGTGTGTGTGCAACATTTTTGTACATGCGCAGAAGTGTCTCCTGGTGGGTGGGCATAGCCTCCCACCACCAACACTACTAGTTCTTAGAACTGGGCCAAACTGGAGAAATCCACCACTGGTGTGGTTCCTGTTTCTTTAAAAAGAGGAAAATGTTCTCAGAAATAGCCTGTGTGATATGTCTAGTATCCTATGAAGTCAGCCATCCTGAGAAATGTGTCAGTGTATAACTCTAATATTCACATCCTATATACCAGTGATGGCGAACCTATGGCACGGGTGTCACAGCTGGCACGCGGAGCCATATCTGCTGGCACGTGAGTGATTGCCCTAACTCAGCTCCAATGTGCATGTGTGTGCCGGCCAGCTGATTTTTGGCTCGCACAGAAGCTCTGGGATGGCGTTTTTGGCTTCCAGAGAGCCTCCGGGGGGTGGGGGGAAGCCTTTGGAACTTGGGTAGGGCGAAACATAAGCCTACTGGGCCCACCAGAAATTGGGAAACAGGCCCTTTCTGGCCTCCAGAGGGCCTCCCGTGGACAGGGGATGCTGCTTCTGCTCTCCCCAGGCATTGAATTTTATTTATTTGTTTGTTTGTTTGTTTAGTCCAATACACAATAATACACAATGAAGGTTATAGAGCAGGGGTCCCCAAACTTTTTACACAGGGGGCCAGTTCATTGTCCCTCGAACTGTTGTAGGGCCGGACTATTAAAAAAAACTATGAACAAATCCCGATGCACACTGCACATACCTTATTTTAAAGTAAAAAACAAAATGGGAACAAACTATTTAGAGAGGAGGGAAGAAATCCGAAATTCATATATGTTTATGTTTTGTTTTTAATTTTCTTTTGTTAACATCTGATTGGCTATACAAGGTTTTCTTGGTTTATAGAAAAATGTATAAAGAAAGAAGGAAGCACTTTGGCATAATGATTAATAAGTTAGAAATATAATTGGTGTTGTACTTTTTGAAGGAACATTAAGGAGAGAATTTAATTAAAAGAAAAGTATGTACCTATGCTCCTGTCACTCACCCGCGGGCCGGATAAATGGCCTCAGCGGGCCGCATGTGGCCCACTGGCCATAGTTTGGGGACCGCTGTTATAGAGGATATATATGAGTAGAATGTATCAAAGAGAGTATAGAAGAGAAAATATAGGAGTAAAAAATAACTAGAGAGAATAGCAGAAAAGATTTTATTTGTTTGTTTGTTTGTTTGTTTGTTTATTTAGTTAGTTATTTAGTTATTTAGTTAGTTAGTTAGTTAGTTAGTTAGTTAGTTAGTTAGTCCAATCCATAATACACATTGAAGAGAATATATATGTAGTAATATAACTAAAGAAACGAATGGAAGAAAAGATATAAAAGTATAGGTGAACAAATTTGAAAGGAAGAAAAGATAAATGAGATAAGGAGAAACAATCGGACAGGGGTTGGAAGGCGCACTGGTGCACTTATGCACGCCCCTTACTGACCTCTAAGGAACCTGGAGAGGATAGTCTAAGGGAAAAATGTTGGGGGCTAGGGGTTGATACTACTGAGTCAGGTAATGAGTTCCATGCTTCGACAACTCGGTTGCTGAAGTCATATTTTTTACAGTCAAGTTTGGAGCGCTTAATATTAAGTTTGAATCTGTTGCGTGCTCTTGTGTTGTTGCGGTTGAAGCTGAAGTAGTCATTGACAGGTAGAACGTTGCAGCATATGATCTTGTGGGCAATACTTAGATCGTGTTTTAGGCGTCGTAGTTCTAAGCTTAAAAGACCAAGGTTTGATAGTCTGCTTTCGTAGGGTATTTATTCTGTTTCGAGTGGAGGAGTGAAGGGCTCTTTGGACATTTTCAAGAATGTTGATGTCCGAGATGTGGTATGGGTTCTAGACAGATGAACTGTATTCAAGGATGGGTCTGGCAAAAGTTTTGTAGGCTCTGGTGAGTAGTGTGAGATTGCCAGAGCAGAAGCTACGTAATTATGAGTGTGGGCACTCCTGCATGTGCGATAGCACATGCCCATGCTCTTTTGGCACCTGAGAGAGAAAAGGTTTGCCATCACTGCTTTATACTAACAATTCCAGCTCAGAAAATATCTTTATAATCTGAATCAATTATTAAATGGGACTAGATCCTTTAACTAAAGACGTTTTACACATCAGGAGTGAAGCTGAAACTCTTTTCAATGTTATGTTTTACTAGATGGTTTATTTGCTGTCAAAATAACACCATAGCTTACCATATCTGAGTATTGTATTGGCAGTTCTGTGTTAGCAAAAACTTCAGAAGAGAAGGATTTAGGGGTAGTGATTTCTGACAGTCTCAAAATGGGTGAGCAGTGCAGTCAGGCGGTAGGGAAAACAAATAGGATGCTTGGCTGCATAGCTAGAGGTATAACAAGCAGGAAGAGGGAGATTGTGATCCCCTTATATAGAGCACTGGTGATACCACATTTGGAATACTGTGTTCAGTTCTGGAGACCTCACCTACAAAAAGATATTGACAAAATTGAACGGGTCCAAAGACAGGCTACAAGAAAGGAAGGTCTTAAGCATAAAACGTATCAGGAAAGACTTAATGAACTCAATCTGTATAGTCTGGAGGACAGAAGGAAAAGGGGGGACATGATCGAAACATTTAAATATGTTAAAGGGTTAAATAAGGTCCAGGAGGGAAGTGTTTTTAATAGGAAAGTGAACACAATAACAATGGGACACAATCTGAAGTTAGTTAGGGAAAGATCAAAAGCAACATGAGAAAATATTATTTTACTGAAAGAGTAGTAGATCCTTGGAACAAACTTCCAGCAGACGTGGTAGGTAAATCCACAGTAACTGAATTTAAACACGCCTGGGATAAGATAAAATACAGACAGTAGTATAAGGGCAGACTAGATGGATCATGAGGTCTTTTTCTGCCATCAGTCTTCTATGTTTCTATGTTTCTATATGCCGTATGAGACATTCATTCCCCCACACTACCCCCATGCCTCACTTATCTCACTGGATGTTGGTCACAGAATTCCCTAAAATGAAATGAAAGCTAACTTCCCTACTAGGATTAGTGGCCTGTCTAGCAAAGATGACACCTAGTTAAGAGCATCTAATGAGGCATAGGGAAGACACTATCTGTGATTTCCTCATTCATTATTTATAACGCCTGCTTGAGTCATCCAGTCATTGTGGTACTAAGACAATAATGCTGAAATCAGGCTTTCTATTACCTAAAGCATTTCTCCAGAATATTCTGAATTTCTATAGTTGTTTGCATTAGTCGTATGTGGGATAGCTTTTTAATTGTATCTACAGGATGCTAGTGAACCAAGCATTTAAATATGTTATAATCTATATATCCAGGCTGAAAAATCTCACTGTATTCCTACTTCATTTTGCTATAAATATTTGTTGCCTGGATTATACAGTGGGATAGTTGGTTCAGATACTGTATAGGCTCAACATGGCTAAAAACTCAGTGAGCCTTCTTTTAATTACCGATTGATTGCTCTTATATCAGTACAATGGATTTTAAAAGCCACTGTTAATAAGAAGATAGTTTTGAGATAAATCAAGGTGTAAAAGAGTGATAAGGGAAATGATGGCTTTACCATTAAATACCATAATCTTCAAATGAGAAACTCTACGATATCTCATCAAGATTAGAGACTCAAGACTCCCTTGAAACTTTAGTGAATACTAATTTACTAATGTCTGGAAATACATTATTTGGCCTCTGTTTTCCGGTCTAGCCAAGTTGCCAGAACACATTTTGAGCAAACTTTAAGAAGAGTGTAATTTAGGCTCCCAGTCAAATGCAGATAAAACCCATTTATAGGTACTAATATCCACGTTTTGGTGACTAAGTTGCTATGGTTGTTATATGCCAGTGTTTCTCAATCATGACAGCTTGAAGATACTTGGACTTCAACTCCCAGAATTCTCCACCAGCATGCTGGCTAAAAACACCAAGTCTTGAAATGCACACATCTTACAGCTGTTGGAGTTGAGAAATAATACTATAGGTTATGAATATCTGGTGTGAAACAGAGCATATGTTTGCAGCACTAGGGTTTACTGGTTCATCTTGGCATAGGACTATCCAAAACATAGAGTCAGGACAAAGAAGAGGGTTGGTTAGGGTAAAATTAAAAATGCTGAAAATTAGATTAAATGTTTCCTATATATTTAATCATTTCCTGGGATCTGCCCTATAACCATGAGGTCTTGTCTGCATAAAATCCAGACATATGCTACGTGGCCACAACAATATACAGGAATCATTGGATTTTAGCAGGCTAAATCTTGTAGTTCTAGTCTGTCCCTAAGGCTTTTTGTTGTGTAGACTTGAAGCAGAAAAAGTAATTATTAATGGCTATTGTTTTTCTGTAGTATGGTTTTCAAATGTCTGCTGGGATCCTTTGGCACTGCACCCAGTGTGCCAAGTACTACTGGGACCACTTCCACTGGCTTATGCCAGAGTCGTTGCATCATCATCATCATCATCATCATTATTATTATTATTATTATTATTATTATTATTATTATTATTATTATTTAGATTTGTATGCCCCCCCTCTCCGAAGACTCGGAGCGGCTCATATATGCAAGAACTAATATTAGCAAGAACTAATACAGACTGCCAGCTGGCTGCAGGGAAGCTGCTTTTAAGGGCTTCCCTGTAGCCTGCTAGACACTGACAGGAGTTTATTTCTCCAGTCACTGGATGAGTTAATCAGCGGTGGTTATGCAAATGATTACTATGTCTGTCCATACATTACAAATTACTTATATGTAATTGAAACATACCTGAACCTTGGTAATTATATGGACAACTAACATCTTGGCCTATCTTTGAGATGATCCATAGTTCTTCAAAGGATCACATTTTTTCACTTTATCCAGTAAATTGTGCTTCTAATTTCTCTATTTACCAAACCCATTTGCCCCTAGTCCATATTTCAATAGATGTTGAAATATGTGTGTTGTTATTTGTTGATCATTGCCATTTTATTTGATCTAGGATGGATTGATTAATTCTTCTTGAAGAAGCGCTTTCTATTCTTAGTCCTTATTTCTTCCTATTAATTGTCTCCAAATCTATAATTCAAAGGTGTTAATCTTCTTTGCCTTCTCAGTTAATGTGAATCTGTTTCATAGCTGTACATGATTACTGGAAAAAAATACCATTTTTACTATGCTGATCTTTATTGTCATAAAAACATATTATCCCTCATGATCTTGTCTAAGTTTAGTATTGCCTTCTTCCCTAGAATTAATCCCCTATTTCGTTTCCATCATACTGCAGTTTTTAACCTATTGCTGAGACCAAGAAAACAAACCTATCTATCTTATTTTTTCTGCATGAACAGTGCGTTCTCCAAGCATGGTGGTTAATGATGGCACTATTTCTCTTTCTCCTTCCCTATAAAATATTAACTGAAGTTTTTCATTTCCCATTTTTTATTTTCATATTTATTAGCTGTTCTAGGTCCTTACATTTGGCTAACAATGTGACATCATTAGCATACAGATAGTCTTTGACTTGCAACCATATGTTTAGTGACCGTTCAAAGATACAACACTGAAAAAAGTATCTTATGGCCATTTTTCATACCTATCATCATGTGATCAAAATTTGAAGTTGCCATGGAATTGCCATGCATTTATGATAGTTTCAGGGTTCCAGACAGGGGCAAAATGCTCCCGGTTCGCTTGTGCCTGCAAATCGTTGGAGAGCCAATCACGAAGAGAGCACGAGGCTCCGCCCTCATGTCTGAACACCAACATTTGGGGATTTTTACCTTCTGTGCATGCGCAAAGCAGTCTATGCCTGCACAGAGGGTAAAAGAACACAAATTGCAACATCCAGGAAGGTGGGCGAAGCCTTACATTCCATTCATGACTGATTCTCCGATGACTGACAGCCATGAGTGAATCAGGCACATTTTACCTTGGTTTCAGAGTCATGTGATCACCTTTTGTGACCTTCTGACAAGTATGGTCTCCAGTTTTGATACTAGCTGTCCTTTAATCTTCTCCAATGCTGACATTCATATAATATACAGTGTTCCCTCGATTTTCGCGGGTTCGAACTTCGCAAAAAGTCTATACCACGGTTTTTCAAAAATATTAATTAAAAAAATACTTCGTGGGGTTTTTCCCTATATCACAGTTTTTCCCTATATCACGGTTTTTCGTCTGCTTTTAATAAATATTTCTTTTAATAAACTTTAATAAATAAAAATGGTGAGTAATAATCTAAATGGTTGCTAAGGGAATGGAAAATTGCCATTTAGGGATTTAAAGTGTTAAGGGAAGGTTTGTGATACTGTTCATAGCCAAAAATAGTGTATTTACTTCCGCATCTCTACTTTGCGGAAATTCAACTTTCGCGGGCGGTCTCAGAACACATCCCCTGCGAAAAGCGAGGGAACACTGTATTTGGTATATAAGTTAAAAATATACAGATACACTTGCTTCCTTGTCTCCCTATATTTATTATTATGGATCACTCTGTATTTTCTTTTTAAACATTTCTGTTTATTGGGTATTTTCTCTCCTCTTATATACCGTACCCCTATTCTTTATAAAATTGTAAGCAAAGCTTTGTTTGCATAAAAATTTAGCGCATGATACAATTTTTTGCATGTTGTTTTATCTCACCCTTTATGTGATATACATCTTGCCAGAGCATACAATCTTGTTCTATATTTGTTATTAGCACATTAACTCCATCCTTTCTTCCAGCTTTAAATAATTAAGTATTTTATTTGTTTCTGTAGGGTTTTTTATTCGCTCTCTAGCCTATTGCAAATCATACCTGCCTTTCTAAAGCAGCTGAATATTCCCCATAAAATATTTCTGTAGTAGTATAATTCTCATTGTAAAGGATTCGGGAATAGTCTTAATATGTTTAAAATGTCTTTGTTAGTTATTTCCTTGAAAATATCTCTTTTATTTCCCTTTCTATTTCTTCCATTGTTGCCAATTTTTGATGGTTCTTTGATGTTGAAAATCTGTATTCTATAATTGTATGGTCTACTTGTCACCTGAGACTTTAATCCTCCATCTTTATCTAGCAATCAGGATAGCCATCTCTCTCTAAAAATTTAGAATATGTTGGTTCTCTGAATGTCTCTTATATTTTCTCCTACTTCCTCAGTTTCTTTTTTACATAGGTTAAATGTACTGAGTCTGTTCTTTACACGGATCTTACATTTTAATTGTATATCATCTTTTTTCAATAAGATACTTAATTTAATTAATTTTATACATGTAATCTTTTGTTTTGTTTTGTTTAGAATACCTGGTCTGAGTCTAAAAGTGCTGGTTACCATCTGTTTCTTGTTATGTAACCAGGTTGATTCTCTTATTGTTCATCCAATGATGTCTAGGTATAAGGTTTTTGTTTATCTTGCTTAAAGGAGTTATTGCAAATATAAGCATACCAAATATTTTTTCAGTGTTTTTATTAGTACTGTTTCCTTTTCTAGATGTGACACTCAGCTTTCCTTGTATTTTCCCTAAAATTCTTCATTGTTGTCCCTCATTGTATCTGTACAGAAGCATTAACTTGTAGAATTTAATATACAGGACATGAAACAAGAATGTTCTGGCTGTTTGTTGCACTATAGCTCAGCACATACTTAGCAAAGTCCTTTTAAAGTATCTGTTCCATTCCACAAAATAGATGCTCTAAAATTTAAATTGTCCTTGATTTACACTTCTCATATTCTATGTTCCAGTTGGATATATCCTTTGGGGGCAGAGGACCTATTTTGATACTGGATCCATCAGCAACCAGACCTCTTTGTGGCTTTGAATTGGCCAACTCAGCTCCAGTTATACTCATGAAATATTGATGAAGTTCCTCCATAACTAAAAGATTGCTTTCTGACCTGAGAGTCTCATTCAATTAAATATTGCATCAAAGTGCAAGTAGTTGCATTGGAAACAATACAAAATGATTTTATTCATCTCTGTTTTATTTTTCTCTTGTTAGAAGAATAATTTGGGGTTCCAACTCAAGCAAGGGTTGCACAAGAATAAATAAAAATGAGATCCAGAAAGCTATGAGGAAAGAAGAAATATTTATTCCTAAAAGCAAAACAGTTTTCTTTTAAGAGAAGGCTGCAGAGAAATGGGGTACAGTAGCAGATTTTTTATAAGGGAAACTTGTTTGGAGTTTCATGTGCTGATTCTTAGAGCAACATTTGAGGGATATGTTTGTATATGCGTGTGCAGGTATGTTTATTCTTGTGAACATGCATTTCCTCTGGGAGACACAATCCAATTAACTCTGTGTTTGCAGACCTTATGCTTTTGATATGGGGATTAGGTTTGGATAACTTATTTTGGGTGTTGAAGAAGTTTGCTAATTTGATTAACTTGGAAACACTGATTCTCAGACAATTGTGGATTCTGTTAATATTTTAAGGGAAGATGGAAACAGTATAAAGAATAAAATATATTTGGATATAAAATTTTTCACATTATGATCCCCTTATATAGAGCGCTGGTGAGACCACATTTGGAATACTGTGTTCAGTTCTGGAGACCTCACCTACAAAAAGATATTGACAAAATTGAACGGGTCCAAAGACGGGCTACAAGAATGGTGGAAGGACTTGAGCATAAAACGTATCAGGAAAGACTTAATGAACTCAATCTGTATAGTCTGGAGGACAGAAGGAAAAGGGGGGACATGATTGAAACATTTAAATATGTTAAAGGGTTAAGTAAGGTTCAGGAGGGAAGTGTTTTTAATAGGAAAGTGAACACAAGAACAAGGGGACACAATCTGAAGTTAGTTGGGGGAAAGATCAAAAGCAACGTGAGAAAATATTATTTCACTGAAAGAGTAGTAGATCCTTGGAACAAACTTCCAGAAGACGTGGTTGGTAAATCCACAGTAACTGAATTTAAACATGCCTGGGATAAACATATATCCATTGTAAGATAAAATACAGGAAATAGTATAAGGGCAGACTAGATGGACCATGAGGTCTTTTTTGGCCGTCAGTCTTCTATGTTTCTATTATTTCTCTTAGCTGAATTGGCTTTTTAACACAGCCTCACTTTCATTATCAATTGCTTTCAGCTTCACCCCTTTCCTTTTAACATTATCCACAAGAGAAACCCTACCCAGAACTGATGCTTACTGACATTACTGTCAAGGCCATTGAACATTTCCAAAAGGGATACACAATACTAAATACTTGAACAATAAGATATGAAAACCTATGATCAATTTGCTCGCGTTCCTTTTTGGAATTGGAACTTACTGGAATTAATGGGACTGACAGGATAGCAGACTTGCAGAGTTAGAGATGAAATTCAAAGTCTAGCCTCTTTCCTAAGATTGAGTCCCGCTGATTTTGTCATTAGCTGGCTTTCTTTTCCTTTCCTAACAAGGAATGGCCCTAGGCAAACACACCTTGAACTGCATATCACCTATCTGTTAATCAGCCTGAGTGCAATGCAGCAACTTACATTATTAGGTGAATTCAGCACTGATTGAAACCCTCTGGTGATCTTGATGGAGTACAACTTATTGTTCGCAGCACTTGTCTTCACCACATTATCACTGTGGTGTATTTACATTTTACTATTTGTCATTATAATTAAAGAAGCTAAAAGGACTGGGACATGGCGGGAGCAGGTGAAATTTAGAAACATAGAAACATAGAAGACTGACTGCAGAAAAAGACCTCATGGTCCATCTAGTCTTCCCTTATACTATTTCCTGTATTTTATCTTACAATGGATATATGTTTATCCCAGGCATGTTTAAATTCGGTTACTGTGGATTTACCAACCACGTCTGCTGGAAGTTTGTTCCAAGGGTCTACTACTCTTTCAGTAAAATAATATTTTCTTATGTTGCATTTGATCCCAGCTGTGCTTAACAACTATCGTCCAGTCTCCAACCTTCCCTTTATGGGGAAGGTTGTCGAGAAGGTGGCGGCGCTCCAGCTCCAGCGGTCCTTGGAAGAAGCCAATTATCTAGGTCCCCGGCAGTCGGGTTTCAGGCCCGGTTACAGCACGGAAACCGCTTTGGTCGCGTTGATGGATGATCTCTGGCGGGCCCGGTACAGGGGTTTATCCTCTGTCCTGGTGCTCCTTGACCTCTCAGCGGCTTTCGATACCATCGACCATGGTATCCTTCTGCACCGGCTGGAGGGGTTGGGGGTGGGAGGCACTGTTCTTCAGTGGTTCTCCTCCTACCTCTCTGGCCGGTCGCAGTCGGTGTTAGTGGGGGGTCAGAGGCCGACTCCTAGGTCTCTCCCTTGTGGGGTGCCTCAGGGGTCGGTCCTCTCCCCCCTGCTATTCAACATCTACATGAAACCGCTGGGCGAGATCATCCAAGGACATGGGGTGAGGTATCATCAATATGCGGATGATACCCAGCTTTACATCTCCACCCCATGCCCAGTCAACGAAGCGGTGGAAGTGATGTGCCGGTGCCTGGAGGCTGTTGGGGCCTGGATGGGTGTCAACAGACTCAAGCTCAACCCGGATAAGACGGAGTGGCTGTGGGTTTTGCCTCCCAAGGACAATCCCATCTATCCGTCCATTACCCTGGGGGGGGATTATTGACCCCCTCAGAGAGGGTCCGCAACTTGGGCGTCCTCCTCGATCCACAGCTCACATTAGAAAAACATCTCTCAGCTGTGGCGAGGGGGGCGTTTGCCCAGGTTCGCCTGGTGCACCAGTTGCGGCCCTATCTGGACCGGGACTCATTGCTCACAGTCACTCATGCCCTCATCACCTCGAGGTTCGACTACTGTAATGCTCTCTACATGGGGCTACCTTTGAAAAGTGTTCGGAAACTTCAGATCGTGCAGAATGCAGCTGCGAGAGCAGTCATGGGCTTACCTAGGTATGTCCATGTTTCACCATCACTCCGCAGTCTGCATTGGTTGCCGATCAGTTTCCGGTCACAATTCAAAGTGTTGGTTATGACCTTTAAAGCCCTTCATGGCATTGGACCAGAATATCTCCGAGACCGCCTCCTGCCGCACGAATCCCAGCGACCGATCAGGTCCCACAGAGTGGGCCTTCTCCGGGTCCCGTCAACTAAACAATGTCGGTTGGTGGGCCCCAGGGGAAGAGCCTTCTCTGTGGCGGCACCGGCCCTCTGGAACCAACTCCTCCCGGAGATTAGAACTGCCCCTACTCTTCCTGCCTTCCGTAAACTCCTTAAAACCCACCTTTGCCGTCAGGCATGGGGGAACTGAAACATCTTCCCCTGGGCATGTTTAATTTATATATGGTATGCTTGTGTGTATGTCTGTTAGTATATGGGGTCTTTTAAATCTTTCCATTTTAAAATTGTTAGATTATTTATGATTTGTTTCCACATGTTGTGAGCCGCCCCGAGTCTTCGGAGAGGGGCGGCATACAAATCTAAGTAATAAAATAAATAAATAAAATCTTTCCCCCAACTAAGTTCAGATTGTGTCCCCTTGTTCTTGTGTTCACTTCCCTATTAAAAACACTTCCCTCCTGAACTCTATTTAACCCTTTAACATATTTAGATCCAAAATAATAAATGAATGTTACTACTGACCTGTTATTTTTAAGATTGTTTAAGCATATTTTAAAAAAATTCCATCGCTTGATAAAAAAAAGTATATCGCACCTACCTAATAAACATGATTTGAATTTCATTTCAGGGAGAGGGGAAGGGTATAAGTCCAATAAATAAATAATAAATACATAAATATTCTCTTATATATTCCTAAGGTCTTCAGAGAGGGGTGGGCTGCTGCCTGGATGGGGTGGAACGCAGTGGGGTAGCAAAAATGGAATTCCACCCGAGACCATCCAATTTGCACTGAAAGATATTGAAAGAAAATGCAGGGCATCCTGCATAAGCCGCACCGACAAAAAGTTTGGTAGCCCTTCACTGTCTTCAGATATGTAAAAGATAAACAGATACGATGGCAAAATTTTGCCATCATTTGGGTAAAAGAGCCTAACAATATAGTTATTGTTCAACCGCTTAGTCATGTTCAACTCTTCGTGATCCCAAGGACCATAGCACACCAGTCCATCCTGTCCCTCCACTGTTTCAGTACAGCATACATTTGTGATAAAATTGCTTAGGTCCACATGTTTCATGTGGACCTAAGTCCACATTTTTCAACGAACATGTTACTCATTAAACCTTTAAAAATCCTTTTTGGGATCGTGTTCAGTTTCATTAGGCATAGTGGAGAGTAAATAGATTCTCAGTTTCCCAAAGATTGGAGTAGGGTGACCATCACATGGAAATGCCACTTGTCACATCCTCTACGATCTGAAAACTGGTAACTATTGTTTACATCAGGTCACTTTTGATGCTGACACTAATATGATGCCCCCAGTGAAGGGCTACCAAATTTTTTACTACCACATTGGGCATAGCTTATGCAGGACACCGTGCATTTTCTTTCAACATCTTTCAGTGCAAATTGGGTACTCTGGGGTGGAGCTCCATTTTTACTATCCCACTGCCTTCCCATGCCGTCCAGGTAGTAGCCCAGCCCTGGATGCCCCCCTCACCTGGTTATTATTTTATTTTTTTTTAGATTTGTATGCCGCCCCTCTCCGAATACTCGGGGCGGCTCACAACAACAATAAAAAACATTATAAACAATGGAACAAATCTAATAATAAGAATTATATAAAAAACCCCAACTGTTAAAAAACCATACAACACATACATACCAAACATAAAATATAAGAAAGCCTGGGGGAGATGTCTTAGTTATGCTTGCAAGGTGAATTGTCAAGGAAAACCACCATCAGTAAATGCTGTGTTTCAGTAGCACAGTAAACAGAATAATCCTAAGGAAAGATAGATAAGTTACCTACTCTAGGTAGAGGAAAGAAAACACTTCTGCATTCTGAAATCTTATCATTATGGATTCAGGTGGTCCTGAATTCTATATCAGACAGTATAGTCTTTTTATAAAGAGGCTATGCCTTTATTTAAAAGTGATTTCTATTTACAGGATTTCCCAACGTAAAGATACAGTAGATACTTGTAAGGCAGCTCAGCAACCTTGAAATTGCCTATTACAGCACCTGAACAAATGAATAGGTCATCAGATCAAAGCTTTCCCCACTACAGAAAGGTTCATTGCTGTTCTGTTTTTAGCAATTATTTCTGGAATCGGCAACTGCAAATCTATCTTGTCTTCCTTTGGAATAATGCACTCCCTTTCCTTTGGTGATGTGGAAGTAACATGATTGAACATGATTCAACTAAATAATATTATATTTGTGCCAATGTATTAGTGAAATTTGCTATTGATATACTTAAAATGTTCTTGGTCATCTTAATGAATAATAGCACATCGTGTATCATTAGCACTACAATTCAGTCTATTAATATACGGTCTAGTTGCTAAGATCTTATTCAGCTATCAAAGCAGTTTGTCATATGGTTTCTTTAATGCATGCCACAGCACTCTTAGAAATATATGGGAATGGGGATTTGAAGTGTGGAAATGGGTTTTCTCTCAAGTTAGACTTCCCTGACACTGCATCATAAACTACCTAATTATGTTTTATTTAACCTAATGTCAGGGTCATCTGCATAGTGGATCAAAAAGTCAAGATGATGATCATGCAATTAAAGCTCTCTCCTTTTTAATGTATTGCCATCACCTTACGTGTTTTGTGGAATCAGCCTGAAAGATTAGTTGATGGTCCAAGCCATGGTGCAAATCTAAAAAATTAGACAGAGTGAAGCATGGATAAATAGAATATTCTATTCTCCCACTGTAAAATGCATCAATCATACCATAAAAATATTCATTACCAATTTATACTGACTGAGACATAGTAAACATGATATACAGTATGCTGTTAAATTATCTGGGTTCAAATGAAATATTGATTTATTAAGTTACAGTATATTAATCTAGTAAACAATGATTAGAGAAATAAGATACACGGAAATTTAAGCATACTATAATAAAAAGACAGATAACCACAAATAGCTACATTTTGTACAAATTGTCTTCATACAAATATAGGAATAAATAAATAAATAAATAAATAAATAAATAAATAAATAAATAAATAAATAAATAAATAAATAAATAAATAAATAAATAAATAAATAGCTAGCTAGCTTAGACTTTTTGGACTTTTCTGTTGATAATAATATAAATGCAAGAACGTTTGTTAAATTCTTATCTTACTATAGCCTAATTCAGTGATGGTGAACCTTTTCTTCCTCAGGTGCCGAAAGAGCATGGGCACGTACGATCGCGCATGCACAAGTGCCCACACTCATAATTCAATGCCTGGGGAGGGTGAAAACAGCTTCTCCCACCACCCAGAGTCCCTCTGGAAGCTGGAAATGGCCTGTTTCCCAACTTCTGGTGGGTACAATAGGCTCATGTTTCGCCTTCCCCAGGTTCCAAAGGCTTCCCTAGAGCCAGGGGAGGGTAAAAACATCCTTCCACATCCTCCTGGAGGCTCTCTAGAAGCCAAAAATACCCTCAAAGAGCCTCTGTGTGAGCCAAAAATCAACTGGCCAGCACACACATTGGAATTGAGCAAGGGCAATGGCTCATGTGCCAGCATATATAGCTCTGCATGCCACCTGTGGCACCATGCCATAGGTTCACCATCACTATTGTAGCCCGTATGTCACAGATTATAGAATGTAATATAAAGTTAGAGTCAAAGAACAAAGAGATGCTGGACAAATGCAAAAATGTCTTTCATCCTGATAATTTTTCCATGTCCATCTAGTTCTCAGCACATTTTAGATACACACATATGCCATAACCGTGGACAATTGTATGTTCATCAGTTGATCATTACCTTCTGGAACATTCTCAACATTTATCACTTGACATATTGGCGATAGGGTTGCTTACCAACCGAATTATTTATTCCAATGTGAATGTTTTTGAATTCACAATCATGTAAGTCCATTTAATGAATCCATACAAGGGATTAGCTTCAAACAAGCAATACTCTGGTTATGTAATTATCTTTTGTTACAACCTTTCCTCTAGAATAATGATGACTCAAGAAAAGGGAATTCCAAACCAGTTCCCAGTAGGCCAAAGGTTTTTGTGAGTATTCATGGTAGATCTCCATTTTTGAAGTGTTCAAATTTTCTAACTGACTAATTAGAAGGGAAGGGAAAGGGTGAGAAGTTGGTAGAAATTCTTTAAGGTGCTTTTTAAAGTTTAGAGCAGGGGTGTCAAACTCACATCATCACGGCATTGTCACATGATGTATCACAACTTTTTTCCCTTTGCCAAATCGGGCATGGGCATGGCCAGTGTGTGATACATCCGGCTCACAGGCCGTAGGTTTCAAACCCCTGGTTTAGAGTCATGATACAATTTAAATATTTTAATTGTTGATAATAAGATTGAAATAATTTTTATTAAATATCCTAAGATGAATCCTGCAACAGTTCTCTTGAACCAAGGAAAATATTTCATATATAAGGTGTCATATATTAACTATAACAACAGTAATTGCATACAATATGGTTTTTTTAAAAGTTACCATGTATTGTAATATATTTCAGATGAATGTAAAATACAATTTTTTAAAAAAATGATCCAGTCATTGACTAATTTCATTTCACTCACATAAAGACAGCCTGAGAAAAACAGTATGGAAACTGTCTTTTAGGAAGTGTAGCAGAGGTGGGTTCTTACCAGCACAGTCTGATGTTCCTGTCTGGTAGTGATGCGCTGATGATGCAATTTTGGTGCGATGGTTCTGATGCTGTCTTTGCCTGCACACTGCCATCTCCCCCCCCCCACCTAATTTTTGACAATTTTTTTTGGCTCTCTGAGCATGCACAGAAGGAAAATCATATCTCTGCACATGCAAAGAAGCAAAATCCTGATAGGGGACTCATGCATGAGAGCTTAGCTGGCGCATGGGTGTGAAACATCATGATGTGCATGCAACGCACCAGTAGGAAGTAGACCCCACCCTTGAATTGTAGTCCAATATAATTTTTGTTGCTTTAGTTACAGTTGACTAATATGAATGTACATACCTTCAGTCTAGGAAATAGAATGTGATGTAATATAACTCATGAAAGAGTTTTATGGAGAAAGAATTAGATGCCTAAACATCTAATTATAAAAAATCACCTGATGTTAAATTTCTTTTTTATATGAATAAAATGAAAAAGAAATATCACTGTTTTCAAGTAAAGTTATTGTTAATTAATTATTGCTTGTTCTGGTTATTGTTATATAATATAAACATCTCTTATTCAAATGGAATTTAAGCTCTGACATAATCCTTTACTTTTTAAAATCACGGATACTTTTTGCAGCTTTTTTTTGTACTGAATCTTAGACTTTTGCTATATATTCATTATACCTTGTTAATACTTTTTCATAATTAAACTGGAAGTAAAATCAAATACCATAGTATTGAACCTTGTTCTGACATTTTAAAAGGCTGCTTTTAGTATATTGTGGGTAATGATAGCTAGTAAAACAATTTCTATTTTAACTAAAACTTCAATTAATTAGTTTGCAAGTGTTTTATAAAGTTTCATGAGTTAATAGAAAATGCAATAAAATTTTGCTTTGTTATTATTATTAGTTTTATTTCTACTTTATATATCTGAAAAGTCTTTCATTTTTTTTTAATAATAAAGAAAAGTGGGTTGATAGGGTTACATTACCTTATTAATACTAAAATACCATTTCTATTTTACATAATTTAACACAGTAAACTATAAAAAGGTGAAAACTGAAACCCCTAGGCATGTGTTTAAAACACCCTCATTTAGATGCTAATTTTTATTCCTGGTATATGGCTTGATAGTTGGAGGAAAAGCATTAACAAAGGGACAGATTACTTAAAAGGCATTATTAGGCAAATATGTATGAATTTTCTAATGCTGAATGGCCTTTTATGACTGAATACAGCTACTACATAGAATAACACTGACAATTTTTTTAAAAAAAAAAGCAAAAATACTACATTTCTACAGAAGAAAAACAATAATTAAATAAACAAAGCATAATGGGGTAACAAATAACAATAGAAACAACCTCACTTTCTTAAACTGCTTCCACATGGCATGGTCTGCTACCAATCAGCATTCTCAGTAAATTCTTGGACATATGTAATGTTTAGTAAATAACTGCTGTTATGGACTTTACAATGCCAAAATTAACATGTATATAATTACACATCCTAAGAGTAAGACAAAGAATACAATTGTCTCCTGCTGAAATCATTCTCATGACCATGAGAAAAGAAAAAAAACATTAAAAATTAAAACTGTTTGGATGGAAGAGGTAGTTTGTGCTCAATTTGGCCTATGGCTGTTCTGGATTGAGTGGTGGTGAGGAAGAGAGAGAGGAATTAGGATCTATTTGAAGCTCCTGGTCCAGCTTCAGAAATAGGTTTTTAAATTCAAAGGCATTTAAAAATTATTTTGAGACTTTGCAGTAGGCAATTGTCAATAAGGTTGAAAATTTGGGAGACTATACACATGAAGCACAGGCTTCTTCCATCTGTCAAAGCTGGTCCTCTTAACCAAAAAATATTTTGTTGCATTGTCATGGCAGCATCCCGTGATGTATCAGGACTTTTCCCTCTTTGCTAAAACAGGTGTGGGTGTGGCTATCTGACGCATCTGGCCCGTGGGCTGCAAGTTTGACAGCTCTGTATTAGATCCACCTACTCCTTAAAGAAAATGTTGATTAAAAATATCTTCTAATAAGAAGTTACCTTCAACACAATATCCATTCCCAAATGATAGAGAAAATAGCTATGATGGTTTGGCTTGTTAGAGTAAGAGATACAAGGTACCAGATTTCTAAGGCAGCTCTGGGGAAATAATTCTTGCTCAGTTACTTACCAGGTAGCACACACCTGAATAGAATAGAATAGGACAGGATAGAATAGAATAGAATAGAATTCTTTATTGGACAGGTGTGATTGGACACACAAGGAATTTGTCTCGGTGCATATGCTCTCAGTGTACATAAAAGAAAGTATAGATTTGTTAAGAATCATGTGGTACAATACTTAATGATTGTCATAGGGGTCAAATAAGCAATGAAGAAACAATCAATATTAATAAAAATCTTAGGATGAAAGCAACAAGTTACTGTCATACAGTCCTAAGTGGGAGGAAATGGGCGACAGGAATGATGAGAAAAAAACTAGTAGAAACAGAAGTGCAGAATTAGTAAAAGGTTTGAAAGTGTTGAGGGAATTATTTGTTTAGTAGAGTGATGGAGTTCGGGGGGAAACTGTTCTTGCGTCTAGTTGTCTTGGTGTGCAGTGCTCTGTAGAAACATTTTGAGGGTAGGAGTTGAAACAGTTTGTGTCCAGGATGTGAGGGGTCAGTAAATATTTCCACTGCCCTCTTTTTGACTCATGCAGTATACAGGTCCTCAATAGAAGGTAGGTTTTTATTTATTTATTTATTCTTTGTCCAATATACAATACATATGGAAGAGAATAGACATTAAGTAATATATATAGCGATAGAAAGTAAGAAGAAGAGAAGTAGATGGGAGGGAGAGAATGTATATGATATAAGAGATAAGGAGAGAATATATATGATATATATATAGATAAGGAGAGAATATATATGATATATGAGATAAGGAAAGACAATTGGACAGGGGACGATAGGCACATCAGTGCACTTATATATGCCCCTTACTGGCCCCTTAGGAACCTGGAGAGGTCAATCATGGAGAGTCTAAGGGAGAAGTGTTGGGGGTTGGGAGTTGACACTATTGAGTCCGGTAATGAGTTCCACGCTTCGACAACTCGATTGTTAAAGTCATATTTTTTACAGTCAAGTTTGGAGCTGTTAATATTAAGTTTGAATCTGTTGTGTGCTCTTGTGTTGTTGCGGTTGAAGATGAAGTAGTCGTTGACCGGAAGGACGTTGCAGCATATGATCTTGTGGGCAATACTTAAATCGTGTTTTAGGCGCCGCAGTTCTAAGCTTTCAAGACCCAGGATAGATAGTCTATTTTCGTAGGGTATTCTGTTTCGAGTGGAGGAGTGAAGGGCTCTTCTGGTGAAATATCTTTGGACGTTTTCGAGAGTGTTGATGTCTGAGATGTGGTATGGGTTCCAGACAGATGAGCTGTATTTGAGAATGGGTCTGGCATAGGTTTTGTAGGCTCTAGTCAGTAGTGTGAGATTGCCAGTGCAGAAGCTACGTAGGATCAGGTTAACAACTCTGGAAGCCTTTTTGGTGATATTGTTGCAGTGGGCTTTAGCACTTAGGTCGTTTGATATTAGTATTCCAAGGTCTTTTACTGAGTGTGGGTTGGCTGCGAGAATTTGTTTATTCAGTTCATATGTGAGGTTTGGATTCTTTTTGCCGATGTGGAGGGTAGAGCATTTGTTGGTTGTTATTTGAAGTTGCCATGTGTTAGACCAATCTGAAATAAAGTCAAGGTCTTTTTGGAGTGAGTTTTTTTTCTGCAGTTCAGTTGTAGGGTTTTTGGCTGTCTCTGCTAACGTGGGTTTGTGGCTCCTAACTTGCAGTGCAGTCTACAATCCACAGCCAAGTACAGTCTTCAGACCAATGACTTACAGAGCTTTGATGGTTAGCCATGCAACCAAACCACTAACACCTGGAGCAATACCACCTAGCAATGAAGTCAAGTTAAATGAGAAGAACAAAAAATTAAAGTTGAACAAAGTTGTTAATCTTGACAAATGATTTGTGTCCAGGAGCACTGAAAAAGATGGAATAATTCTGTTTCCTTTCAAAGACTCCTCTTCCGCTCCCCCCTCCCCATCTTTTAGGCTGGGCTACAACCTAGACAGGAGGTCATTAATTTTCTCCACTCAGTCACCTCTCCCTCTGGAATTAATAAGGCTGCTTATTAATCAGTGACTTCTAGGCCTCTCTTTGCAGAAGAAAGTGGTGAGAGTGAAGAGCTTCTATTTATGCCATTAACTTTCATTGACAAATAAAGGCTGCTCTGCCTGCTGGGCTGTCACTTAAGATACTTGGCTACAGCTGAGCCACTGGTACATTTGATATTTTATGGGGTGACAAAAAAGAGGGAAAAGGTTAAGTGTGGACTATG
This sequence comes from Erythrolamprus reginae, assembly GCF_031021105.1. NCBI lineage: Eukaryota > Metazoa > Chordata > Lepidosauria > Squamata > Dipsadidae > Erythrolamprus > Erythrolamprus reginae. The sequence goes on along the minus strand of NC_091952.1, from coordinate 214,142,149 downwards.
CAGTACACATACAATACAAAATTTAGCTGCATGCAGCGAATATGTTCTTTGCCTGGAATCACTCTTCAGATGTCACTTATCCCACATTGCACAATAAGCATCTGTTCCAAAAGAATCTTGCACAGCTGTAAGCAGGTTTGAGATTAAAACTGTAGGGGGCACACCATGTTTTCACAGATGGTCATGCACTAGCATCTTTTATATTCTTTGATAGCCACCAGTGCTGAGTTCTTTGCGATTGCTTATTTGGTAAGAAAAGGACTTTTTGGTAATAGACAAGGCCATTGTTGTCCCCTTGCTTCACATGTTTCAATTTTACAGGGAAGTTTATTTACCATAAGGTCTGACTTTCCTTCGCTACTTGATCAGTCCTTAATTTTCTTAATTCCATTCATCTTGTTGTTTTAATAGAGTATAATATCTCTCCAGAGGCATTCAGTATCTTCAAGATGTTTGGCTCTCTCACTGTACGGGATAAAATTAAATAGATACGGACGGAGAAGAAGAGAAGATGTTATATTGCTTTATTTAAAAATATTTAATCATATCATATCAGGATAAAACACATGGGACACATGGGAGTTTCATTAATTGCCTTTGGTGAAGATCCAGAATCAGTATTCCTGTAGGTACTCCAGTGATGGTACTCCTTAAAAAGTATCATTCAGCACAGGGACAGTTTCTAGTTCAGTGGTAGAGAAGGGGATGCGTTTCCTTACTTGTAGCATTTTTAGGACCATCAAATTATTATTCTTTACTCACATGTCAAGGTTGCCTAGGACACCTGTTCTGATTCTCCCTGGAATCTGATGCACTTCCCTGAAACTATAATTTGACTTGAATATGTAACTTTTCTCTATTGCACTAATGATGAGCTAAATGAAATGATGTTCTGCTTCATATTGTATTGTATTTATTGTATTTATTAGATTTGTATGCCGCCCCTCTCCGAAGACTCGGGGCGACTAACAACAATAAAAAAGACAATGTAAACAAATCTAATATTGAAAATAATCTTTAAAAACCCAATTTAAAGAACCAATTATACATACAAGCATACCATGTATAAATTCTATAAGCCTAGGGGGAAGGGAAAAATTTTCAATTCCCCCATGCCTGACGACAGAGGTGGGTTTTAACGAGCTTGCAAAAGGAAAGGAGGGTGGGGGCAACTCTGATATCTGGGGGGAGCTGGTTCCAGAGGGTCGGGCCGCCACAGAGAAGGCTCTTCTCCTGGGTCCCGTCAAACGACATTGTTTAGTTGACGGGACCCGGAGAAGGCCAACTCTGTGGGACCTAACCAGTCGCTGGGATTCGTGCGGCAGAAGGCGGTCCCGGAGATATTCTGGTCCAATGCCATGAAGGGCTCGTCCAATGTATGAATAGCATGGGGTTAAATCTAGGGTTTCTTACTGTTGCCTTTCATTGCAAAGGACTGGTGGCTGTTCTTTTCAAATTTTATCTTTATGACCTGTAATCTGTAATGGACTTCTAAATTAATCAGATTATTATATACACAACAATGTGAAATCACTGCTGGCAGTTTTTTTTACCTGAAATGGGCCTTCATACACATTGAGTTCTTCCAAAGAACCTAGGAATGCGTAATGGATCAGTGTAGTATGCATGTGGATTCAAGGACTGTAGCATTTTGTAATTGACTGATGGAAACTTTATCAAATTTCCTAAGTGCCATCCAAGATTTTTTTGTTTGGGTTTGGCACCTGGTGTCTCAATAAGCACTGTTATCACCATGGCTGCTTTATGCCATAATCTTTTAATTTCAATTTTCAGATCTTGATAAATTGTGATCTTCCACCATTCTTTGTCTTCTATTGTATTATTCCCTGGTATTGGCCCCATCAATTATCCAAACTTTCTATTTTTCAACCACAGTTATATCTGGTGTATTATGAGATAAGACTTTATCATTTTGTATTTGGAAACCCCACAATATTTTAACTTGCTAATTTTTGACTATTTTTTCAACTATGTATTCCTACCAAGTTAAACTTAGACTAGGTTGGGCTTGGATTGCTCGTAATTCTGATGAACCAATGAAGCTCACAGACACACACTTCTGTGATGTACTGGTCACTTCATTAATCAAGATTATCGTACCAACTGTAGGTCAGAGGTATGCAGGAAGATTTGTAAAGACTTCTATTAAAAAGCGAACATAGGGGTTGCATTGGATTAGAGGTCTTCAAACTTTGGACTTTAAGTCTTAAAAGTTGCCAGGTTTAAAGACCTCTGTTTTGAATGATCAAACCTGTACACTTGTGTTGTGATTCCGTCTGAGGCTCCTCAGGGAACGGCTGAACCTCTGCCGGCTCCATGCTCAGAGGGGGAGGATGAGGAACAGGAGGAGGAGGAGGAGGCCCAGGCAGACGGGGAGGAGGAATATCAGGCCGAGGGAGAGGGAGAACAGCCTGAGTCCCCCGGGGTGGAGCTCTCCCCAGCAAGCAGCCTGGAGTCCTTAGATGAAAATGCACAAGCCATCATCGATCTCAGGCAGAGAAGAGCAGCACAACAAAGGGGACAATTAGCCAGGTATTTCCAGCCCTAAATAGGCAACAGTTGGGTTTGGGTGTGGTTCTCCCCAAAAAGACTGAAAAGGCAGACCCACCCTTCCTGTATTGTGGAGTATTATCTTTGGGAGTCCTGGGACCTGGCTGTGATCTTGGGCGTCTCTGATTCTGGCTTGTGGCCTTGAAGGCTGAAACCTTGGGGGGAAAGGCGTGAGTCTTATTCTCTACAGTGGTGTGTGTGCCAGCAAGAAGTCTGCTGTATTGTCTGGCCGTCAGGACTCTGCTGTGAAGCCTCATAGCCTGCCTGTTGGGAAGAACAGGTTTTTCTCTGTGTTTATTTTTCAAACTATAAAGTGCCTTTGCTTTTACCAGCGTGTCTGGCTGTTTTTTCCAGTTGGTGTTGAAGTCTGGGGGCACCCAGACAGAACAACTTGCAACACATAAAAACCAATGGAAGCATTAATGACGCTGTTGTAACCACCTTCTTGGGTTTTTTTTTTTTTTACCATACTGTGCAGACTCCCTTGCTCCTGCTAAAATGATAAAAAGCCACATTGAGTTAATTTTTGATCCACAAATTGTGCTGCTTTAAGCTGTATACAAAGTTGAGGAGAGTAGAATGAGAAGGGTTCAAAGATAAGCAGAGACCATTGTAGGAGAGAAAGAAGCCAACTTTATTTCTATGAGCGAATCAATCCATCAAATTCATCAATCCAAACTTATTTTCCAGCCAGCTTTCTTATAGGAATCTTATCTCTATGCAACCTTCCTCTATGTACATGTGCAGTTTATATGATGTAGTAATTCATATACAATGAACAATACAGCATTTATAATGTTGCAAATGAAAGGGCAAACTCTAGGGAAATTTTGGCAGCAGGTTTTGAGGTATCAGGAAACACACTTTGTTACATTTTGCTACAAACTAGAATTTCCCCAGGCTAGAATTTTTCCAAAGCTCCGTGTTTGAAAAGTCTAGGGCTCAAAACCCATGCTAAGTTATGCTAACAGCATAATGTGAACTGAGCATTAATGTGGGTCTGTGTGTCACATCTTATCTTGCCCAACCATGTGACCTTAGACCTATACAAGGAATACTACAGAGGAAAAAAATCAATAATTTTAACCATGTTTGTTGAACGTTTGTTTGTAAACTTCTCAGAGCCATTGAAAATGAAATGACAGTCATATAAATCCAATGCAGTCCAATCCAGTCCAATCCAGTCCAATCCAGTCCAATCCAGTCCAATCCAATCCAATCCAAACCAAACCAAACCAAACCAAACCAAACCAAACCAAATGCCCCTGTTGGCTGGATTCTTGTACCATACAAACTTAAACTACATCATATCAACAGAATTGGGCTAGATAAATCACTTATCTACTTGGGAATTTCCTACTTTCCATTAGCCTTTCTATTTTACAAATAAATTTGTTCTTAAGGGGGGGATTCTGCCTTTTCCTATTTGACCCCTAAAGTCAACTGACATTCGCCACTGGGAATCTTAACCCACTGTTCCAAATGCATGCATATAACAAAAGAGGAAAAAGAGCGATCATTGCTCTATTCCTCCTCCTACTTCTCAATTTATAGGAAATTTTAATCATTATTGTGTAATAAATTTTGCCAGACAGGACAAAAATTGGTAAAATTTTGCAATTACATAAGCTAGGATATCATAAGCTGATTCATTATGGCAAAGAACTGAAAATGCCATCTGGTTTAATTCAACTTTATTTTAATCAAGAGTTAGAGCTGAGTATTTTCATTCCTTGAGCACTGGAACATATGGAAATATTTTTTCTATGACTCTTGTCTATTCTTGATTGTGGGAATATTTTCCTGTTAAAAGCAACACATTGAGGCTTGCTTTCTCTCCTGACCTTATTCTTTAAAATGAAAAGGAAAAGAAGTTGTTAGTTTAATCGATTCTTGTCTCTTTTCATTCATTCATTCATTCATTCATTCATTCATTCATTCATTCATTCATTCTTTATTTTCTATAGCTGTCCAATTCAACTGAATCTGGGAAACTTACAATTCTAAAATTATAAAGCAATGAAAAATATTAAAGCAATAAAAACAAACTAAATAAGTGTAAACAGCACCCATGAAAGCTAATCAACTGATAGTAAGGCTGAATAAAAGGGCCCTTAACATTTTCCAATTCCCTGCCCCAGGTACATAGGAGAGAATATTCCATAAGGCAGGGGCTACAGCAAAAAACCCCCACCTAGTTCCCACTAGTTGACACTCTTTTGCTGAGGGGATCAGCCATATACCCAATCTTTTGGATCACACTAGATTGGTAGAAACTCTTAGAAAAAAAATAGGTAACCCAATCCCAAGCCATGTAGGGATTTACAAGTGACAACCCAGCACCTTGGATTGCAGCCAAAAGTATATCAGCAGCCAGTGTAGCTCACAGAGATGTGATGCTATGTAGCTGGCATGATTTATTACCCATGAAGACACATTTTGCTTGAGTTGAAGTGTTGCCTTGAATGAATTAAAGACCCCATCAGTTCACCTAATTCTATTCTAGAATTTGGACTTAACACTGAGTGGAATGCTCTCTACTTAAAACAATATATTTAATTATAATAACAACAACAACAACAGAGTAGGAAGGCACCTTGGAGATCTTCTAGTCCAACCCCCTGCTTAGGCAGGAAACCTGCAATACTTCAGACAGATGGTTATCCAACATCTGCTGAAATCTGCTTAAAAACATCCAGTGTTGGGGCCTTCACAACTTCTGGAGGCAAGCTGTTCCACTGATTAACTGTTCTGATTGTCAGGAAATTTCTCCTTAGTTTTAAGTTACTTCTCTCCTTGTTTAGTTTCCACCCATTGCTTCTTGTTCTACCCTCAGGTGCTTTGGAGAATAGGTTGACTCCTTCTTCTTTGTGGCAACCCCTGAGATATTGGAACACTGCTATCATGTCTCACCTGGTCCTATAAACCCCTGATCCTATAAATTCAATTCAATTCAATTCAATTTATTAGATATTTTTATTTTTATTTTTATTTATTTATTGTTAGAGTTGAAAGGGACCATGAAGGCCATCAAGTTCAAACCCCTGCCCAAGCAGGAACCCTATAGTACACCAGTCAAGTGGCAGTTCAATCTTCTCTTAAAAATGTCCAGAGTGTTGGAGTTCACAACGTCCGCTGGAAGGTTGTTCCATTGGTTGATCGCTCTGACCATCAGGAAGTTCCTCCTTATCTCCATGTTGAATCTCTCCTTCGTCAGCTTCCAGCCGTTGTTTCTCGTCCAGCCCTCTGGTGCCCTGAAGAATAAAGTGATCCCTCCTCTCTGTGACATCCCCTCGTATATTTGTAGACTGCTATCATGTCCACTCTGGACCTCCTTTTCTCTAGGCTATCCATGCCCAGTTCCCTCAGTCTCTCTTCGTAAGCCTTGGTTTCCAATCCCTTAATCATCTTGGTTGCTCTTTTTTGCACCTTCTCCAGAGTTTCAATGTCTCTTTTGAAGTGTGGTGACCAGAACTGTATACAGTACTCCAGGTGTGGTCGGACCAGGGCGTAGTAGAGTGGTATTTGTATGCCGCCCCTCTCCAAAGATTCTATATTATATTAATATTAATAAACATAGGATATATCATGCAGTGAGAGTATGCTTCCATTGACTTGAAATCCATGAGATACGATATGATGTGAGGTGGCTACTTCAAATGAAAGGGAACTTTTCTCTTTTTATCTCCAAAAGCAATTTTGTAGTAACCAGACCCCAACATTAACCCTGGCTTGGTCCTTTCAAAATGTTTGAAGAAGAGAGAGCTGCAGATGATATTTTGGCATAGGAAACCTTGCTTTTAAAGACAGAATAACTAGCTGAATCAATCCTGTTACTTCTTTAATGTGTGAAAAATCAGTCTTATGAAGTCATAATGGAAGATACGATATTGCACTCTGGCATGAGGAAGATTCATGTTTTGCAAGGTGTAATTTAAATCTTGACACATAGAAAATAATAGTTGCAATACTCTCTTTTAGCATCAATTTTTTATATTGTGCCATTGACAATTTAGTTTAATTTTTAAAAATGTTTTTATTTTTTCTCTAGTTTATTAATTTTTCTTTCTGAATAATTTAAAACAGAGATAGAAAATATGGTTCCCCATAGCACCAGACAGCATAGTCAGACATAAGAATGGTTATCCTAACCATTTCATGGGCACAGGTTTTCTCATCTTAGGATGTGAGCTCAAATTATGATATTAAATAACCGTAGCAGCAGTTTTAAAAAATACTTTTAAGTATGTAACATGATTGTTCATTGAGAGAGTAAAAAAGAAACACTTTTCTCCCTAAATGTAAATAATGTGTCATTTTGTGTGATGACTGCACATGCAAAAATAGATGCTTATTTTAAAGTATTATCCAAGTCTTGTGGTTTCAAAGGATTCTTCCCTGCTTATAGTTGTGCTGTGGAAAAGCTCTCATTAATATTCATTAGCCTAATATACAGGAGGAAATACTCAGACAAAATGCTGCTTCTTATAAGAAGGAAGCTATTAATGTGACAATTTCAGCAGATCACAGAGCACCACAAGGACAGTAGGAAAGGCACAAAATTATACCTTGTTGGTATTTGCAACATATTTTCCTTGTTTGACCTAAGCAGGGAGGGTGTACACACTTCCTTTGAAAATAAGCAACCGCTGTTCAGAACATAACAAGCCCTATAGCTAAAAGAGGACATTTTCCCCCATCTTCATTCAAGTTACCATTTTCTGACTTTAAAGCAGAAAATGGGCTCCCTGCAAACCTGCTCCATATAGTTTATGATTGTAACCTTTATAGGGAATACAGAGATATTGGTACAATATACCGAGCAATGTTTCATGTCTATTTTCACTCTTTTCACTGGCAGCCAACTATTTGGTTTTGGTGTATTGAATCTTTCTCTCTATATACATTATCATAGTATAAGAGTATGACACACCTTAGTTTTGGGGGAGGAAAATAGGGACAAAAAAATCTTCCTACCAGGTATTCATCTGACTAGCATCCTTAGTCTGCTCAGCTTCAGCAAATTATTTTATCCCCTGGTTGTTCTGTCTGGGTGCCCCCAGACCTCAACACCAACTGGAAAAAACAGCCAGACACGCTGGTAAAAGCAAAAGTACTTTATAGCTTGAAAAATAAACACAGAGAAAAACCTGTTCTTCCCCACAGGCAGGTTATGAGACTTTACAGCAGAGTCCTGATGTCCAGACAATACAGCAGCCTTCTTGCTGGCACACCCACCACTGTAGAGAATAAGACCCCCCACCTTTTCCCCCAAGGTTTCAGTATTCAAAGTCACGAACCAGAATTCCAAGACGCCAAAGAGCACAGCCAGGTCCCAGGACTCCCAAAGATAATACTCCACAAGCCAGGAAGGGTGGGTCTGTCTTTTAGCCTTTCCAGAGAGCACCACACCCAAACCCAGCTGTTGCCTCTTTAGTGCTGAAAGTACCTAGCTAATTGGTCCCTTCTTTGTGTTGCTCTTCTCTGTCGCAGATCGATTATTGCTTGTGCATTTTCCTCTAAGGAATCCAGGCTGCTTGCTGGGGAGAGCTCCCTCTCGGGGGCCTCTGGCTGTTCCCCCTCTTCCTCAGCCTGAGATTCCCCCTCCTCGTCTGCCTGCACCTCCGGTTCCTCATCCTCCCCCTCTGAGCAGGAAACCGACAGAAGATCAGCCGTTCCCTGAGGGGCCTCGGACGGAATCACAACACTGGTTAGGGCTGGAAAAAAAAACTTCTTCAGAGGGAGTAGCAATGAAAATAAGCCTGCAAAGATTTAGGGCTGGAAAAAACTTTTTCGGAGTAGGAATGAAAAAAAACTTGAAAAGACTTAGGGCTGGATAAAAAATCTTCTTTGGAATAGTAATGGAAAATTCCTACAAGGCAGGAAGATCATTAGCACTAGGACTGAAAAAAACATTTTTTCAGAAGGAATAGCAATGAAAACAAGCCTTTAAGCTGGGAAGATTGTTAGTATCTCATTAGGACTGGGGGAGAAAGCTTCCCAAAAAAAGAAAGAAAGAAAGAAAGAAAGAAAGAAAGAAAGAAAGAAAGAAAACCACTACATTCGGAGTATAAGATACACCCAAATTTTCAGCCTCTTTTTTTGGGAAAAAGTGTGTCTTATAATCTGAAAAATATGGTAAATTCAATGCCTTATCTGAATAGTTTATCAAATATAATTCTCTGATGTATTTAGAAGACCAAATACTTATTGTCTTAACAAAATATGGCAGGAATGACATATGGGAGTTTTCAACAGTGTGACTGATGTAAAAGAAATCCTAGCAGAAGCAGGAGCTCCTATATTTATAAGCACTTTCTCTCATCTAGAATAATGATCCATGTATCTGATGAAGTGAAACAGGAGTGTCAGACTCATGGCCCATGGGCTGGATGCATCATGCACTGGCCATGCCAATGCCCAGTTTAGCAAAGGGAAGGAAGTCATAATATGTCACATGGCAATGCTGTGACAATGCAAGTTTGACATCCCTGAAGTTACATGTATGATATTTTATCTTTAGAAAGCACTTTCCCAAAAGGAAGATGAGTCAGAATTATAAGCTATACCCTTCCCTAATGAAAAAAAAAATAAAGTAGAAAGAAAGTAGAAGGTAGAAAACTACTACAAAAGCTACTATTTCCACTGTAAGATTCAACATGGTTTAAATAAATCCATCCATCTTAATATGGACACTTATACAACCTTATTTATTTATTTATCTATTTATCTATTTATCTATTTATCTATTTATCTATTTATCTATTTATCTATTTATCTATTTATCTATTTATCTATTTATCTATTTATCTATTTATCTATTTATCTATTTATCTATTTATCTATTTATCTATCTATTTATTTATTTATTTATTTATTTATTTATTATTTATTTATTTATTTATTTATTTATTTATTTATTTATTTATTTATTTATTTATTTATTTATTTATTTATTTATTTATTTATTTATTTATTTATTTATTTATTTATTTATTTATTTATTTATTTATTTATTTATTTATTTATTTATTTAGTGTATGGCAATGTCTACATTAGCCAGGATATTGACTACAGTGTGTGAACAAAGTAATTATTTGGCTACCAATGAATTGCTACTCCATTCGGCTCATGCTTACATGCTATCCAAAGTGCATCACAGAGGACTAGCTTCATACTCTAAAAGGTTCTGCAGTGACATTTGGGTCTTTTCCCTCCACTGATGTTATTGTGCATTTGGGCTTCGCATTAGGAAAGGTCTGACAGTAATTTGATTCATTCTACTGCATGAAACGGTGTCCCTTTCCCACCAAAATGGTACCTATTGATCTACTTGCACATAGTATATGTGTGTGTCATGTTTGTATGTATGTATGTGTATGCAAACACACACACACACCCTCCCTTACTGAGATGAGTGAATTTGCTAAATTTTCTCAACAACAGATTGTTGAACCAAACAGATGTATTGAATTTTACTCAGCTGACTAGATACTCTTCTTTCATCTTTGATACTGAATCTTGGTTGTTTTATTTATTATTAGATTTTTGCCCTGACTTATTGCTTTATAAGTAACTCAAAGGAGCAACTTAATACTCTTTTCCCCTTCTTTTCCCATGACAAAAACCCTGTGTGATAGATGGTGCTGAGAGTGAATGACTGGCCCAAAGAAAAAGCACTACAGCAAATAGAATAAAAAGGTCTAGGTTCAGATTCCTCTACAATCTTTCAATGTACTACTTTCTGTGTGACCAAAGCAGTTTTATGTATGGTTTTATATATGGACATGATTCCATCAAATTAAATCAAGTCTTCAAGCTTAATCTATGTTTATAAGAGGCCAGTCCATTTATCACCATTATGCTCTAGAGCAGTGTTTCCCAACCTTGGCAACTTGAAGATATTTGGACTTCAACTCCCAGAATTCCCCAGCCAGCTGGCTGGGGAATTCTGGGAGTTGAAGTCCAAATATCTTCAAGTTGCCAAGGTTGGGAAACACTGCTCTAGAGTTTGCAAGATTTTGGTGCAAGAATGCAAGGATTCTTCCTCTGTTCATCCTAATTTATCTGCTTAGTTTAGCAATATTTGGTTTGTTTAAATACCTCCATACTCTATCTCACCTTTTATTTATATTATCAATATGGACATTTCAAATTCCACTTGCTTATCTCCTTGATTCATGAGACATACAATTTAACCAATTTACTCTCATTTTTGTGCAACATTCTATTTACCCCAAGTTAATGTATACAGAGGCTTCCGGGTGGAGTTCGACCGCGTCGGAGGTGCGGAAGCCAAGCTCTGGCTCCGCAACCTTCCTTTCCCTCCTGTAGGACGCGGATTCGCGTTGTGCCGGCACCGTAGGGGTCGGCACAGGACAGGGGGTCTCCTGGACACCCCGAGACCGATCGCTGAGGTCTCGGGGGTTAGGGATTACCCCGCAGCTGCAGGAATGGAGAGCTGTGCCCAGGCGGCTGCCTGGACACAGCCATAGCGGTCGCCGAAAGCGGAAGGTTCAAAAAACAGAATTGAAGTCTACAAAAAACAGATCGGCAGATAAAGGAGATCGTTAGCACCACACGGAATTCTTTTGGTATCGGGACGACTTTGGAAGAAGAAGCTTTTAAACTTTAAGGCGAATCCACAAAAGAAGAAAACTGAAAGTGATATCCATTCGCTGAAGAGAAAACCAGCCGGAACTACTTGTCTTTGTTACAATTAAGTATAACTTTCACTTTTTTCTATACTTAAGATTATAGTGTGGTGTGTACACTTTCCTTTTTTACTTTTTTCCTATATTTTTGATATATAAATTTTCTTTTTCTTTCTTTTAAATAAAGTTAAATAAAGTTAAACTTTGATTTGCTAAACATTGAGTGGATGAAGTAAAATATACCAATGAACTGAATATATGAACCTATGAACTGATTTAAATTGAAGCTACGTTATTTGAATGGAATCCTACTGAAGCTATAATTATTTGAAATGAAATTTGGATTACTTACTCTATTTTTCTATTTTTAAAACTGTTGATATCATTTTTATTTCTCTTCTACCGTTGTTTTTGGACCTGATGGGACTATTTTTCTGTGTTATAATAGAGGTGTAAGGATATTTTTTGTATTTTTGCTTTTTCTACTTTTTTTATAAAATAAAGAGACTCAGATTATTTTATAAGTACTTGAATTTGGAAAGGTTCACTTTAATTGGATTTATTGCCAGAAATATTTTTCCTATGGAAGTTAATGTATACAGATTTGCAAAGAACTCATGTAATGCCTATCTGAAAAAGAGACAAAATTTTCTACCAAGAGGTAACATAAACTTAAATATGCATATAATCACGTTGGTAAAAATGCAGGCATAGAGACTGTTCTTCATTTCAATGCGCTCCTTACACTACCAAACATTTCAGGTGAGTGGATTGTAAAAGTGAGACTATAATTTACAGTAGGGACACTGAAAATGTGGATCAATTGGGATCACTGGGATTGGAGTGATTAAAATCATTCGTCCTTTCAATACAAGTTTCATTTCAAACACAGTATTGTCACTACAGCTTTTCCAGGCCACCCTACATAGCAAATTTTTGTTTAAACAAAATTTCCTCATCATCTGGAAGATATCAGTACAGTTTAGTATATCATTTGGAGTCTATTTGTTATTTCAATGTATTTTTATGCTGCATAATGTCACTTTCCTGCTAATAATATTATCTCATTAATACAATTTAAATTATTCAAAAATTCCCTCTGAAAATAATTTCCAAAAGTTCATTCCTTCAGACTATTAATCAACTATACTTCTTCAAACAAGTTAAAATATATATTTAGTCACCTAGCTAACTTCCAAAGGATAAATAGATTGTTTGAGGTGAGCCCAAGCCAGCATTGGGCAATTTATTCTAGGAATTAACCGGTCCCGGAACTCATACGTGCTTAGTTAAAATAGGTAAAGGATGTGCAGATAGATCACAAGGATTATTAATGATTGACCAATGTGGAAGTCAACAAGGGCAATTATGGAAGGATGTCATATTACACAAACATCTAAGAATTCCTCTCCTATAGAAACAGATGTAATATAGTGATATAAATGTCAGAAAGGTTTTGATGAGTGTTATGCCATGACAGCATAGGCTTGGATAAAGGTATAAGCTGTCTGAAAGGGTGCCATTGTTACTGACAACAGCATTGTAACAATAATATTTTTCTACCATCTACTTGATGGATGATCAGGTGGGAGTAGAAGAAAATGGGTAAAACTGCTTGAGGCTGTGAACATGCAGAAAAGATACTGTAGACCACTGTAGACCATATATGGCCTATTAGAAGGAAATAATATAGGGAGAAATATGCTTCAGATAAAAGAAGAATACAGGAAAACAATTGAACATTTCTCTTGCCCATGTTGCATTTTAAATGTTCCTATATATACTCTGATTTTCCTTATGTTTAGAGCTCATGGCCACCATGTCTTCCATTTATTTAAAACATCAGTACTTAATTTAGGTTCAATAGGCCTTTATTGGTCTATCTTTCTTTTACTGTCCTTTTGATGTTAACAGGTTTAATGGAAAGATGTTAGATTGTAAAAATGCAAATGTTCCCAACTTCCTAGTTACCTAATTCCAATAAAGCTGCCGTCAGAGAGGGTTATAATCCTGTCTTTCTACCTCTGGAAACAGGTTATTTTTATTTTTATTTTTTATTTTTTATTTATTGGATTTGTATGTCACCCCTCTCCGTGAACTCGGGGCGGCTAACAACAGTGGTAAAAACAGCATGTGACAATCCAATAGTAAAAACAGTTAAAAACCCTTGTTATAAAACAAATCATACATACAAACATACCATGCATAAATTGTAGAAGCCTAGGGGGAAAGAATATCTCAGTTCCCCTATGCCTGATGGCAGAGGTGGGTTTTAAGGAGCTTACGAAAGGCAAGGAGGGTGGGGGCTATTCTAATCTCTGGGGGGAGTTGGTTCCAGAGGGCCGGGGCCGCCACAGAGAAGGCTCTTCCCCTGGATCCCGTCAAACGGCATTGTTTAGTTGACGGGACCCAGAGAAGGCCCACTCTGTGGGACCTAACTGGTCACTGGGATTCATGCAGCAGAAGGCGGTCCTGGAGATAATCTGGTCCGGTGCCAGGTTAGTGGAAATTTCTACCACAGCCAAGTAACTGTTGACAATAGTCCAAATGGAATCAATAAAATTGGTCCAAATAAAGTTTGCAAACTGTAAACACTGAGTTCAGAAACATCCATCCATCTATCCCACCCATAGAGTAAACAGACATGTTGCGGTGTTGAAACGCCAGAAGAGACGTCTAGAGAAGCGATGGAGGAAGAGTAAGTCCGAATCCGACCGAACACTTGTAAGAGCTCATATTAAGACTTACAAAGTGGCGCTCAAGGCGGCAAGATGCGCGTATCATTCCGCCTTGATTGCGTCAGCGGAATCCCGCCCGGCCGCTCTGTTTAGGGTGACCCGCTCCCTTCTTAATCAGAGGGGGGTTGGGGAGCCCTTGCAGAGTAGTGCCGAGGATTTTAACACGTTTTTCGCTGATAAAATCGCTCGGATCCGAGCGGACCTCGACTCCAATTGTAAAACAGAGTCGACTGACAACGAGTCAGTCGAGGTGACTGGGGCTAAACGTCTTTGTCCATCTGTCTGGGAGGAGTTTGACTTGGTGACACCTGATGAAGTGGACAAGGCCATTGGAGCTGTGAGTTCCGCCACCTGTTTACTGGATCCGTGTCCCTCCTGGTTGGTTTCGGCCAGCAGGGAGGTGACACGGAGCTGGGCCCAGGAGATTACCAACGCTTCCTTGGGGAGGGGAGTTTTTCCATCACTCTATAAAGAAGCGCTTGTGCGCCCCCTCCTCAAGAGGCCCTCCCTGGACCCAGCCGTGCTTAATAACTACCGTCCAGTCTCCAACCTTCCCTTCATGGGGAAGGTTGTTGAGAAGGTGGTGGCACTCCAACTCCAGCGGTCCTTGGAAGAAGCCGATTATCTAGGTCCCCAGCAGTCTGGATTCAGGCCCGGCTACAGCACGGAAACTGCTTTGGTCGCGTTGATGGATGATCTCTGGCGGGCCCGGGACAGGGGCTTGTCCTCTGTCCTGGTGCTCCTTGACCTCTCAGCGGCTTTTGATACCATCGACCATGGTATCCTTCTGCGCCGGCTGGAGGGGTTGGGAGTGGGAGGCACTGTCCTTCAGTGGTTCTCCTCCTACCTCTCTGGTCGGTCGCAGTCGGTGTTAGTGGGGGGTCAGAGGTCGACCTCTAGGTTTCTCCCTTGTGGGGTGCCTCAGGGGTCGATCCTCTCCCCCCTGCTATTTAATATCTACATGAAACCGCTGGGTGAGATCATCCAAGGGCATGGGGTGAGGTATCATCAATACGCTGATGATACCCAGTTGTACATCTCCACCCCATGTCCAGTCAACGAAGCAGTGGAAGTGATGTGCCGGTGCCTGGAGGCTGTTGGGGCCTGGATGGGTGTCAACAAACTCAAACTCAACCCAGACAAGACGGAGTGGCTGTGGGTTTTGCCTCCCAAGGACAATTCTATCTGTCCGTCCATTACCCTGGGGGGGGAATTATTGACCCCCTCAGAGAGGGTCCACAACTTGGGCGTCCTCCTCGATCCACAGCTCTCATTAGAGAAACATCTTTCAGCTGTGGCGAGGGGGGCGTTTGCCCAGGTTCGCCTGGTGCGACAGTTGCGGCCCTATTTGGACCGGGAGTCATTGCTCACAGTCACTCATGCCCTCATCACCTCGAGGCTCGACTACTGTAACGCTCTCTACATGGGGCTACCTTTGAAAAGTGTTCGGAAACTTCAGATCGTGCAGAATGCAGCTGCGAGAGCAATTATGGGCGTCTCTAAGTATGCCCATATCACTCCAACACTCCACAGTCTGCATTGGTTGCCGATCAGTTTCCGGTCACAATTCAAAGTGTTGGTTATGACCTATAAAGCCCTTCATGGCACCGGACCAGAATATCTTCGGGACCGCCTCCTGCCGCACGAATCCCAGCGACCGGTTAGGTCCCACAGAGTCGGCCTTCTCCGGATCCCGTCGACCAAACAATGCCGTCTGGCGGGACCCAGGGGAAGAGCCTTCTCTGTGGGGGCCCCGACCCTCTGGAACCAGCTCCCCCCTGAGATTAGGATTGCCCCCACCCTCCCTGCCTTTCGTAAACTCCTTAAGACCCACCTCTGCCGTCAGGCATGGGGGAACTAAACATCTCCCCCTTGCCCATGTTGTTTTGCCATTGATTGATTGACTGTGTGTCTGTTTTTATATACATTGGGATTGTTTTATAAATTTATTAATTTTAAACTGTAATTAGATTGGTGGGCATTGGATTTGTTATTATGTACTGTTTTATTGTTGTTGTGAGCCGCCCCGAGTTTGCGGAGAGGGGCGGCATATAAATCCAATAAATCTAATCTAATCTAATCTATGTTGCACTTGGATTCAACAACTTTATTTCCATTGCGCAAAGCTGCCCATATCAGAAATTTCATACTGTAGGACCATATGTTTGTCAGCTTTTGTTTAAGATTGTTCAAGTCCTATTTGTAACTAGTTATAAAAATATTTGAAATATGACAGCCCTTTTTCTGCTTTTTTTTTTAAGTGAGAGCTTTTTTATTTAACAACCTGTATACTAAGGGATTAAATAGAGTTCATTTAAAAAATCATCTAGTATTTGGCAGATTTATTAATTAGCAAAATTTAGAAGTTCTAAAGCACTGGCTAATTTCATGGGACTTACTTCTCATCCAAGACAACATTTCTCTATCTTGAAAACTTTGAACCAGCGTGGTTCAAAGTTTTCAAGATAGAGAAATGTTGTCTTGGATGAGAAGTAAGTCCACGCTGGCTAGGGAATTCTGGGAGTTCACACATCTTAAAGTTGTCAAAGCTGAGAAACACTGTTCTAAGATGTATCTATGCCTTGTTATAGAGGGAAAAATGAGCAATGCTTTTGAGTGACCTTCTTAAGAGATGAAAAGCCAGGAGAACTGTTTCTCCCATGGTTAACTACATAATCACATTTGCTAGGGGTAGTTTTGAATTGGGATTTCATCTATCCAGATATTCAAACTGGATATTAATCACATGGTCTCATCTACAGTATATGTCGCTGTCCAATGTCTTGCCAACAGTATCTGTTGGACAAATTTTACAGGCTCTCTATGGTGTATATGAAACTCAAATGATCAAAGCTGAGACTAGAATGTCATGCTTAGGCAAATATACCAGTAGAATTAAATATACGAGCTGAGTCAGAGAAAGCCATGCAGATGATTGACTTATTACTGAGATGGGGAAAACAGCTGAAAGCAAAGCTAGATCCTAAGGGATTTATTCATCACTCCTTATATATATAATTCCACCTCTCATCAAGAGTATTTGTATGTACTGAAGGAAGAATTGACCCTTAGGTCATTTCTAAGCTTTGTTTATTAGGAAGAAAATGATAGATTACGGTTTGAAAACTCCCTCACAAAACTAGATGTGAATGATTATCTGAAATGGCTGGCCATCTGTTACTAATTTATTTATATATTTCATTTGGATACCTCTTGCCTTCAATTGACTCTGGGCAACTCGGAGAAGAAAAACAACAGCAATATAAACACAACCCAGATTAAGAGGGGGGAAAACAAGCTAGCAAACAACAGCAACATACATAGACTCTATTCAGCCTACAAACTGAATGTTTAGAACACGGAGATTCGAGAAGAGAAGCACAGTTCTGCTGTAAATGTCACATCGGAAAAAAGCCTGAGGAATTCATCCGTTTAATATATAATAATTTAAAATTTAAGTTCTATCCATTTCCCCATTATTATTCATTACTACCGTGTTTCCCTGAAAATAAGATTCTGTTTTATATTTTTTGAACCCTGAAATAAGTGCTTGGCCTTATTGCCATGCACTCAAAAGCTCAATTGGGCTTATTATCAGGAGATGTCTTATTTTGTGGGGAAACAGGTTAGCATTATTTAAACAAATAAAAAGTACACTAAAATAGTATACCATTTTTCTGGATCAGTGATGTAGGATTGGACCATTTGAAAAGTCAGTAGAACCATTAATATTTATATTAATAATATTAATCACATTAAAATTTTGCTTGAAATCTATTTCTGAATAGTTTTAATGAGGGAGTGATTTTATTTTGTTTGCATTAGTACTTTACAAACCAAATTATATGTGCTTATTCAGAAAAAAAATCCTGTAGATTATTACTATAGAAAACAATCTGTCAATTCTACAGTTCGCCTAGGATAATAACCTATATATCAAAATTCTGTAGTGAAGCAAACTTAAATTTTATCTGTTTTGACTTATGTTTTAAAAAGAGCATTTCTTCATTTATAGTGTGCTACATCTCTTAAAACTATTTTTTTTTACATATCCTAAAGTTGAAAAGCTACTCTTTTTTTTTTTGCTTTATGGAATTTATTTTTTCCAGTAATAGTAACAGCAGCAACATTACTTTTGAAAGAACATCAAATCAAACTGAAATATAAACTGTACTGAAAAGCAAGATTTTTGTTATGCATGAGGTCCACTGACCATTTTAGAACAGCTGTCAGTGTCATGAAACCAAGCTGATGACAGATGGTGAGGCTGTCCTTGAAAATTTTTCACCTTAACATGTCAAGCTATATAGAAATCCCCTATAATCACTGGGGACCTTCAAGTATATATTAAGAAGAAATGCTTCTTTTATTTTGGAAAGCCGAATAAAAGTTAAGCAATTTCTTTATGATTCGTACAGTTTCTTCATATGAACAAATCTATATAATCGATTCATCAATGCTTACAATGCAGAAAGAGTGATGCTTGTCAAAATGCAATGTCTATTTCAGACTTTGAAAAGCAGATTCTGGCTCTGAAGGTATGTAAAAGAGTTAAAAAGAAAAAAATCTGAATCTATTTCTTCACTTACATTAATATTCATGTAGTTGTATCAGCAGAATCAAACCAACTTTATTATGTTGCCCTTGAAAAATAAGGCAAATTTTTATTTTATTTTTCTTTAAGAAAAAAACTCCCCCACAAAACTCTTTAAGAAAAAAAATTGTATGATCAAATGTTTCCAAATATGGAGTATTTAACACTATTGAATTTTGGTTGCAGGCAATAGAAATTGCTACGTACTAAAAGCTGCTATAATATATTAAACATGCTGTGATGCTCTTTTTACTGGTCTAAATTTTGTAAATTCAAAAGAAATTGAAAAAAATATACCTCAGATTTTTTTCTGTTGATGCCAATTTGCATTGAAGCCACATAAAATCATAGATGCCTCTAAGAACCGATATGATTTTTCATACTTCATGCACAGACTTGGGTTACTATCTGCAGCTCGTTCACTCTGAAGTGAACAGCTTTTAAAGAAGAAAGCCAAGTTAATATGAAGAATAGATAAAAACTCAGATTCCCATAAAATTAATTTTCCTTAATTAAATATACTGAATCAATTCATACAATAGTTTAATCAGGACAATTGAAGATTTACCAAACAATTATCAGCTTTTGAGTTCTAGAACTCTTTATTAGGAAGGAGATGGCTCATTTTGTTGCCATTATTATTATTATTATTATTATTATTATTATTATTATTATTATTACTACTACTACTACTACTACTACTACTAGTAGTAGTAGTAGTATAAACATGAAAATTGGGTCTGATTAGAGGAAGAGCTGTCTAGTAGCAATTTGTCCAGGCTTGCTGGGAAGAAGAAACAAACAAATGTTTCAATAGACGAAAATATTTATAGCTCAGGGTTAAATTAATACTGTAGAATTAATACCAGCATTAATATCAGACCAGCATTCAAGCCATAAACAATATTTCAGTCAAGGAACTACCAACTCAGACAAACAATCAAATGATAAGCAATCTAAACAAGAAACAGCCTAAACTAGAAACTACCAAGAAGAAAACAACACTCCCACCAACACTGACAGGGCAAGGAAGCCCTACTCCTGTCTAGCATGGAAGATGTTGCCTAGTTAGATAATGAACCATCTGCAAGAAAACGACGAAGCTCAAAGGTCTCCCTACATAAATGTTTCTCAATTTCTTATTTATGAGAACTGAAATTACAGCTGTTGAAATCAAATCATAGTTCAGTTGACAACAAATAACACATATATTACTAAGAAATATATTACTACACCTATGGATTTTGAATCCTTCTGGCCCATAGTTTAATAGTGTTCTTAAAATACTAGAATGCAGTTTCTAAAGAGCACCAAGTTGGGAAAGAGTGATGAGTTTGACAACTAAGACATAAGAAATATAATTTATAATTTTTTTGTATGTCTAGAAGCAAGGATTTATTTTACTGTAAGGGAAAATAAAGAATAAAAAAAAATACTTTAGTGAGTCATGATAAACTAAATTTGGAGAATAAACACAAAGGGATCGGAACATTAATTTTCTAAATGTAATTCTGCATTGGCACAGCATTTTTGTCAGTAGGGAAGGGATAAATCTTTAAGCAATTGTAAATTGTGCTTTGATCTTCTAAGTCAAGTAGTTCATATACACCAGAACATGGTTTTATACGGTAGTATGATGATTGTAAATAATTTTATATTTTTTTCCGGTATGATTTTAATGAGAAAATTTTGCTCTCATTTCTCCACTGTCAGTAGCAGGTTCTATAATTTGTTCATGTAATACACTGGCTTAAAGGTATTTTTCCACCAAGCAAAATGATTTCATAACAAAAGATTCAATAGATCATTATTTGTAAAACCAGAATAGGTTGTATGTTGCATTAGAAATTTCATTACATTTAGATTATTTGCAAATTAAACAATCTTTAGTACAATCCATTAAGTTGTCAGTTAATCTTCTTAAAAAAAGACTTTGTTTTAAGCTTCATGTAAAATGTGTGTGTTGGGGGATAGGGGTTCGTAAGGTATCTAGTAGAAGAATTGACCATCTTTACAAAACCATAAATAATATTTTTATTGTATGAAGATACACACACTCACAAAATCTATGTCTTTAGTAAATTAGGATTACAGACAAGCAAGTCTATATATAATTTCATTCCATTGACATACTGCAGCAATATTACTATTTATTTAAAATACTTATGTCCTAACTTTCTGAGTGATATGTTTATCATAAAAGTAAGCATTAAGAAATAACATTATCATTATTATCATCATAGTCATCATTATCACCATCATCACCATCATCAATCATTGTCGTACCTAAAGAATAAAAAGTCAAAAACAAATGAAAACTTCAACACTGTATTGCAAAATGAAAGCCCTTTGCTGCAAGTGTCAAAAAATACATTCCCTGCCATTACACCAATACAGTATTTGCAGTCCCCCAGTTTTGTTCCATGGTATCCGTGCATATCAAAATTCAATGCACAATTTTGAGTTGCTTTGTCTTTCTTGAGGTTTAGGGTTTCTGAAACTTCTGCAGTCCCTGAGGAGGATACTCTGTTGACATTCCTCTCTCTAACAAAAAGGTCTAAACTCAATCCTTGAAGGAAGAAGAAAAAATATATTTTGGCCTTTTAAGGAATGCTTCGGAAGAAAAGAACACTGTAATTTTCCATTTGGTTGAGGATCATTGGTGGCATGGTGGTTAGAATGCAGTATTGCAGGTTAGTACTGCCCATAGTCAGGAGTTCAATTCTGACCAATTCAAGGGAAATTCAACCTTAATTTATCTTCTGAGATTGGTAAATGATGACCTAGATTGTTGGGAGCAATAAGTTAATATTTGTAAATTGCTCAGAGTGTGTTATAAAGCACTATGTAATGATATATAAATCTAAGTGCTATTGCTACTATGATTTTTTTTTTAATCTCTATGTCACTTCATTGGAAGGTTTGGACCATAATGTCCCATGCAGGTCCAGTGCTGGTTGTTAGTCAGTATCATCTGTCATAATCTTTATGTGAAAAATGTGTTATATAGTACTTGAAGAAGAAAAAATTACCTCTAAAAAATTAAGGGTCAAGTAATTTCATGTAAACTTGCTCTTTTCTTCTTTACACTCCAGATGCTTATGATAAATTGAACACATCTTCTCTGTAGCTTCCTTATATAACCAGGTCAGACTTTATTATCACTTCACTGGATTCTTTTCTTTGGAAAGTAAAAAGGATGAGCTTTGATGATAAATTTTCAGTAATTATAGGGAGAGTGTGTGTGCTATTACATCTTCTCTTCCTTCCAGGTTGCTGAAGTCTTTTATTTTATCATTCTCGTTGTTACAAAAAAGTATTTATTATTTTTTATGTTTATTGCCCTTAAGCTTTATTACTATGTAGAATGCAACTATACCATGGTTGCTACTGCAGGCTTTTTTAACCTGTAATATTTTAGATTCCATTTTTAAAAATATGTCAACCTTCAAGATTCAACTTTTATGTTTATTAATCAAAGTTGTAGTGCATAGAGCTTGTTAAGCTTTTCAAGGACAGCCAAATCGAAATGTTATACAGAAAACAAGTTGGTTGGACATTTGTTTAAGCTAAACAGATGATAGAAAAAGTGTTCAGTGCATTTGCATATATTGAATCTAAATGGAGAGATGATTGATTATTTATTTGTTTGTTTGTCTACTTATTTATTTATTTATTTATTTATTTGTTTGTTTATTTATTTATTTATTTATTTATTGATTGATTGATTATTATTTATTTATTTATTTATTTGTTTGTTTGTTTGTTTGTTTGTTTGTTTGTCTATCTATCTATCTATCTATCTATTTATTTATTTATTTATATGCATTTGCCACTTATCTCACCACGAGACTACTCTAGCAAAATTACAACTGTGAAAAGGAAGAAATGTAGAGTGTGTGTAAACAAAGCAGAAGTAAAATAATGTAACAATAAAATAAACAATGAAAAAGAAAACAAGGAGGATACATCAGTATGATAACAGAAAATGGATGGGTGGGGAGCATGAGCAAGGGGACAGTGCAATTTGCCATCAATCTAGCAGCCACTTCCAGCATGGAACTTCCCCTTAGGGTCCCCAGGCTAACTGGCAGAGCCAAGTCTTCAGGCTCTTGTAGAAAGATAGGATGGGAGAGCAAAGCTCACCCTAGATATTAGGATGTTCCAAAAGATGGATGTTATGGCTCTTCTTATGGATCCCCAAAGTCATTGATTGATCAAGTAGATGCATAGTACCATTCCCCCCCCCCCCGAAATAAGATCTTGTCTTATTTTTTTTTTGAACCCTGAAATAAGCACTTGTCCTTATTGCCACGCACTCAAAAGCCCGATTGGGCTTATTATCAGGGGATGTCTTATTTTGCGGAAAAATGGTGTAGTTACTTATTTAGTTAGTTATTAGTAGTATAATAATTCTACTTTATAGTTTGTATTAAGTCAATGGCCAAGCACAAAAAGAAAAAAAAATCCAAACAAAAGAAAGATTTTTAATGAAAAGACATTGTTACCTGGTTTTCCAGGGCTTGGTAGTACAATTGTAGGATTTATCAAGTGTATAATGTATATTGTAAATGTAACCAATATTGGTAGAATCTGCATATTCTGATATTCATACTCTAGTTAGCCTTATGCAGGATTTCTGTTATCATGCTGTCTATTTTGTTGGTAGTAGAGACATCATAGGCTCCTCTTGTCTGTAAAAAAAATTTCCAGTGTGAATCTGGAATGACATTTAAATCTTTATTTTTAGGGATATAAAGTCTCTATGTCTTTATGTCCAGGGATATAAAATTTCTATGCATAACTTTTATATAGACTTGTGATTCTGTCAATGGATATGAAAAGCAATGCACTAGGAATCTTTCCTTCCAAATTACAACTGATTTTGTACACTTCTGTTGAAGGCAATGTACATTTGAGCATAACATGGCCCTACATGGCATCGGACCAGAATACCTCCAGAACTGCCTTCTACTGCACGAATCCCAGCACCCGATAAGGTCCCAAAGAGTTGGCCTTCTCTGGGTCCCGTCGACTAAACAATGTCATTTGGTGGGCCCCAGGGGAACAGCCTTCTCTGTGGCAGCCCCGGCCCTCTGGAATCAACTCCCCCCAGAGATTAGAACTGCCCCCACCCTCCTTGTCTTTCACAAATTACTTAAGACCCACCTGTATCGCCAGGCATGGGGGAACTGAGACACCTCCCCCAGGCTTTTATATTTTATGTTTGGTTTGCATGTGCGGCATGGTTTTAAATGATGGGGTTTTAGATGTTTTTAATATTAGATTTGTTTCATTGTAATATTGTTTTATTATTGTTGTGAGCCGCCCCGAGTCTTCGGAGAGGGGCGGCATACAAATCTAATAAATTTTTTAAAAAATTAAAAAAACAAACGTTTGAACAGAATATATAGTGTAATTGTGGAAAGGCTTGTGTAAGATATGCAGGCAGCTGGATCAGATAAAGGAGACTTAATTTCCTTCCACCTAAACATTTAGGTATTCTTCCAGGTTCACCAGCAAGCTGGAAACTTTTTAAAAAGTCAAGAGGAGTCTAAGATCTCTGCTATGACCAACAAAATAGACATGATAATACGATTCTTCGAAAAGGCTAAATAGAATAAGCTCACTGAATATTCTATCAATATTGGTGAAAAATGGGTGGTCATCCATTTTCTATGTTTTTTCTGTTACTCTCTACCTTCTTTCTTTTTTTCTTCTCACAATGAGCAAAAGAGGAGCAGCTTTTATCCTTCTTGCCAGAGGTCTAAATTGTCTGCTTGCAGAGAGCTTTTGAAATTATTCTGAGGATAGGAGAATGCTTGTTACAATTTAGAACTTTGTATCTTTGCTTTTGTAAAAATAGTATCTGACTAAAAAAAAAAAAAAAAAAACCATCCAGAAGAATATATGGTACAATATTTGTGTAAATGCAGGGAGACATATAAGAGAGCTGGAATCTAAGAGCAATTTTACCCAATGGCAATAGCAATAGAGTATGACATCCCTAAAGGACTTTCAGCAAAAAAGAAAGAAAGAAAGATGGAAATTAGATTAGCAGAGGTACAGTGGATAAACCATCTGATTCGGGTTTCTTCGCGTTCCCAGCCATTACTGGATGAAAAAAAGAGAAAGAATTATTTCTACTTTGAAAAATGATCACAACATTTAAATGACTAGAATGATGTCCTGTGGAATTATTGTCAAAGTTGTGCCCATGGCTTCTGAAATGTGAATTGAACCTAAACTGAAATATCTTTTTTAGTATATTACTAATCTGAGGTTCTGCTCCATTGTAGCTGATGTCAGCCAAGTTAATGAAAGAATCCATTAGTTCAGGCGGAATCATCATGTTTTTGTTGTTGTTTTTAAATTCCCAAATATACTTTAATAGCTCATGTTTTACAATGTGACAGTTGAGATTTTTTCTTCTCTTCAGCTGAAAGTTACTTATTATTATTATTATATATAATTATCTATCTATCTATCTATCTATCTATCTATCTATCTACCTATCTATCTATCTATCTATCCATCCATTCATCCAGTGAAGGGCTACCAAAAATTTTACTACCACACTGTTGGCATGGCTTATGAAGGACACGCTGCATTTTCTTTCAACATCTTTTAGTGCAAATTGTGGGCTCTGGGGGGAGGCTCCATTTTTGCTACCCCAATGCGTTCCCCACCATACAGGCAGCAGCCCACCCCTCATCCATTGGGTAAAATCTTCTATTTATAATCTATCTATCCTTATATATTTATATTTTTCATATAGAATTACAATATCCTAGCAATTCAGAACTTTGAGGTTTACTACATTAGTAATATATTATAGTAACATATTAAATATATTATTTATTATGTGGATATACAAAAATTCCTTGAGAAATAGTAGTTTAAGAAAAAATAAGAGAAGCAAAAACCCTCAAATATAAATATTAAAATATTAAATATTTTAAATATTCCCATCCCTACCTTCACAATGATCCAAGGAGGAAGGGCCCATCATCACCATCCTATCTAAAACCAAGTTAGAAACTCAGAAATGTTTGAGTGTCTTGGACAGAAATAATTATTATAATAGCTAAAATGGTTGATTTGTTGCTAAATCTTTTAAAACTCAGTTATATGACTGATCAGATAATATTTTCAACAAAACATTACAACAACAGTTATGCCTGCCTCCTGAATTCACTTGGATAGGAGAAAGTGTATTTTTTTTAACACAAATGTTTGTTAAATTAATGCTTTCTCCAAAAATATATGTACTGAATTACTATTAATAAATCTATTGTGAACTTCACTATAAAATAATAGTGGTAATAATAATAATAATTACTCCAGGTCCTTTGGAAGAACTCAAGAGATGAATAAAACTGTGAGATCCATTCTAAACGTCTGGCTGACTGTGTGACCAACCTAATAATAATTAGTTATTGTTTTGGGAGTGAGCCATGAGGCCTAAATAAATAACCTCTGATAGAGTAAATGAAATTAAAAATAGAAGTGAATAAGTGAGAACGATAGTAATAATATGTTAAAAAGTGGAACTAAAGCAAGAAAAAAAGATTTAAAATACTATGAAAAGGTTGAAAAGGCGAGGTGCTAGTTGTCTCTGAAGATTAAAATATGGAAGCGGTTTGCTTTTTGAGCAACTTTTTTATTATTAACTTAGTAAATAAGAAAACAGAATCTATTATCAGGAAAGACTTAATGAACTCAATCTGAATAGTCTGGAGGACAGAAAGGAAAGGGGGGGACATGATCGAAACATTTAAATATGTTAAAGGGTTAAATAAGGTTCAGGAGGGAAGTGCTTTTAATAGGAAAGTGAACACAATAACAAAGGGGCACAATCTGAGGTTAGTTGGGGGAAAGATCAGAAGCAAGATGAGAAAATATTATTTTACTGAAAGAGTAGTAGATCCTTGGAAACAAACTTCCAGCAGACATGGTTGATAAATACACAGTAACTGAATTTAAACATTTCTGGGATAAACATATATCCATCCTAAGGTAAAATACAGGAAATAGTATAAGGGCAGACTAGATGGACCATGAGGTCTTTTTCTGCCATCAATCTTCTATGTTTCTATAACACAGCAACGTTGGCCAGTGAGTACTGGGATTTTCTTTCCTTTAAAGGTGATATTCTGTGGTTTGAGGTGTTTTTTTTCCTATGGTGAAGAAAGATCCTATGTCCAGATCCATAATTGTTGCTTGTATCCTAAGATTTTTATTAATATTGATTGTTTCTTCATTGCTTATTTGACCCCTATGACAATCATTAAGTGTTGTACCACATGATTTTTGACAAATGTATCTTTTTCTTTTATATACACTGAAAGCATATGCACCACGACAAATTCCTTTGTGTGTTCAATCACACTTGGCCAATAAAAAATTCTATTCTATTCTATTCTATTCTTCAAGGGGTTCCTTCTATGTGAATTTTAATATGGTATTTCTCAGCATCAGACCCATCCAAGTGCCCCATGGTTGTTTGATTGATTCCCCTCGCTTCTGTGTAGGGTTCCTCCTGATGTTTGTTCTTCTGGAACCTTACCCTAACTTTGTTTGTCCTTGCCTTCCTGGCCCGGTGAAAGATTTTGGATGGTATTGAGTGGGTTGGATAGCTGTGTAGGCTTCTGCTAGCACCTGCAGCAAATAGACTCTTTAAAATGGCAGGCTGTCCTAGCATGAAAACCCATGCATCCTGCATAATGGGATTGTTTAAGGTCATTGTGCTTAGACCTTTCCTTGTGAAGGTGGTATACTGTTTCTTCTTCCGCCTCTTCCTCATCATATTCAGGGACCTCCTTTGGTTTCCTTTGGGTGCAATCAACTCTGCTTGCCTTTCAAAAGTTGGTGGTGGAATTATCTGATGATTCATCAGCTTGTGCTCTTTGACCAAATCCTGAAATGTAGTTTCCCTATGGATTAGTAGTTTCTTCTGCCCAGGATAACTCGATTCATGCCCTGGATGACTCGATCCTTCATAATTTTCTCTGGGTTGATAAACACATTTAGTTATGATTTCTTTCAGCTTTGCCATGAAGTCATTTGTAGTGTTACCTTTTTTGCTGTCAATGGTAGAATTTGTTTCAACTCGCCATAGTAGTGGGAGTGGGAGTTTAGTGGTCCTTTAGGATGTTCTGTAGAGTCAACCATGTGATCACTTCAATGTCCATGGGTGCTGCAAGGGTTTGGGCCATCTTGTGGATCTTCAGGCTGCAGAAGATGCGGAAAAAGGCTCTTTTCCGATTGTTTGGAACGTCTTGATGGTTGTTGGCTTCCAGAAACATACAGAATCAGTTCATGTATGTGTTCTATTCCTCTGTCTGTGGGTAGAACAAGGCTGGTGCAGGTGAGGTTTCATTGTTCATCCTTAAGTTGTCCAAAACAGGGTCAATCCTATGATAAGATGGACATCACGAGGTGAAGATCAGTTACTTTTCCTCTTCAGAATCCCAACTTCATTGCCAGTGTTAAGTGTGGGGTGCAATAGAAGAGGCAGGACATAGAACATATTTTCGGCACTTTATTCCTAGATGCAATCAGCAACAGAAGGGCCAGCAGGCTGCTGGAGTTCATTTTTTAAATAGCTTCATCAGCCTTGTCATCCACTGACAGAAGTTCATTTTTCCCGCTGCTAGATTAGCCAATCAGCAGCGGATATGCAAATAATGCTCCATACATCCGTACGTAACAGGAATGACATAACTGGGTCAGTTTTTCTTTGACTTTCTATTGTTCTGTATTCTTTAAACCTCCTTGCTATTGTCTCTAGTATTAAAATAAACCACTGTCTGAAAGATTGTATAAGATTTTCATTTTTGCTGAAGAAAAGCTCAAGTAAACTATGTATTTCCTGTAGCAAAAGAGAGCCAGAAAGAAGGAATTATTTGTCCACGTTTCTAGATTAATTTTTGATATGCAATCTTACTTCCAAGGTATTGTATAATCATTTAATTTTTCCAAGCAGACACTGGCATAAGGCTTTCCATGTGTTTGGTCATGGAAGTGATGTAAGGAACAATAATAATGTTGAAAGCCACATTGTATTGAGTGCTCACTGTTTCCTCCCCATATTTTGTTTGAATAGCTGACAATTATCCATGTTATTATGCTCTTTCTTCCATGGGTCTTTGTTTCTTAGGTTTGCTAGAAGTAAGAAGACTTCACTCATTGGAAAGGCAGTCATGTGCAACTGCACAATTCATATTTGAAACCTTTAATTATAATGCTTATCACTTCTACATTTAAATGTTTAATTTCCTCAAGTGTGCTACAATTACAAGAGAAGATGATGTTTCATACACTTATGATTAGTGGTCACAGATAAAGTATCTAGAGCAATTACAAATATGTATAACAAATGTGCTAGTGGTAATGATTTGTGTCAGGCATTAGGGTCACTATCCATGCTCTGCCAATTGTGTTAAGCATGTCAGAGCTGAGTGACGACAGTTCCAGAAGCAAAAAAGAAAGATAGCAGAAAATGTCTGGCAGAAGAAAGTTTATTATATGAGTTAATTAAAATGACTATATAGTCTTGGAGGACAAAAATGGGAGTCATTTTATGTTCTTTTAAAAAATGCATCTTAAATTATTAGGATACTTAGACATTCTTCAGTATGGATTGATGCCTTCTTAATTGAGAACAAGACCAGGATAAAGTCACATTTTGTTGTCATGTAGCCATTATGGGAAAAGTATAATATGTGAAGTTTTTAGTTTTAATAGTTGAGCTGAATTTACAATTACTGGGTCTGTGTTTAAACACATTTAATTTTATATATATATACAAAGCTGAAGGGATCAGATCTGGTGGCCTAGAGGTTAATTCTCTGCCTTACAAGGTAGAAGCCCCAGGATCAAATCCCAGTAAGGGTATGACTAGCTGATGAGGCCAGAACAAGACTGAAATAGCGCTTCTCCTAGTCTCTCTTAATTTTAAATATTCAGCAAAAATATTTGAGATATATATATCTCAAATATAGTTGCATATATATATATGTGTGTGTGTGTGTGTGTGTGTGTGTGTGTGTTTTATATCGGATCACCCTGGTATATTTTAAGGAACGTCACAGCTCCTTTTTGCCTCTAGGCCCAACCCAGGACCACTTCAAGGCAGTTAATATATTTATAGCTGACAACTATATTCTGTATGTGTTAAATGTTTTTTAGCTGGGATTTTAAAATTAAGGGGCTATATACCCTCCCTGGTACAGAGCTGGAAGGGACCTGACTGATAGCTCAAACTGCTAGTTCTCTGCTTTACAAGGCAGAGTTCACCAGATCGAATCCCAGTAAGGAAAGGGTGTGGCTAGCTGATGAGGCCAGAACAAGGCCGAAATGGGACCATCCTAGTCTCCCTTAATTTTAAAATTCCAGCTAAAAAACATTTAACATATATATATATATATATGACGGTCTTGGTATATTCGGGTTTCTTCCCGTGTAGGATTTTGAAATTTCTGGCGACGTTTCGACGAGGTCTCACTTCGCCTTAGAACAAGGACAGAAGCACCAGCCTGAAGATGACGAGTGAGACCTCGTCGAAACATCGCCAGAAATTTCCAAATCCTACACGGGAAGAAACCCGAATATACCAAGACCGTCATACCTGTACCCGTGAAAATCTATGAAAAACACACACACACACACACACACACACACACATATATATATGCAACTGTGTTTTACTTTATTTGAAGATAAAAAAAATCTAAATGTAGCACGGTGCACATTCGCTTGCTATTTACAGATATACATTGTAGTTAATAATCAGAATTATTATGAGTCTTCGGAGAGGGGTGGCATACAAATCTAATTTATTATTATTATTATTATTATTATTATTATTATTATTATTATTATTATTATTATTATTATTTAGAATTTGTTCTGGTAAGCATAATTATTAGTGAAAATTATTTCATTTGTGCTTTTCATATAAATGTAAGAGAGCCAACCAAAAGCTTGCTCTTGTTCTGCACTCCATTATTCTCTTTGTGCATTTTCTTTTCCTTGTTTTAAGAAGCAAGAAATAAAAGTGAAATAAATCTGAAGCTTTGCAATCATGGATTCTAATTTAAATCTAAGCTCCAGATGTACAGAGGTTTCAAGATTATGTGAAACTGGTGAGATTATACACTATGGATTATGCTGTCTTGTTATTACTATGTCTGCGGATTAATCTATGTAAATCAGTGTTTGTGGTATCCAGTTATTTTCCCAGCAAAAGCAGTCTTTTCAGTGGATGTTACTATGCAGGCCAACAAACTGCTTGCAAATGTAACAAAAACATATGAACAAGGGTAATGCATTAGTTGAAACAGTCCAGTATTTACCATCTAAAATGTATTTATTAAATTATATAAAAATGCTGGTGCTAGAGCAACCAAACTCAGTACTCTTAAAAGTATTTACTGTAAATTAAATGATCAAATAAATGTTAAGGCATAAGAAAAGAAGGAAGGGAAGGAAGAAGGCCTATCTAGCCATATTACGTAAGTTATGCTTACTGCTGAAGATAGAAATATGTTTAATTTGATTAACACCATTGGGAAGGATTCAATAGGTAAATTGAAATATTAAATCCCATCTGAATATCTGACTGTGCAACAAACTATATACTAATATTGTACATTGGTTGATTTCATTTATATCCACCTCTATCCAGTAATGGGCAGCCAAAGTTTTTACTGCCACACTGTGGGTGTGGCTTATTTTGTGGGTGTGGCTTGATGGTCATGTAACTGGGTAGGAGTGGCTTGCCAGCCATGTGACCAGGTGGGAGTGGCTTGAACGATCATCATCGTTCAAGTGAACTGTTAAGTCATCGACTTACAACCTCACCAGTGTCGCTCTTCGGGGTGACAATTCGCTTTGTGTTTCCCGCGCTCTCCTTCCTGGGTCTCCCCCTGACTCAGGCTGGGTAGCTAGGTGAACGGGTGCTGATCAGCTGTTGAGAAAAGAGGGGGGAGGAAATGGGTCCCCTGCTACTCCTGCCAGTGCTGGTCTCCCTGCCACTTTCCGAGGAGGAGGGGGAGGAGGATGGGAAGGGAGGGGAGATAATCAGCTGGAGCCGGGCACACAGCTTCATTTCTGCTGGTGGAACTGCATCCTGCCTGCTGCCCATCCCTGCCTCTATCCATGTCCATATAATATACATATAATGTAGACATTAGATGTGTATTATATATAATATGCTACACTATAGCATCAGGAACTAGAAACAAATTAACCTCATGAAACCATCAACACCATGAATCGTTGACAATTTACCATGTCTCATGCCTGATTTTCTTTTTTAAAAATATGTTTTAAGGGCTTTCTGGGTGCCATGAGGTTTGGGACTAATTCATTTCAGGAGGTGTAATGTTCCAGAGGGCAAATCCACTTCCTTGATCCTGTCAAATAGAACTCCTTCATAACAGGACTTGAAGCATGCCTCTCCCCCTAGAATGAGAAAGATTCTGATAGCCTATCCCAATTCCATGAAGGATTTCAAAGGCCAAAGCCAGCAGCTAGAACCAAACTGGCAACCAATGTAGCCCACAAAGTAGAGATCTAACATGTGTCTTCTTAGGATCAATCTCATGCAGAGTGCAATATAGCAATCCATACAGGAGGTGACAGGAATGAATAATATGAGCAGACCCTCATGATCTAGGAATGAAAGCACAACAAAAAGTTGTACAAAGGTCTTCCTAGCCACAATGCAATTTGGGTATGTTGATATAATGGAATTTGAAAATGACCTTTTAAGCCACGAGAGGAAGAGATTCTCCCTAGGAAACAATCAGATAAAAGGGGTATGAGCCCACAATTGAGTAACGAGCAAAGTAAAAAACCAAGAAAGGAATCCCTCCAATGAGAGATATGTAAACTCTGCATCGTATCCTTATAGGTATATTTTGTATTTATTTACTATGTTTTATTTGTACCTTTTTTATTGATGCTTATAGTCTAGCAACAATATTTGTTTGTTTGTTTATCGACGAGTGCAAGGAAACAGAACACATGAAAAAAATGGCACAAATAAATGGATATAAAGAAACAAGGCATAACCATAAACACATAAAATGAATACTGTACATACAAATGGATATAATAGGAAAGGGATGGTAGGCACACTGATGCGCTTATGCACACTCCCTTAAGGTCCTCTTAAGAAATGTGTAATGTTCACGATAGACAGTTTAAGATAAAAGGTATGGAGGTTAAAGAAAATAATGAAAGGATCAGGTAAAGTGATCCAGACATTTACTACTCTATTGCAGAAGTCATATTTTCGGCAATCAAGGTCTAATAGGTCTAGCAACAGTTTTGAATGCCCTAGTTAGAAGTATAATGTTACCCAAGAGAAAACGTCATAAAATAAGGTTGACAACTCTTAATGCCTTTTCTCAACGTTGTTACGGGAGCTCTGGGGTTAGATCTTTTAAATTAGTATACCTAAGTCCTTGAAAGAGTGTGGGTCATCTTTTAGATCATTTCCATCCAGCTTGTATTTGATATTCTGATTTTTATTGCCAATGTGCAGGACTGAGCATTTGTTAATATAGATTTGCAGTTGCCAATTGTTTGACCATTCAGATACATAATCTAGATTGTTTTGTAAGGTAGTAGAATTGTCTGTGGTATTAAAACTATTTAATACATTGACAGCAAGGAAGACACAATGCTTACAATATGATCACAAAGGACATTGCCTTGGAGAACACCACTATTAACTGATGTTAGGTTTGATATACTGTTTCCAATTTTAACTATTTGTTGCTTGTTTGATAAGAATGCAGCTATTTGTTGCTTGTTTGATAGGAATGCAGCTATCCACTTCTGCAAGGATCCAGAAATACCACATGAACTTAGTTTTAACAGAGGTTTTTCATGTACCACAGAAAGGCTTTGCAGAAGTCTATGTAGATTGCATCTATTGCATTACACTGGCCAAGTTTAGAGGTCCAAATGTTTTTGCAATGTATGATTTGAAGATTACTTGACAACATTTTCCTGAAATCAAATTGCCTATTAGAAAGTAGGTTATTTGTCACTAAATGGATTGATTTATGAGGGCTTCCATGACTTTACAGGTGATGCAGTACATGGAAATTGGTCTCAACAGGGGCAGGGTCACCTTTTTTGATGATAGGTATGCCTGCTGCTAATGACCATAGGACAGGCAAGGAGCTCATTTTAAAAGATACTTCATAGAGGTTCATAAAGTAGGCACATGTTCCATCAGAACCAATAGATAGAGATGGCTTTAGTTTATGTAGTGCCCTTTTGATGGTATCTCCAGTAAAACCGATGTGGATTAGATCATTGCAATTGGTTGAAGTATGATTAAGAAATGAGGAGATGCCATTGCTGTTGGCAAAGACTGAATTGAAAAAACTGTTGAAGAGATTATCCTTAATAGCATCATCATTATGATCTTCACTATTTTGCCCTTTTAGAAGTGGGATGGTTTTAGAGTCTTTAAATTTGGCATTTACGAAATTATAGGAGGCACAATTAGATTTTGTCTGTAACAGCTCTTCCTGTTGCAATGGTAATTGGTACATTCTGCTTTTATTTGGTGGCATAAGGTTTTGTATTGGTCTTTGAAGTTAACTACAATTTTATTTTTCTGCCAAAGGTTTTTTTGGACTGGAGTTTCTTCATTGATAAGGATAATTTGTTCTTTTTGGCTGTGTGAGTTATTAAAAGTACACATAAATTAATGACTCTTTGAATTTTAAGTAGAAAAGTATTATAATAGTCTTCTGAAGAGTTGCAGTCATTGAATAGAATTTGCCAATCTAGAGATGAGAGGTCAGTGGCTATGAGATTGTAGTTTGCTTTTTTTGAAGTTGTATTTAGAAGTCCTATTTTGAGATTCTTTGCATGGATGTAAATTTAGCTAAAAGTCAATCATGCTGTGGTTATTGTTGTATGTGAGCTGTTGGTCTTATCTTTGATACCATCAGCATAGTAGTTAATGTGTAGGTCAGTCTCTCCACAATCTAAGTGTCTTTTGAGCTCTGCATGGAGCTCACGGGAGCATGCACATTGTAATATGGATAGGTCGGGCACAAATATAGTTTATTATGGTTAGTATAGTTTCTAGCAACTATGCTTATTGAGTGGATACATTTACTAGTCTCACTATAGTCTCAGTATAGTTTCTAGCAACTATGCTTATTGAGTGGATGCATTTACTAGTCTCACTATTGCAAATGATTCTGCAGAAGCGAGAACCATCATGCTGTCATTGTTTTTGTACTTTTATATATGCCTGAGGAATAGGGGCAGCATACAAGTCTAATAAATTGAATTGAATTGAATCTGCTATTTGCAAACTCTTGCACAAAACAGTCTGAAGTGCATATTACTAAGATCAACATATAGATTGAAAGTTATCTGTTTAGGTTTCAACAAAATTTAAGTATGTCAATAGATATTTTGCAACCCAAAGATGAGAAAAACTGGAAGACTGCCACTTAAAAGAATAACCATCTGCCAGGTCATGCATAGATTTTCAAAAGTGCAAACTTGAAGTTTATATTAAAATTCAAATTAACCAATTCTACTCCCCCATCAGTATGGAGACTGAAATCTAGGTTCAATTCAATAGTAAGGATCAAAGAACCCCCATTCTATTTTCAAATATATTGAGTCAAAATATGATGTTTTAGATGGATCTATTGACTACTTTTGGTAGTTAGATTCAATGCAGAATTTAAAATATTTTACTAAGAACCTTGCTGCTTGCAATGCAATCAAAAATGGTCCTCACATCTGTCTACCAAATACTCATTCTCATTCTTCCTTTAACCTCAATGCAAAACCATTTTCTACAAGCTGCAGTTATTGGGCTTGCAAATATATTTGTTTGCAAATGTAACAAACATGAATAGCTTCAAGTGCTGATTGATGCTCTCCTTTCAACCCTAGTATGCTACAACTGCTATTTATGGGACCGCCTCCTTCCTCATACCTCATTGCGGCCAGTAAGGGCCCACAGAGTCAGCCTTCTCAGGTCCCATCCGCCAAGCAATGTCAGTTGGCGGGACCTTGGGGAAGAGACTTCCCTGTGGCCGCTCCAAACCTATGGAATCAAATTCCCCCAGAGATTCACATTATCTCCTCCCTACCGGTTTCCCGGAAAGCTGTTAAAACTTGGCTTTTCCGGCAGGTCTGGAATTAAGACTGATTGTTGCAAGTATGGTTTTATAATATATGTGATTTTAGTGATTTTTTAAATTAGTTTTTTACTTATATTGTATTTATACCTGTTGTTAGCCGCTCAGAGTCTGTTTGGAGTGAATGACATATAAATTAATTAAATAAATAGGTAGGTAGGTAGGTAGATAGATAGATAGATAGATAGATAGATAGATAGATAGATAAATAGATAAATAGATAGATAGATAGATAGATAAGCAGCCAATGCAGTCCTAGCCTGCATC
This sequence comes from Erythrolamprus reginae, assembly GCF_031021105.1. Taxonomy (NCBI): domain Eukaryota; kingdom Metazoa; phylum Chordata; class Lepidosauria; order Squamata; family Dipsadidae; genus Erythrolamprus; species Erythrolamprus reginae. The sequence continues at coordinate 214,106,124 of NC_091952.1, read as the reverse complement.
AACAGGAGATTGCAGGTCATGAAAAGTGACAGTACCTTGCCATATTGCACTATAGAAGCCACACCTGGACTACAGCATCTAGTTCTAATTGTCACAATACCAAAAAAAAAACCCAAAGAAAAAATGCTGAGACCCTAGAAAAAGTGTGAAGAGCAATAAAAATGATAAGGAATCTGTGGGCAGAGCCATATAATTAATGGTTAAAAGGACTAGGTATGTATCGCAGAATTCTATGCACTCCAAGGGCAAGAATGTTATGATTATGACAGTCCTCAAAGCATATTCCTATATCACATTTCTAATAACTACTAAAAAAACAAAATATAGAAATAGACTCAATTCCTTAATTCCTTTTATTTACAATATTTCTAAACCACTGCCTAGCTTAAACTAATACAATACTAAGATACAAGAGCATTCACTCTAAAATATTATTATTGTTATATTAATAATAATGAAAAGCCGAATAAAATTTGTGTTGCAGAACAGAATAAAGTAATTAGCAGAATAATGTAAATACATTACTAAAATAATACATTTGATAAAATGTAACATTTAATAGGTTGTCCATTGATAGCAGCCCCAAATTATTATTTTTTTAAAAAATCACTTCACTTTAAGAATTGGGACTTGTAAATCAAGGTACCATCTTTAGTATCTCAGATTATGTGGCATACAGAAATTTCCTGAAATAAGAAAAGAATAGGAAAAACTATGCATTAGATTGTTTGTCAGCCTTGGCACCTTTAACATTTATGAATTTCAACTCCATCCCATACCTCGCTAGAGAATTCTGGGAATTGAAGTTCATAGATCTTAAAGTTGCTACTGTTGAGAAACACTAGAACATAAGAAGAGCCATGCTGAATCAGGCCAAAGCTCATCGAGTCCAGCATTATATAAATCATTAAGTTATACTGAATTAAGAGTAAGAGAAATTTTGGGCTTGGATCTGAGTAAGCAACTAAGGAAAAAGTGGGGAGAGATTAAAAATACCAAACAATTTTTAACCTGCAGAGCCATCCATACAATGGTAACAATAAAAACATGGTTCCAGTTAAATGTAACAAATGTATTGTTCAATATTCAAACATCACAAATAGCAACAACAAAAATAATCAGAAAATAATCACAGACCATTCAGAACAACTATTGTGCCTTTAATTTTACTTTTACATTCTGTTTACATATGATAATTGATAGCAGACTAAACTGTGCATATTAAATTAAAAAAGGAACAACTGAGATATTGAACTCAATTTATATAATTCTAGCAATAATTGTTAAAGGCCATCAAGTACCCAGAGCTTATATTTAGTATTATGAGTTATATAAAAGCAGAACAAGTTCATAAGGGACAATAAATAGATGCTCTCTGACAATTATCAATGATGGCGTAACTTTTTTTCCTCAGGTACTGAAAGTGCATGTGCGCAACCTATTGCACATGCTCAAGGGCCCACAGCCATAATGCAATGCTGCACCACCACCCATGCATGTGTGCATGATCACTCCTGCTCCCCCATTTCCTGACTTTATGTGGGCCCAGTAGGTCCGTTTTTGCCCTCCCCAGGCTCCAGAAGCTTCTCTAGAGCCTGAGGAAGGTGAAAATCCCCTCTCCCCCACCCCCAGAGGCCACCCAGAGGCCGAAAACGCCCTCCCAGAGACTCCATGTGAGCTGAATATCAGCTGACTGGCGCACACATGCGTACTGGCGCTGAGCTAGGGCAATGGCTCATGTACCAGCAGATATGGCTCCAGGTGCCACCTTTGGCACACGTGCCATAGGTTCAGTATCACTGCCCTACACTATAAAAGCACACATATATTTAAACATATTTTTGCATACCTTTATTCTAAATGTACTTTTTGGGATTATTCTGTCTGATAGCTACATATAAAAATAAGCAAAAAAAAAAAAAAGGAAAAGAAAGGGAGGGGAAAATTTTAAGCTCAAGAAAATTGTTCAGCAGAAGTAAGTAATAAAGCCTTTTTCCCACTATAAGGACTGCAACAAATAAGAGTACTCAGATTTTATTTTGTTTAAAGCACAGCAATCATGAATTTCCCATTGGGTATATTTAGAATTGTAGAACTCTAGAGAAACCATTTATATAATTTCTGCTCAGTGCAGAAAACCGAATTTAACTTTCTCAATGTGCATCAAGACATCTAGTGAAGACAAACCCCTTTTTCTTGGCAACTGATTTCACTATCAAAACTATAAAGATTTTAACCATTGACTGTCTCCTTATACTTTGAGGCCAGGAATGGGCAGCAGCCGGACCGGTCGGGAACGCCATTCTGGCAGCAGAAATGGAGCGTGTAGGCTCATTCTGTTACCACTGGGCATGCACATATGTGCACGCACAAACAGCGCAATTCCAGTAAAAAATTACCAGTTTTTCTGCTACCGCGCATGTGCAGAACCCCCAAAAAATGGCAACTTTTGCCCAAATTCCACTGCCGGAAGGACTTCCGCGCAAGATTTCAGCTACTGCATATGCACAGCAGCCAAATCTCACTGCGGCACATAGACTGGCAGCTAGGGCCAACAACAACATCGGCCTGCATGAACTCTAGCCGTGTGGCCTGGTTTCTGCTATCCCGTACCGCAGGCAGATGCCTGCGGCACGGAGAGAAGAGAACAAGCATGCGGCTGGAGCTTGGGGCTGCACGGCCTGCTCCCAGCGCCGCATGACATCTTCCTCCCCGTGCCGCATGCAAGCACTATCCATAGAAAAGGTAAGGTAGGCGGTGGGCGGGGAAGCACTCTAGCCACGAGCAGCAAAGCCGCTGCTCGTGGGGGGGGGGGGCGGTGTGGCCGGCAAAGCACTCCGGCTGCGAGCAGCAAAGCCACTGTCATGGCAGGGTGGCCGGTGGGTGGCAAAGAGCTCTGACCGCAAGCAGCAAAGCTGCTGCAAAGCCTCCTGAAGCTTCTTTCTCACCACACCGAGAAGATGGCATGTGGTGCGGGGAGCAGGCCAGACGGTCACAAACTCTGGCAGCGTGGCCTGCTCTCTGCTCTCCCACACTGCAGGCATCTCTTGGCATAGCAAGGGCGCCCCAAGCAAGTTGTGGCCTTCAGGAGTACAATGCTGCTCCCAAAGGCCATGACTTGCTCGGGGAACCATGATCGCATGCCCTGAGAGATGCCTGTGGTGCGGGAAAGCAGAGAGAAAGCCACGCAGCTGGAGCTCAGGCCTGTTGCTGTTCTGCTGGCCCCAGTTGCCGCTCTAGGTGCTGTGGTGAGATTCAGCTGCTGCGCATATGCAGCAGCTGAAATCTCATGTGAACGTCCTTCCAGCAGCAGGATTTTGGCAAAAATTGCCAATTTCTTTGCTTCCACACATGCATTGTTATGTATGTATTATGTATTATTTATATCATATTGTATTATATATTAGTAGTATATAGTATTTATAACCCAGATAGTATTATAGCAGAAATATTTATATTTTTGTAGTCATTCTTATTCAATTTAATTATAAAAATTTTAATAATTTAAAATATTAAAAGTTTCACTTTGACTGTAACTTTAAGAAAAATTGGCTTTGAGAAAAAGGGATTTTTTTTAAATCCTATATGAATGCTTTTATCCTAAATGAATGCTTTGCATTCATTTCATTTGATTTCCTGGATTGCATTTTTGGAGGCAGTTTTCCATTAACTTGTATCTAGAGCAGAGACTGCCCAAAGCCACTAGCTGGATTCATGGCCAAAGTCCTGTTTTTGACTTACTGTATGCCTAACCCCCACATCAAACTGGCTTCCATTTAGAAACTAACCATAACTTAATAAACGTCTGTATCACTTTATGGGACATATGAGATATGTTCTAAGCAATTAATTGTTTCTCAAAATACCTTAAAGTGGCTAACTTTGTAAAAATGCTAAACTAAAAATTAATATCATTTAGAAACAACAATATTTGTGGAGAAATAAAAATTATTAAAAACTGGATCTAAACATAATTTCCTAATTTAACAGCATAAATTCAGAGAACAATATTTCTATAAACTAACTTCATAATAATAATAATAATAATAATAATAATAATAATAATAATAATAATAATAATTATTATTATTATTATTTATTAGATTTGTATGCTGCTCCTCTCCGTAGACTCGGGGCGGCTTACAGCAATGACAAAAAACAATATATAATGACAAATCTAATAGTTAGATTCTAAAATAACAATAATACATTTAAAAAGTCTAAAAAATAAGAAACCTCAATATATAAAAAGCATACGTACAGTCATATCATACACAGAAAACTACATAGGCTGGGGGAGATGTTTCAGTTTTTAAGTCTATGTTTGATAAATATGCTAGGTATGAAAAGATTTTCCCTTTAAAAAATCAGTCCTCAATGCATAAACTTCTGCAAGGGCAATTTTGGACACAATTTATACTGAAGATTTGCTTTAAATAATTATTTAGAGATGTATGTCACCTCTCATTGGAAGAAATTAGACTAATAATATTTTATTCCTGGAATAAAACTAAACTAATAATATTTTATATTCTGGAATGCAGATACTTTGTTTATCTTGTTTAAGTTGATAGTGTTGCATCCTTTTCACATTAGCTCTTCAGAACTCTTGTTTGCTGTCCATTTTGAGTCCTTGATCCAGCAAAGTCACAATTCAGCATACAAGACTATCTTTCAAATGGAAATAAGCTCAAGGAGTGACATGCATACATACATATCCATCAAACTCTCCCCTCTTGGGCTAAAAAAACCCCCATTATACAGAGCTTAGAAAAGAAAGTGAACCTCAAAAGTAAAGGCTTCATATAAGAAAAATAAAAATAAACAGAACTAATGCCACAAACCAGTATCATTCAGTATAACTTTCCATCAAATCTTTCTTGTTATCTTCTTCTCAACCCATTCACACTTCTTTCTAATATTTGTTTTATAATTCAATGTACGACAATGTATAATTCAAGATATTCTTCACATATGGGCTAAACAAATTAAAAGTTACTTCCAGAACAAACCATATCCATAAATTAATGCTTCTCCAGTTATATCATCTATCTATGAAGCCTTACTATTTTTTTCAACATTTTCATAGCGTTTTTAACTTCCTTGACATACTTTTATTTCCTGACACCATCATAAAGTGTTTGTTTCATTACCACTCTTTAGCCTATCATCATATCCAAGCAAATCTCTGAAATACTTCTTTTAACATCTTCTCATTCCAGTTTCATTATTTTTTACTCTGTGGAAAATCTTTGTTTAGCAACACTTTCAATATATTGCCACCCGCCTCTTTTAAAGTTATCTACTTTTGTTGTAACATTCTCTTTTTCTGGAGAACCATCCTTATACCCTTTACTAGCTCTTGTCATAAGCAATCAATCATGCATTTGAATTTTCATTTATACTGTCTTCTTCATGCAGGGACTGTTTGAAGTTACAAGGGTGCTAAAAAAAATAACTTCACAAAGAATCTTTGCATTTGCAACCACTGCAGCATCCCACAATCAAATGGTTGCTTTACAACCAACACACATACATCAAATAACTAAGAAGAATTGCTTCTATTGCAGAGTTTCTCAGTCATTTGATCACCATTTGTGTATTTTGCAATTTACAGTGCATTTTCATTTACAATAAGTAGAGTTAACACTATACAGTACAGAAGATGAAATGAGTCCTGGTCATTTGATTTTTCACTTAATAATCGCATCATTTCACTTAACAACTAAAGGGGAAGTAAGGTCATGTGATTTACCAATTACATACAGAATTGCTGAACTCTATTTTGGTTATTAAGTAGGAGCTGTGAATCGTAGACATAAATTTCAATCACACATTCAAAACAAATATTTCACACATAAATCAATACTTCCAATGAAGTTATGATTCTCATTAATCTTGAGTCTCTGAGTGGGCCAAATAACTTTTTATACTCCTTTCCGCCCTTTCCAATAAAGTATGCGTACTATTATGCAAAGACCCATCTCTGTGGAGAAGGCTCCAGTGTTGGAAAAGGTGAAAGAAAAGACGACATCTATCAACAAGGTGGATGAACTCAGTTGCAATGTCAATGAGTACATCATTGGAAGACCTGAAAATCTTGGTTAGAGACAGATCATCAGGGAGAAAAATCTATCCATGGGGTTAAAAAAAAATGACCTGATGGCACATAATCAATCAAAATAATTCTACATTCCCTCCATCTCATCTTCCAAACTCCATTCATACAGAATGTTGCATAATTTTCACATTCCCCTCCCTGAGTTCTTTCATTATTATCCTCTCTAAAACTCAAAATGCAACTATATCAGTCTATAAATTTCTGTTTTCAAACATACCCAGAACAATAAACACCAATTTATACTTTCATTAAAAATTTCATTTGACCTTTATTTCTCTGCCAATATTCAAAAGCTTTACCCTAAAAGACCTGACCAGCTTCATTTGGATCTATTAAATATTTCCCCTTTCTCTTAGTTTCATTGGTATACAATGTAATTATTTTTCTTTCTTATTTTTCATTTGCTAATTCTTACTTTTTAGCATTTATTTCACTTACAATCGTATCGCTAAATCTTCCATATTCCATGATGGTCAATAGATAGAATAATACCTACTGATCTTATTAAAGGATGCCACATGCTACTTTTACCACACGGTCATATATGTTAAAAACAAACAAACAAATGCACCACTCCTTGCAATTGGTAAGGGCAGTGCCAGAAAGCAATAAAAGTTCAATGTTATCCATTATTATCTCTATTCAATAGAGATGCTACTTTAGGAGCTCTAGTCCAGAGATTAACTTACAAACAGTTGTCTGTATCCTTCCAACTATGTGGTATAGCCACAATCTTGAAGGAATGGTGTGTGTGTGTGTGAATGTGTTCCTGTGTTATTAATAGAATATTTCCCCTTTCTCTTAGTTTCATAGGTATACAATTATACAGTTATGTGTTTGTTGTTTTCAGAATGCAGCAGTTTTTATGCCACTATTGTGATGAGATTCCATCATACTCAAACATCTTGTCTTTCTGCTTCATGTGAATATTCTGCCTGTAAAATATGGATTGTCGTGTTTAACTCTAAGGGTTCATATTTATGCACCTTGAGTCTCCTATTTTCTTTTTCTTTACTCAGACTAGTGGATGGATTAACAAAGGAGTGGATTACAGATCTATTTATAAATATATATGTATATCCAGTGCCATAGAATTTGACAGCATAACAAATTCAGCACTCTTGTCTTTTGTGAAATAATGTGAAATACATTTTTCTTTCTTACCCTTAATATTCACTCACTTGTTTACTCACATTTTATTGTTATTTATAAAATTATTTTTAAAAAAACAATGTTAATAACAAAGAGGCATTCTGGCTTAAAATTCTGGCCAATGCTGAAAAGGAATTAGTGTCCCCAAAGGTAAGCTAGGGTCATTTAGTCTATTAATGGACAAATATCTGGTCCTGCAAATCCTCGATCAGTTGAGAAGTTATTCCATTTATCTCGCGTTCCGCAGGCTTTTCCCAAACCAATTAGGATAAGAAAATGAGCCAGGTTTCGATGTTGTCTTGTGGAATTTAAATGTATCTATTTTTGTATTTAGGCGAAATTGTCTTAAAGATTACGGTGTACTTTGCTACACTATTTTCATAGACCCTTGTATGTAGTTTACGTGCTTCAATTCTACGCAAAGGAATGGATGGAATTTAGCCTTAAAATTACAGAAATATCTGAGGAAAATCATGATACAGAAGGAAATACAACTCCTAAGTTTTGTAAGGAGGACCACAGGCAAGCCTTTTGTTTGGCTTGTATTGAGATGAGACTGTCAAAGTCAATTAGAAATTCCGTTCATTCAATCCCAAGTGTTTCAATCTGACAAAATAATGCAACTTTGCTGCTTTGTTTATTATTTGCAAGACATGTGCAATTAGAGAAATCTTCCCCAAATGGAGATTGCCTAACTAGGAAAAGCTGAAACCTGCTGAAATCTTCCCATATAAACAGCATAGTAGCATTTTGAATGGCCCCTTTCTGTCATCCACCATAACCATCACATCACATCCCCCATTTCTGCTGCAGTCAGGTGAACTGTCAAAGAGTTATTATGGTTGGCTGCTTAGAAATCTCAGGAAAGAGAAATTTGTATAATTTTCCTTTATGGGCAAGGAATTACGTTTCTGGTCTTTTTTTTCATCCTTTTTTTTGGACCAATTTTTGTTGTAAAAATAACACGGATGGTTCTTGCATTAAAAATAAAAACAAACCAAAATGTTAAGCAACAAATATAGTCAGGGGACGTGGCTTTTGTTTGGGCTGAAGCCTTCACCATGAATATGTAGCTCTTTGATGGATGCACGTTACCCGTACCATATATTCTGGGTAAGCTTTGATTTTTCTTTCTCGTGCTATTTTGCATGTTTCAGAAACCTAAGGGAAGCACATAGCATTTTGGTATAGGTTAAATGACAGTAAACAGAATTCAATGGACATGGCATTAGTGAACTAAATGTATATATAAACTAAATTCTACAATTTAATTACAACTAAATTCTCAGTTCCTGCAAATGTTCCATATACTTAATCTTCCATAGCTGTTGAAAACCTGCATGCTTGAAAATGATTGCATTATAGTGTGTAGCAGTGCCTCTTCTACTAACCTTTCTTTGTAAATAAAGACTTATAGTATAAGTAGAATTTTTTTTAGAAGTGATTATTTCTATATTGAAAGACAAAGCTCTATTTTAAATGGGGGAACATATTCTATATTTTATATAGCAAACAGACAATTGGTTTCATGACCCTATTTCTCATTCAAAACTAAGCATTTATAAGATACTATTTTCCTCATGTACATATTATATTCTTGATTTAGTTTCTTATACTTGCTCCAAGAATTTGTCTTAGCTGAAAGGCAATAGCATTTCGTACAATCCATGTGACCATTTGATAATTATCTACTTTTTTGCAATCCCATTTTTTAAAAAAGTGGCCTAGATTAGTGTGAAAGCTCATGAAATTAGTTCCTAAATAATCTTTGAGCTATTCTTTCATAAAACAATACCATTCATAAAAGACATCAAGAACTTACTGTAGGAGAAATAGCAGCATATGCAGATAACTCTAAACCTTACATATTTCAAATGTGTTTTAAAAGAATGTTGTTCTTCAAAATGGAAAATTGACATTCAGTTTAAAATGTCTGCTACTCTAGAGTTGTTATATTTCCTTTTGTAGAGAATGCGAGTGGGTAGAACAGGTTTTGAATATTTTTCTTTCCTTTCTTTTTTATACATTCTTTGGAAATGGTGTATATTATGCACTATACGTGACATCATCTTTAAAAAAAACACACCAGCAAATGTTTAACATTTTAAATTTATATGCTAGGAATATATATTGACACAATGTGGATAACACTATTTGGAGAGGAGTAGGAGGAATATTATCCCTTTATCTATGAATTGGAGGTTGCTTGCAAGTACTGTATTGTTTGTAAAAGCTCAGGGCCCAAAAGTACAAAATGAATTTTGTGAAAGATCCCGGTTTTGCTACACAAATTGTTCCTTTAGATCAATTATAATTCCTCTGGATCAACAGCAGGGCAACAGCAGTAGCAACAATATCTGCCTTGCCTCCCCTCCTTCCCTCTGGTCCATGTCTAGTAGTAGGAATTGCACAAACAATGCCCCTGAGCTGAATATGCACCAGTGAACAGCTGCTTAGCACGGTTGCTTCTAATAGCTGGTTGGGACACAAAGGAAGGGAATTCATTCTAGGCATCACTTTTGTTTTCATTGCCAGTGAATAATCCATTGAATAATCCAACGTCGATAATACCAACCACACATTTAGCTCAAGGATCCTTATGTGCTTTATCACATGCTATGTAAACAAGCTGATTTTTTATTATTATTATTATTTATTTGTTCAACATATTTCTATCCCGCTGTAGACAGAAAGATTCTTGGCAGCTTACCCAGGCTTTTCATGCACAGTAGGGGGCATGCACTAAAATCCATAAATTACTATTCCTGCATAGAAATAGGTTTCCATATTTGAATCACGTGTCTTGAGTTTATGTAGGGGTGTGCAATCTGCACAAATCTACAGTTTGAGAAAAATAATAATCCAGAAATCAGATAATGCAGGCATATCATTTAGTATATCCCTAGGCCTGGCATAAGCCTTTGTGCATCTGCTCATTTGCAAATAGGTTTAAGACCTCATGCTCAGAGTGAAGAGTTGACACTTGAAAAAAAACCCAGCTGCAGTTAAATACATTCTAGAAGAAATCAACTTGAAAATGAAGTACAGTATAGGTGGTTGTTATTATAATAATACAAACACATACGATGTGTCAATTGAGATTATTTTCTGAAGCCGCCCCATCAAATTCTTCCTAGCTTCCATTGCTTCTCAACATAATTTTGGAAAATGTTATGTTTAAGCTCATTTTGCTCCTCTGCAATTCATATACATTCATTTTTGCATCTCTGTTAGCCTGGACAAATCAAGGTGACAATCCATGCTTGGGTCTGTCAAGCCCTTTGTCCTGCTGCTGCTCTGAATTGAAATACAATGAAAGCAAAGAAGGACGTATAAGAATCCAGTTACTTTACTGTGACAGGACACCCCCAGTTTTACACTGTGTCTGATCTTGTTTGTATATCAGGGTAAGCCATTTCATCTGATCATCATGCAAATAGCAAAACGTCCTTTTGCAAGAGGAGAAGTCAAACCTGAAGCTGCCTGGTGGAAGGCAAAAACTGCTTAAAATTGCCTTGCAGGTAGATACTGCAACAGAGCATTTAATTTTGATGCAGGATCCTGTAATTATAGGTAGGACCCCAGTTTCGATAGTTACATGAGATACAAGTAGGCTCTTCTTTATAATCTATTAGACGCTGCTTTGCTCAAAACTCTGCATTGGTAGTACGTTGTAAAGGCAGTTTTTTTTATTTCCTTGAAGCATGCAATTAATCACGCTTTATGGTGTTGGGATGACTGGCATCAGCAGTATGATTTAATTAAATTTGAAATTATTAAAGAAAATATATAGGCATCCAACTAGCCAGTCCAAATTAAATGCTGTGGTCTATTTCTTACCCATGGTGTTTCCAATTGAAGGATTTAGCCAAAATATTACCTTCACAGGCAGAAATAATTTTTATGTTTAGCTGTTCCAAGCTAATAGAGCAGTATGATATCTCTGACTGTTCAGAGCATTGATATCCATACTGATTGTTCTCTAAATTGTATCAGATTTATGCTGGTTTTATGTCAATATTCTTTAAATATTTCATTCTTCTGTATTTCATCTAAGCACCACCATTTTGTTTCATGATTTCAATAAAGCAATTAGTGTACAAGATGGAAGCTCTCTGTCTTTTTTTGATACTGCTGTTATGGGTAACGGCATAAGTCTAAACTCTAAAGGCAAGGTCACGCTTGCAGATATTGGCAGAAAATTCAACGGACATGAAATTAAGAGTAATTATTAAAGGAAGCTCAATAAAAATAAGACCACATAATATTTTGATTACTGAATGACTTGCAAACTGGTTGTAGCAAAGATACATCTATCTACAACACACTAAAACTCTGGTTTAAAAGTATTTTGCATTATATTCGTCTCCACGCAGTCCACAACTTGTGAAAAAAGAAATGAAAGGAAACGCAGCACATTTCTGTATGTGTGCATGCAACTGAAAAGGCAGCCGCATATGTACATATTTATATAGGTACAGAAAAATGAAATTAGATAGGTCCTTTGGAAAACAAAATTAGACAATTTTGAAAAATCATCATCGTTTTTAAACACAGATCAGGTTGTGTAAGTGAAAATCACAGGGTTTTTTTAAAAAATGTGCTGCGGTGCTTGCACTTTTAAAAATTGCATATTTATCAACCTCTGAATTATTCATGAGCTTGGGAGAGGCAGAGCAAAAACATATGCTTAGACAGAAGAACATTTTATGTTCAGGTAGCAAGAATTATGCCACATAATAGCAGCAATGCTTCCCTGGTACTTTTTCTAGGACTTTCTGTAGCTAGACTTCGTGATCCAGCTGTTTCTCTCTTACAGTTGAGGTCAGTGCTGATTTGGGATATGTTTTTCACCACTGTTAAATGCTTTAGCAATGTCCAAAGATGGAGAATTTAATAAATATTAGTCTTTTAAACGTTGGTGAAGAAGAAGGCTATCTAGAAGCTTCTAGCAAGCCAAGACTTAACAATGAATTCCATAAATTAAAAATTCTCCAGCTACAAAAGGTACAAACCTAAGCTTAAGAGCTTGGAATCATTTAAACATATATCTTTATATTAAGCCAGACTGGAAGACAAAACTCTTGGTGTCCATTCATTTATTGCTACTGATTCCTCCCCCACCCTGCCCAATTTCAGAAACATGTACATGTCTACCTCATCTGGTCTATCATGAGGTTAGGCCCTTGAATTAAATATTCCTACTTCCCATTTCATTCAGAAATATTAAGAAATAGGGAAAACTACTCTTTTCATTGATATGTTGTCACTGGAAAAAAACATAATGCAATGCTGAAAAATAAGGATTTGATTATAAACCACAAGTAGTTCCTTAATAACACTAGGGCACAAAAAACTTATGATAATTAATGAATATGAATTTACTTAGTTTCTAGTTGTTGTTGTTGTTGTTGTTATTATTATTATTACCAACATGTCCAGGTAACGTTCAGAGCCGCCAAAGAGGGCGGCATACAAAACTAATAAATTATTATTAATTAATTATTATTTGTATGTGTACGTATACTATTCTCAAATTAATAAAATAGCTTAATTGAATTGTTTGCTGCTTAATATTTGTATTTGGTATCATAGAATTAAGCAATTACAAAAGGGAAAAAAAAGTAATAATACATCTCCCCACACATCTAAAATCATCTACAGCATGAAACTGGGCTAGAGAGTTTATAAAAATGTTTAGCCTAATCATTCCTTAATGACAGTGACTTATATCCTTATTGCAGTTGATTTGTTTCCTGGGTTTTAAAAGATTACTTCCCTGGTGCAGGCTTAGCATAAGCTGCTGAGAAACCACAAGCATTGCACTTCAGCCAGAGTTAGGGACATTTGCCAATGGTAATCTGATAATCTGATTATACACACAAACACACATGTGTGTGAATAAACATACAAGTACACATTCTCCTGCAATAAAAATTATGGATCAGACAGACAGGGCCCCCAAAATTGCTCATTCAAGCCATATTGAGTAGAATTAAATGTGTGAAAAGCAGGAATATATATACAGTGGAACCCCGACATAAGAGCTGCTCTACTTAAGAGCAACTCGAGATAAGAGCTGGGAGGGGAGAGATATTTTTGTTCTACTTACAAGCCCAAATTCGAGATACAAGCGCCAAGGAGCTGTCTCCTGAAGCCAAACGCTAACTTCCGCGTTCGGCTTCAGGAGACAGCTGCGAAGCGGCGCGCGTGTTTTAAAAGGTTGCAGCCGGCCTGGGGGGCTCGGGGGGGTGCTTGCAGCTTTCTTTCTTGCTCTTTTTCTTTCTCTCTTTTACCTTCCCTTCCTCTATTTCTTCTTTTCTTTCTCCTTCCCACCTTCTTCCCTCCCTCCCTCCCTTCACTCATTCCTCTCTTACTCTCCCCTTTCATAAGTTTCCTTGCTTCCTTCCTCTGTTCCTGTCCCTTCCCCCTTTCTTTCTTTCTTTCTTTCTTTCTTTCTTTCTTTCTTGCTCTTTTTCTTTCTCTCTTTTACCTTCCCTTCCTCTATTTCTTCTTTTCTTTCTCCTTCCCACCTTCTTCCCTCCCTCCCTCCCTTCACTCATTCCTCTCTTACTCTCCCCTTTCATAAGTTTCCTTGCTTCCTTCCTCTGTTCCTGTCCCTTCCCTCTTTCCTTCCTTCCTTCCCACCCTCCGTCCATTCATTCACCCATTCCTCTCTTGATCGCTTAAAGCCGGTCCCTGGTGCAAAAAGGGTTGGGGACCTCTGTCCTACAGGATTGGGTGGCAGAGAAGTTGAACATATGTAAATTTAAAAGTTTAAGAAAGTTTACAAGTTAAGTGAAAGAAACTTCATTATTCATTTATATGTACATGTACATTTCTTCATTAAAAACATGTCTTTCTGCATAATTTAGACTAACTTTGTGAGTTTTTTGAGGGCTGGAACCAATTAAAATTATTTACATTAATTCCTATGGGGAAAAGTCGTTCGAGATAAGAGCTGCTCGACTTAAGAGCCCAGGTCCGGAACGAATTAAACTCGTATCTCGAGGTACCACTGTATATATATTGTAGATAGCCAGATAAAGAAGAATGAGAAAGAAACCAACAACACATTTAATACTAGTTTTGCATGTTAATTCTGCCTTTAGTCGCATCTAATAATTGCATATATGTAAAATGCTCTGACCTTTCCCATTGCCTGCAAAATTTCGTAGCAGGTCATTTTGAAACACACCGATACAAAACATAGAAATTACGTCCCTCAAAACACACCAGTAGCAAACCATAATGACTCACTACTAGTGACCTGTCTTTTATGAAACCTAGTGTAAATGGAATTGTTTCGGAAGTACACTGGGTACCATTTACCTGCAATGTTTAGAGCCAATATCAAATGTTTGATGACTTATAAAAAGAGAATATCATATTAATTAAATAGGTCATCTTTGCACACATCATAATGGGCTGTCACTAGAGTTATTTTTTATTTATTAAAGTACATTTCTGTTTTGCTGGAGCATCTGAGCAACAAAAGAAATCCTTTTTATTTTCTTTAGTATTCTGGATGTATTAGATCTCTTAGGAAGTGTTGGTTTACATCAAAATATACTGTAACACATAAGAACAATAACAACAGAGTTGGAAGGGACCTTGGAGCCCTTCTGGTCCAAACCCCTGCTTGGACAGGAGACCCTGCATTACTTCAGACAAATGGTTATCCAGCATCTTCTTTATAAACTTCCAGTGTTGGAGCATTCACAACTTCTGGAGCAAGCCGTTCTACTGATTAATTGTTCTAACTGTCAGGAATTTTCTTCTTAGTTCTAAGTTGTTTCTATCCTTGATTAGTTTCCACCCATTGCTTCTTGTCCTACCCTCGGGCGCTTTGGAGAATAGCATGACTCCCTCTTCTTTTTGACAACCCCTGAGATATTGGAACATTGCTATCATATCTCCCCTAGTCCTTCTTTTCATTAAACTAGACATACCAAACTCCGGTAACTGTTCTTCATATGTTTTAGCCTCCAGTCTCCTAATCATCTTTGTTGCTCTTCTCTGCACTCTTTCTAAAATCTCAACATCCTTTTTACATCATGGTGACCAAAACTAAATGCAGAATTCCAAGTGTGGCCTTATATGCATTATATGGTGGTGTTAACACTTCATATGATCTTGATTCTATCCCTCTGTTAATGCCGTCTAGAACTGTGTTGGCTTTTATGCCAGTTATTATTATTATTATTATTATTATTATTATTATTATTATTAATTAGATTTGTATGCCGCCCCTCTCCGTTGACTTGGGGCGGCTCACAACAGCAATTCATGACAAATCTAATAATTTAAAAACATTTTTAAAAACCCTGTTATTAAGTACACATACACACAGACCTACCATACATAAATTGTATAGGCCCGGGGGAGATATCTCAATTCTCCCTGGTGGCAAAGGTGGGTTTTAAGGAGTTTACGAAAGGCAAGGAGGGTGGGGGCAATTCTAATCTCCGGGGGGAGCTGGTTTCAGAGAGTCGGGGCCGCCACAGAGAAGGCTCTTCCCTTGGGACCCACAAACGACATTGTTTAGTCGACGGGACCCAGAGAAGGCCAACTCTGTGGGACCTAATCGGTCGCTAGGATTCGTGCGGCAGAAGGCGGTCCTGGAGGTATTCTGGTCTGGTGCCATGAAGGGCTTTATAGGTCATAACCAACACAGTTGCTGCACACTACTGGCTCATTTTAAATGCCTGTCCACTAGGACTCCAAGATCCCTCTCCCAGTTACTACTGTTGAGCAAGGTAACACATATACTGTACCTGTGCCTATACTGTAATATAAACCATGTTGCACTCTGCTTGTTTAAACCTTCAGAGCCAGGTCTTAGAACTGTGCAAGAAAAATAAAATAAATAAAGGTCATTTGTTGTTTCATAAATGGAAACATAAAATTGTTTTCTATTCCATTGCTTCAGAGGATGGCAGTATAAAACATGTATAAAATTAATCTAAGCATCTTTTTTCCTATGGTTTTCTATGGTTATTAAATGATATAGCAGATTAAGGGAAATTGCAGGGTAGTTGGAACTGTAATTTGCTCCAGATAAACACCAATATGCAAAATTGCACCCAGAATATGGCATTTATATTTTATTCATAGACATAGGTCTAAATATTCATTGCATTACCTTTTAGTTCATGTAGATACATGCATCTTTGCACTTTCCAGGACTAACAGCATAGCCATTCTAAAGTGGTGGTCCAATAATATTTTACTTTTTTATTTTTTCTTTATCTCCGTCTTCAACGTTTTGTAAATATATTTCGATGTTCAAGATTAAAATGTGGTTGTCTATCTCACTCAGTTGCTTGTTTATGTTAGATGAAACTTTTTTTTATCTTAGAATAACAAACTGGCTAAAGAATATGCCCTTGTATTTGTTTGAAAGGCAATATAGAAGAGCACCATGTCTTGCTAAATAAAAATAATAGAATTGTGGTAAATAGTTCACAACTGAGAAAGGTACATGAAGCCTTAAGAGAGCCGAAACTGATATATTTAAAGCTCCTAAAGAAGAAAGCAAATAAAGAAATGAATGATATTCAAGCTTTTTGCTTGTGCTCGGTAATAACCTTCATGGAAGAATACAGTACAAATATTAAAAATTTGGCTGGTATTAACATTCTTTCAGACTGTTCTTATTTCCCATTCAAAGGTTACTGATATGAAGAAATAAAGTGGGGTATAAAATATAAAATCCAGCTCTTAATGGTTCTCAGGAGAGCAATTATTCTGCCTAGTTCTGAATACACTGTCTTTTTCTATCTCTCTGTCTCTTTGTCTCTCTCCCTCTCCCTCTCCGCGTCTTTCCCTCTCCCTCTCCGCGTCTCTCCCTCTCCCTTTCCCTCCCTCCTTCCCTCTTCCCTCTCTCTGTGTGATTTTTGCGTGAAAAAATCAAGATGATAGTTCCAGTCATGCAGTTGAAAGCATGCTTCTATTTTCCGTGCATTCTATGTATGTTAAAAAGGGACATTACTTTGATTGCTCTATCTTTACTTTTTTTTGGTACCTCTTGCCCCAGATAATGTCCCCAGTGATAGGATAGAGATACAGAATAATATTTTTTTCAATTTTTTTCCCATTAGAAATCTCTGCCAATTACTTATAATAGATAAGGGACACATTGCGATGCTGTAAGAATTTAGGTTTCTTCAGCTTCACAGTATATCAGAAAGAATAAGAGTAGTTGATAGGGAGATGAGGTAGATAATCTAGTGTTTGATTTTACTCAGCAAGTCTAACCTTGCTGTCTTTTGGGGGGGGGGAGCATTTTGGCCAATATTAGAGGACCTGGGAGTCTCTAAAGAGGTTATAAATCTGAAATGTGTACAGAAAGCCCTGGTTGAGTGTCTTGCTGTTCCCTGCAATGAAAAGACTTGGGTGGTTGAGATTTTCCTTCTTTTTCTAATTCTCCAGAGCAGAAAAACTTGTCAAGGGGAAATATCTTGAACAGCCTCTTTAGAGAAGACTTTAATTACAGTTTAAAAATCTGGCTTTAATCAGTTCTCTAACATATATGTTTCCTGGGTGAAAACTTTCATTTTAATTCTTGTTTTGTAATTTTATTTGGTTAGATTCTTGACCATTACAAGTGGTGGCGGATGTACCTTCTGCCATTGGTGCTTTCTTTATACACCTTCCATCATTTAATCAATCTAGTTACTGACAATTCTTTGCCTCAAATAGCCTATGGGAATGATTTCTTGACCTTTGAGAATCCATTCGAGTGTAAGAAGCCAAGGAAGCTGCATGTTACATGAGAGATGACAGGAGATTCACATAAAGACTGAAATAATTTATAAAGCAAACTGCCATTCATGACACTGACAAGATAGAAAAAAATAGCCGACTTCTTCCTGCGTAAGATTAAAATCGAGAGAGAAGAAATATTTTAATTTAGACTCCAAGTTTCTTAACATTGGGCCAGAATACATCCAGAACCGTTTTCTACCGCACGAATCCCAGCGGCCGATAAGGTCCCACAGAGTTGGCCTTCTCCGAGTCCCGTCGACCAAACAATGTCGTTTGGTGGGCCCCAGGGGAAAAGCCTTCTCTATGGCGGCCCCGGCCCTCTGGAATCAACTCCCCCCAGAGATTAGAACGGCCCCCACCCTCCTTGTCTTTCGCAAATTACTCAAGACCCACCTTTGTTGCCAGGCATGGGGGAGTTAGGATATTCCTTCCCCTAGGCCATTACAAGTTATGTATGGTATGTTTGTGTGTATGTTTCATTTTTATAATAAGGGTTTTTAGTTGTTTTATTAAATTGGATTGTTACATGTTTTTTATCATTGTTGTTAGCCACCCCGAGTCTGCGGAGAGGGGCGGCATACAAATCCAATTAATAATAATAATAATAATAATAATAATAATAATAATAACAACAACAACAACAACAACATATAGCAACATATCTATCAAGTAAGTAAGTCTGAGCAGTGAACCACCCCCCTAAGTACAATATACCATTAAATGTATTGGGGAAACAGAGTCCTCTTGTGTCCCATACTATTGAGTACTGGGTTATTCCTTTATCCCACCTCCTAGCTCTATTGCTCTTTACTCTTTTTAATGGGCAGGTTGATCAATGGAAGTGTGTTGAGACGGGCCCACTTTAGTGTTGCTTATGAAGGGGAAGATTACCACAGAAATGGCTTGGCCTAACAAAATGGATTTGGATATGTTTTAATGATTCAAAATACAAGATTGTTAAGGGTTTGAAACTGCAAACTCAGGGAAGTTTTATTGGAAAAGAAGAAATTTTCATGTAAACAAGCTCTATATAAGCCACCCCGAGACTTCAGAGAGGGGCGGCATACAAATCTAATAAATTATTATTATTATTAAAATTATTTTGCCCTTCCTCCTGTTGTATTCTGTTTCCCACAAAGTCCAATAAACTTGGTTTAAGCAGATTATATGTCCTCAACTCATTAGTTGAGATGAGGATTTTCACATGGAATAACTCTATAACCCTTCATGGCATCGGACCAGGATACCTGCAAGACCGCCTTCTGCTGCACGAATCCCACGACCGGTTAAGTCCCACAGAGTTGGCCTTCTCCAGGTCCCGTCGACTAAACAATGTCGTCTGGCGGGACCCAGGGGAAGAGCCTTCTCTGTGGTGGCTCCGACCCTCTGGAACCAGCTCCCCCCAGAGATCAGGATTGCCGCCACCCTCCTTGCCTTTCATAAACTTCTTAAAACCCACCTCTGCCGTCAGGCATGGGGGAATTGAAACATCTCACCCTTGCCCATGTAGTTTTTGAGTATGATTCGATTGTGTGTTGTTTTTTATATATTGGGGTTTCTCTTTTTTTGGACTTTTAATCTAAAACTGTAACCTAGATTTTTAAATATTAGATTTTTTACTATGTATTGTTCTTCACCATTGTTGTGAGCCGCCCCGAGTCTGCGGAGAGGGGCGGCATATAAATCCAATAAATCTAATCTAATCTATGTGTGTATATCAACATCTGGCCCTTGTCATACCTGCTGCTGTCTCAAACCATGTAGAAAAGCCACTTGTTCTTTGGTAATCTGGAAGATTATTTTTCAAATAACTTTTTCCAGCCAAACTGCTTACAGTTATACAATACTCTTGCTTATCACTCTTTTCTAACCTGCCAAAAGTTTAACCAGCAGACTCTGTTATAAATCTTCCAGGAAAATGCCCCTTGTGGAAAGAAAAATATAGTTGTTTTATTTGTTTGCTTTTTATTTTGTGGTGTTTATGTTATGTGAGTAACCCCTGTATGAGGTTAGTATAATGTAGCCAAGAGGTCCAGAAACCTTCTATGATGGTTTAAACTCAGATCCTTCTACCTTAGTTACGGTTACTATGGGAGAGAAACTTATTCAAGTTAATGGTTTAAAAAATTGAATAGAAAGAGGTCAGTGGGAGATGGTTGGTTATTAGTTGAAGCAGAATTTGAAACCAAAGCAATTCTCCCTATCTAAGAGAACCCTGCTGGGTGGTCTGAAGATTGTAACTGTGTGACTGAGGTAAGCTGGATCCTATGCTGTGAGGAGACAGTGAAATTTAAAGATGGCTTCAAGCAGAGTGATGATCAAAGTGTACGTCAGCAAACACTCCTTGAAATAGTCAAATTATCTTAGGGGCCAAAAGCAATAGGTAGAAAAGTGCTATTCAGCAGATACTGCTCAATATGACTGGTCGGTTGGGGTGAAGATAAGAGTAGGGAAATCTTCCGACTGTATTCATCTGAAGAAACATCTTTCACACAGTAGGCGTTATATATTTAATATAAGCATGGTATACACCCCCTAAGAGGATTACCACATGCTCACACTTGCCAATTCACCTAAGTAAAACATATGTCTGTTCCCAAATGAATGTTCAAAGGAAGACTGCTGCAGCTTCTTGAATTCCAAATAAAAACATGAAATAAAGCTGATCATGGAACCCAGGAAAATTGAATACTTGACATTGTCTAAATTCCCTATTGAAATTTCGTGGAACTTCAAGTTTATATACAGTAATGTCTGAATATAGGAGCATTCTATTCAATTGGCTTTTGTGGATGATTGCAATCCCTAAATACCCATTTTGTTAGAATTTGCATCCTTTGCAGAGATCCCTATACAGGCCTGGTGATTTGATGCAACCTTGAATGCAGCATTTGAAGCCAGACAATTTTTCATAACTGGTGATGCAGCTGTTATTACTTGCTATCTTTAAAAAAAAACCCTTTTCCTAGTTACCTAGAAAGTGTGAGGATATTTGCTATAGTTCCCTGTGAAATTGTAATACAATGAAGCTGAAGCTTGGAACAATTTTCTTGCCAAGATCTGATTGGCTCCAATTTTCCATTATATCTGAAATACATTTTCCCAAATTCTTGGGCCAGGATGTTTGGAGAACTTCGTTTGAATGAGGGCTTATATGTTTTGAGGGCTCAGTGCATGACTTTGCATTGTACAGCATTGTTTGTTGTGTGATTTAAAATTGTTTGTTGTGTGATTTTAAATTGTTCATTCCCCTCCCCCAAATTATCCACTGAGATAGGCAGTAATACAAATATTTTAAATAAATAAACATACATTGATGAGCAAACCTCACTTGGCTTCATTTGTTTTTCCTAAATACATAACATCTTGCTATTGAAATGATAAAGCATTGCTGTAACATCACACTCCAATAAATTGGCTCTAAATATATAAACTTGTATACAAATTAATTGTTGAAAGCTTTAAAATAAACAAGACTCCTTAAGAGGACAGCCACTTGTTCCAATGTTCTGAATATTTTTATTTTATTTTTATTTTATTTTTATTTATTAGATTTGTATGCCGCCCCTCTCCGCAGACTCAAGAAAAAGCACATTACTGAATAGTTCATGAAGTCCTCATAATCCTTTCAGTGGCTTTCCACAACCTGATGCTTGGAACAAACTTCCAGCAGACGTGGTTGGTAAATCCTCAGTAACTAAATTTAAACATGCTTGGGATAAACATATATCCACCCTATGATAAAATACAGGAAATAGTGTAAGGGCAGACAAGATGGACCACGAGATCTTTTTCCGCCGTCAATCTTCTATGTTTCTATGATGCTCTTCATATGCATTGCACCAATTTCCATAATACCAAATGCTAAAGAAAGCCATATCAGATACAGATTTAGTAATGATATATCATTAGACGTTTGTTCTGTGTTGATTTTAGACAAAATAGAAAGACATTAAGGAATGGGAAGCTTGTGGCATATCAGAAGTTTTTGTATTAGAACTTGAAAATTAATGAAAAGACCATTAAAATCAGGGGTATTTAAGCTAATAATTCATATGAACATATGGATCATAATTATGAAGCTACCAAAAGGTAATGTCCATTCCCCACCCCCCAAAAAAGTATGGAATAAATATTACTGCTACTGTAATCCTCCATCCAAGAAAGCAAAACAGCTAGATATTGTTGTGGTTCAGCCTGGGACCCCTCCGGGAATGGCTGATTTGCTGTCGGTGTCCAGCTCAGAGGCTGAGGACCAGGAGGGGCAGACTGACGAAGAAGCTGAATCCCAGGCTGAAGATGAAGGACAGCCAGAGTTCCACCAGGGGGAGCTCTCCCCAGCAAGCAGCCTGGATTCCCTGGGGGAAGATGCTAGTGACTTCATAGATATGCGACAGAGGAGAGCTAACGAGAGAAGAACGCAATTGGCTAGGTATTTCCAGCATTAGTGGTTGCAGCTGGGTTTGGGTGTGGTGCTCTTGGGAAAGGATAAAAGGTGGCCCCACCCTTCCTGGCTTGTGGAGTTTTATCTTGGAGATTCGTGAGACCTGTCTGTGAACTTTGGTGGCTACAATCCTGGTTTGTGCCTTGGACTATTGAAACCTTGGGGGGGGGGTGCCAGCAAGCAGCTTGTGAAATTGACTGGACATCAGGACCCTGTTGTACGTATCTGTAACCTGTCTGCTGTGAAGACAGGTTTTCCTTTGTGCTTATTTTTTTCCTGCTATAAACTACTTTTGGATTTTACCAGAGTGTCTGGCTGTTTTTTCAGTGGGTGTGGAGGTCTGGGAAAACCCAGACAGAACAGATATCAACCCATGTAATCCTTTTTTTAAAAACGTCAAATGTTATAGGTGATCTCCAGTTGAAGAAAAATAACAGAAGAAATGTCTATAATCTGTTTACCTTTATGAACCAGTCAAATGAAACTGATTTTTGAAAGGACGGGAATATTATTTCTTAATATTTAAGTTCAGCACAAAACTTTGACATATGACCTTTTAGGGTGTTTTTTCCCCATTCTTTATAGAAGCAATATCTTATAAAGAGATGCTCATGTCAGGAAAAAAAATGGCCTGCTGTTTGGGGAGGGAGGCAGAAGAAATCATTAAAGAGATTTTTTCAGTAGTCAAGGACATCTGTGATCCTCTGTTACTTGGAGAGGCACAAAGACCTATTTTTTCCTATGTCAAAGTAATATGGCTGTGATCCCTCACCCCAAAAGGGATGGGGGGAGAATAGCAAGAGAAAATTATATGACAGCAGATCAGCTGCTCTCTGCTTCTTCTTTTTTAAAAAATGAGGTTGTTGCTATTTAACATATAACCCTCTGACCTTACTACTGTGGCTGCTTTGAAACACCAAGCTATTTAATTATGCAAATTACAAACAGAGAAAAACATCAGAAGAATCTTGCTTGAAATTACCTTGTTGGACTAGAAATTAGCTGGCTTATTTGAACTTACAGGATGCTGATTTTCACTGTTGAATCCTGATTTGGTGGTTTGGTCCATTTGCATTATCTCACATCTCTGTGGGGTACCCGATAGTGTTACAAATTAAAAGGCAAAGTAATATCTCATCTATTATCCTTATACCTAATTATTTTAAAAGACCTATTCTGTAGTGGGCATTAATGAATCTTTCCAATCTTAGAGCAAACAGTATGAACAAAGAATGCCTAATACCAGTTTTCTTGATGTTGCCATGGGCGCTCGCATTTCTGTATAATAATCAACAGGCAAAAATATATATAATTCTAAGTTTCCATTTATGCCTCAAAGTGGTCAGAGTAAGTAACATTTATTCCACCTAAGTAGTTTCTGGATTCAAAACTTTTATGTAAAACAGTCATTAGAACATACCAGTTGTTCTTTTTTCTTGCTTTGATAAAAGTTGATGGCTGAATAGAGATAGAAACATGAGGAAAAGATGGTCTTTTGTGTTAAGATTCAGCTAGGCTGAATCTATGAAGATTTCAGTCCCAAAGAATGGCCTTTTTCTCCAGCTGCAATCTGATTATCACTTTCACATTACGTGCAATGTTGTTTGTATAAAAAGTATTCATTAATACCAACACAACCACTAGTTTTTCTTTTGGTATTAGAAACACATATTTATTTGCCACCTTTATTTATTTTTATAAATAACTCAAGGCAGTGAACATGCATAATATTCATCCTATTTTCCTGACAACAGAGGGAAATTGGGCTGAAAGAGAGAGTGTGGTCCAAGGTTACTCAACCTACTTTTCTGCCTAAGACACGAGTAGAACTGGCATTCTCTGGTTTCTGGGCCAGAATGTTACCTACCAGACCAAATTAGCTCTCTATAAACTACATTGAAACTTAAGTAGTGGTTAGGGTATATATATATATAAAAGTAATAGTCTCTGGATCACCAATTCTGTGCTAGAACAACAAACACAAGCCACACTTAGTCTAATTAAGTCATAGTAAGTTCTGTAACATTGTGAGAAATGACTTGTGAAACAACTACTACAATAACTTGTACAAAAGGTTGTGCAAAAAACTGAGTTTACACATATTTGTGCAATAGCTTGTGGAATAGCTCTTGCAAATAGAACCAAGTACTGGATTTTAGCCAAGAACAAGGATGAAAACAGTATGTCTGGCTGTGGAAACAGCTTTGTGCTAGTAAAATTACACCACTGGATACAATCTATTGAATTTTATTTCAGCAACTTGTTTTTAACTTCTCTCTTAATTCAAAAGAGATTGGATTTCTTTCTTTCAATTATGTATTGCCTGATGTTGGGTAGTCTTCATTGTCACACATATTCTTAAAAGAGTAGAGATGAGAATAGAGAAAGCCTGTGTTTTATATCTTCTCTTCTGCCTACATACCGTAGATATTTTTATATGTTATTGATTGATCCTAGTATGATGTCGCAAAAGATGTTCATCTTCACAGTTATTTGTTACACAAATGTACAAAGGAAACATTTTAAGCTTACTTTGAATTTTAAAGCAAGCAGCCTCAAAGTGCATAGCCATATTTATCACAGATTCCATGAATTTATTTGTGTTCCATCATTTCTTCAGAAAGCTAGTATCCCATTGTGACCTTACTCAGAATGCGTTCTCAGAAAGTTCAGTAGATGTGGTATATCATCTGCATTGACAACAACGTTGAGCAGAATTGAGCACAATTAAGTTTAGGAGAATTAGAGAATTAAAGTTTTTGTAACAGAAGTATACATTTCCTTTTCTGTAAAGGTAATATTTCTATTTTTTGGTCCTCTTCCATACATTCTTCAATTCATCCACCTAATTCATAGCAAGAAAAAGAAGTGAAACTCAGATAAGAAGGGTGGAATTTAATCAAGCTTTTGTGGTTATCTTCATCTTCATCTCTCTCTTTGTCCTCTCTTTGATACATTCAGCCTTTACATTTTTAAGATTTTGAGAAATAAAGTGTTAATTGGCAAAATATAGGAATGTTCCTCATGAAGTATAGTGTTACCTCTACCTAAGAACGCCTCTACTTAAGAACTTTTCTAGATAAGAACCGGGTGTTCAAGATTTTTTTGCCTCTTCTTAAGAACCAGTTTCTACTTAAGAACCCGAGTCCGGAAAAATTTCCCCAGGAAATTTGAGAGAAGCACGAAGACCTGGCCAATTTCCTGCCATTACCCCTGGATTTCTTTCTGTGGAGCAGTGTATGAGAGGCAGCCTCGTGCTGTATGGGAGGCGCATGCTCCTCCTCACTGCCTCAGAATCCCTCTTTTTTTTTTAAGCCTTAAAGTTTTGGATTTTTTTGATTCCCCTCATCTCACCTTCTTCCTTTGGCAGTGACTGTCCTCCTCCTCTTCTTCTTCCTCCTCCTCCCACCCAAATTCCGAGCTTTTATTTCTTTCCTAATGGGTTTGAATGCATTATTTGCTTTTACATTGATTCCTATGAGAAAAATTGCTTCTTACAAACTTTTTTACATAAGAACCTGGTCACAGAACGAATCAAGTTCTTAGGTAGAGGTACCACTGTAGTATGATTCCTAAGCAGTGGGTTTCTGCTGGTTCGGATCAGTTCTATAGAACTGGTCTGAACCAGTAGCAGGAATTTCCTGGTAGCAGGAATTTCTCCCTGCTTGCTGAACAGGCAGCAAACTAGGTCTGTTATGTCCCCAAATTGGGTCTCTTGGCAGTGCCAAAGCGGCCATCTTGTTTTTTGTTTCTATGCATGTGCTGAAGCTGGGTTTTGTAGCACTGTGATGCATGCAGCAGGAAGCAAACCAGCAATAAGATAAGTCTGGACCCACCCCTGTTCCCAGGTCACTATCTCATTTCCACAAAACATTGTCAGAGGATGACCATGGAGGTTCTCAGTCATCCAGGTCATAATTAATCCAAAAGTGCTTTTTCATGAGGCAACTGGACTTTCTTGTTTTTCTTTGAAGACATTTTGCTTCTCATGCAAGAAATCTTTAAAGAAAAACAAGTACAGTTGCCTTTGAAAAAGCACCTTTAGGATTGACAGAGGAGAACCTCTGCCTATATAGTCAAAATTGGAAATTTGGTAGTACTTTCTCTGGCTAATATATTTTATTATGATAAACCATAACTCACTTCACCCAACGCATCTAATGAAAGCTGGTGTCTTTTAATTAAATGATGAGATATTTGCGTCGGATGCGGAATAAGAACATGGACATCAAAGAGCTGGGATTAAATGTGTCACTTTATTGAAGTTAAATCAACTTTAACTGATTATCAAACAATTACCAGGACCTGCAGAGGCCATAAGAAAAGCAAGGTGGAAATTCCTGAGCATCTATGGCCATAGCTCCTTACTGAACAAAGTGAAGGTACCACACCTTCACCTTGTTCCTGGCCATGCCCATAAAGCATGGGGGGAGCATCACCGTCCAATCTCCATCTGGATATTGGATTAGGTGAGGCCCAAGGGCACCTCCTCTCCAATTGCACAGGTCGTGCATACCTTGAATTCCTGGTGAGGGGCAGCCCATCATCTTCCAAAAGATGCCCTGCCCAGTAGCAGTTGCTACTGCTGCCCATTTCTGCCCCTAACCTGCCAATCCCAGTGACCAAAGGGATAATCCAAATAAATCAAATTATAGCTAAATTGTGTCACACCCACTAGTCAGTCCATCCTAACTCTCCAGTGTGGAATGGGTGAAAAATGGATGCAACTAAAATGTTGAGAGCACAAAAAATTCCTATACGGCCCCCGAGGACAACCCCATTAAGACAGACTGCAAGATAGCGGAGGGCAGGTGGGTGTTCACTTGTCGGCAACCGGGGGGCAAAAGGAGGAAGGCCTGAGGTGTAGCCCCCAATACCCCCAATGCTTTGCACTGCTGGTACAAAACCAGCAATGGCGATCTCAGTAAATAATATGAGATCGCCATTGCTGAGGCCGGGCGCATAGTGGGGCCATGTTCTCCTGGCCCTGACGCAACGTTCGGCCAGCCGATAACTTGGCTGACCATACAAATCTTGATATCTTTCCTAGTAGCTCTCCTTTCCTGGGCCAACTTGTAAAATGGATATAGAAGGATGAATTGCTACCTATCCACACATTGTTCAACATGGGTGAAATAATATACTGTAATAATAATATTAATATAATGTTTGAGCATTGACAATTACTGTTGAATTGCACATAGATTCATTATTATTATAATAATCCTGAAACCAAATAGGATGAGAAAAGTTCACTGCCCCATATGACAAACATAAATGCCAATCACAAACAAGTGCATGTACTAGCCATATGAGAATATTATGTCAGTGACATTTTTAATTCCCCAGTATTTAAAAGAACTTAGCAAAGTCATTTTAAGGTATCCTATTTATGAAAGCAGTCTATGCTGGCTCTGCACAAAATTTGAATCAATTTCCATGCTGAAATTATGTTCAATCAATATTTGCATTAGCAAAAAATGAACACTATTAGTAAATCCACTGCCCAAAATAATAAAAAAGAAAGAACATTTCCACCTTAGTTTTGGGAGAGAGTAAAATTGAACCCCACATAGGGAGCTATATGTAAATAAAGGCAATTTCATCAGTGCTTATTCAGTGCTGAATGGAGATCTACTGCCACCATATTTCTAATAATATTAGAACTATTCCAGTAATAATATTTTGAACTATTCCACTAAAATCAGGTTTACAAATAAAACAATCACTATTGATGGTTTTAAAAACATTTATAGATTCATATAAATTGCTGTTAAATAGATGTGATTAAAAGTGCTTAATGCTCAATCATTGTTCAATTAAAAGCTTACTGTAATTCTGTAATACACAGCTTAAAAGTAATTTACAAGTTTCTATTAATATATTCAAAACTTTCAACACACTAAAATACTTAACCATACTAAAACGTAATTAAAATTCTCTTGAAAATGAACTAAACAATCTAACAATAGTGTCTGCGCTATTAAAATGTACTGTAGACCATATGGCTGATAAAAAAAGCATCCATATGGTTCAGTACATACCATGACTGCCTTTTAAAAAAACAAAAAACAAAATACATTTGGAATTTATTCTGTCTGTTGATTCTTTTGTTTAGAATCGTGCCCAGTATATAAAAGTTCAGATTCTGCAATCAAAGCTTGAAGGCCAATTCTGTAACAAGACTAAGGGCTTCTAGGCCAGTGTTGATATATATAGCAATGTTGCATGATAAGTATCCTATAGTTTCTGTAAGTTTGTCTTAAACTTTGGTTTTTCTTCTTTATTCCATACAAGGTAATGGAGGTAGTGGAGGTGGTGCTGTGTATGCACATTTGAATGGTACACACTTAATTCACAAACACACTCTTTCTGAAGTCTTCCCAGTGTGAAACATATTCCATCAATGGAAGAATTTCCTCATGATGTCTCTCTTTGGGATTTAATTAAGTTGTGGGAACTAGAGAAGGTTCAAATATATGGAGGGATAATTGTTCAAAGAAAGTTACGACCTAAATATGCTTCCTTTGGCCACCTCATAGAAACATAGAAACATAGAAGACTGACGGCAGAAAAAGACCTCATGGTCCATCTAGTCTACCCTTATACTATTTCCTGTATTTTATTTTACAATGGATATATGTTTATCCCAGGCATGTTTAAATTCGGTTACTGTGGATTTACCAACCACGTCTGCTGGAAGTTTGTTCCAAACTTTACTTTTGTTCAGTAAAATAATATTTTCTCATGTTGCCTTTGATCTTTCTCCCAACTAACTTCAGATTGTGTCCCCTTGTTCTTGTGTTCACTTTCCTATTAAAAACACTTCCCTCCTGAACCCTATTTAACTCTTTAACATATTTAAATGTTTCGATCATGTCCCCCCTTTTCCTTCTGTCTTCCAGACTATACAGATTGAGTTCATTAAGTCTTTCCTGATACGTTTTATACTTAAGACCTTCCACCATTCTTGTAGCCCGTCTTTGGACCCGTTCAATTTTGTCAATATCTTTTTGTAGGTGAGGTCTTCAGAACTGAACACAGTACTCCAAATGTGGTCTCACCAGCGCTCAGTATAAGGGGATCACAATCTCCCTCTTCCTGCTTGTTATACCTCTAGCTATGCAGCCAAGCATCCTACTTGCCTTTCCTACTGCCTGACCACACTGCTCACCCATTTTGAGACTGTCAGAAATCACTACCCCTAAATCCTTCTCTTCTGAAGTTTTTGCTAACACAGAACTGCCAATGCAATACTCAGATTGAGGATTCCTTTTCCCCAAGTGCATTATTTTACATTTGGAAACATTAAACTGCAGTTTCCATTGCTTTGACCATTTATCTAGTAAAGCTAAATCATTTACCATATTACTGACCCCTTCAGGAATAGTAATATGGTAAATGATTTAGCTTTACTAGATAAATGGTCAAAGCAATGGAAACTGCAGTTTAATATTTCCAAATGTAAAATAATGCACTTGGGGAAAAGGAATCCTCAATCTGAGTATTGCATTGGCAGTTCTGTGTTAGCAAAAACTTCAGAAAAGAAGGATTTAGGGGTAGTGATTTCTGACAGTCTCAAAATGGGTGAGCAGTGCAAAAACACAATAGACCATCCATTAAAAACTCTCTTTGCCATTGAAAGAATTCTGGAATGCAACATTTTTTTCATCAAATCATATGAGAATTAGTTTTTTAAAAAGCATAGTAGGTAGTAGTAAATAGTTCTTAGATTTTTCTCCACAGATTTAAGATGGAAAGAAAGAAAGGAAGGAAGAAAGGAAGGAAGGAAGGAGAGAGAGAGAGAAAGAAAGAAAGAAAGAAAAAAGGAAGGAAGGAAGAAAGGAAGGAAGGAAGGAAGAAAGAAAGAAAGAAAGAAAGAAAGAAAGAAAGAAAGAAAGAAAGAAAGAAAGAAAGAAGAGCCTTGACTTTTACACTTCTGGCCAATTTTATATTGAAGAAAATAATTAGCAGTTTCTTCTTTTAGTAAGCAGAAAGCTTACTAAAGTCATCATAACTCTAACTTCAGAAAATAATATTACTGCCACTGAAGCTGACTGTAGATCTGTAGGTCAGCAGTTCAAATCTCATCACTGGCTCAATGTTGACTCAGCCTTCCCTCCTTCCAAGGTGGGTGAAATGAGAACCCGGATTGTGGGGGCAATAGGCTGTCTCTGTTAAAAAGTGCTATTGCTAACATGTTCTAAGCCGCCCTTAGTCTAAGGAAAAGGGCAGCATATAGATAGATAGATAGATAGATAGATAGATAGATAGATAGATAGATAGATAGATAGATAGATAGAACTGCCCCTACTCTTCCTGCCTTCCGAAAACTCCTTAAGACTCACCTTTGCCGTCAGGCATGGGGAAACTAAACATCTCCCCTGGGCATGTTAATTTATACATGGTATGCTTGTGTGTGTGTTTGCTATTACATGGGGTTTTTCTTAAATCGTTAAATATTTTAATTAATTGGATTGTTGTGACTGTTTTTACTTGTTGTGAGCCGCCCCGAGTCTTCGGAGAGGGGCGGCATACAAGTCCAACTAATAAAAAAATAAATAAATAATAAATAGATAAATATTAAGGTACTGTAAAAATACTGATTAAAGTCAGGAAAGCTTCTAAGATTCAATAATGGTTGCATAATATTTAATAATATTCAATATAATACTATTAATATTATTAAAAATATTTCACACAGTATAACAGATCATTACTTCACTCTAAAATGTCTAACTTGTAAATAAGATTATTACTAATGTCAACTGAAAGCTTGTTTTTAGGTTTTTATTTCCCCCCTGTTCAAGTTAGGTAAATGATTAGATAATTGACCTTTAATTTTTCTTTTTTCCTTTGAGCAGGTCGCATGTTTTCTTTTAAGCATTTTTTTCTTTCCATTTTTTTTTATTTAGCAAAGATTATGAGGAGGAAAGAAAAAAGCAGTCTTCTCATCCCCAAATGCAACAAGTAAAGGACATTT
Source organism: Erythrolamprus reginae (assembly GCF_031021105.1). NCBI lineage: Eukaryota > Metazoa > Chordata > Lepidosauria > Squamata > Dipsadidae > Erythrolamprus > Erythrolamprus reginae. Next base: position 214,074,654 of record NC_091952.1, on the reverse strand, counting down.
TAAGGGAAAATTAATTTTTGATTTTCTAGTTATATTGAGTTAGACTACATGTTCAATTTAAAACAGGGGAGTGCATTTTAACCCTCCTAAAACTTCAGTGATCTCTCTAAATTGCCACAAAATAATGATTTTAATATACTAGAAGGTCATCTTTATTAAATACACAAGGAACAATTGCCTTGACAGCGTGTACTATTTATATATATATTATTATTTTTAAATAAAATCAAAACTCTTGCCTCTCAATCAGGAGGTTGTGAGTTTGATCATAGGTAGAGGCAGATGTAGGGTCTCCTGCTTGGGAAGGGGGTTAGACTAGATGACCTGCAAGGTCCCTTCCAACTCTGTTAAATTTTTCTTGGATTCCCTTTTTTATTCAGTACATATCATTCAAAGGCCCAGAGCAGCCATTAGTTTGATTAAAACTTTCACTTCCTGTTATAAAGACTCACATGCCATTTTGCTCATTCATGTTGAACAACCTAACATTCCATTTACCTTTCAAACTAAATAAATACATATTGCGTACATATACTGTATCCCAAATCCAGAGAAGAAAATAAGAAAGTAAGGGAAAGTGTGTATTTGAACAGGGTCGCACCTGGGTTTTCTGTAAAAAGTGAGTGAGAAAAGACTGAAAGAAGAGCAATGCGGAAACACGTTATCAGTAAAGGGGGTGCAATTGTTCACTTAGCATGACAAACACATGTGACTTTAAGAGCAATGTTAATAGAACATGTTTTTTAACATCTTACACCAGCAGTGAATAGAGAAACAGATGCTATATCATTGCTTAAATGAACTCGCTATAGTTCTATCAATACCTGGGTAAGAAAACATTTTCCAGTATGGGTAATATTGAGCCATGTAATTAAAGAAAAAAACATTAAATCATTAAGTCTAAAAAACTAGCAAACATTTCACTAAGATGGGCAATCACATTCTACGTTTAAAAATGCAACTTGGAACGCATCTCCCAAACCTCCAAATTGTGCTGCCTCTTTCTTCATTGCATTGCAAATATTCACTCACAAAGTCGCTAAGCAGCAGCTTTTTGCACAAAAAGGGAGCTGCTGTAAACATTTCATTTGTTGTCTTAGTTGCATTCGCGGGGCAAAGATCATCATGCTCTGATTTAGTGTTTTCAAATAAGGATGCCCTTTGGTGCAGCACTCTATTGAGAGGAAACACAGCCCAGGAAGGAGAGTTCAGCTTGGCCACTAATAAAACACAAGTGCCGCTTTGTCAAGCCATGAGCAATGAGTTGAACAAGTGCCAACCAAGAAATGAAGCATTGCAACACAGTTCTTCAGAGCCCCAAGACAAAGGGCCAATTGACTTTCTTCATTAGCTGGATGCCAAACATGTGCCCCATACTTTCTTCATTGTCTGTCATGCTCAAACCATGCCAGCTTGTTAGCGGCTTGGGTGGCACTGGGGTTTCTAAGCCTGGAACTATTATTATGTGGGGGGCAATTATTTGGCCCAACTGAAATCAAAGACGAATCTCTTGAAATGCCTATACCCCATCATCTTCCTGACTTGGCACTTATTAACTCCAACTTAATTACAGGCAATACTTCTTTCTTCCATTCAATTAACAGTCTGGCTTGCAAATGAAGCCACAAGATGAGCCTTTTTATAGCATGAATAGTAATAACAAAAAAGTTTCCCTTAGCAAGCTTTGCCTGGTATTCTTACCATTTTATGAAATATTTTCAGATAAAAGAAAGGCAATAGTTGAATTAATCATTGATATAAAATCTAGATATTTAAAATCACCATTATGTTTGCGGAATTCAACAGCAGGAATAATGCAAAACATAAAAATAATTTTACTATACTTTTCTTTGTCTTCAAATAAATATTTTTATTTTTTATTTCTTAAATTTAATTCAGAAAAACAGATACACATTCAATTTTCCCCATTCTCTTCCCTGAAAAGATTGTCTGATACAACAGTTACTTCGCATCTTACAAATATATATTGTGGAATATGGTTGGTTTATTTTTTTCTAGCAGCAAAATGAAACTTAATAGTGATTTAGTCTGCAGAAATGTTGCGAGGTTGAGCAAAGTGAATTATAGCTATAATCCTATATTAAACTACCTGAGGGTAAGTCTTCAAGTAAATTTTGATCAGTTTTCACTGCACATTATATTTTACTATTAAAGCAAGAGCATTCTTGAAAATGGTGCTTACGTTGTTGGTAAATATGCGCTAGGAGTTTTATATGGTATTTTTCCTAAGGCCTTTAATTAATACCAAATGTAGCTATGAAACTTTCTTAGAATACAGAAGTTTTACCACTTTGCAAAAGAACTAACAACATTATGCTATCGGAAGGAAACTATTTTTAACTACCCATAAAAAGTTAATTAATATAATTAATTAACTAACAAACAACAACAACAATAATATCACACATACTTTTATTTTTATTTTCAATGAATACTTGGGCAATGCAAAACTATACATATGTAATTGGCTTTTATTAGTTTTGACATAATAAACAAAACTTTTTAAAAAACACATATAATTACTTGAGCAGCATATAGGTAAAATAAGGATTATGGTTATGTTTCACACTCAATCTTATCTGAATTATTTATGCGAGCTTTTGGCAAATTAGTTTACAATCTAATACAAATTCATTCTCCTAGTTTTGGTCAAATTGCACTCTTAAAGCAAATGAATGTTTTCTTGGAGTTTAGTTTGGATTTGGATTTGTTATTGCAACAGAGGAGGGTTTTTTTGTCACTTTGACTCTGCTTCTCAGTCAGCTGACATATTTTACAACAGCAACTGGTAGCATGATCATTTTAATATTTATTTTAAAAATAGTTTTTTTTCTTTAGATATCTATTGACAACTCTCAAAGGGTTGGTAAGCACAAATGTGATCAAGTCCGAAACATTTTGCTATCTGAAAATAAGGATTTGTTGAAGCTTCTTCATCCCATTTATATATGAATTTCTTAGACTAGGCTAAATATTACTTGACTTCTGATAATGAGATTGTATTAAAATCTTGCTGCCACATTGAATCTTAGAGAATGTCCTGCCTAAAACAGAGAATGTTCTGCCTATTTATTCCAGCAGTTTTTATAACATCCAAAATTTGAACTCCTTCAGAACTATTTATAAACTCTTCTGGAGACATCTTTTTCTATTTTTTTTTAGAGCTAATATCACCAGAAACCATGAAGCTCATTGTATAGCCTGTTATTTATTTATTTATTTATTTATCTATCTGTTTATATATATTTATCGCTCTACATATGCATGTTTGTATTTATGTATGTGTGTGTGTATGTATATGTATATACAGATAAATAATAAATACATAAAAAGAAATAATGAAAAACCAATGTGGCCAGGGAAATTTCCCATATGATAATAAAATAAAAACTGAAAAATAATGGAATCAAATGGCTATTAATTTCTTTCCAGTGTTTTATTATTCCTTTACCTCTGCTTTCTTTGGATTACATAAATGTAGTCAGAACACTTTATAGATGTACTTCCCTCAATTTGATAGATTTTCTTGGAAAAACAATTAAAAATGGACGAATGATTCTGAAATGAGAGGATGACAGACAAAAAAGCCTCCTGTAAATTGAAGCTGATCATGACCAAAAGATCTGATTACTCCTACTGGTATTGTAAATTATATTGGTACTGTTGGCATAACGGATCTTCATCAAATATGGGGAAAACTCTTCCATCTATGGAGAGAATTAAGAATTACTTTTATGTATAGAAATGTTTACTTTCTAATTCAGATTGTTGTCTTTATAATTAACATTTGCTTACTCTCAAGGTATTATCTGCATTCTGTGTTGCATGGTTATCCTTCTTAGTACTTACTAAGACCAGAAGGCATACACTTATCAGGTCGGCCTCTAAATTGAGGCACATTTTTTGTATCTGGTCTGTCAAGCTCTCTGGTAGAATCCTCCTGAAAATTCACATATACAAATTTCAGACACACACACGTTTGAAAATTCAAAACAATGTTCTTTATACCGAAAATTCAAATAAACTAAGCACTCTTTTTGTATAGCAAAGAGCACTCATCTCCAAACAAACTGGTAATTTGTACAAGTCCCTTATCAGTTCTGTGATACTTAGCTTGCAGCTTTTAGGCAATTCAAGGTCCTTCTTCTTTCACAAAGTGAAACACACTTTGCTCTGGTTTAGTTTCATAGCGGGGAAAAATCAGCACACATAGGTCAAAGTCAGCAAGACAGGCACGAAACACAAATATCAGATAATCCTCCACAATGGCCAAACCCACAGGCTGCTCTTTATAGCAGCCTCACTAATTTCCACAGCCCCACCCAACCACAGGTGGCCTCATTTTCCTTGATAATAATCTCTCAGTTGTTGCTGCCTATGCATCGCTCTCCGCATGCATGGCTGTATCATTAACTCTTGTTCCGAATCCAAGGAGGAGCTAGATAATTGATCTCTTTCTGAGCTGTCTGCCACACTCTCCTCCTCCTGTCACTCATGTCTTCTTGGTCAGAGGAGCCTTCATCAGCAGATTCCACCGCGAGCAAAGCAGGCCTGTGGCATGTGGATGTCTCCCCCACATCCACAGTCCTTGGGGCAGGAGCTGGGCCAGAGCTAACCACAACAGTATTCAAGATTATTTTTCTAGACAGAATTAAGAATAACAAAATTGCCTTTTAGATCTCCTAAAAACACCAGCGCTCATAGGAAGAAAAAAAAGGATGATGAAACAATGTTTGTTCTAATTCAAGAGGATTCTTCCTACATTTCTCCTTATGCTTACAAATCCCTGCCAGCATTCAAACAAGTAATGTGAGCCTTATAGGCAAAGAATAATAATAATTATAATTAGTTGGTCAAGTTTTTGAAGATGTAACTAATATTTCCAGTATTCATATTCTTGCTTATTTAAAGGACTATGTAGAGGTGATTCATACATCCATAGAAATGTTTCATATAAACGATGCTGGATGCCTTATTATTCAAATTAGTAGAAATAATTTTAAAGCAAATGTTCAACATTTCACTTTAAAACCTGATAATAATAAAAATTACAAGCACTAAGATATTTCAAAACGTATACCATTATGTAATTGATTGATTTAAAACATATAATTCTTTCTAGATTAATTTACTTGATTAACAATGAACACAATGTGCATATAAGCCAAATATGTCTACAGTTTTGGATTTTTGATCTCTCTGCTTAACATATACAACTATATATATAGTTAGAAATTAGAATAGATATTTTGAAATTAATTGAACCAGATTTGATCTGGCTCTAAGTTGTAGTTTAGTACTTTATTGCAATCCTAAACAGAATGTGTTTTGCAATTATTCATATTGATGTCATACATAAAATGTTATTGGTCACTACTCAGCAAATATTAATATTTTTTGCATATCAGAAAGATGTATTCATAATATTCCAGCTGTTTTCCTGCATAAAGTGTTCGGAATAAAAATATCAAAGCTGGATTTTGTCTCCTATTTTTAATATAATATTAATTTATGTTGAATACAAATTCATTTGTAATATTCTCTCTCAACTTTGTTTAAATTGGACTTCAACAATTGGTGGGATTCCCTATCTTTAGTCTTCAAACAAAAATACTAACGTGTATTAAATAGGATCATTAATTTCTGCATTTTACACTTCAGCCAACACCATTCTGATTATCTGCTACAATGAGAAATGAGAAGCAGAACTGTTCCTGTAGATTTAATTACTTACATGAGACTTTGTCTATTACTAGTTATGGCATGTGGTCTATCAATAGGCCAAAACCCATTGTTAAAAATCAAATCATTTGATGGCTAAAGAAAATACTGAAACAACATTAGTATTTGTCTAACATAAAAACAAGCGAGAAAAGTAAAGTAACTTCACTACTGGGTAGATTTCCCAAAATGTGCTGAGCTTTGCTATTGGATTAATTACTTTGGCACCATCCACTTGGGCTTTTTGCTCATATCTCAACCAGTTTTGAGGTATCATGCATAGATCTCATAAGACCACTCCTGTAATTCCTTTGATCCCATTTATCTACTTTATCCGTTACCATTTTATACCATTTTAAACGTGACAAGCACAACCGTTTTTTCTAGTTCACAATTTGCTTCAATCAAATGTCAAAAGTATATGCATTTCTGCTTGCTGATCTTCATTTCAAGGGAACACTTAAAGTTTATTTTATTCTGGATTGATTGGGGGGTTTTCTCCGCAGTTCCTGGTTCCCACAATAACCATCTCCAAATCTATGATCCAAAGGGATATTTTTGTTCTTGCTTTTTCTCAAGTGTGTTTTGCTACTATTAAATTTATTAATATTTATATAAATGTATATAAATGTGTGTGTGTGTATGTATGTGTAATATATTTTGGCTGTAAGGAAAATGAAGGGAGACTAGTATAGATCTATTTCAAGCTATTTAGCGCTCATCAACTAGCCATACCTTTAATGAGATTTGACCTGGGCATCCTGCCTATAAGATAGTAGCTTTATATAGGCAGGTTGCTCAGGTTCAAATCCCAATAAGGGTATTACTAGCTGATGAGTGCTGAATAGCTTGAAATACTAGTCTTCCTTCATTTTCATTATCAGTAAAAAATATATTGTACATATAGAATATAGTTTGTCAGCTATAAGCAACTGCTGGAATGGCCCCTGGAGAGGACAAGAGGGGTGTGTGTGTGTGTGTGTAGTTGTGAGCAGTATCTGTACCAACATGATGTCTGCTAGGACATATTGTTTACGTGGGGTCTTGTCTCTATCCCTCATTGTGACTCTGGTGCTCCTCAACAAAATAACCACCACATTGTGTCCAAATGCCCATCAAGAATTTACATCAACCTAATGTCTGTTTTTTTTCAATATAGACCACCCTGTCCTTGATTGGCTGGGTGGACTAGACATTAACATTTGAAATACTATAAGTCTGTGTATTTTCCATACTTTAAATAAATAAAATTATGAGCACAGGAACGTTACATTGTCTAACACCAACACTTTTTCAGTATTCCTTAGGGTTACTTTGTTTAATATTTGCCATTAGATAGATTTTTCATGTTACTTTTTTAAGAAGTTAAGAATCTCTTCTAAGTCTTTTTTAACTTTTGGCATCTGTGATTGCATCTTTGAAATTATTATTCTATAATTCTATAAAATTATTGGTCAACTTTTGTTTCCAAAAGTTTGTTTCCAGATCCTCCAATATTGCTGCTCTTGTACTGTAATAAATTGGATGCATCGGGGAAATAGATATGGGACCATGTGCATCCTTGTCTACCTTTCCTGTTTCTCCAAACTTTGTAATATTTATACATATTAATATTTATGGTATCATGTCACCAGAACCTACCCATCCCAGCATTCCTCCTCTTGCACACTTATTTATTTGTTTATTTATTAGATTTGTATGCCGGCCCTCTCCGTAGACTCGGGGCGGCTAACAACAATAATGAAACAACATATAACAAATCTAATATTTAAAATAATTAAAAGACCTTTATTTAAAAAACCGAACATACACACAAACATACCATGCATAAATTGTATAGGCCTAGGGGGAAGGGAATATCTCAATTCCCCCATGCCTGATGACAGAGGTGGGTTTTAAGAAGCTTACGAAAGGTGAGGAGGGTGGGGGCAATTCTGATCTCTGGAGGGAGCTGGTTCCAGAGGGTCGGGGCCGCCACAGAGAAAGCTCTTCCTCTGGGTCCCACCAAATGACATTGTTTAGTCGATGGGACCCGGAGAAGGCCAACTCTGTGAGACCTAACTGGTCGCTGGGATTCGTGCGGCAGAAGGCGGTCCCGGAGATATTCTGGTCCGATGCCATGAAGGGCTTTATAGGTCATAACCAACACTTTGAATTGTGACCGGAAACTGATCAGCAACCAATGCAGACTGCGGAGTGTTAGTGTAACATGGACATATTTAGGAAAGCCCATGATAGCTCTCGCAGCTGCATTCTGCACGATCTGAAGTTTCCGAACACTTTTCAGAGGTAGCCCCATGTAGAGAGCATTACAGTAGTCGAGCCTCAAGGTGATGATGGCATGAGTGACTGTGAGCAGTGACCCCTGGTCTAAATAGGGCCGCAACTGGTGCACCAGGCAAACCTGGGCAAATGCCCCCCTCGCCACAGCTGAAAGATGTTTCTCTAATTAAATCATTCATACCATTTCCATTCGTTTCATCCATACCAAAATCCCACCCAGCCCACCCATAGCAATCACTCGTTTCATAAATATTATCAAATCCACCGCAAGTATCCATCAAATTTAAACCCCCCCAATTTCCTCTAAAATTTACTCTTAAATTGATATTAATTAATAATCAATATTAAAATATATAAATTATTAAAAATTTTAAATTAAAATATTTTAAAAATGTTAAGAATACAGGAGATAGTCCAGTTCATTAATCTATCAGTCAAGTAGCACCTAAGTTCTAAAAACTTCCCAGCTTTTATAACCTAGAATGAATCATGTTATTTCCATGTTTTGCTGGCTGGCAGCCAATCTCTTCCCAGGCATCTGTGTTATAGATCCATTCTTTTTGTGCAGATAAAATTAGTCTGATTGTCCACCGTTATTGAATACCCTGGCTTCTCGCCATCAGCATTCCTTTCCTGAAAATTCTGGGTCTCCTAGGCACTGGAGCTATGCTTGCTGGAAAAGCCTGTTAAGTGTCTCGTGGTTTGTTCTTCAATTGAGGATGAAAGCCAATTTAGTTCTTTTTATAATGGACAGGCAGCCAAATCTACAAACCGATTAAGCTGAAGCATTAACGTTTAAGACCATTTCATTCCATTCATGTCAAGTGCACCAATTGCTACACGTATCTCACTACTTTGGTTTAACCATGTTATGAATCAGATATTTAGCAATTGAAATCAAAATACTTTGTCTGAATGGAATGTGAATTGGTTTTTTTAAAAATATATATTTATTAATTTTTCCCTTTTTAAAAAAAAAAAAAGTACATAGTCATATTTACAGATGAATCTACATCATATATACATTCCTATCGACATTGTCTTCTAATTACTTTTAGATTTCTTGATGTTTTATTTCAATGCTTCTTTTAATTTCCTTTTTTTGTCCATTGGTACCATTTTGTCCAGGTTTCATAATAGTCCGATTCTTTTCGATTATTAAGTTCCATTGTCAATCTGTCCATCTCTGCACAGTCGTATATTTTCTTGATGATGTCATTGTCTTCAGGTATTTGCGGATTTTTCCAGTTCTGTGCAAATACAATCCTTGCAGCTGTTGTAATATGCAAGCTTAAATATTTTACATTTTTAGAATAGTTACCTCTCATAATACCCAATAGAAAAAATTCTGGCGTATATTCTATTTTTGTATTTGTTATTTGACGCAACCAATTATTTATTTTTTTCCAGTATTTTCTTCTCTCTGGACATAACCACAATAGGTGAAAGACATTCACATTCATACTAGGATGGCCTTAGAAGGTCTGAAAGTTCCTTTATTAAGTCTTGCAATACAATGATCCTTGCTTCACTGAAAGTGCAATAGCTATTGTTGTCCAATATGGGAGATCATAGCAACATAAAAAGAAACTAAATGCCTCAGTTTGTACATAACTGCTCATCTTAAGACCTACATGATAGTTTTGACAGTACTCATTGAATGCTGTGAATGTTGCATCTAAATCTAGCTCCGTCTTTCCCTCCAATGTGATGTCAAATGTAACTTTTCTGTCTAAAGAGAATTGTGCACGGGTCAGCATATGTGTAAATTAGTGGTTAAGTTACCTTATATGCACACCAAAAAATCCATATTCAATTCACCACTTAGAGTTTACTGGCCAGTAATTCTTTCTCAGACCAATAGTGTTGTTGATGAAAGAAAGCAGAGCTGCTTAACTCATTCTTTGCTGTTCAGTCGGGCTCTCTGGTAGAGTCCTCCCAAAAATTCACAGGTACAAATTTCAGACACACAAACGTTTGAAAATTCAAAACAATGTTCTTTATAATGAAAATTCACTTAAACCAAGCCTTCTTTTGGTATAGCAAAGAGCACTCGTCTCCAAACAAACTGGTAATTTGTACAAGTCCCTTATCAGTTCTGTGATACTTAGCTTGCAGCTGTGAGTCAATTCACAGTCCTTCTTCTTTCACAAAGTGAAACACACTTTGCTCTGGTTTAGTTTCAAAGCGGGGAAAAATCAGCACACAAAAAGTCAAAGTCAGTAAATCAGTCACGAAACACAACGATCAGATAATCCTCCACAATGGCCAAACCCACAGGCTGCTATTTATAGCAGCCTCACAGCCCCACCCAAACACAGGCGGCCTCATTTTCTTTTATAATAATCTCTCAGTTGTTGTTGCCTATGCATCGCTCTCCTCATGCATGGCTGTATCATTAACTCTTGTTCTGAATCCAAGGAGGAGCTAGATAATTGATCTCCTTCTGAGCTGTCTGTCACACTCTCCTCCTCCCTGTCACTCATGTCTTCTTGGTCAGAGGAGCCTTCATCATCAGATTCCATCGGGAGCAAAACAGGCCTGCAGCATGTGGATGTCTCCCCCACATCCACAGTCCTTGGGGCAGGAGCAGGGCCAGAGCTAACCACAACACTTTGCATTGGTTTTCACACAAAAAGAAACTATAGTCCAACCTACCAGAAAAATAACTGCAAAAAACAGACAGGAAACAAAATTTAAAATAAGGAAAAAAACAAAAAAACAATAGGACTAGAAAGATTACATCCCAGAGTTCTAAAGGAGCTGGCAGATGTCATCACAGAACCACTATGCTACATTTTTCAAAAATTACACTGCATCTTTAAAAAATCACTGCAGTATTTCTTTCAAAAACCCTGGAATAGTAGAGAACTATCAGAGGACTGGAAAAGAGCTGATGTGGTTTCCATCTTCAAAAAATAGAGAAAAAACAGACCCAGGAAACTAGAGACCAATCAGCCTAACATCAATACCTGGAAAAAATACTGGAAAAGATACTTAAAAAACCCCAAACCTGCCAACATCTAGAAACGAACAAAGTAATAACTAACAACCAGTATGGGTTTGTTAAAAACAAATCATGCCAATTTCATTTCATTCTTCAACACAATGACTAAATTAGTAGATCAGCAAAATACTGTGGACATAACAAAATTAGACTTAAGCAAGGCATTCAACAAAGACCATGACCTACTTTTCCATAAGCTAGGAAACAATGGGATAGATAGCTTCATCACTGGATAGATTCACAACTGGCTTACAAACTGAACTCAACGGGTAGTCCTTAATGGGTCAAATTCTCTCTCTTCTTCCCTCTCTCTCTATTTTTCTCTCTCTCTCTCCCTTTTTCTTTCCCACTCTCTTTATTTCTCTTCCTTCCTTCCTCTCTCTTTTTCTCTCTCTCTTCCTTCCTCCTCTCTTCCTCTCTTTCTTCCTCTCTCCGAAAGGGAAGGAGCTGCCCTGTTCATTGCCAGGCTGCTTTCTCCTGCCGGGGTGCCTGGCTGCACTATCTCTCAGCTGTCTGTCTCCTTCCACCTTTTATTGGTAGCAACACCCATCCACCTACCCCTATTTGCCAAAACCCTCATGTGGGAACATCAGCTGGAAACCTCGCCAGGGAGCCAGTCAGAGCACAACAGCCAGCCAAGTGCTTGGATGGGCTTCCTCCCAGGGAGGATGCAAGGATTGTGGATGGGAGTTCCCTGTGTGTCTTCTTTCACAGGCCACATGAGAGCTGCAGCTCCAGATGCTACGGTGTCACCACCAAGGAGAGAGAGTGGCCGTGGGACCAGCAAGGGTGGACATGGCCCCTGAGGCTGAGAGTGGGAGAAGCCTGGGGGGGGGGGCTCTAAGGCCATGGAGAACCCCACGGCAGCTACAGGGGGAGCCTCTCCCAGCACCTCCCCACTGCAGACTGTGCAAGGTGGATAGGCAAGTGCTGTGGTGGGGAAGCCGGTCTTGGGAGGAGCAGATTGGGAACCACCGGTTGCAGCCATCGGGCAAGGAGAAACGTCTCCCAACTCCACTGCGCAGCATTAAAAAATGCTGCACGGCAGTTCATTGTTGGGTGTGCAGCTGCGCGGCCGCACAACTTAGAGGTAAAAGTGGCCCTATCTAATAAAATGAAATTCAATGTAGAGAAGAGTAAAGTCCTACATTTAGGTAAGAAAAACCAAAAGCATACATATAAACTGGATGAAACCAGACTTAATAGCAGTGACTGTGAAAGGGATCTTAGGGTCCTAATGGACAACCGGCTAAATATGAGCCAGCCATATGCAGCGGGAGCCCAAAAAAAGCCAATGCAATCCTAAATTGCATTAAAATCTAGTGAAGTACTAATTCCACTCTATAATCCCTAGTTAGATCACACCTAGAGTACTGTATCCAGTTTTGGTCACCACACTATAAAAAAGATGTTGAGACTCTAGAAAAAATGCAGAGGAGAGCAACCAGGATGATTAGGGGACTGGAAACTAAAACATATGAAGAACGGTTACAGGAATTATGTAGAGCTAGTGTAGTGAAGAGAAGGACCAAGGGCGACATGATAGCAGTGTTCCAATATTTGAGAGGCTGCTATAGAGAAAAGGGGGTCAAGCTATTTTCCAAAGCACCTGGAGGCCAGACAAGGAATAATGCATGGAAACAGAGATTCAACATGGAAATAAGGAGGAACTTTCTAACAGTAAGAACAACCAAACATTGGAACAGATTGTCTTCAGAAGTTATGGAAGCTTCAACACTTGAAACTTTCAAGAAGAGATTAGACTGCCATTTGTTGGAAATGGTATAGGGTCTCCTGCTTGAGCAGCAGTTGGACTAGATGACCTACAAAGTTCCTTCCAACTCTGTTAATCTGTTATCTGAAGTTCTGAGGCCAAAATTATATTAGTATCTATATTGCCATAACTTTTACCTGAAAAGATAAAATATTTTATATTAAAAACTAAATAGATATAAAGATCATTGCTGCACATCTGGATATTTTGTGTGTGTGTATATATATATATGTCTATACATATGCATATTCATATGCACATGTATATGTATATGTATCATAGAAAGACATCATTTAGTTAGAACTTTTTTAGGAATTCTTTTTGCAATTGTGAGAGGAAAGCAAATAATGAAAATGTGTATTTTCTTTGTATAAAAAACACTTGACCAATATGTTTCTAATGGCTTAATAATTTGTTCCAAGATAAATTAGAGGTAAGCTGAAACACAATTCTTTTTGCAATAAAATCTATTCATTATAAATGTATGCACCACACATTTTACTGAAGACATATGTTGAGGCTTCTTTTAATCTTTCTAAATTCAGTATTTCTCATATAATCTTTAAACTATTCAAGCTTTTTATAAATACAAAAGCTAATGAGTGCAGCCCTCTTCTTTAAAATGGGCCATTAATAAAAAGTCCAAAGACACCAGAAAGCAAATGGAAAGAACTACTGATAAAGACAAAACCATGCATGTCAACAAAAGCATTAAAAACCAAATATATTTAATTAAAAGAGTGAAGTCAATTAAAATCAAAATAGTGCAGCCTGTGCAAATGTTGGAGTAATCATTAGGCCTTGCTGAATAATGGAAGAGTATAGAATTTTTTAAAAGAGAAACAGCAGGGGTGATACATTACACAAAGCAACAATCTACACCAATATGACAATTGAATTACTTCAGCCCCATTAGGCAGGTGCAGAAGAATAATTATCATGAATTTCTCCAGTGGAAAAGAAAAAGAACAAACTTTTTGTTTGAGACAGACTGCAGGGTGTTTTCCCCTCCTCCTTCTTCAAATGATGAGAAAATAAAATTATACAGAATGAATAACGATGGTGGGGAAGACTTTTTAAAACTCTTTTGGTTAATATATTAAACTAGACTAATCCATTAATGCATTCAAAATCTCTGGAATTGTATGTAAACTATCACATTTGTCTATAAGAAGCCATGATGATGTCTAAATATCAGTATTTGGATTTGAGGTTATTGGACAAATGGCAATGATGTCAAAGGGATAAGGAAGATGCGATCTTCCAGATGTTGTTGAATGATACTTTGCAACATGGTTCTTTATTAACCATGCAGGCTGGAGCCTGTGAAATCATAGCTCAGCAGTTTCAGGAGGAACCCAACTTTTCAGTGTTAACAATGGCCTTCTTTACATTAACATTATCCAATTTGATTGCTCTTAACACATATTGCAAGTCCTAGAAATCCTACTGACAATTTTGGGATATGATCCCCAAATCTCTAGAAGCAGCTCATTCAGAAACCTTGCTCTTAAGACTTAGGGAACTGGTTTTGATCAGAATGAAAATACCCGGGAAAATTGGACATCTGCATCTCTATTACAGTTATTTCCTTGTAAATAAAAAGTTGATCTGTGTCTATTTTTGCAGATTATATAGTATTTTGTTTTTGAATACAGACTGAGATTTAAAACAAAACTTCAGTTCCGACAGTAATATATATTTTATGAAATTCTAGAGAAGTAAAGAAATATTATTTAGCAAGCAGTATGTTCATTCTAAAATTGCCGTCAATGCCACTGTGGTTGATATTTCTTCTTGTTCTATAGTTCTGTTATGAAGGAATGATCTGTTTTCTTGAGACTGCAAGTGAGTCTTAGAGGAAAAAATGATGAATGGGGACCTGCTCAGAAGGCAAATTTGCTGTTGCAGTGACAAAGAAATGAGTGGCAAATCAGATATTTTGGTAATTTTTCTTAAGATTGAGGCAAATTTGGACCAATAAAAATATGTATTGTTGAATGAAAATCAGTAAAATTACAGGAAGCTATATTATATTATTATACTAAGCCATATAATTTTATCAACGAGATCAATACTGTACTCTGGGAACAACACTACGGTATTTCACCTGAGACGTTTTTCTCATTATATGTTATGAGATTGTTTGAATTGGAAATATCAAAAATGAATCCTACTATCCTTTTCTCTAGACAAAGAGATATTCTAGTATTGAAGTATGGCCCTTCTATTAATTACTAATTATTAAAGTGTCAGGCCAAAGCCATCATGTGGATTCAGAAACTTTGGCCTGCCACATAGTCTAGCATTAGGGGCCTTAGGAGGGGCTGTGAGCAGGGCCGCCGATAGGCCAGTATTACTGCTACTGGCATCAGGGGCCCGGCCAAATTGAAAAATGGGGGGGCGGTTTAATACATAATTGATATGTCACAAAATAAATTAGTTTTAAAATGGCGGAGGGCAGACATTTTATGGGGCCCCAAAATTCCTGATGGCGGCCCTGGCTGTGAGTGAGAAGGAAAGTTACTAGACACAACAAATTCCCTTCTTCGAGCCAAGGTCACCTTTTGTTCTGCATCAACTGAAAGAAAAGAGGAAGTTGGTGTAATCCCTGCCCCGGATTGGGTCTCATGATGGACTTGTGGGTGTGTAGGTTGAGCCTTAACCTGAGTGAATACTGGAAAGAAGTTAGTATCGGAATGAAGATGGCGTGATCTAACATGGCTCTGTTAATAAATTGAACCTTCAGTGGCAGAATTAGACTGAAACCTGATTTATTTCTCAGACGCTATTTGGGGCGCTGGCATACAATTCTGCTGACATACAGCCTAACTATGTGTTCTGCTGGGCTCTCTGATAGGAGCCTCCCGAAAATTCAAGGGTACAAATTTCAGACACACACACGTTTGAAAATTCAAAACAATGTTCTTTATCACAAAAGTCAAAATAAACTAAGCACTCTTTTTGTATTGCAAAGAGCACTTTTCCCAAAACAACCGGGTAGTCTGTACAATTTCCCTTAAGCAGTCATTAAGTACTTAGCCAGCAGCTGTGAAGAAACTTCACAGCCCTTCTTCTTCCAACGAAGTGAGACACACACACACGTTGCTCTGCTTTGGTTTCAAAGGCGTGAAAAAGCAACAAAGTCCAGCACACAAGATTCCTGACGAACTGTGAACAGATATTCTTCCACAATGGCCAAACCCACACGCTGCTATTTATAGAAGCAGCCCTAATTACTGGAGCCCCACCCAAACACAGGTGGCCTCCCTTATTTCCTGTAATATGTGCTTACTTGGTCTCTTCTATGCATAATTCTTCGCTTGTGTGGGTCCAAAATGTAATCATCTGAAGCAATAGAAGATAAGGAAGATTGACTGCCTTGGCTGTGTGCCAAGCCCTCCTCTGCCGAGTCACTCCCACCTTCTTCTTCGTCCAAGGAAACTAAACTCTGAACTGATTCTGTCAGCAATAACACAGGCCTGTGACATGTTGAAGTTTCCCCTGCATCCACCTCCCCATTCCCTGGGGCAGGAGCTGGGCCAGAGCCAACCACAACACTATGCAAGATGGAAAAATGTAAAGTTTGTGCTGCAAATGTTAAACCATGGTTTAGTTATAAATTTACCACCTGAACATGGCTTAATCTATCATCTGTGCATCATGCAATTGTCAGCAACTTATGGAAACTCAACTGACCACTTGTCTATTACTGTCCACTGTGTCTCCTATGAAATATCCAGTGGAAAAGTTGGACTGGATACATAGCAAAAATAAAATGTTTGAATATCTACAATTATGTCCCGTATAATCTATCTTGCTAAATAAATAAGCACATATTTATACATACATTGTGCACAAAAGTTGGGAAAGTGGCATAGAAAAAGAATTTTTAAGAATTACTCATGTAAGTTCTATATATGTGGTAGACAAAATAATAATACTGGTGCTTTGTCATGTGTGCTGCGTTCTATGAATTGGACTTCATCTTTGAAATTTCTCTATTGTGGCTTATCTATCATGCTTTTAAATTTAATATAGCACCAAATGCTACCTTTACCAAAAAACCCTAATATTTTATTTACCTTATTGGTAAAAAAAGTGGTTTGAACATATTTGATTTGAGTATAAATCATGAATATGAAAATGATAGGAGAGGAGAGGAGAGAATCAAATAGAATATAATTCCTTATTGGCCAAGTGTTATTGGACCCACTAAATTGGTGCATATGCTCTCAGTCTACATAAAAGAAATGATACATTTGTCAAGAATCATGAGGTACAATCCTTAATGATTGTCATAGGTACAAACAACCATGCAGGAAACAATCAGTATTAATATAAATCATAAGGATACGAGCAACAAGTTACAGTCATACAGTCATAAGTGGGAGGATATGGATGATAGGAATGATGAGAAGACTAATAGTAAAAGTAATGCAGCCTTAATAGTTTGATAGTGGCGAGGGAATTATTTGTTTAGCAGAGTGATGGCGTGTTTAAATGATGATTAATGTCAGTTTTAATAGGCCTCCTTCTTTCTGAGTTGAAAAACAATATGACACTTTCTCTCCTGTAGTAACACTGACTCTGTTGGGAACTGAAAGTTTCTTCCGGCTGAGCAATGGAATGGTGCTTTCCAAAGAATCCCAGAGACCTAGAGAGAGAGTTATTTGTGGGACTGAGGACATACTCATGGGCATCTACCTTTCTCCTTCAGCAGCTCAATACCAGATTTCAGTATTTTTTGCTTGAGATGGTCACTTCATTTCACGGTAAGGTCATTTCTTTCTTGATTTTGAAATATGCTAGCACGTTAAATTTTCCCGTCATGTTTGACTGAAAAAAATCAAGTAGTAATTTCTTTTCACAAAATGGAAAATAATTTTACTTATTCATTAATAGGAATGGAGAATAAGAATATTTGACTAAACATAAACACATACATGAGATGTGTTATCATATTCTTCTCAGTATGAAGCAGCCATTTTTACTGAACTTGTATAGAATTGTTGTAGACTTTAATTGTCAAGTATTTAAACTTGCATTATGTAAGAGATGCTGCAGAAAACTAGAACTTTTAACCAATCTCAGAAGGTGAAAAAGGAGAAACAGGGTTTTTTTCAGCTGACTCTACTGTTCAAAAATTGGTTTAGTTTCTACTTTTTTCACAATTTACATAAAGTGGAAGTAATGTGCTGATGAAATCCAATGCAGGTAGCAATCAACAAAATTTTACATGGGAGAAAGAGCTTTTAAGAAGAACCTGCCAAAGAAGTATTACAATAATTAACTCTGATTGACAGAATCCAGCACACTCTTGCATCTCTGAGCAGTTAAAATCCATCCAAAATAAATAAATAAAAATAGAAGTTGATATGCTTCACTGCTTTGGGACCATGAAGTTGTAGTCAACATCTACAATCCATAAAGATAATCGGCTGTCCACAAGAGAGAGAAAGGGAAAACAACTGGAGCATAAATTCTGGTGGATGTGGCAGCCAAACTCAGCATCTATAGCTTGCTTGTGAGGAACAGAAGATTTAATATTTATTTATTTATTTATTTATTTATTTGTTTGTTTGTTTGTTTGTTTGTTTGTTTGTTTGTTTATTTATTTATTTATTTATTTATTTATTTATTTATTTACTTACTTACTTACTTACTTACTTACTTATTTATTTACTTTGTCCAATACATAATACACATTGAGTAGAAAGATATGTAATAATATAAGTAAAGAAAAGAATAGAAGAAAAGATATAAAAGTATAGGTGAACATATTTGAAAGGAAGAAAAGATAGATGAGATAAGGAGAGACAATTGGACAGGGCACGGAAGGCACACTGGTGCACTTATGCATGCCCCTTACTGACCTCTAAGGAACCTGGAGAGGTCAATCGTGGATAGTCTAAGGGAAAAATGTTTGGGGTTAGGGGTTGACACTACTGAGTCAGGTAATGAGTTCCACGCTTCGACAACTCGGTTGCTGAAGTCAAATTTTTTGCAGTCAAGTTTGGAGCGGTTAATATTAAGTTTGAATCTGTTGCGTGCTCTTGTGTTGTTGCAATTGAAGCTGAAATAGTCATTGACAGGTAGAACGTTGCAGCATATGATCTTGTGAGCAATACTTAGATCGTGTTTTAGGCGACGTAGTTCTAAGCTTTCTAGACCTAGGATTGATAGTCTGCTTTCATAGGGTATTCTGTTTCGAGTGGAGGAGTGAAGGGCTCTTCTGGTGAAGTATCTTTGGACATTTTCAAGGGTGTTGATGTCCGAGATGTGGTATGGGTTCCAGACAGATGAACTGTATTCAAGGATGGGTCTGGCAAAAGTTTTGTAGGCTCTGGTGAGTAGCGTGAGATTGCCAGAGCAGAAGCTGCGTAGGATCAGGTTAACAACTCTAGAAGCCTTTTTGGCGATATTGTTGCAGTGGGCTTTGGCACTTAGATCATAAAAGTAGAACATGTTTTTCCCTGTCCTGGAGCTAATGGGAAATATGAGAAGACATCTAGGGTCTCATCCAACTCTGTTATACTGTTACAGTTCGAATTTGCCAGTCTTAAATATCCCATTCTTCTAAGACACACTTTCCTTTGAACGTTTTTGAGCTTTTGACTAAACTTCAGGCATCTTGCTGTTTATGCCTTTCCATTCTTCCTCTACACTCTGGGTCCTTGGTTTCCACATGAGATGCAAAAGTTTCCACAGATAGAGGTTTTTCCATAGACCAGAGGGGGCCTGGTTGTGCATGCTGCCTGCATCCCATGAATGGAGCTTCAGTTACTGGCATGCTCTACAAAATTGGGGGAGAATGCAATATTTCTTTTTTCTTTTTTTAAAAATATTTTTTATTAAATTGATTTTAAAAACAACATAATAACCAATGGGGAAAAAACAAGCAAACATATATACATTTACATATTTGCAAAATACAAAAAGAAGAATACAAACAAAAATGAAAAAACAAAAAAACAATAAACAATATCAACAATAACAACAATAAACAAATAACTAAGAATAGTATATCATTGATGTCCTCATTTGAAGAGGGAAAATACAATCCCTTCTAGTATCAAATTATTTTCTGGTGAAAGACAATCGGTATTCAGAATGCAATATTTCTACTGCTAAAAATGGTTGCTTGCATTTATATCCCATAACTTTATCAAAGGTATGTTAGTGCTCATGAGTGGGTAAAAGTATTTAACAGCAAAGGCTTCATAGCCTGTAAACAATCGATACTATTTGCAGACCATCTCTGAAGAATGATTCCATTGAGCTAAGAATCTGACTTTTGGTTGATTTATACATAAATCAGCAGCAGATTTTTTTTTAAAGGAAATATTTGCACATAGAAAAGCAGACAAGATACAAAATCAGCTTGACAGCACTTCAAATTCACCTGCTGTAAAATTGATATAAAATGCTCAGAACCTTTTCATGATTACACTAAGTTGATAGGCAACATCCTAGTAGAATTCAAAATAGGATTAAACATTGGTGATTTTTGCTTTCACATTTTCAAGTCTCTAAGAACAAATTAACTTTAGAGTAGAATTTTACACTGTCCTTTCTAGGTAATCAGTCCTTCTTGTCGCGGTTTGTAAGAAAATTAAAGTCTGTTAGGACCTTAACCCCGCGGAGGTCGATGGATAAAAGCCTTAGTCATTTGTTCAAAATAAGATATTTATTTAAAAAACAGAAATGAACAAATAAAAGATTGTCTCGAGGGACAACATAACATACACGTCTTACATCATGGAGATTCATGGAGGAGAAAAGGATGGAGGAGTGAAGAAGAAGGAGGAAGTTGAGTGAGATTGGCAGGATATTGCATCATAATAGGAGGATCTAATAAGGCACACATTAGTTAACTGTTTCATTACTGAATGTCTCTGAGGGGTTGTCAATATACAGCATGACACTTTTTAGGTGTTCAGTCGGACTGAGTGTGTATGATTGTGTACCAGATAAGTTTTTTTTTATAACAATGTATTTTTAAATTAGTTTTTTAAACTTTTTAACATTAGATTTGTATTTATATTGTACTGCTGTTATGTTGTGAGCCACCCTGAGTCTTCAGAGAGGGGCGGCATACAAATCTAATAAATTATTATTATTATTATTATTATTATTATTATTATTATTATTATTATTATTATTATCAAATTCAACTCACTGTTCTATCCAATATCTAGCCAATGTGTATCTAGATTTGATACACATTCCAGTGAATTTCATAGGTAGTCCAGTCACTGCCAGAAGTACAATTAGTAGTTTCCACATCCAAAGTATTCTGACTAAGAAATTTTCTTTGACATTTAACTGGAATCTGCCTTTCCATAACAATGACATTATTTTATATCTTACAGTCTAAAATTATAGAAAACGGGTCATGACCATTTCATTATCTTATATAACTTCAATTACTTAAGGATATTAACACTTCCCCAGTTGTTTTCTGCCAGTCCCCTGAGTCTTTCCCAGCAAAGCTTGTTTCTCCATCGTCTGAACAATTTATTTTCCTATCTCTTGACTTCCTTTCTTACTCTACTCTGCATCTTTTTCAATTTTTTAAGAACATTTCTTCAAGGATAGTGCCCAGACCTATATTTGTGTGCTATTTGATAAAGCATAAAGTCAGTTTCCATTTATTATAACTACAATTCTATTTTCATTCAAAAGGTTTGTTTTTAAAAGCCACATTACATTGTTCAGACATCATTAGTTTCGTTCTCCATTCTATGACCCTTGTTACGTATCTTGCAATCAAATCAAGAATCCACAACCTATCTCTTGTAGATTTTCAGTATAATTTTTAATTTATGCTCAGGGAGGGGAGTATGTGTTATTCTTCTTATCTAATTTGCATTCCTTAAACTTTTATAATAATTTATAATAATAAAATTCATTAAAATAATAAAATTTAAAAATAATACCTTTATTTCTTTATCTAAGAATAATAAAAATTTGGGATATCCTGATTTTTCCATTTATATTTCTGAATGTAGAATCAATTCAAAGAAGGTAGTCTAGTCATTTAAGATTTGAAAATATAACAACGTCTGTTTTAAAACAGATTGTGCAGTTATGTTATCTATTAGTGTAATTATATGCATTGCTTTGATTTTATAACTAACAACTGAATATCAGCAGTTCGTATAACTAGATCCTCATATACCATCATCCATGATAAAAACTGACATAAAGTGTACAAGACTGATCTATTCAGCAGTTAATGATCCATGAAAAATGACTGAAATAAGTGAAAATATTTTTTTTTCAATCCAATCCATAGAAAATTACTCCTAGATACTACCTTACCTTTGGCATCAAATGTCAAAGCTGACCACTCATTCAAAACATCATGCTCAACAATGAAATACTCTAATGGTAAATAAGTTTATTTATTTATTTATTTATTTATTTATTTACTTACTTACTTACTTACTTACTTACTTACTTACTTACTTACTTACTTATTTATTTATTAGATTTGTATGCCGCCCCTCTCCGTAGACTCGGGGCAGCTAACAACAGTAATAAACAACATGTAACAAATCTAATATTTAAAATAATTTTAAAACCCTTTGTGCAAAAACCTTTCCTGTAATTGGCTTGGTGTAAGGAAGGAAGCAATCTAATGACAGTGGTACTTTGGTATTTGTTGCTAATTGGTTTCAGGGGTTGAGATGAGTACCAAAAATGATAGTACCAAACAACTTTTTCCCTATAAGGAATAATGAAATGAATTGCAAGGCAGCTGAGATCAGTAAGTTCTAACTTGTGCATTGAGTATCAAAGAAATGATGAGTAATGGGATAAAAACAATTGCACTAAAATGCATTAAGTACCAAGTTTGGTGAGTATCAAAGCAGTTGAATACCAAGCAGGGATGGGCTACTGCCCGGACCGGGGGGGGGGGACATTGGGGGGGTAGCGAAAATGGAGCTCTACCCCAGAAAACCCAATTTGCACTTAAAGATACTGAAAGAAAATGCAGGGCATCCTGCATAAACCACGTCCACAGTGTGGTAGTAAAAATTTTGGTAGCCCTTCACTGGTACCAAGGTACCACGGGGAGCTGATTGAGGCGTGAGTGTTCATGAGGAGGCCTCTCAGTCCAGGAAAGAGGCAAACTGTGCACTAGATGAATCCATATCCTTCTAGTCATAGCTGCTACCTGTTCCTTAAGCAAAGCTATGAGTTCAGGAGGACTTTCAAATTAAACACCAGCTCATTCCAGGGAAGTGCCATTCTTTCTAGAATTAAAGATGAAATGTTGGCAACTAAACTGCAACCTAACAATACAGACACAGATTTCAGAAGATAATCAAAACTGCAGAAAAGACTATTGCTACCGACCTTCCTTCCATTAAGGACTCATGTATACTGCATGAGTAAAAAAGAGGGCTTTCAAAATATTTACAGACATCTTACATCCTGGACACAAGCTGTTTCAATCCCTACCTTCAAAACAATGCTACAGAGTACTGCCCAACAGAATAACTAGACACAAGAACAGTTTTTCCCCCAAACACTATCACTTTGCTAAACAAATAATTCCTTCAACACTTTCAAACTATTTACTAAGTCTGCACTACTATTAATTTTCTCATCATTCCTGTTGTGGTTAGCTCTGGCCCAGCTACTGCCCCAAGGAGGTGGATGCGTGGAGGTTGATGTGGGGGAAACATCTACCTGCCACAGGCCTGTTTTGCTCCCAATAGAATCTGCCGACGAAGTCGCCTCTGACAATGGAAGTGTGAGTGACAGGGAAGAGGGGAGTTTGGCAGACATCCCAGGAGGAGATCAATCATCCTTATCATCCCTGGATTCTGAACAAGAACTTATGACAGACCCACGCATGCGTAGAGTGATGCATAGGAGAGAACAACTGAAGGATTATTACAGGAGATAAGTGAGGCCACCTGTGGTTGGGTGGGGCTGCTTTAATTAGTGCTACACATAAAAAGAGCAGCGTGCTGGTTTAGCCTTGTGGAAGTTTATCTGATCCATAGTTTTGTCAAGATCGTGGTTTTGTTCAAGATTGTGTGTGGACTTTCTGGACTTTGGAATTGGACTCAGTTTCACAGTTACTGGGTGAGAAATTGGATTGGATTTAACCTGTGCCTTGTGTGTACCAGAAAATCCCTTTGACATTTAAAAAGGGAGTTTTTTCTGCTTTTCTGTTGATAAAGACTTTTGGTTTTCCTTCTATCGTGTAGTATGTGTCTTTTTGGACCAATTACCCTGTAATTACGGGTGGTTGGGACACGCCAGAAGAACACATTTCCTTCACCCATCTCCTCCCATTAATGACTGTATGACTGTAACTTTGTTGCTTGTATCCTTACAATTTATATTGACTGGTTCCTAATGCTTATTTGCACCTGGACTATTATTAAGTGTTGTACTTTGTGATTTTTGAAAAATGTATCTTTTCTTGTATGTACATTGAAAGCATGTACACCAAGACAAATTCCTTGTGTGTCCAAACACATTTGGCCAATAAAGAATTCTATTCTATTCTATTCTATTTTCTATTCTATTCTATCTTATTCTATTCTTTTCTAAACCCTGATTTCAAGCTTCTTTACTGACCTCATTCAGAAAAAAGTTAAGAGAAATTGGGACTGACAGAGAAAAAAAATAGAGAGAAAGAAAAAATAAAGACTTTTAATAAATCATTTAATTAGTTTTCATTTCTCCTACCTGCTCTTTACAAATGAAAGTATTAAACTGTGAAGAGCTGGTACATCCAAAAGCCTTTGATGAATATTAGAATAATCTAATAAATTAACCTCAAAATTCACCAGCACGACATAGTTAGGAAAATGAATCAGGATGAACAGCATTCAGATTGATGTCCTCAAGGTAGCAAAGTTTTTAGATCTTATTAAAGCAATGGATAGTTCTTCTTGACCTGTCTTCTTATACAATTCGTTTTTGGCAAGAAAGCATATTTTTATTAGTTTTCTGCATAATTTTTTATTGAAAAGGCAATCGTAAAATAGGACATTTTGATGTCTTTCTTACAACTCACACAGTACATTATGTGTCTGTCCTCCTTCTGTCTATGACTAATTTTTAGAGCTTTACTCGAAATGGTTATTATGCATATCATAGTAATTAAGCCTCTGGATTTAAATTGTTAAGATCTTCAGAATCTGTAGATATCAGCTTTTTGTAACTTGATGTTTTCCATGCATTAGAACGAAATTGCCATCATTTTCATGATTAGAAGATAATATGATTAGAATGATTTAATAACTTTTTCCCCAGAGTAAATAAAACATGTGAATTGTTATTTTCCCCCACTCTACTTTTAAAAGTTTTTTATGTATTTATTTATTTTTGCTTTACAGCCCTCTCTAAGCGGTTTACAGAGAGTAAGCATATTACATAGTGATTTCTGACAGTCTCAAAATGGGTGAGCAGTGTGGTCGGGCAGTAGGAAAAGCAAGTAGGATGCTTGGCTGCATAGCTAGAGGTATAACAAGCAGGAAGAGGGAGATTGTGATCCCCTTATATAGAGCGCTGGTGAGACCACATTTGGAATACTGTGTTCAGTTCTGGAGACCTTACCTACAAAAAGATATTGACAAAATTGAATGGGTGCAAAGACAGGCTACAAGAATGGTGGAAGGTCTTAAGCATAAAACGTATCAGGAAAGACTTAATGAACTCAATCTGTATAGTCTGGAGGACAGAAGGAAAAGGGGGGACATGATCGAAACATTTAAATATGTTAAAGGGTTAAATAAGGTTCAGGAGGGAAGTGTTTTTAGTAGGAAAGTGAATACAAGAACAAGGGGACACAATCTGAAGTTAGTTGGGGGAAAGATCAAAAGCAACGTGAGAAAATATTATTTCACTGAAAGAGTAGTAGATCCTTGGAACAAACTTCCAGCAGACGTGGTTGGTAAATCCACAGTAACTGAATTTAAACATGCCTGGGATAAACATATATCCATTGTAAGATGAAATACAGGAAATAGTATAAGGGCAGACTAGATGGACCATGAGGTCTTTTTCTGCCGTCAGTCTTCTATGTTTCTATGTTTCTATGCCCCCAGCAACCTGGGTTCTCATTTTTCCAATGGAAGGATGGAAGGCCTTGAGCCTTCTGAGATTCGATCTGCCAAACTGCTGACAGCTGGTGATCAGCAGAAGTAGCTTGCAGTATTGCACTCTAATCACTGCACCACAGAGACTGATTTTAATTTGCTGTAAATGTATAACATTATGTTTTGTATTTTAATTATAGTTTATTAATAGACTGCTATGGCCCAAGAACTGAGCTTTCTTGGACCAGGAAAGTTATATAGAACTGGAAATAGCAACAGTACAATTACAATTATAATAATGATTAGTTTCTTCTAAAGAAACACCCAGATTCTTCAATTGAGAGATATGAGGTTGGTCCCTACAAAGGAATATATATATATATTATCTTTCCCAGGAAGTACTAAGCAGTACTTCTACAAGGCTGGCACTCAGGAAACAAGAACTTCTTGGATTTCTGAGGAATCTTTATTGCTAGTAGGCTAAGGTAATAGACCACCTTCTGCTGCACAAATCCCAGCGACCGGTTAGGTTCCACAGAGTTGGCCTTCTCCAGGTCCCGTCGACTAAACAAAGATTAGAATTGCCCCCACCCTCCTTGCCTTTCGTAAACTCCTTAAAACCCACCTCTGCCATCAGGCATGGGGGAATTGAGACATCTCCCCCGGGCTTACAGTTTATACATGGTATGTTTGTGTGTATGTTTTTGCTTTTTAATAAGGGGTTTTTAGTGACTTTTAAATTATTAGATTTGTTATACATTATTTTATTGTTGTTGTGAGCCGCCCTGAGTCTACGGAGAGGGGCGGCATACAAATAATAATAATAATAATAATAATAATAATAATAATAATATGGAGCATTACCAAAATAACTCTGCTCAAGTTATACCTAATATATTAATTAAGTGGAGTTATTCTGATGTTCTTTTTTGCCCTTCCACCCACTCCCCTGGACTCAATAGCATCTTCTTTAATGGCCTTGTTTCCCTTCTTACTGTCTGCTCTGTGTTCCCATGATCCATTAAGCATTCCATTATGTTGATGCTGGACATATTGTAGTGGAGGTTCCATTTAAACAAAAACCTTTCTATTTATATATGCATGTGGACCAAAGATTAAAATATCTATTTTCAAATCTTTTGGAGATATTGTAATATGAAATGTGATAAACAATGGTCTTTAAATGTTTCATCACTATCCACCAGTGAAACATTGTAAGGTGGTGCTAGAATGAAAATAGAAGTATTCCTTAATACTTTCCCTTTGTTAACTTGATCCTGGTTTCTTTGTCTTCATTATTAGTGTAAATTGCTGGTTGTCAATAAACTTTCCATTGCTGCTAATATATTTTGTATGATAAAATAATGTCCTTATCTGAAACATTCACATTTATAAATAACACAATAAAAGTACAAACATTTTGACAGCAGGCCTATATGTTTTGTTCTATTCAAATAAATACTCTCAATTTTTTTTAATTGAAAGTAACTCTAGCAACTGCAGACTATAAAAAAGTGAATTCTGTTGTTCTCCAGATGCAGAGTATAACAAGAATACAAACAGAAAACTTCTTTATAGAAGTTCATATTGCTTATTTAACCCCAAATCACCCAGTCTAATTAGAGCATTATAATCTTTTCCATCACCTTATACTACCTGATATTTATACTTGATATGAATCCATAATGTCATATTTTACTCACATTTATTTGGCTAACAGCCTAATGTAAATGTGTATCAAACTATGCTGAATTAGAATTAGGCAATCGGGTTAAAATAGCTATTAAAAATAATATGACCAACATATTTATTTTGGAGGTTCTAATTTTCATGGGTTTTCTTTTCAGAATTTGCTGAGGATAAATATATGTCTATATATCTTTATGCATATAATGTTAATGCATAGCAGAAGTGCTCAAATGTATGAAGGTAAGAGGGCTGTAATGCAGTCTTCCAAATTTTTGGACAGGATGTGATGTTATCTAGGAAATCAAAACAATAATTCCCATCCTAATTTACTTGACTGGATTGTTGTGATGGGGAAAAGTGGACTACAGGTTACTATGTCCACCGTCTTTCTTGAACTTTGCCAAAATTGGTGGTACCCTGTTTCCCCAAAAATAAGACGTACCCCGAAAGTAAGGCATGTCAGAGGTTTTGCAGAATTTGCTAATATAAGGCACCCCCTGAAAATAAGGCGTAGTCAAGTTTACATACAGTACGGTGGAAAAACATACGATACCATTCAAAGATGTTCATAGCGGTACCGTAATAATGTGGCATCCCCTGCTGGCCCCTTCCATTGCTTTGTACCATCCAGTACAGCAGACACAGTCTGCTGCTGTCTCACCGCCATTACAGTCTCCACTACAGTGCGTAGACTGTAGTTCCTCTGGTGGCCGGAAGCTGCAATAGCGGGAGTATACTGTTGTACCATATAAGTGCCGTCGTTTGTTTGTGTGAGTGCTATACTGACAGGTACTGTACCATAATCAGTGTACCGTACGGTACACTTTCTTTGGGGGTGTCAGCTTTTCTGCCTGTGAATTTGTCTTATTTGAGAAATATAAGGCACCCCCCCCCCCGAAAATAAGACGTAGCACAACTTTTGGAGCAAAAATTAATATAAGACAGTGCCTTATTTTCGGGAAAACACGGTATGTAATTGTCATTGTGGAGCAGTGGTAAGAATGTAGTATTGCAGTCTAATTCTGCTCACTGCTTAGAATTTGATCCTGACTGGCTCATCCTTCTCTCCTTCTAAAGTAGGTAAAATAGGGATCCAGCTTGTTGGGGGAATATCCTGATTCTATAAACGATATAAGACAGTGCTATAAAGAACTTTGAGGCAGTATATAAGTGCTGTTGCTATAAAATCAATCAGTCAATAAATTTAGAATTTTAGAACATTTAAATTCAAATCCTTTCCAACAACTGCAGATTGATATGAATTAGTGCCAAGAATATGCTAAAACTCATAGCTACCATGACTCCAGTGGTCACAGGATAGATTCTTTGTATGGAGAAGGCAACAACAGTCATCATCCGTCTTTTCACTGTTTTCTGTATGAGATGACATATGTTACTCATTCATCCTTTAAATAAAGCTTAGTAATTTATTTGCAACCCACCTTGGTTAATATTTGAATGGTACTACTACTCACTCTTTAAATCTGGTGAGATACCTCAAAAGAGATTTTGCTTGCTCTTTTCCACTTTTCATTCTATTGATATTTAATGAGTTCTGGACTGGTTCAGTTTAAAAAAATATTGAGCCAAGGATCAATATTTTACTGTTTGGGAGTAAAATGTCACGACCTTGATTGGTACTACAGATGCAGTTTAACAAGAGAGCAACAATGCATATTAAGAAAGAAGAAATAAATTGTTTTAAGGAGCTAAGCAAATAGAGGAGTTTGCATCCCATAAAATAGGACCAGACCAGAGGTGGGTTCTAACTTACCTCACTGTTAGTTCACTTAGCTTCCTCCTGCACCACGTGACATTGCAAAACAGATGGTGACTGCATGCACAGTGCTGTAACTCAGCTTTTGCACATGCTCAGAAGGAATTTTTTGAAAAATTGAAAAAAAAGAGATGGCGGCAGTCACAGACTGGCAATGACTGAACTGGTTTGGTGACATTATTGTGATGTCACCAGTGGGTCAGTACTGCTACAGGCAAACCAATCCGAACTGGGTGGAACTCACCCCTGGACCAAACTCAGAAAAAAATATCTTCCAAAAGGGAACCTGATTTACTAAAGTCTTTGCATCCAAGAATGAATGTTGCTGTTTCAGCTGTGGAAAATACACCACTGCAGGCCCTGGTAACTGTAAATGGCAGGAAGACAAACACATGATAGAGAGGGGGAAATCTGTTCAGTTAAAAAAAACCCTGGCACTAAATCAGTAATTTGTGATTTTACACACAGATAACTGATTGAATGTATAAAGAATTGCTTAAAGTATACAATTATTTATACTTTCTTTAGAAGCTCATCTGAAGTTCCATCATATAAGTGAGTTTTCTTTCTTTCTCTAAAAAGAGTAAGCAACTTTTTCAGCCAAGAGTATCACATTGAAGCCTAGCCAGGAATCAAGCTTTATAGATAGATACACTTGCCTTTATTTGTAGGGCTTGAGGGGCAATTCAAGGTACTACAGTACCTTTGTTATGTCTGTTTAAAAGAAATAAGGGAAATTCACTGATTGGTTGAGACGCGGCTTTGGTTAGAATGCCGCCAAAAATAAACGGTTGTCAGAAATGTTCCCGCATAAAAGAAAAGTATAAATAGGGCAACGGATTAGCCGTTGCCCTTGTTGGGAGTTGATTGTCAAAGAGAGCTGTTCACCCTGTTATGCCTTATCAAATAAACCTGTTGAAGCTGAAGCAGTCTCCGGTGCAGTGATTTAACAGTGGTGACGAGGAGGTCAAACTCCCGCTGAGCAACCATGAGGTCGGTCATGGCTCAAGCTCCCGCTTTCTACAACCCGGATACAGAACCGTGGACGTCTTACATGTCAAAATTCTGTATTTTCTTACAAGAAAGCAATCTCCATGATGCTGAAGACGATAGAAAGTGAGCCATATTTCTCAATTACTGCAGACCAACAATATACAGCTTAGCCTCTATGCTGGTCGACCCAGACACCATACGGTTTGTGGCATGTAACCTGACTATCTGACTAACAACTTTTCTCCAGTTGTTTCTATCTATCTGGTTTGGTCCTATCATAGTAAGTATGTTCTGGGTCCTGTCAATTAAAGATTCAGGCAGTGCACCTACTGTTGCAGTTTCTGCTTTCTGGAATGATCTGCCATCAGAGATTCATATGGGTACCACGTTTATATCATTTAGAAAATTACTGAAGACCTATTTATTCTCACAGGCCTTGATACAGATTTATGGGTATTTGCTTTACTTTGCTTTGTAGGTTTTGGGGGATTGCGGGTTTTTGTTTTGTTTTTTGTTCAGGCTAGTTGTAGGTTGGGTTTTTTAGTTGTAAGCCATAGGATGGATGGCAAGGAGAAGGAGGGGGGGAGGGAGGATGCTTGCTAGTTTCTGGCTCAGCTAAATTGATTTCTAACTGTTAATGGCAATGATCTTGAACCGGACCATTTCTGCATTCCATTCAATCACATTGTTCAAGATAGTTTCTTGCTATCATTAGAAAGATCATCTGGGCTGTAGGAAAGCAAACATAGCAAGAGAGCAAAATAGAACATGAAAGAAGGTAAAAAAATATTCAGAAAAATATCCATAGAAGTTGTATAAAGAACATTCAAAAGAAAAAGAAAGAACAACCTAAAGACTCATTAAGAAAGACATCCCCACTGAAAAATATTTCCAGTACAAATTTTAAACACCAACGAGAATGCAGAACACAGTTGTTGAATTTTCTATCAACTCAGCAACTGAACAGCTGAGCCAGTAAGTAGACAAGACAATTGCTTGCAATCTTGTCTTTGGTGATGAGATGCCTGATATTGCTATTAAAATAATTATACATCGATATAACAATTATATAAAACTGCATCATCTTCCCCCTTCATGGCCACTGTATATTCACCAGAGGCTGAAGTACAGTAGGAGCTGGAAGATATGTTTCTACTCCAAATTATCCATCATGAATTATATTTAGAGAATGCTTCTTCTACAAGTTTAACAGTACAACATATCAATAATAAAGAAGCTAAAAACAAATGGGCTAAAATAGAAATATGGAATTATAAAAATAATAGTCTACAAACACCAGATACCTATAGTTTGATAAGGAAATGTCTGCAAAAAAAACAATTAAGTCCAGAAAACACCAAAGAGCCCCAAAGATGAGTATCTGTCTCACTATTAGATGGGTTACCACCAGCTATAGATTCCTTTCCAAAGGTTAAGTTGATCATCTCTTAAATGGGCTTGACATGTATTGTTAAAAAATATATAAAGTGATGCCACCATTGCCATCATGGTTCTAGATCTTGATTATTCTAGACTTAAGGGGCGTACATAAGTGCACTGGTGTGCCTTTCGTCCCCTGTTCAATTGTCTTTCCTTTTTCTCACTTATCATATATATTTTCTTTCTTTCATATATCCTCTCCTCTAAGTTCACTTCACCCTTATATATATTACTACATGTCTATTTTTCTTCCTATGTATTTGTGTATTGGACAAATCCATAAATAAATAAACAATATAAATGTCAACTTTCATCTATTATTACTACTCAAAAAAATTATTGCAGCATCTTTATATAAATGTTTGTTGCAATTACAGTTAGGATACCATAGAGGAGAGGTCTTCAAACTTGGTCCCTCGAAGACTAGTGGACTTCAACTCCCAGAATTCTTGGAGTTGAAGTCCATCAGTCTTAAAGGGCCAGTGTTTGGGGACTCCTGCCATAGAGCATAGGTATCCTTTTGCGAAGCTGGGATGGGTGTGGCCTGCAGGTGATGCATCCAGTCCAGGGACCACCAGATTGACACTCCTGTGAGGAACCTTAAGCAATATTATTCATATTGCTTATTAGGAATAGATGTGTTGGTTTAATGCTAACACAATTATCTGATTGTGCCATGAAAAAAGTTAAAAGAACAAAGGAGTGGCCATCAGCAACCACTGGGAATATAGGAGATTTGAAAAAGAAGTGAGCAAATGAGGAAAATCAGTCATAGAGTACTAAATGGATAGAATCTACATCCTTGAGACAAACATTACATTTATATGGAATTGACATTTAACTTTTTAATAGAGAAATCAAATTGTTTTGAAGTTGTCAAGCAGAAAAAATATTGTTCCAAGAATGAAATGTCTTTTTTTCCCTTTCTTTTGAGTTCATAATAAAAGCAGAGTTTTTTCCCACCTGTATTTGTATTCATGGAACAGTAAGGTTAATTTTAACTAACAGTGGTATTCCATTTTTAATTCATAGATTAGAAAAACAATTAAATGGTGTTCTTTTTCATAGAGCAGTATGCTGTGGCTTAAAAATATCCACTGTCTCACATTATAATACAAATGCAAGAAGGTCAAGTGCAAAAATGAAAGGTCAAAACTATGTCTTTAAACTATTAAAAGTAGTTTTCTTTTTGTTATTATTTCAACATCTTTAAAAAGCACAAGAATGTCTTATTATTTGTAGCATAGGAAATAATAAAAATATTTTTGTTATTAAAATATTAATTATTCAAACATAAAAGATTATTATAATGACATTTACAGTTAGATGCTGATGATGCTGATGAAGAAGATGATATTGATGATGAAAGTTGATGAACCATTTATACTAAATTGCAATCAAAAGAGCTTGGGGAAAATTCCTTTGTGTGAATGAATTAATATTTGTTCAGGAAGAGTGTAGTGGGTTTTGTTGAATAGGAAGTTACTAGGAAAATTTTCACTATCTGTCCTGTAGATTACCTCATTTTTTTCTAGAGTATAAAAATAAGATTCCAATAGAAAAGGAAATGAGAGATGAGAGAGGAGATAGTTGAAGCAGTGGAAGTGATGTGTCAGTGCCTGAAGGCTGTTAGAGTCTGAATGGGTGTCAATAGGCTCAAGCTCAACCCTGACAAGATGGAGTGGCTGTGGGTTTTGCCTCCCAAGGACAATTCCATCTGTCCATCCATTACCCTGGGGAGGGAATTATTGACCCCCTTGGAGAAGGTCTGCAACTTGGGCATCCTCCTCAATCCACAGCTAACATTAGAGAACCATCTTTCAGCTTTGGCAAGAGGGCGTTTGCCCAGGTTCACCTGGTACACTAGTTGCAGCCCTATTTGGACAGGGAGTCTCTGCTCACAGTCACTCATGCCCTCATCACCTCAAGGTTTGACTACTGCAATACTCTCTACATTTCGCTACCTCTAAAAAGTGTTCGTAAACTTCAGATCGTGTAGAATGCAGCTGCAAGAGCTGTCATGGGCTTTCTCAGATATGCCCATGTTTCATCAACACTCCGCGGCTTACATTGGCTGCCAATCAGTTTCTGGTCACAATTCAAAGTACTGGTAATGACCTATAAAGCCCTACATGGCATTAGACCAGAGTACCTTTGAATGAATGAATGAATGAATGAATGAATGAATGAATGAATGAATGAATGAACGAATGAATGAATGAATGACAAAGGCCTCAACAGTTCTTCAACAAGTCCTTTCAGCATACATGGGTGTATCTCCTCAGGACTGGAGACTTAGTATCCAATATAATTAGCTGGAAGACCCTTTCCCATATATTTATTGAGCTCTTCCCTGTACAGCTTTGTTGATTTTCAGTCTGTGCTATAGAATCACCTTTTATTTTGATGAGAATTCTGGAGGAAAATTGAGTTTCTTTCCTTTTTCTTGATCACTTATTAAGATTTCTCCACTTGATCACCACTTGCATTCTCTTCCTCTTTCTGTTGACATATTTGAAGGCATCTTGTTTTCTCTAGATTTGCTTACCTTGCTAGCGTTAGAAATTGTTGCAAAAAAAAAATAGAAAAGAAAAAATAAGAATAAAGAAAAAGTAAATAATTATATAAAGAAATGCCTTTCCCCTTCATCACAAGAAGTGTAAATAGTTTTAATAACTTACCATATTTTCAAAGCAGTGCTGAAAACATTTGCAAATTGAGAAGCAGAATACAATTTTCAAATATGTTGAAGGATTTATTGTTCAAGAATTATTATCTAATTTAGTAATGGACATTTTCATAAATAGGAGTTTTTCCAATTCTCAAAAAATCAACTACAACAACCTTGTAATCAGAACACATATAGAATTTTAGGTAAACAAATCTAGAAATGTGTTGTAATTGCTCTTTGATATCAGTTTAACTACATCTATTCTGAATAGGACAGAATATTTTGACTGCAAACCAGCAAAGTGTGCAGTTTTGGTGGTAGAAGAAAGAACTCATATTTCCCAGGAACAAATACACAACTTAAAATGCAGTTTTCCACAATGAAATCCTGACCTGGCATGTGTAACTGAAACCTGGCTGGGCCCGGAGGGAGGAGTTCCTCTCTCGGAAATCTGCCCAGCTGGGTTTCAGATATGGCATCAACCTCGACCCCAGGGAAGGGGGGGAGGAGTGGCTATTGTAGCCAGGGAGAGCCTTGGCCTGCGTGGGCTCGTTGCTCCAGAGATTGCGGGTTGCGAGTCCCTCCTTGTGAAGTTGGACTTAGGGGTTCAGGTGGGCTTGTTTCTCACGTACCTGCCTCCCAGCTGCATGTCAAAAGCCCTGCCTGTGCTGCTCGAGGAGGTAGCCGGGCTGGCGGTGGAGTTCCCCAGACTTATTGTTCTGGGGGACTTCAACCTGCCATCGCTCGGCGAAACCTCTGGGTTGGCACAGGAGTTCATGGCCACCATGACAGCCATGGACCTGACTCAAGTAGTACAGGGTCCGACTCACGAGGGAGGGCACGCACCTGACATGGTATTCCTTTCCGAGCAATTGAGTAATGGTCTGAGACTAAGGGGCTTAGAAGTGTTGCCTTTGTCATGGTCAGACCATTTCCTACTACGGCTTGACTTCCTGGCTCCAATCCTTCCCCGCAGGGAGGCGGAACCAATTAAGATGTTCCGCCCCAGACGCCTGATGGACCCAGAGGGCTTTCAGACGGCGCTTGGGGTTATTCCAGAGGCACTCATCCACAGTTCGGCGGAGTCTCTTGCGGAGGCCTGGAACAAGGCTGCAGCGGAGGCTCTTGACCGGATTGCGCCTTTGCGACCTCTCCGTGGCGCTAGACCCCGTAGAGCTCCATGGTTCAACGAGGAGCTCTGGGAGTTGAAACGCCAGAAGAGACGTCTAGAGAAGCGATGGAGGAAGAGTAGGTCTGAATCTGATCGAACACTTGTAAGAGCTTTTATTAAGACTTACAAAGTGGCGCTCAAGGCGGCAAGATGCGCGTACCATGCCGCCTTGATTGCATCAGCGGAATCCCGCCCGGCCGCTCTGTTTAGGGTGACCCGCTCCCTTCTTAACCAGGGGGGAGTTGGGGAGCCCTTGCAGAGCAGTGCCGAGGATTTTAACACGTTTTTCGCTGATAAAATCGCCCAGATCCGGGCTGACCTCGACTCCAATTGGAAAACAGAGTTGACTGACAACGAGTCAGTCGAGGTGACTGGGGCACGTACTTGTCCACCCGTCTGGGAAGAGTTTGATCTGGTGACACCTGATGAAGTGGACAAGGCCATTGGAGCTGTGAGTTCCGCCACCTGCTTACTGGATCCGTGTCCCTCCTGGCTGATCTCGGCCAGCAGGGAGGTGACACGGAGCTGGGTCCAGGAGATTACCAACGCTTCCTTGGGGAGGGGAGTTTTTCCATCACTCTATAAAGAAGCGCTCGTGCGCCCCCTCCTCAAGAAGCCTTCCCTGGACCCAGCCGTACTTAACAACTATCGTCCAGTCTCCAACCTTCCCTTTATGGGGAAGGTTGTCGAGAAGGTGGTGGCACTCCAGCTCCAACGGTCCTTGGAAGAAGCTGATTATCTAGGTCCCCAGCAGTCGGGTTTCAGGCCCGGTTACAGCACGGAAACTGCTTTGGTCGCGTTGATGGATGATCTCTGGCGGGCCCGGGACAGGGGTTTATCCTCTGTCCTGGTGCTTCTTGACCTCTCAGCGGCTTTCGATACCATCGACCATGGTATCCTTCTGCACCGGCTGGAGGGGTTGGGGGTGGGAGGCACTGTTCTCCAGTGGTTCTCCTCCTACCTCTCCGGTCGGTCACAGTCGGTGTTAGTGGGGGGTCAGAGGTCGACTCCGAGGTTTCTCCCTTGTGGGGTGCCTCAGGGGTTGGTCCTCTCCCCCCTGCTATTTAATATCTACATGAAACCGCTGGGTGAGATCATCCAAGGGCATGGGGTGAGGTATCATCAGTACGCTGATGATACCCAGCTTTACATCTCCACCCCATGTCCAGTCAATGAAGCAGTGGAAGTGATGTGCCGGTGTCTGGAGGCTGTTGGGGCCTGGATGGGTGTCAACAGACTCAAACTCAACCCGGATAAGACGGAGTGGCTGTGGGTTTTGCCTCCCAAGGACAATTCCATCTGTCCGTCCATTACCCTGGGGGGGGAATCCTTGACCCCCTCAGAGAGGGTCCGCAACTTGGGCATCCTCCTCGATCCACAGCTCACATTAGAGAACCATCTTTCAGCTGTGGCGAGGGGGGCGTTTGCCCAGGTTCGCCTGGTGCACCAGTTGCGGCCCTATCTGGACCGGGACTCATTGCTCACAGTCACTCATGCCCTCATCACCTCGAGGTTCGACTACTGTAATGCTCTCTACATGGGGCTACCTTTGAAAAGTGTTCGGAAACTTCAGATCGTGCAGAATGCAGCTGCGAGAGCAGTCATGGGCCTACCTAGGTATGCCCATGTTTCAACATCACTCCGCAGCTTGCATTGGCTGCCGATCAATTTCCGGTCACAATTCAAAGTGTTGGTCATGACCTTTAAAGCCCTTCATGGCACTGGACCAGAATATCTCCGAGACCGCCTTCTACCGCACGAATCCCAGCGACCAATTAGGTCCTACAGAGTGGGCCTTCTCCGGGTCCCGTCAACTAAACAATGTCGGTTGGCGGGCCCCAGGGGAAGAGCCTTCTCTGTGGCGGCCCCGACTCTCTGGAACCAACTCCCCCCAGAGATTAGAACTGCCCCTACTCTCCCTGCCTTCCGTAAACTTCTTAAAACCCACCTCTGTCGTCAGGCATGGGGGAACTGAAACACCTCCCCCGGGCATGCACATTTTATGTATGGGATGTTTGAGTGTATGCTTGTTAACAAAACGGGGTTCTTTTAAATGTTTTAAATTATATTTGGATTTGTTACAAACTGTTATGTTATGCTGTGAGCCGCCCCGAGTCTGCGGAGAGGGGCGGCATACAAATCTAAATAAATAAATAAATAAATAAATAAATAAATAAATAAATAAATATAGTTACTTAACTACTATTGCACACAGAGAACAAAGACTTCATTATATTTACAACTTCAAAGGATTATTATTATCTTGTGCTGCTTGAGTCAATAAATAATGTTGCAAATCTGTTCTGAGGGGTGCCTTGAATTTTAAAGGTGATAGAATGGAAAATACTTTTGAAAATTTTCTCCAAGGAAAAGAAGGGACATGCTTAAAACCAAGAGCCCTTTTGACTAATTAGGCTCAATTGGTGATAATGAATCCTACCTGTGGGCTTTTGGAGCCAAGGAACAGAAAAATTCCTCCTTTAAAATGAAATCTGAGTTTAAAAATTTGAACTTGAGATATTTGGTTATTGTATTGAAAATTAACATGAATGGGAATGAGATAAGACAAGAGTCCAAAGAAAAAGTGGTTTAACTCTTTGTAGAACCAGGTATACATGCAAATAGTGACCATTTGATTGACATTTGTCTGAAAAAGATCCATTTGTATCAATTATTTATATCTTCACATGGCAAAGACTGAAATAAAACTGAAATAATGATTGATTTTATTGTTTTTGGTGAAATATTGAGACAACTAACAAAGATATGAGAATGATGGAACGATTTCCCCATATTTGGGAACTGAAATAAAAGAAAGGAATGAAAGTTAGTAATGTAAAAATAGAATGATTGAAGGGGGAAATTGTAGTCTTATACAAAAAAATTAATTAAAAGATATATTACTCTTTTTCTAAATCAGTAGTGAACCAAAGGAAAGAGCACATCAAAGTTACTTGGAACACATTGAATAGAGTTGTGTGTGATGTTTCCCTTAAAGAGAAATATGAAAAGGGATGCTTAATGGAGTGAGGGAATGAAGAAATAAAAGAAGCTATGGATGAGAAAAAGTCAAGTAACAGAATTATTGCTTTAAAATATCAGAACTACAATTTTTTTTCTGGATAGAGCATATATAGACAAAACGATAGAGTAAAATCAAAAGCAGTTAAGAGTAAGAGAGGTTAGTTAGAATTGCAGAAAATTCAATTGCAACAGCCTGCCTTCCATTAAGGATTGTATACTGTAAAGGTCAGAAAGGAGACTGAGAAATTATCTACAGACCCTTCACATCCTGGACTTAAACTGTATCAATTCCTCCACTCAGGATGCCAATATAGGGCATTGCATGCCAAAACAAGTAGGCAAGAATAGTTTTTTCCATCATGCCATCACTCTGCTGAACACCTAATACCCACAGTATTATTTTATGTCTAAGTTTATTATCCTTCTTAGATTCACCATTACTCTCTCTTGTTGGTATCATATTATGATTATTATTAGTCTTTTATTTTTCATATACATGGATATCTTCTGCATAACAGACAAAAGCCTCGTGAGTCTAATCATACTTGGCCAAATAAAGTGTTATATTCTATTCTTTTTCAATTAAGCAGAATTGCTAGATTTAAACTAAAACGTGATTCAAGATAAAACATACAACTTCCATTACTGGCTATAATTGTTTCAATTAGGCCATTGAATGACTATGGTAAAATGAATGAAATTATATGCTTTTAAAAAAATAATAAACAATTCTTTTAATTTTCTAGAATTATTGCCATATTCATTCTGCAATGATATATAGTTTATATGAATAAAAATTAATTTCAAATACAGTGTTGCGATTTTGGAATCATAACAAAAGTTGACTGTTTTTATTAGTTATAGTTGGAAAATAGGGACTATTTTCCCTGAAGCTAATCAAGACAATAGAAATTTACATTATACCAAGTTCTAAATCTTAGACAATAGATTTTAGCAAGAAATAAAAAAGGCTCCTCTTGTTTTAATTTCATCATTATGAAATAACTCCTATCTACTAATATTACTTGAATTGCTCTCAAGTTGCCAACTCAGAAAGAACCCAGCAGGAACTATTAAAAGCAGACAGTTAAAAGACTGTTTATCTTTTCTTACCTTTCCTTTCCTAACAATGCCACTTTATATCATATTTTAGTGTTTTTAGTTATGGAAGCCTTTTCCCATTAAGAAGGGAGGCTTCACAAAATCATAAACACAAATTTAGCTCTCTCATTTTTAAGATGTAGAAATAATTCACGTCTTCATTAGTTGCTTTATCCATATTGTATTTACATTTTTTTTTACACTTAAGCTATTTTAATATAAACAAATGTAATCTAGCAACCAGCTGCGGAAACAGAGACAGATATCAGTTCAATAAATGGGACAAATTATAATGTAATAAAAGCTGAATAGAACACTAAAAAAGCATGCCTGTTTGATAACAAAGAAAGGAACATCGTCTTAGAAGAAGACAGTGTCACAATTGTGACATCACAAATAATGTCCTCTGTTATGCCAGTTTGTACTATTTTTAATTGTACAATAGGTTGCAAAGCCCAGCTTCTGAGATATTATATGACCACATTGACATGTCCTTTTCGTTTTCCTAGGAACACAATGAAAGTTGTTTGCCTCTGTCTTCGTCTGGGAAGTTTTCATACAGTTTCACAGTCTACCTTGGAGCACTGGTGATATTCAGTCCCATCTTCAGCCCTGCAATGGAAATAGCCAAGTTTCAGGATGTTTAGAGTTTTATATAGCTCCTTCTACATTTAACTAACTCTGTAAACAAGCTAATAGTCAATACAATTTGAATAAGGCCATGATCAATAAATGACACCATAGAAAAATATTGTGGCGTTTCTTTAGCAGTATATCCTAGTAGTTAAAACTTTTGGAAACTTTTCAAAGGAAGATTCATATAGAATATATTATTTAATCTATCTGGAAATAGGTTTACTGTACATTTGTGAAAGTATTCTTCATTGAATTCAGTTTATCTCCAAAACCGAATAAGTAGCAATGTCTTTATTTAGCAGATTTAGTTTTCATTTAATCATATTTAAAATTTATTGCAAAGCATAAATCTGTGTAAATGGCATCAAACTGTACAGCAATCATAGAAATATTAATAATTCTTCAAATCCAAGATGCCTTTGTTAGGGGGGCAGTTTGGCATGCGTCATGTAGAACAAAGCAAAATTTTAATAGATTTTTTAAAATGTTTGTATCTTTTTAACAAAGCAAATCTTCTGAACAAATTACCCACCTCTAAAATAATGTTTATTGGTTTTTATATTGAAAATCTAGGCACTAAACCTCAAGTTGACTCCAAGGAAATTAAATTTCTGCAAAATTTCAAATTAAATTCCAGATGCTTACACATTGGTGGAATTGAACAGAGATGCAAGACAAAATTATTTTTGAAAAAAAAAAATTTGTAGATGATTGCTGTTGGTTTTGGAACATCCTTTAAAGCAGAGGTGTCAAACTCAATTTCATTAAAGGCCACATAAATGACTGGGAGGGAGGGAAGCATGGCAGGGGTCCCTGAGGTCTGTTTTCAGTGACAGAGGGCTGATAGAGGCTGCTGTTGCTGAAAATACTGCACGGGGGCACATGCAGCCTACCCCAAGCTCCATTTTCACTGGCAGAAGCACTGTGGGTTGGTCCTTTGCTGTTTCCAGGTGGGCCCTGTGGGTCGGATCTAAGCACTTCAGAGGCTGCATGCAGCCTCTGGGCCTTAATTTTGACACCCCTGCTTTAAATGAATTAAACATCCCAATGACCAATCAGATTCCACAGAATTGGCCTTCTCCAGGTCCTGTCAGCCAAATAATGTCAGCTGGCAGAGTCATGGTGGGAAGGTCCTTCTCTGTGGGGGCTCCAGCACTCTGGAACCAGATTCTCCTGGACATTCGCATGCCCCCCACTCTCCTGGCCTTCCAAAAGGCCCTAAAAACAAGGCTTTGCCAGCAGGCCTAGGCCTATTGATGAATGAATGATAGATGAATGTTTTTATTGTGGGTGTTTTAACTTGTTGTTTGCTGCCCTGAATCCATGAGGAGAAGGCTGGTATACAAATGTGAACAAATAAATAAAACAATAACATAAAGGTGGAAGAAATTAGAACTGTCTTTGTAGGAGAGAATCTCTGTGATAAAAATGAATGTCTTACCTAGAATGATATTTTTGTTCCAGATAATGCTGTTTTGACAACTGATGTAGTATTGAACGAGTCACAGAAGGATACATCTACATTTTTATGGCAGGAAAAACCATGACAAAGTAAAATTAAATCAAGAGAAGAACTGGTGTCAGAGGGATATAATTGTCAATAGCTCTCCTTAGTTTTAAGTTGCTTGTCTCCTTGATCAGTTTCCACCCATTATT
Organism: Erythrolamprus reginae; assembly: GCF_031021105.1. Lineage (NCBI taxonomy): Eukaryota > Metazoa > Chordata > Lepidosauria > Squamata > Dipsadidae > Erythrolamprus > Erythrolamprus reginae. The sequence goes on along the minus strand of NC_091952.1, from coordinate 214,032,617 downwards.
TCTTGCCCTACCCTCAGATGCTTTGGATAATGGCTTCACTCCCTCTTGTTTGTGCAGCCCCTGCAATCTTGGAATATTGCTATCATGTGTCTCCTAGTCCTTCTTTTCATTAAATTAGATATGCCCAGTTCCTCATATGTTTTAGCCCTTCAGTTCCTTAATCATCTCTGTTGCTCTTCTCTGCACTCTTTCTAGAGTCTCAACATCTTTTTACATTGTGGTGACCAAACTGAATGCAGTATTCCAAGTGTGGCCTTACCAAGGCATTATAAAGTGCTGTTAACACTTTGTGTGAACTTGATTCTACGTATCCCTCTGTTTATGCAGCTTGCAACTGTGTTGGCTTTTTTGGCAGCTGCTGCAGACTGCTGGCTCATATTTAAATGGTTGTCCACTAGGACTCCAAGATCCCTCTCACAGTTACTATTATTGAACAAGGTACCTGTGCATTTTGTTTTTCTTGCCTAAATGTAGAATCTTATTTTTTTCATCATTGAATTTCATTTTTTTTAGATTAGAGTCCAATGTTAAAGTCTGTCAAAATCCTTCTGTATCTTAAGTCTATCTTCTGGAGAAATGGCTATTCCTACCAGCTTAGTGTCATCTGAAAATTTGATGAATTCCCTATCTATTCCCTCATCCAAGTCATTGATGAAGATGTTGAAGAGTACTGGGCCTAAAACATAGCCTTGGGATACACCACTGCATATTTTCTTCCATTTAGATGAGTGTGATTAGTCAGCCAATTATGAATCCACCTGGTGGTGCTGTCTAACCCACATTTTTCTACTTTATCTAATAGTAGGTTATGATCTACTTTATCAAATGCCTTACTGAAGTCCAAGTAAATTATATTGACAGCATTCCTCTGGTCCACTAATGCAATAAGATTAGTCTGGCATGATCTGTTTTTGACAAACCCATGTTGGCTTTGGTTATTACTTTGTTTGCTTCTAGGTGTTAATTGATTCACTGATTTCATTATATTTTTCCATGCAAGGTCTACATCTATAAACAATCTACTCATAAGTAGCAAGTGAAATCAAGTTTCAATTCATTGAGTAAATGGAGCCATATATTTTCTAATTGTTATTATTTATTAAATTTATATGCCACCACTCTCCAAAGACTCAAAGACAAATGTTGCGCTATCAGTCTTTTAACTATTTTAAAGACCCAGAGATTGGTATTTTTTTGTTTTTTGCTTCGCTGTCAGAAGCAGTCAACAGTAACACTGGCCTCTGACACTGGGAGGATTCACCCACATTCACCCACATTCACCCACAGTCCTTGGGGCAGGAGCTGGCCCAGAGCCAACCACAACATTATTAAGTTGGAAAGAAATAAAATAATAAAAATGTTTGGTGTATGTGTAAAAAAGCTAGAAAATTCTGGATTCAAGTACACCACTGATTGAGTTGATCTAAAAAATTAGCACTAGCAATAGCACCCAGACTTATATACTGCCCTGTAGTGCTTACAGCATTGCCTGAGTGGTTTTCAAAGTCAGTATATTTACCTCAATTATATGGGTACTCATTTTACTAACCTTGGTAGGATGGAAAGCCCATCTGGATTGAACATTAGCATTGCATGTGGGCAATGTTAGCTTGCAACACTATATTCTAACCACTGTGCCTCCAGATATTTCTTTTTTGGAACTGGTGGACAAACAGCTGCAAAAAAAGTCATAGAAATTTGACGGGGGTGGTGGGGTTGAATGACAATGCAGTGAAATTACTGTATGCAGAAAGATAGAAACATTAGGTGAAATGGTTAATGAAGATGATAGAACTTACTAAATTGATTTCATTGATTATAGAAAAGGTAGTATCTATGTTTATTACTGACTGGAAATTCCTTGTATATCTTTTGCATGAAAGAGAAAAAATAAATTTCTTATTTATCATTTGGATAATTGAACATAATAGATAAAAAAAGAAAAGAGGTTTGATGAACTGTAGAATAAGAAGTAAATGTAAAAAAGAACAGAAGCTAGAAAATATCCTACACTTTGATGTTATGCTGAGATTGATTATTAAAATTATTTTTATACTCTATTCATTACAAAATTTCACAAAATTACAGAACATGACATTTATGCCATTTAAAAAAATATTAATTAAATTTAATGTTAAGGTTATATAGCCAATTATTGGATGTTGTCTTTACTGCAAGGAGGACCAGGAATAAGCTGTCATTGGAATTCTATATTAAGAAGGAAGATCTTAGAACCAAACAAATACAGTTAGAGATATTTAAAGTTTGGAATTAATTCGTTCAACTGTAACACTTATTTTTAATATGTGAAGAGGCCTTTTGATCTGAATTTCTTAATTATTACCGAAGTGTTTGACAAACACATGTTTTAAATTTCCACCTACAGAAATTTTATTTTCCAATTTTCAGAACAGATGCTGAAATGAAGGAAGCAGTCTTAGAATATATTTAGGGATTCATTTCTCTGGAACATTCTGGTTGCTGAAATCGACATGGCTTTGGAAAATAGAACCAGAAATACATTGACAAAAAATAAGTTGACTCCTCAGCAATGAAAAACAAAAGTTACCTTTGTTTAAATGGTAAGGGTATAAAAAAAACATAGAAACATAGAAACATAGAAGTCTGACGGCAGAAAAAGACCTCATGGTCCATCTAGTCTGCCCTTATACTATTTTCTGTATTTTATCTTAGGATGGATATATGTTTATCCCAGGCATGTTTAAATTCAGTTACTGTGGATTTATCTACCACGTCTGCTGGAAGTTTGTTCCAAGGATCTACTACTCTTTCAGTAAAATAATATTTTCTCATGTTGCTTTTGATCTTTCCCCCAACTAACTTCAGATTGTGTCCCCTTGTCCTTGTGTTCACTTTCCTATTAAAAACACTTCCCTCCTGGACCTTATTTAACCCTTTAATATATTTAAATGTTTCGATCATGTCCCCCCTTTTCCTTCTGTCCTCCAGACTATACAGATTGAGTTCATTAAGTCTTTCCTGATACGTTTTATGCTTAAGACCTTCCACCATTCTTGTAGCCCGTCTTTGGACCCATTCAATTTTGTCAATATCTTTTTGTAGGTGAGGTCTCCAGAACTGAACACAGTATTCCAAATGTGGTCTCACCAGCATTCTATATAGCGGGATCATAATCTCCCTCTTCCTGCTTGTTATACCTCTAGCTATGCAGCCAAGCATCCTACTTGCTTTCCCTACCGCCTGACTGCACTGTTCACCCATTTTGAGACTGTCAGAAATCACTACCCCAAATCCTTTTCTTCTGAAGTATTTGCTAACACAGAACTGCCGATACAATACTCAGATTTAGGATTCCTTTTCCCCAAGTGCATTATTTTACATTTGGAAACATTAAACTGCAGTTTCCATTGCTTTGACCATTTATCTAGTAAAGCTAAATCATTTACCATATTACAGACGCCGCCAGGAATATCAACCCTATTGCACACTTTAGAGTCATCTGTGCCACTAATGCTTTGAGGATTTGTTATTAAAAAGACACCATATTTCTTATTCTTATTCTTTTGCCCAAACAACAAGGGCCACTATAAATGCACATACCAAAATACTGCAGGTTCAGAAACAAAAAACCATAATGGGTTCCACAGCAAGATTCACAATGTATGGCTCAATTACAATTTGAGCAGAAAGGAGTGGTTCCTTCAATCAAATGGAAGGGAATCACTGGACAGAGATCCTACCTACTCCTGCAACACCTTTTTTTCTTCCATATGTTGTAAGAGAGCAATTTATACCCAAACTTCCTAGCTAAAAAAAATTGTCTATCCATCTCAACACAAAAGCAGGATAAATCAATAGATTATCATAGATTTTCATTTTTCATTCAGCTTGATACCGATATTTTTCATCATAAAGTCATAAAGATAATTTTCTTCATATTCTTTTATGTACTAGAAAAATGAACTCGGATCTTTGACATTGTAGATGGACATAGCATTAGTCTTTAAAAATTAAAACAAATCTATCTTCTAAAGCAACTTCTGGAATTTCTACTTGGTGCTTACTTGAATTTATTATTTTAGTAATATGGATAACAGAAGACCATTACTCTATCAGCTTCCTGACAGCTTTGCAAATATTTGAAGAAACTATTGTATCACCTTTTTTTTAAACAAAACTGCTTCAAACTTTTCATGGAGCAGGTCTTCAGTATGATCAGATATTTGATGTGCTGTTGAGAATTTCATAAAGCTGTTAGATGAGGCTCATGGAAGCTCAAAATTAAATTAGTATTTTAAAATATTTTTAAAGATAGAATATATAAATGTAACTATCTGTAAAGAAAAGAATAAGATTAAAAATGAAATCTAATTCATGCTAGCATAAATTACTTGTAGGGTTGTCCTTTTTTTCTTATGTCATATCCATAATTTTATTTTTTGATAATTTCATACTCTTTTCTGTGTTTTTCATAATATTGTTTGCAATAAAAAGGAATAGTGTTGAGTGCTATAACAGAAATTACTAAATCTCAATGATGTCAACATTCACACATAAGATTAATTTTCTTATAAATACACATTTTTCATGATAAATCTGTAAAACCCTGAATATTCAGGTTGATTTTTTTAAAAAAAAACATATTAAGTGGGATACTTCGTTATTGCTGGGTTGGTTGGTTTCTTGGTTTTCACAGTTTTTTTATTCCAGTTTTTTTATTCCAGTTTTTTTATTCCACTTTCAGGACTAATATTTATTTTTTTAACCCTGATTATCCAGAATAAAATACTGATAGTATAAGTTCTGACCATAATACAAAAATGATACAATTATTTGTCATTATGGATGTGTTAAACTAATTTATGCAACTTAGTTTTGGTTAGACTTTGTATCTAGAGATTCAAGTTTAAATTTGCTCTATATTCATTAATTTCTCCATATTCTACAGAAATTGCATACCTGATTTTGCCCACTAAAATGCATCTATTATAAATTTATTTTCGTCAATTTTATTCCATCCACACACAAAAAAGGATGTTATAACCTGTTTTTAAACCTAAGATTAGAGTTTCTTGTCATTCAGTTTATTTTAAATGTTTGGAAAATGTGATCTAATTGTTTCATAATTAAAATCAAAATAATCTCTAAGTTAGGCAGTTTGCAATAATCATGTTTTCATTGTTCCTTCTTCAGTAGCAGTCAGATCACCTGCTCTTCAGATAAACTTAAATGATTTTTTTGTTTATGCATCTGAAAACATAATAATATTTAGAAACTAAAGAAAGTGAAGTCTATGTTCAAATGCATTATTTATATAATTATCATGTAATTAAAGTAATTACAGATTGTTGGAATAAGCCTCTATATCTTGAGAGGATATAATGATGCTAATCTCAAAAAAGAACATACAAAGTTAAGGATGTTGTCATTTTAGGAAAGAATAACCCACACCCCCCAAAAAAAATACTGACAATTATTTTTTTAATGGAAAATAAAAAGCCATTATGGAAATGTGTGTGGGGTTTTTTTGTTCAGATGAATTAATTTCAAATTGATTTAACTATGATGAAAGGCTTTTCATGTTTATGATTTGAACAATTTCAATAATTACTAATAGTCCCATGATTATTATTTTGGGGGGGGAGGTGACACTAACTGCTGTTCCCACACCCATTATGACTTCTGGTAGGTTTCTTAAGGCAGACAGGTGGTGCAATTTTAGGCATTCTTCTAAGTCACAAATACATTTGCATTACACTTATTTCTGGTTAAGTAAATATAGGACTGATTCTTCAGTTTTATCGATGTGACCAGTAGTCATATTGATAAAACAGGACCTCATAAATCGGATGGAAAAACAAGGTAGTTTCTTGTAATGATGGAGTCAGAGAGGGATGGTTTAGCCATGTTTCGTAGACAAAAATAATGTCGAAGGTGTTGGTGTTAAATAGGAGGAGGAATTTGGGCATTTTGTTAACTGTGCTTCTTGCATTGGTTACTTTGCATTTGAGATTAGTATTGGATTGGATTGAGAAAGTAAGGGGTGCGCTTACCTAGTCTTGTTTGGTGGTGTGTGGGTTGTTGTTTTGTTCTTGGAGGATGATGGTTTGGATGTTTTGAGATGGATTGCAGGTCTTGGTTTTGATGTGGTTGGCATGGTAATCAATGTATAAGTTTGTTTCTCCTAGATCTAGTCATCTTTTCAGTTCTTCATGGAGTTCACAAGAGCGGATGCATTGTAGCAGAGATAGATCTGTTCTATATCTACATTTTCTGTGTTTGGTATTGTTTCTGACAATGGAGTTTAAAGCATGGGTAAATTTCTGTTTGCTGGGCTTGTTTTTACAAACCACTCTGCAGAATCGGGGAGCCACCAAGCCATAGTTATTCTTGGGTTTGGGGTCATCTCTAGAAACTTTGATGATTTCATCAGGAGTAATGGTTTGTGTGTATTGGCTGCTGCTGATGTTGTGTACTTTCGTGATGTCAGCCTCATTGTTTTCTTCTAGTCCAAATAGTATTGCATTATGATGTTTTTGCTTGTGGTCAATGGTGTCTTTGACTATAATGGAGATGTTAGTGGTTGAGTTGGTAGGTCCTTTTGGTTGGGGTTTAGGTAATGTTTGAAGTGGTGGTTGTTGAGTGGTACTCGGTATTTGGTTGGTTGGGTTTGCATTTTTGTGTGCTTGGATTTTTAGGTATGGTTCCAGGTATGCCAGTAGTCGTGTTTCTAATTTTGTTTCAATGGTTTCTATGGTTGTTTGTTGACTCTTTGTGGTTGCTTTTAAGTTAGTGATGGTAAACCTATGGCATGAGTGCCACAGGTAGCACGCAGAGCCATATCGGCTGGCATACGAGCCATTTATTTATTTATTTTATTTTTATTTATTTATTTATTTTGTCCAATACACAATGAGGGTTTTAGTGGGTATATATCTATATACACATAGTAAAATACATGATGAAGGTTATAGAGGAGATACTCATAGTAAAATACAGTGATCCCTCTATTATCGCGAGGGTTCCGTTCCAAGACCCCTCGCGATAATCGATTTTTCGCGATGTAGGGTTGCGGAAGTAAAAACACCATCTGCGCATGCACGCCCTTTTTTTCTATGGCCGTGCATGCGTAGATGGTGGAGTTTGCGTTCCCCGCCGCCCACGCAAAGGGGAAACCCCGATTCGGCTCCTCGCTGCTGCTGCGCTACCGAGCAGATCAGCTGCTGGGCGGCCGAAGGAACCTTCCCTGGGTCTTTCCCCTCTTGCTGGCGGGCGGGCGAGTGGTGGGCATCAGCGAGGAGCCGGGGTTTCCCCTTTGCGTGGGCGGCCGGGAAGACCCAGGTTGGGGGTTCGGGGGGGTGCTGGGAAGCCCCCCAGGCCGGCTGCGACCTTTTAAAACAGCCGTGCCGCTTCCCAGCTGAGTCCTGAAGCCAAATGCGGAAGTTCGCCTTTGGCGTTTGGCTTCAGGACTCAGCTGGGAAGCGGCGCGGCTGTTTTAAAGGGTCGCAGCCGGCCTGGGGGGCTTCCAAGCACCCCCCTGAACCCAGGTTGGGGGTTCGGGGGGGTGCTGGGAAGCCCCCCAGGCTGGCTGCGACCTTTTAAAACAGCCGCGCCGCTTCCCAGCTGAGTCCTGAAGCCAAACGCGGAAGTGGGGTTTTTTTTAATTATTATTTTTTAATTAATATTTTTTAAAAAATCACGATATAGCGTTTCGCGAAGATCGAGATCGCGAAACTCGAGGGATCACTGTATATCTAAGAAATAATAGAAAAGAAGGTATAGTAATAGAAAATAGAAGAATAGAATAGAAGATTAGAAAAAGAGATATAGGAATAGAAGAAAGGTATAGGAGATATAGGAGAGCAATAGGACAGGGGACGGAAGGCACTCTAGTGCACTTGTACTCGCCCCTTACTGACCTCTTAGGAATCTGGATAGGTCAACCGTAGATAATCTAAGGGTAAAGTGTTGGGGGTTTGGGGATGACACTATAGAGTCTGGTAATGAGTTCCACGCTTCGACAACACGGTTACTGAAGTCATATTTTTTACAGTCAAGTTTGGAGCGGTTAATATTAAGTTTAAATCTGTTGTGTGCTCTTGTGTTGTTGTGGTTGAAGCTGAAGTAGTTGCCGACAGGCAGGACGTTGCAGCATATGATCTTGTGGGCAATACTTAGATCTTGTTTAAGGCGTCTTAGTTTTAAACTTTCTAGGCCCAGGATTGAAAGTCTAGTCTCTTAGGGTATTCTGTTTCGAGTGGAGGAGTGAAGGGCTCTTCTGGTGAAGTATCTTTGGACTAGCTCAGATCCAAGGTGCATGTGTGTGCTGGCCAGCTGATTTTTGGCTCATACTGAGGCTCTGGGAGGGTGTTTTTGGATTCCAGAGAACCTCCAGGGGGATGGGGGAGGGTGTTTTTACCCTCCCTGGCTTCAGGAAAGCATTTAGAGCCTGGGGACTGTGAAACACAAGCCTACTGGTCTCACCAGGAATTGAGAAATAGGCCATTTCTGGACTCCAGAAGGCCTCCAGGAGGGCAGAGAAAACTGTTTTCACCCTTCCCAAACAGTGAATTATGAGTGTGGGCACTTTTGAATGCACCACAGCACACACCCACACTCTTTTGGCACCCAAGGGAAAAAAGGTTCACCATCACTGTTCTAAGGTATGGATCCTGTCAGACATAACAATGAAGGTGTCTAGTTTTGGTGAGCAGGATGGGCATATATAGAAAAATGAAGGAGTTTCTTGCTTGGTTATTTTATGCAGGAGTGGTGGGCAAATTTGATGCATATATGGCATTTGTTGGAGGCAACATTGCATTTATAACATGTGCTGGGGTCATTTGTTTTGCTGCTGTTTTCCAGGTCTTTTGTTTGTGGGTTTTTGGAGTATTTGCCTGGCATGGTCACTGGTTAGTTTATATGTAACAATAAATACAATATAGTCTTATAAATAGAGTGAAATATATTGCTAACTTATTCTACTTACTTCTTGCTAATTTATTCCACTTATTAATTACTATTCTGCTTATTATACTTGTTTCTTACTAGCTTATTCTACTTCCTATTTACTCACTTATTTTACTATAATCAATGGTCTTAATCGTACTTACTTATTCTTTTTACTATTTACTAACTTATTTCACTTGTTCCAATTACTTCTTATTAATTTATTCAACTTACTATTATTTACTTATTTTGCTTCTTACTGTTATTCTACTTACTATTTATTAACTATTTTACTACTTCTTACTATCTTAGTCTACTTACTGTTTAGATATTCCACTGTAACCAATGGTCTCAATTTTACTTACTTATTCTACTTACTATTTACTAACTTATTTGACTTGTTTTACTTGCTTCTTACTAATTCATTAACTAATTTTTCTTCTTACAGTCTTATTCTACTTACTATTTATTACTTATTTTACTGCGTCTTACTATCTTACTGTTAACTCTTTTTTTTTTACTATAATCAGTTCTCCCAGTCCATCAATCAGTGTATTCTTTCAGGTGAGTTGAAATTTAGTGTTTGGGCAAGTCATGCCTAATCAAGTTTCAAGTTTTAGTGCATCGTTTCAGGTTTTGAGGTTTTGTAGTTCAAAGTATCTAGTTTAAAATTTTGGGTTCTAATTAGTCCCTTATTTGCAGGTTTTCAGTATGTGAGACATAGAAACATAGAAACATAGAAGACTGACGGCAGAAAAAGACCCCATGGTCCATCTAGTCTGCCCTTTTACTATTTCCTGTATTTTATCTTACAATGGATATATGTTTATCCCAGGCATGTTTAAATTCGGTTACTGTGGATTTACCAACCACGTCTGCTGGAAGTTTGTTCCAAGGATCTACTACTCTTTCAGTAAAATAATACTTTCTCATGTTGCCTTTGATCTTTCCCCCAACTAACTTCAGATTGTGTCCCCTTGTTCTTGTGTTCACTTTCCTGTTAAAAACACTTCCCTCCTGAACCCTATTTAACCCTTTAACATATTTAAATGTTTCGATCATGTCCCCCCTTTTCCTTCTGTCTTCCAGACTATACAGATTGAGTTCATGAAGTCTTTCCTGATACGTTTTATACTTAAGACCTTCCACCATTCTTGTAGCCCGTCTTTGGACCCGTTCAATTTTGTCAATATCTTTTTGTAGGTGAGGTCTCCAGAACTGAACACAGTACTCCAAATGTGGTCTCACCAGCGCTCTATATAAGGGGATCACAATCTCCCTCACAATCTATTTAGTTAATTAGTTAGGTAGTTATTCATCAATTAGAGCTATTTGGTTCAATTAGTCTGACTATTAGTCTAGTAGGTATCACTATATCAACTAAACAATCAAATCACTTAATCAGCTAACAATCAATGGTCCTGTGATCATTCCCAATCTATCAATCAGTTAGATTAAATTAAACAGTCAATGACATTAAATTAAACAGTCACTGCTTTCAGAAGCCAATTCTCCTAAAGGGACTAGATTGTCAGGGACTGATCACATGTTCTAACATGGCAGATTGCCATTCATTCGTCAGATCAGATGTAGATACGAACCTGCAGTACTGAGCCAGAGGGATAAGACGCACCATAGGAAGGCATTAGGGATGTCAGCTTCACTGATGGAGATAACTTCACATGCTGGAGGTGTTTCTTAATTGCCTCCATAGAGTAAACTGGCAAGAATTTAACAGAAAGCCCAAGCATCCTGGCTAGGGAGTTCTGGCATTTGATTCACACTTCTTAAAGTTGTCAGAGTTCACGAACTCTATTATAAATAGTGGTTGATTGAATTTTTAAAAACAGGTGAATTATACATGTTCTCAAGAATTCCAAATCCCTCTTTGGCATCATTGAAGCAGCCCAAATATCTCTATAATCCATCTATAAAAACAGGTACATTAAAAAGAAAACTGTAGGAAGACTAAGGTTCTTGACCAAACAGAGATTCTAAATGGAGATGATTTTTTCAAGATGTATGAATATAACTGAACTGGATATATGAGGATGATGTAAGTGTTATGGCAATCAGAGGGTATGTGAGTTTATTTATTTATTTATTTATTTATTTATTTATTTATTCATTCATTCATTCATTCATTCAAGCAAGAGCCGGGGTGGCGCAGCAGGTAGAGTGCTGTACTGCAGGCCACTGAAGCTGACTGTAGATCTGAAGGTCAGCGGTTCAAATCTCATCACCGGCTCAAGGTTGACTCAGCCTTCCATCCTTCCGAGGTGGGTAAAATGAGGACCCGGATTGTGGGGGCAATAGCCTAGCTCTGTTAATAAGTGCTATTGCTAACATGTTGTAAGCCGCCCTGAATCTAAAGAGAAGGGCGGCATAAAAATTGAATAAATAAATAAATAAATAAATTCATTCATTCATTCATTCATTCATTCATTTGTCCAATACACAAATACATAGGAAGAAAAATAGACATGTAGTAATATATATAAGGGTAAAGTGAAGTTAGAGGAGATAATATATGAAAGAAAGAAAATATATATGATAAGTGAGAGAAAGGAAAGACAATTGGACAGGGGACGAAAGGCACACCAGTGCACTTATGTACGCCCCTTACTGGCCTCTTAGGAACCTGGAGAGGTCAATCGTGGAGAGTCTAAGGGAGAAATGTTGGGGGTTAGGGGTTGACACAATTGAGTCCGGCAATGAGTTCCACGCTTCGATAACTCAATTGTTGAAATCATATTTTTTTACAGTCAAGTTTGAAGCGGTTCGTATTAAGTTTGAATCTGTTGCGTGCTCTTGTGTTGTTGCGGTTGAAGCTGAATTGCAATCCAGCTTGATCTAGTGGTTAAGGCACCAGGCTAGAAAGTAAGAAATCATAAGTCCGCCACTAGCCTGAAAGCTAGCTGTCAACTTGCAAAGCTCTCAAGTTGCCATGAGACAGTTGGGGGAAAGCCAATGGATTGGCTGTTTGCACTAACTGAAACTACATTCTGTTCTGTCTTGTATGGAAGCCGGCCAATAATTAACCCCAAATTAAAACTCAAACACAAAGGTTTCAAAAATAACAAGAATCTATTTACGACGTTTGTTGAACTGCACAAACAAAATGCAAAACAATGTCTTTTCCCCTGCAAAAATCCAGGCGTGAGGCCAGGTTGATAGGATAAAGTCCCACACATTTGCTCTCAGTCAAAAGTCTACTCAAAATATTATTAACCCTATGAATGTTCAGTACTACATCCAGGTTTGTCAGGCAAAAACACTCTTCACAGGCTCTTCCCCTACTTAGGCACAAAGGTTGGCTTCTTGCAAAGAGCACTTTCCAACTCCTCCCCATTATATACTCTCTGGGAGGGCCCATTATGCACTCTGTGCTCACTTCCTCTTATTGAGTTTTCTTAACTGCTCCTACCGCCCCTTCATTCTTCTCATCCAAACATTTAGGATCAGGTACCTTATCTCCTCTTCTTCCTCCTCAGACCCTGGCAAATCCCCAGTTGGGGGCTGCAAATTTCCAGTTGGGGGATCCTATAGCCTCTGTAGGCTATCTATCTATTTATTTGTTTGTTTATTTGTTTGTTTGTTTATTTATTTATTTGTTTGTTTTTATTTTTTTAATTTTTTTATTGTTAGAGTTGGAAGGGACCATGCGGGTCATCAAGTCCAACCCCCTGCCTAAGCAGGAATCCTATAGCATCCCAGCCAAATGGCAGTCCAATTTCCTCTTAAAAATGTCCAGAGTATTGGAGTTCACAACGTCCGCTGGTAGGTTGTTCCACTGGTTGATCGTTCTGACCGTCAGGAAGTTCTTCCTTATTTCCAGGTTGAATCTCTCCTTGGTCAGCTTCCAGACGTTGTAGGCTCTTCACACCCCAATTCTCCCTCTTCCTCCGGCTTGCTGTCTGACTTCTCCAACAGCCACACAGGCTGATCGTGCCCAGATGGCCCCAGTTCATCAGGCTCAAAGTCCATTGCCAGAGGGTCTGTCTACGAGTCAACCACAACACATTCACAATGTTTCTTTTACTGATTGTGTCCTAAGTTACCAGAGTCAGAAGGAAGGGTGTGGGATCCACAGCCCACCAAAGTGATTCATTGGATAATGCGATTTATGATATATCCAGAGAGAAGGGGGAAACAGGAACATGAGGGCTTTATTATTTTGTTTTATCCATATACATTTTATACTTCAGTTCCTATCAGCCTCAGTCAGTCTGGCTAATGGGTTGGTTATAGTCCAAAATGTCTGCAGTTATCCTAATTATTTATAAATACCTTAAATACTATTTCTTTTATTTCAATTCTTTGTGTACTACCCAGCATCTAAGGTGATTTGGTAACTATATAACTTGTTTAAAGAAATTAATACATGAACAAATGAATGTATGTATCATGGCTAATATTTATATTATTTTATTTATCCTATGTATTCCATACCTTTCTGTTCCTCAAGGCAACCTTTAAAAAGCTACACTGTGCTAAATAAAGCACAATATTAACAATTAAAATCACTAATATATAATCCAGTTCATTAGATGCAAAATGTGTCATGAAGAGAGAAAGAGAGACCATTGGGAAAGACTATAAGGTCATGCAGAAAATAGAGACTATGATAGATTATTAGCAGCAACTATTTTTTTTTTAAAAAGTTATTGATGATAACACATATATTCTGACATTAGTAAGCTAATTAACCTAAAATCTGCTTTAGGACAGATGGCATATATCTCATCCAAAGAAAAGCAACATTCAGTCAAAAGCTACTTCATTAAATAGTGTCTCCCCTTGCTGAATTCAAGTAATGCAAAACAAAATTCATTCGTTGTAAGAATGGGAATCTGAAGGATTGGGTTAAGGCAGTGTTTCTCAAATAGTGGGGCAGACCCACTGGGGGGGGGGTGCAGAGTGATGCTGGGGGGGAGGCACGTGAATCCGAGTAATGTGCTTTTTTTGGCACCCGGAGTAGGGGTTTTTTGCACCGAACAATAGAACACAGCACAGAGTAGGAGATATTAAGTGCATATAACAAACCATTAAGAAACCCATGGAAAAATATTTAACAGGCATGAAAAGAAAGGAGGAGAGAGATGAAGGTAATTGTTGTGTTTGGGCCTGGGCCAGCCATTGCTCCCACAGAGGGGAGAGATGTGGCACACACTGAATGCAAAAGCCTGGCTGACAGTCAGGAAGATGTGGCAGACAGCCAGGAAGATGTGGCAGACAGCCAGGAAGATGTGGCAGACAGCCAGGAGGACGAGGCCACTGGTACGCAGGATTCAGCAGACAGCCCAGGGGATTTGACATGCAGTCCCACAGACAGTCTTTCATCTCTGGATTCTTCTGCAGATCAATATATTGATCTAAGTGGCAGAAGAGCTATGCAGAGAAGGGATCAACTGAAGGAGTATTACAAGTCATCATCGTAGCGCCTGGGCTGGGTGTGGTTCTTATTCTGAGGGCTGGGTGTGGTTTCCTTAATGAGGGCTAAAGGGATAAAATGGAACAGAGGCCCAAGGCAAACTGTGGCTGTTTATCTGTGTTATTTTGTGGTTCCTGCTCTGAAGTTTCTGTTCCGTGCCATTGGAGTTTTCAACCGAGCTTTTTCAGACAAGTGAGAGGTGAAAACTCTGGGACTTGCTGTTTGCTTCAAAGATTCAAAAGGACTCCTGAAATGTCTTTGCTCATTCCAGGTTGTCTTTGTTCGTTTTTTCCTGTGTTTTTGTGTGCGGCTGAAGTAAGCCTTGCACTATCATTGTTTTTGGACACTAAGAACTGTTTTGAGTAACCCTTTTTTGTTTATTTAATACAAGTTTGCTGATTAGCAGAGCACGTCTGTGTTTGATTTCTTTTCCTTGGACTATTACGCATTGTCTGAGCCAGTCAGGCAGAACAGTAATGAGACAAATGTAAGTCTCCTGAAAGCAAAGATGAGGAAATATGACAAAGCATATGTAGCACTTGGCTTCATTGTGACTGCGGTGGGAGACGAGGAAAGACAGGCATGTTTACTGTGTCTAAAAATGTTGGCAGTGGACAGCATGAAGCCAAATAAATTAAGGTGTCACTTAAACACATTATGCCTCAATCACGCCAATAAGGCACTTGAATATTATAGCTGCAACCAGAACACACTGGTTTTTTTCCTTTTCAGATAGTCTCTCCTATATCTCCTATATCTTTTCTTCCATTCATATATCTTTTCCTCTATTCTTCATTGACGTATTTTATTCTTATATCTTTTCTTCTATCCTTTCCTTGATATATATTACTACATGTTTATTCTCTTCAATCTGTATTGTGTATTGGACGAAATAAATAAATAATAAAATAAAATAAATAAATATTGACTGGTTCATTTCAGTCTCTGTATTTGCGGATTGGTAGACATGCTTCTGATTCAAGTGAAATTGGAAATTCTGCCTATACTGTGCAATTTTGTTCATTGATCTGATCTTCTTTGCTGTGACTACTTGCTGCTTTGATATTTTCAGTGCTTCCTTGATTCTCCTTATTTCTAGGTGATCTTTCTTGATCAGATATACTTTGGTCTTCTTGTTCTTCATCTTTTTTTCTTTCATCTATTCTAGCTTGCTTGTATTTCATCTTAGCAGGATGGAGAAGGCAGAGGAGAGATGGCTGGTTTGAGAGTGAAAACATTTTAGCAGTGGCTTCATCTACTGCCAACTCCCCTCTGGTTTGCCTCTGTAGTCTGAGCTACTTCTGAGCTTCAATTTCTTCACAAAGTAGACCTTTGCAATATCTTTCAATTCTAACACTGTGGATACTTTATTTGGTATTATAAATTGATATTGATCTACTAGCCTCTATTTTGTTATTTTGTAATTCTGGATGCTGTTCTTTCCAAAACAGGTACATTCCTTTCAGATATTCTCCTGTTGCATTTCATTTATATAGCAAATGATAACAAATTGTCATTTCTTTGCTTCCAGTCTTTATATATTTCTTCCAGTAGTCTTGCAGCTGCTGACTCTGGTTGCTCAGCCAACAGACCTGAATCCTGCAGCCTAGCTATCAAAATATATTCAGGAACTAGAATACCTAACCTGATCCTTGTTGACCTGGGCAATGACCAGACCAGTATGGGTTTGTAAATTATGTCTCATAAGAACATAAGAAGAGCCATGCTGAATCAGGCCAAAACCCATCGAGTCCAGCATTCTGCGTCACACAGTGGCCCACCAATTGTCCATGGGGATCTTGAACAGAAAGAGAAGTCAAAACCCTCCCTTTCCCCTGCCCCCGCCAAAATGGTACTCAAGGGAATTCTGCCTGCTTCAAGCAACATAGAGGCGGGACATGGACATCCATTTCAATAACCACCGATACACTTGGCATCCATGAATCTGTCTAATCCTGCCTTGAAGCTATCAAGGCTGACAGCTGTCACGACCTCTTCTGGAAGTGAATTCCATAAACCAGCGACCCTCTGGGTGAAGAAATATTTCCCTTGATTTGTCTTCACTTTCTTACCTATGAGCTTTAGGGAGTGCCCCCTTGTCCTAGTATTTTGTGATAGAGAAAGGAATATTTCTCTATCCACCTTTTCTATCCCATGCATGATTTTATACACTTCAATCAAGTCACCCCTTAAACGCCGTCTTTCAAGGCTGAAGAGACCAAGGCATTGCAACCTGGTATCACAAGGGAGGTGCTCCATTCCCTTGATCATTCTTGCTGCCCTTTTTTGCACCTTTTCCAGTTCCACATTGCTTATAGAAGAGGCACTCTTGGTCTGGCTTTTCTGATAAGACTGAACAACATGATCACACCTCTGGCATAGTGCTCCTGTTCCTCAGACCACACACACATCCCACAACCCACAACCATGTCAAGTAGTGCTCACTTGAGGATTATTATTATTGTTGGTCACCCATTCAGCTAGATGTTTATATTGGATTTGGCATTCCCAAAGTCCTTCCCAAAGACCTGGGGTGTTGTTGTTTGATGGATTATTGTTATTATTTTTTCCATTCAAAATCTATTATGGATTAAAATTCTGCCCTTCCTGGAAACAGAGGAAAATATGTTTTATTTTTTCAGGGCAAAATTCTTCCAATAAAATTCATTGCTAAATAGGATATCTCGGGCAGGCAGCTATGTCAGACTGGCAATTTACACCTTTGGAAAAACTATATTGTTTTGACACATATCTTTTGTTTCTTTCTTCATTATGATTTATGCAGCCCTCCTTTTGTTTTAATCTTGACAAATTGGAGAAGGTTTAAAGTGTACTTTCTCTGTTCCTTATTTTGCTGTTGTCACCTTGAGCATTTAGAGTGATAGCTTTTAAGATTGCTGACTTTCACAGAAAGTGAAGGGTAAATTGCTTAAGTGAACATTTTAAGCTGATAAGCATAGACCCATTCTTCTCATATGATTCTCAATGGAAGGAACACTTAATTGCTTAGCTTTATAGTTGGCCTTTCCTTCAAGAGATCATATCAGTTACATTCTCTAGAAAGAAAAGTATTAATATACAGAAATATAATAGAGGGTAAGCAAAATCTTGTAGTATTAAATATAATATTAATAAAAGAATCCTTATTTGTGATACACTCAAATGCCAATCAAACAAAAAGATCATGTATTCTCAGAAGAAGCTTTGGACTGAACTTGGATGAAAGTCAAAACAAAAGGAGTTTCATGATATTAAGTTTATTCTTAGGATCAGTTCACTTGGATATCAAACCTAGGAAGATGGTGGTGGAATGTTGTAGGCTAAGCTAGACTTTCTCAATTTGGATGCTATCTAGATAAGTAAAGTTTCAGCCTCTTCATGCAATGGATGAAGGGATATTTATTATTTATTTATTTATTATTTAGATTTGTATGCCGCCCCTCTCCGCAGACTCGGGGCGGCTCACAAGTGAAAAAACAATCTACAACAAATCTAAATTACTGTGGGAACTGAAGATCACTTAACTGGAAGATAACCAGGGGAGGGGCAAATACTTGGTGACCTCCTATCTTCATGCAAATGTGCCTCCTGGTGAAATATTCTGGTCACCATATATTCCAAATTAGTATGAAATAAGATTTCACACATTTACTCTTAAGCAGGAATTCATAGTTGAAGGATCTCTCAGTGTAACAATATATGCTTTTTATTGAACAGATATTTTATGCCTTTTGTTTTGAACCACAATTTCCACATTGGTATCACTGATTGAAGCTAATGGAAGTTGTCTAATTCAGGGTGCCTAGAAGATAGCAGATTCCTTATCTTTTTCCATTAGTCCAGTACTGAAAGTCTGTATTCAAGGAGAGAAAGAGAACAAGTGTTGTAAGATATGAAATGTCTTCCATAATTCCAAGTATTTTGTGCAGTTAAGTAAAGAATATATTATGGATATTTTTATTTTATTTTATTTATTTATTTATTATTTATTTATTTATTAGATTTGTATGCCCCCCCCCTCTCCATAGACTTGGAGCAGCTATTATTTTATTTTATTTTATTTTATTTTATTTTATTTTATTTTATTTTATTTTATTTTATTTTATTTTATTTTATTTTATTTTATTTTATTTTATTTTATTTTATTTTATTTTATTTTATTTTATTTTATTTTATTTTATTTTATTTTATTTTATTTTATTTTATTTTATTTTATTTTATTTTATTTTATTTTATTTTATTTTATTTTATTTTATTTTATTTTATTTTATTTTATTTTATTTTATTTTATTTTATTTTATTTTATTTTATTTTATTTTATTTTATTTTATTTTATTTTATTTTATTTTATTTTATTTTATTTTATTTTATTTTATTTTATTTTATTTTATTTTATTTTATTTTATTTTATTTTATTTTATTTTATTTTATTTTATTTTATTTTATTTTATTTTATTTTATTATTTATTATTTTATTTTATTTTATTTTATTATTTTTTATTTTATTTTATTTTATTTTATTTTATTTTATTTTATTTTATTTTATTTTATTTTATTTTATTTTATTTTATTTTATTTTATTTTATTTTATTTTATTTTATTTTATTTTATTATTTTATCTTATCTTATCTTTTTAATTTTATTTTTATTTAATTTAATTTTATTTATTTGTTTGTTTAATTCTTTTGTCAAGTACATATTGGTGGTATACAAAATATAACAATGTTTATATACATGATATTAGTAAAATAGAAACATTAGGTCAGGGGACAGAGGTTACGATGGTGTACTTATGTACACCCCTTATCACTCTTAACTAAATCTTACCTTTGATTTCATTGTATTATTCTCTTACCTCAAATGATTTCATTTGCTTTTATTTCCCTTGATGTTGTCTTTGATATTACATGGAGAGCTCAGTTTCGAGTCAAAATGGCTTTACTGAGCAGACAGTACACTGGCAACATTTATGCAGAATCAAAATGTATCCTAATTTTCAAGTGGGGCAAGTTTTTATCTTCTGGAGGAAGATTTCATTAGATTCATTGTATTGGAAATTACTTGTGATTACACTCAGTATGGCCCAATTTTCTCCTCCCAAATGAACAGGACTAGCAACATGAATAAACAAAGAAATATATATTTACTGATGAACTGATGCTATAGCTGTGGTCTTACCATTTCAGACTAGGTTAGTTGTTTGGGACATTATATATGTAGGGCAAATCAATAAAAACAATTTTAAAACAATTGTCAAATTGCCATTCTAAATTAAAACAATTGGTGTACCTCTCAGTTTTGTTGATAACAGATCATACAATCCAGCAGACCCGATTTAAGTTACCCAAAATGATACATTCTAGAACTTATTCAGTCCATTGTCCCTCTCTCAACCCAAAAATAGACCTTATTCTATACACCTTCCATTCCACTATATATTTTTTTCATTTTCTGGTTATTTTATTTATCGTAGAGACTTTTGTGCCCCCTTGCATTTGCTATTTTTAATGTTCATTTAACAGTCATTTGTTTATTTTTGTGAAGCAGAATTATGCTATTCATTCTTCTGTTGGTTGATCTTTATTAATTCAGTTTTTGAATGGTCTCTATACAAGCTAATACTGTTATTGAAGGAGAAGAAAAAGAGGGAAGGTACTGCTATAGACTCTTTTTCCCCAGCTATTATAACCCAGTAAGAGGGAGGAAATTGTTTTTGTGCTACAAGCTAACAAAGCAGGAATGGAAGAATGAAAGAAGCAAAAGAAAGTTAGTAACAGAGAATTTTCTTACCAATTTACAGATCAATTTCTGTGTTTACTGGCTTTCCCAAAATGAATTATTTATTCAAAATATTTGTATTCTTATTTTTCTTTTACGAATCTAAGAAGCTCAATAATTCTATTAAACTGCCAGAAACAAAGCCTTGGTGAAAGATAAGTTGTCCTCAGATGTAATGATGCAGAAGAAATAACTATATTTGAAATCCTTCTTTTTCAATGCAATCCATGTGACTTAATTGCTGGAGAGATTGATGGAACTGGGCATGGATAGCCTAGAGAGAAGAAGGGCCAGGGGGCATGATAGCAGTCTACAAGGGGTTGCCACAGAGAGGAGGGGTCACTCTATTCTCCAGGGCACCAGAGGCCAGATGAGGAACAACGGCTGGAAGCTAACCAAGGAGAGATTCAACCTGGAAATTAGGAAGAACTTTCTGATGGTCAGAGCAATCAACCAGTGGAACAGCCTTCCAGCAGACGTTGTGAACTCTCCTACTCTGGACATTTTAAAGAAGATATTGGACTGCCATTTGACTGGAGTGGTGTAGAGTTTCCTGCTCAGACAGGGGGTTGGACCTGATGACCTGCATGGTCCCTTTCAACTCTAACAATCAATCAATCAATCAATCAATCAATCAATCAATCCATCAATAAATAAATAAATAAATAAATAAATAAATACATGTATAAATTGGAAAATTAACAATCATCAGAATAAACTGAAGGTTTTCTTAATTCTAGCAGTATGTTTCTATGTTCTTAAGCATAAAACGTATCAGGAAAGACTTAATGAACTCAATCTGTATAGCCTGGAGAAGGGAAAGGGGGGACATGATCGAAACATTTAAATCTCTTAAAGGGTTAAATAAGGTTCAGGAGGGGAGTGTTTTTAATAGGAAAGTAAATACAAGACCAAGGGGCCACAATCTGAGGTTAGTTGGGGGAAAGATCAGAAGCAACGTGAGAAAATATTATTTTATTGAAAGAGTAGTAGATGCTTGGAACAAACTTCCAGAACACATGGTTGGTAAAGCCACAGTAACTGAATTTAAACATGCCTGGGATAAACATATATCCATCCTAAGATAAAATACAGAAAATAGTATAAGGGCAGACTAGATGGACCATGAGGTCTTTTTCTGCTGTCAATCTTCTATGTTTCTACTGTTCTTTCACTGGGTTCTTTTTGAAGCTTTGAAATCACAGAGCTATCTGCAACAGCCTTATTAAGAGTACCATAATGTTAATAAAATCTTCATTTTATGTCACTGACCAGAGCCTATCTATTAACAATATCTGAAGTCAACTTGGAAAATTTTACTATAAATAATTGCTCTACCTCAGGGGGAATTCCTGAAGGCAAAAGTTATACAGTATATCCCTGCTTAAGCACTGTGCTGTTAGCAAGTCATATTAAAAACTTCAAAAGCACTTTGTAATTTGGCATAGGATATAAGCTGGACTCCAGCCAAAAGGAAAAAGCTTATAAATTCCCTTAGGTACATAAACATTTCTCAGCTTCATCTTTGCGTTTTCTCAGGATTGACCAAAAGCCTTATTTTTTTAAAAAAAAATATATAACTTTCATTAATTATATCTCCACATGTTCCATACAGAATATTCTCAATTAAGATGTTTCTGTTAAAAAACAATGAAAACTTTAATCAAATAGAGAGTGTTTTTTCAGACCTGGTAAGTATTCATGCAATGAACAACTTTTCTTTTTTTTCCCCAAAGTCAATGAAACCAATTGTTACCTGGCAGTCAGCAATTCTTTGGTATCCTAATATAAGAATTGTTTTGTTTTTCTGATAGAATAATCTATATATCAGAGCTGGCTGTGGTCAGTGTCTACCAATCACTTCAGTATCTGTAATGAAAGTGTTACAGAAGTGATCAAATTACAAGCAATGTCTATACCTCAGTCTAACACAGCATATTAAGGGAAATGAATATGGAATCTTCTTTAAGAATTTTCCGTTCTGACTTGCTTATTAGGAAAAGGACATAGCAGCCAGCCAATCTGGTTAATGGCAGGCTGCTAGATAGTTTGGGAAGTGGACAGAACTAGCCAAGAGGCATCCCAGAAGTGCAGTTACATGGAAGAACTATCTCTGAGGAAGAGGGTTTAATAATTTTTACCAAGAGCCCAATGCGACTTCCAGAATATTGTTTAATTGTCATTAATTAATATTGAAGAAGCAGTAATCTAGAATAGGAGTAAGTAGTAATACAGAAGACTTACTAGAAGTCAGCCTGCATCTGTTAACCATAACTCTTATCTTGTTTTTTAAAATCAGGTGACAATAATATATATTATACAAATACCATATTTTTTCAGTTTTGTTATGTTTCTTGCATTCCAAATACAAGTAACACAGTAGGGTGGGTTTTTTTTAATAAGCAGTGATGGTAGCTTTATTTTCAATCGCTTTCCTAATGATCTGGAATTTGCCTTTTTCACAGTTACCACACACTGAGTCAACATATTCATTGAGCTGTCTACTGTGACCTTAAGATGTTAAGCTGACTGGTCTAATAATTTCCCAGATCTCCCCTGGGTGTCTTTTTAAACATTTGTGGTACTTTATCTTTATTCCAGTATTCTGGCACACAAACCAATTTGAGAGACAAGTTACATTATATTTTAAGAGTTCAGCAGTTAGATATTAGATTTCTTTAAAGATTCCTGCATGGATGCTATCAGGATACAGTGGTTCTATTGTGGCAGGCAGGAGATAAAAGTAAGGTACAGGGTTCTTTGCTCAAAATATAATTATGAATGGCAATAAGAGCACAGATTGCATATCAATAGGATGTTACCTTGCCTACAGACTATGTGAAAACAGAAAGAACCCTAGTTGTATCAATGAAATTAAAGTTTGCTAAACAATCAGAGTTCAGCATGATATACCTGATTTTTTATTTATTTTATTTATTTATTTATCTTATTTGGTCAAGCATGTATAATAGATGTAAATATTAGGTCCCACAGAGTTGGCCTTCTCCGGGTCCCGTCAACTAACCAATGTCGGTTGGCAGGCCCCAGGGGAAGAGCCTTCTCTGTGGCGGCACCGACCCTCTGGAACCAACTCCCCCCGGAGATTAGAACTGCCCCTACTCTTCCTGCCTTCCGTAAACTCCTTAAAACCCACCTTTGCCGTCAGGCATGGGGGAACTGAAACATCTCCCCCCTGGACACGTTTAATTTATGCATGGTGTGTCTGTGTGTGTGTCTGTTAGCATATGGGGTTTTTAAATATTTAAATATTTTAAATTTGTCTGATTGCTTATGATTTGTTTCTACATGTTGTGAGCCGCCCCGAGTCTTCGGAGAGGGGCGGCATACAAATCTAAGTAATAAATAAATAAATAAATAAATATGAATATATATTCATGATTATGAATATAGGAAATGGATACGAATAAATGGGGACAGTAGGATAGAGACAGTAAGCATGCTGGTGCGTTTTATGCATGCCCATTTCAGACCTCTTAGGAATGGGAAGAGGTCAACAGTAAACAATCTAAGGTTAAAGTTATGGGAGTTTGTGGTTGAAACCACAGTCAGGTAGTGCATTCCAGGCATAGACCACTCGGTTGCTGAAGTTGTATTTTCTGCAATTGAGTATAGATATACTTGTGTGTATGTATGTATACATACATTCATTCATACATGCATGCATACATACATACATACATACATACATACATACATACATACATCATTGCCCAATCTACCTTAAAATCAGCAGGTCATATGCCAGAATCTAATCATTTGTTTCAGTTTGTTCCAAATGACATATCAATCAACATATTACAGCAGCTACAATGTATTAAAATTTACAAATAGTATATGAAATTTTGATGTCTAAATAACTGGAATTTAGAGATGCACTGCCCTTGGCTACTAATCAAAGGACCCAAGTTCTGTTGACATCCAGAATTCAAAGTTGATATATCTATATGGTCTTGTGCTTTCAAAGTAAGAATTTCATTTTCTGACATACAGTATACGTTCCAAAAGTAATGCAATTATTTTTTTAAAAGTAATTTATTAAACAGATTTGCACAAACACTTAACATTCTTCAAAATACATGACCGGTACGCACCCTGGAAGGCATCTTCGGGGACCTCTCGCAAGGTCTTCATCACGGCTGATTGGATCTCTTTTATGGACGAAAAACGGGTTCCTTTCAGGGCGGGGAACAAAAAGAAGTCGGCTGAGGTGACATCAGGACTATAGGGGGGCCAGCGTTGGCACCTGGTGTTTGGCGAGGAACTCGCGGACTCATAGCACATTGTGGTAAGGCGCATTTTTTGTCCATAGAACAGATCCAGTCAGCCGTGATGAAGACCTTGTGAGACGTCCTCAAAGACACCTTCCAGGGCACATACCGGTCATGGCAGAGTTGCTGGAAAAAAATGTGTAGAGGCCCAAGGACAGTACTTTAAAGAATTTTAAGTGTTTGTACAGCTCTGTTCAATAAATTACTTTAAAAAAATAATCACATTACTTTTGGGATGCACTCTGTATAAGTTAATTTAGTGCAGTAGATTGACCATGTCAATACCTAAAAAAATCTAAGATATGAATCTTAAAAACAATGGATCAAAATGTATTTTTACAAGCATTCAGCAGATAGCTTCAGACAAATTGTTAGCTTAGCTCTCATCTTCAGTAAAGAATATACTGGTAATAATGTTGCAAATCTTGTTGTGATAATGTATATTAAGCATTGTTTATATACTGAAGCATTATATGCGAATATTTTAAACAATGTTTCAGATATAGAAACATTAGAAAGCATGTTTTCCTTTAAACAAATCTGATTGAACCTGGTGAATTTACCACATGGTATTGTGTTCCTCTCATTTGATTGACAAAGTGGACAACTAAAAAGGCCATCTCATTCATTTTGCAACAAAAATCAAAGAACCTTTTTTTAAAAACCTATGAAACATAGACACATAGAAACATAGATGTCTGACGGCAGAAAAAGACCTCATAGTCCATCTAGTCTGCCCTTATACTATTTTCTGTATTCTATCTTAGGATGGATATATGTTTATCCCAGGCATGTTTAAATTCAGTTACTGTGGATTTATCCACCACATCTACTGGAAGTTTGTTCCAAGGATCTACTACTCTTTCAGTAAAATAATATTTTCTCATGTTGCTTTTGATCTTTCCCCCAACTAACTTCAGATTGTGTCCCCTTGTTCTTGTGTTCACTTTCCTATTAAAAACACTTACCTCCTGGACCTTATTTAACCCTTTAACATATTTAAATGTTTCGATCATGTCCCCCCTTTTCCTTCTGTCCTCCAGACTATACAGATTGAGTTCATTAAGTCTTTCCTGATACGTTTTATGCTTAAGACCTTCCATCATTCTTGTAGCCCGTCTTTGGACCCGTTCAATTTTGTCAATATCTTTTTGTAGGTGAGGTATCCAGAACTGAACACAGTATTCCAAATGGGGTCTCATCAGCACTCTATATAGCGAGATCATAATCTCCCTCTATTCTATGAATAGAATAAAAAAGATTCTAAATCCATAATTTCATTTTGGATTATTCTCAATAACTACAATTTAAATATGCCACAGTTTCCTAAGTTTAGCTGTAACAAGCAGCTCTGATTTGGTTGAAATGATAACTGGATGCTTCTGATTTCATATCTATGAAAGAAGAGATAAGAGAAGAAAGAGTGATAGTCTATGGCTCATGGAGCTTGTTGAGAAAACAGGAAATCAAGCCCATGCCAATGTTTGAAGTACAATTATATCTGGGATTTTTCTGAGCAGGGTTTTTATCATACACAATGTGTTAGGAACTGGTTTATCATCTGAGAAATGATTCAGAAAAAAAGATATCACTGGGAAACATAATTCTAAGAATTTAGCAGTGATAGCATCACTAAATAAAGCATCTTAAAAGGCAGGAAAAGAATACAGGGTTATCAATGTATGGTACATATTAATAACTCTGAATATCGTTGCCGCTCAATAATCCACCAACAATCAACCAAATATTCCTTTTCAGGCTGTTCTTCGCTTCCCCCTGCTAAGTCTCATTAAAAACAGCTAAAAAAAAGCATTAAATACCCCACCTAAATGACTTTTCTATGAAAGCAGTTCTGAGAGTGAAGATTATTTCTGCCTCTGAAGCTGTTCCCTTCCAGAAGCTAAATAAATAATAATTAATAAATTATTTATAAATCCCTGCTATCACTAGCACAGTGTACAGTGTACAACATCATCACAACATGATCAAAACCTAATGAACAGAAGTTCACCTTCATTAAAATTCAAGCAATGGTATGAATGCAGAAGTGATAACATGTTTTTCAATAATTGTGCCTCTTCACACAACTGAGCTTGATACAATAGTTGTTATCGTAGAAATCTTTTTTTCTTTCTCTTTCTGAATCAATTATTCAAAAGTTGGTACGTGAACAAGAAAGCACAGCTTTTTTTCTTCCTTGGTTTCTTTCTATGCTCCTTAAAAATGATCTACAGCCATTTACATGTATTGGATCCCAAAATGAATAAAATATTTGTTTTCAGGACTGATTGATTGACTTGGCATTCTGTGTTTGTGTGTGCATGCATACACGTGTGCACATGTATGTATATGTGTTTGTGTTTGTATCACATACCAATGAATACTCTGGCTAATATATCCCAGAATTTATCAGTCAGCATAGTCATTCCTGTGAATTCTAGAAGCCCACATCTGGGGCGAGGCTGTTGCAATCCATTATCTGCTATAAAATACATCATAAGAGTTTTACAAGCCATTATAAACACTTCTAATACTTTTAAAAAATTATTTCTGTGATCTTTAAAATTGCTACTTGCTGAAATAGTTATTTGATAAAGAAACTTAAGATATAGTTATAGTTTATTAGATTTGTATGCCGCCCCCCTCCCCGAAAGACTCGGGGTAGCTCACAGCATAGCAGTAATACAATACATTACCAATCTAATAATAAAAAATTAAATCCATTTAAAAAACATTAATAATGTAATGAAACCCCTAACTATGCAGTCACACACATTCAACCTAATCTATCATACAGTAAGGCCAAAAACATAATAAAAATGGGGAAAGATGGTAATTATCCCCACCCCTGGCAACAAAAGTGGGTCTTCAGCATTTTACGGAAGGCGAGGAAGGTGGGGTCTATTCAAATCTCTGGAGGGAGTTGATTCCAGATGGTCGGGGGCCACCACAGAAAAGGCTCTTCCCCTGGGTCCCACCAGCCGACATTGTTTGGTCGACGGGACCCGGAGAAGGACAACTCAGTGGGACCTAATCAGCCGCTGGGATTCGTGCGGCAGGAGGCGGTCTCGGAGATATTCTGGTCCGATGCCATGTAGGGCTTTATAGGTCATAATCAACACTTTGAATTGTGACCAGAAACTGATCGGCAGTCAGTGCAGGCCACGGAGTGTTGGTGAAACATGGGCAGATCTTGGAAGCCCCATGATGGTTCTCGCGGCCGCATTCTGCACGATCTGAAGTTTCCAAAGATATATAAAACTGCTTTCTGTTCTATAAAATGCAGGGGTTAGAAAAATTTTGTATCACACCCTTAGGCACAGTCTGGCTAGTATGTGCAAAAGTCATCCTGTGCAGAACAGACACAGCATAATGGAAGGCGAAGGAGGCCAAGGTGAGGTTCCATTAAGACACTCCATTTGGGCAGTTTCACAAATGATCCTAGACAACAATATTCATTCCCAGATTCAATGAATGCAAAGATGTCAACCTTTGCAAAATAACATTTAAGAGCTTTGAAGACTTCATGATCTGGCATGGGCTCCTTGTTATATTGCAAGGCGACTCTGAACAGAATTTGAACTCAATAATGTGCAATTAGCAATCTTATGAATCCTTTTAAAATGTGAACTATTGTTCATATTAGTAGATGTTGTACTGTTAAAAGTCATTTGGCCAGTGGTGTACGTTACTCAGAATGAAGCCGTATTCAGTTCAGTTTGATTTACTTCTGGAGAAGTATGCTAAGATTTCAGCTGTCGCTACTGAAACAGCTTGATACCCCCAGGCAAAATTAATGCACTGCTTTCCAACAGTATTTAATGAATACTTACAGAATTATTTATAGCAGTGCATTTACCAATGCAGTAAAGGTCCAAAAAAGGTGAAATATATTTGTCAGTGAGAATGCTCCCAGTGCATTAGGAAATTATATAAGAGTGCACTGATTGCAAAATACCATGACATAATTCTGGAAATAAATATACAATAGGTAAGCATGAGGCCTTTTTACAATGAAGGAACAGAAAAAGAAACTCTTGTGTTCTGCTGATTTCATGGGAAGTTGCCAAGGTCTATGCAGTAAATTACTATGGTCCAAAATAATGTGAACAAGCATCTGGGAAAGGTGCATTTGATAGATAGTCACAATAGTCAAATGATGGTAATCTAATAATTGACTGTGGAGCCAAGCCATATGAACTATCTGCAGGAGTACACACTGTATATCATGTTGGGTAAATTCTCCCTTGTTTTGCAGAAAAGCCTGAGGCTTTGCTTTTAGTTGAAATGTACTTTCCCAGATGGTTCAGTGAATACAGAATGTAATCTTGTCTTGGGTTGTAAGCGTGCATTGTTTTTCTAATAATCTGGAAAAAAACAGCAGCTGATTGAAAGTTTACAATAAATGTGATTCGAATTTTTTAAAGAGAGTCACTGAACGGAATGAGGAGTCAACTCATTAAAAGTCTAGAGGAGGGGAAAAAATAGCTTTTTTCATTCATCCAACTGTCTCGATTGACCAACAGCACATTGAATTCTGGGATAAATACCATCTCCTTTCTCATACTGTGGATATAGTAATATTCATGGTTTTTGGAGATTATTAATTTGGACAGGTCCAATATAATTCTTCAAGTCCTACTAGCATTCAGGGGTACTGGGAATGAAGGATTACATTATAGAAGAAGCCAATGAGAATTCACTTCTGCTTTGGTACCATACTAATAGAGGAATGTGGCCATAAAGTCACCAGTGGTTGAACACAAAACAGACCTTACTTTTTTTAAAAAAGATTTCTCCCATAAAACTCTAAGAAAACAAATAATTTCAAATCTGCACACATTTGGATTGGATATTTTTTTTATTTTTATCCCCTTCATGAATCTAATATCCCACCCCTCTCTTATAGATATCTTTGACAACACTGATCTACATAGGTTTAGTCTAAGTGCAAACAAAATTCATCTCGTAATAATTCAGATAGTTTAGAAAACTGATTGGCACTAAGCTAATAAATCTGTATTAACAGAACTAGAGAATTCTAAAGGTTACAACAGTGTGAGAGATTAAGCACTGAGACTAAAAAGAGTTACAGATCTGGAGTAAGATTGTAAATTCCATCCCATTGGTATTGGTGGTGGAAGGAGGAGGATGTTAAGATGTAGGTTAAGCTAGAAGGTCATAAAAAGATTAAGAACAGACATAAAGAAATTACTTCTTCACACAATACATACTTAACCTTTATTGAATGACATTAGGATGGCCACTCATTTGGATGGTTTTAAAAGAGGGTTCAATACATAAATGGAGGGCAGATATACAAATAGCTATTTATTTATTGACACATGCATACATGCATACATATAGCATTTCTAGGACATCCTCCTGCCAATACTCTCTGGCCAGCTATTTGTCCCAAAAGCTTAGTGTTATCTAAGGTCCACAAATACCATTCGTTCAAATTTTGTTTGCAAAGGAGTTTGGTATGTGTCCATTTTCTGCAGATGAGTATCTCAAAAGGAGAAGCATATGTTTGGCCACATATGCAAATAAAATGCTATTCCACAGTAGTTCTTGGCCTGAAAGTGTATTGTGCCACCTGAGGTATCCACCTCCATATCTACATTGTGGCATTGAATAATAAATATTAGCAATCACTGGCTTTCTCAATGGCCTGAGCTGTTATTGTTCTACATTTTTTACTTGTGATAGTTCCCCTCCAAGAGAATCACTAGTCTTTCTAGTCTACAGTCACTATTTGTAAACTGTCCAGAGTCAAGGCAGCACATAAATTTAATATATTATTACTATTAAATGTTTCGTGTTTCTCTCGATAGAGTTATACAGCCTCTAGTATAAAACTTGAAAAATTAAGCATTTAATCAATGACACAGGATGCAAAAGAAAATTATTATTATTATTCTGTGCATACCTCTTGCTAACAGAGAAGAAAATTATACTGTGAATTATACTACAAGCGTCTTAGTTTGAACTCAGGGATTTAAATTTCAGCTCAGTAATTCTTATTTTAATTATTTTTTTCATTTTGTACATCAAAGTAAGCTTATAATGGATTCATTGAACAATACAGGGACACAAAGGGATGGTTTAAATACCTGCAATTCCCACTGTTATTGATCAGAGTTTTTAAAGGTTTCTAAATAAGCATTTTGACTTATGCTTTAGAGGCTGAAAAAAAGATGAGATCAAATTCTTACTGCTTACAATGCCCTTGCTCCTTTTTCTTTCTATCAAATAATTTGAATATGCTCAAATATATTTCATTCATTTGAGTTTATGCAACAGTCAGTTAAATATATCCATGCACAGCAGTGACTCTGTGTATCTGGATGTCCTGGGGTACATTGTCATTCAATCCCTTCTATTATATATGCATTTTGTGCATGTTTTGTGCATGTGCTTCATACATAGTGTGCACATTAACTCTATTTGATTGGCCCCACTATAGCTGACTAATGGAACCAGTGGGTTTCAGAGGGACCTTGGGGTTATTTCTGAGGATGTAGTATAGGTATAGTATAGTGTAGTGTAGCGTAGTGTAGTGTAGTGTAAGGCTTAGTCATAACTTGAAATGAACAAGGGCCTTGGATCAGATTGCATCAATGTAGACTTTCTGTGATTGTTGATCCTATATGATTTGTGGGAAAGCTCTTAGAGAAAATGATACAAAAGACATCTAAGCAGGGATGAAATTCAGCAGGTTCTTACAGATTCTGGAGAACGAGCAGAGAAAATTTTGACCAGTTCAGAGAACCAGCAAATACCGGTCCTAGAGTGGGGTGGGAATAGAGATTTTGTAATATCCTTCCCCCAGGAGTGGGAAGGGAATGGGGATTTTGCAGTATCCTTCCCTGCCACACCTACCAAGCCATGATTACAGAACTGGTGGGGGAAAAGTTCGAATTTCAAAATTAATATAATTTGGGGAAATATTAATTTGGGGGAAACTGAAAAAGTGGGAGTAACATGTTGATTTTGGAAAGTTAAGAGCTAGAAGGATTTGAAAGAATATTTCCTATGTGGTGTTTAAAAAATATAAAATAGTATGCGAAGTTTTTGAAATTAATGATAAGAGATCCTTGGGTGGAAAAGTTTTGTGGACAAATAATTAATATAATGGAGCAACACTGTTTGATTCTAAAAGAATTACGGCTCTGTTGGGAAGGAAGGAAGGAGGAAGGAAGGAAGGAAGGAAGGAAGGAAGGAAGGAAAAAAAGAAAATACCTTGAGAAACTCACAAAATTCAAATATCTTCAAATAAATATAGAATGTCTGTGGCAACAGAAAGCAAAATAATACCATTATTACCATCAACACTGAGAAGATAGCTATTAGTCGATTGCCAAAGGCACTTTATTTAGAAAAGCTTACTTCCTCAAATTATGCCTTTAACATCATCAAATAACGCCTGCCTATCCCAGTTCCTTGTAAAAGAGTTGATGGGTAGACAAAACTCCCAAATCCAGTGTAAAAATCCAACTATATGGTCTACCATGGTAATTCATCTTCTCGTCATAATTTCAAAAAACACACAATGAAGCTCATGTAGCAAATAGTTTGTCTTGGAAAGGATTGCCTGCTTTATATCTTATCTTCCTGCACTTGTCTGAAGTTTTATTGAGTCTTACTAAAATAAGGTGTTCAAATGCACATGTTCAAATGGTTTTTCTGCCTTCGACAGTCCACAATACCCCAGCAGAGAGCATTGCCAGGCAGGCATTTCCTAGCAGATTTTCTAGAATGCTAATATTACAGAGATTGCTCTCAGTGTTCTCTTTGATCTGTCATCAGGGTGAATAGAAAGCTCTTCCTTTCACAAATCCTAGACTGTTGCAGGTTTAATTTGATTTAGTTCCTACTGATGTACCCTGCCAACTAAAATTACATATAAAATGTATTTTCAGTTATGTTCACTAATGTGTGCTTTCAGTTGTGTTTCCTTCTAAGAAATGATTCTTTCTAAGAGGCAATCACAATTCCATTTGTCAAATCTGTCCTACAAATATTATGTAACCTTTACAAAGGATGTGATGCATGGGAATCAAGTTCTTTTTGGGCTGTTGCATTGGGAATGGCCCTAAAAAGCTTCATTTCTCATTGGTCGTTGTGATCTAATTAGTGAAGCCTTTGTAATTTATGAAATAAGCACCATGATTTGAATGCTGTAGTAATAATAAATTCACTTTGTTGCTGAATTATATATAAAATTATAGGATGGTCCGCCTTTTAAAATCAATACAGATTTAGAGATTTGGATTTTGGAATTTTCATACTATAAGGATTGTTTTTACTATTTTAAATTCAACATGTAACTGATGAGTAGTGATGGGTGAACCGAACTTGCACAATTTGGGTCCATACCGAATTTTGCGGTGTTCGGTATGCCGAACACAAACCCAAATTTTTTTATAACTTCGGGCAAAGTTCGGGGTCGTGTTCAGCGTTCGGAGCTTTGATGTCACCGGCAGGTTGCTAAGGATGCCAAGGTGGAGTCCAGGAAGTGATCACCTTGGCGTCCTTAGCAATCTGCCGGTGATGTCAAAGCTCCGCCCCCAGAATCTCTTCGTGGGAGGGATTCCCCAGCTCCTTCAAAGGGAGGTCTTCACGTAAAAATAAACAGATAGAAAGATAGAAAGATCCAATTGCTCATGAAGACCAGCCCTTAAAAATACAGATAAGATACCATAAAAATGTACAAAGATTCATCTTTGCATCCTTAGAAAAAAAAAATTCCAAACATCTTATTCATTTAGCACAGAGATCTATAAAGGAGTTAGATATGCTTACCGCTCTGTTTTTTAATTTGAACTCTGAATTAAGGTAAACCCATATAGTATAATTGTCAGCTGTGTGCATGTAGTCCATGGAGCAATGAGGGGAAACAATAAAGTTAAATTATGTGTATTACATAATTTACATCATTTAGTGCAGTGATGGCAAACCTTTTTTTCCTCGGATGCCAAAAGAGTGTGGACGTGTGTTATCACTCATGCGCGAGTGCCCATACCCACAATTCAATGCCTGGGGAGGGCAAAAAACAGATTCCCTGACACCTGGACACTTTCTGGAGGCCGGAAATGACCTGTTTCCCAACTTCTGGTGGGCCAGTAGGCTTGTGTTTCGCCCTCCCCAGGCTCCAAAGGCTTCCCGGGAGCCAGGGGAGGGTAAGAACGCCCTCCCCTATCCCCACAGAGCCTCTTTGGAAACCAAAAACACCCTCCCAGAGCCTCTATATGAGCCAAAAATCAACTGGCTGACACACACATGCATGTTGGAGCTGAGCTAGGACAACATAAGTGCATAAGTGCGCTAGAGTGCCTTCCGACCCCTGTCCTATTGTCTCTCCTATATCCCATATATCTTCTCTTCTATCCCTATATCTTTCTTCTATTCTCTCATTGATTATTTTATCCTATACTCTCTCTTCTATTCTTTCTCTAATTCTATTTCCTCAAAGGTGTCCTCTATTACCTTCATTGTGTATTATTGTGTATTGGACAAAATAAATAAATAAAATAAATAAAAATAAACAGTTCACATGCCAGCAGATATGGCTCTGCATGCCACCTGTGGCACCCGTGCCATAGGTTTGTCATCACTGATTTAGTGCAATGATGGCATGATATGTACAGTGTCACTGTGGCTTGGACCAGATGCCCATACTTGAGAACTAAGAAGATGTTATAGCTATAAGCCTTAGAAATACAAAGGTGTAAAACATGCTCTGTTGACAGTGCAAAGCCAGGTAAGTTTGCTGCTGTAAACTTATCTTGTGATATTTTAAAATCCCACAAAGTTGTTATTCTGTGAACCTGACAAAGCTTACACCATAATAACATCTTTATATATCGTTGTTATTATCGGCAGCATGTTAGGGAAATGCTAGGGCAAGAAGATGTTTCAAAACAGCTAATGGTGGACACGCTTCGCGAATAATTGATTTGTAATATAAGTATTGAAAAAGATCCAGCTGAAGGCTGAATCTCATGGCTGAAAATTTGCATGGCATATTCCTATAATCTTCTGTAATTTTAGGCTTGTGTTTCCATCAGAATTAGCTGGTTCATACAAAAGATATTTAACATATAAGAATATTTTAAAATACATATTGCAGCTTATAGTTAGATTCAGCATCAAATGATAATAATAAAAACTAACAAATAGTTTCTGTAAAACCATTGTAAAAAAAAGCAAAACTTACGTGAAAGGTTTCGTTTCTCATTAAAGAAAGATGAAATCATGCTTCAAAAATGATTGGTATGGATTAATTATAAGCAAGTTATTTAATGCTGCAGGATTTCTCTACCTTAAGAGTAGAGTTTCATAGAAAATACAGAAAATTGTACAGCATAACAAGAAATGTATTGATTGGCAAGAAAAATAAGAATGTTATTGTGTTCACTTTCTATTTTTCTGCAGGATATGGAATTAGGCAAATGAGAGGAATAAGAGACTATTATTTAGTATTTGTTGTATTTTTATCATTTTCATAATATATATGTTTTCTTATAAGAGCAAGAATATATGCATTGGGTAATGTTTGATTTGCCAACCAGTGATGTAAGAAAAATAAAAAAAGAAGAATCAGGTTCCTCCATCATTATGTCCGCCTTGTCTTCCTCAAAATAAATCAATTAAGAACCCTAAACAATTATTTTAAAGATAAATTTGTGGCAAGGAAGAAAGATATAGAATGAAAGAAAAAGTCCTATTTTTCTGTCTCTTTCTCATAGACAGAGACAACTTACGTGTTCTTTCCTGTAATTTGTTACACACTCATATACAGTAGAATCTTTGGCCAAAAACATAATTTGTTCCATAACTTTGGTCGCAAACTGATTTGGTTGTGACCACAACCTAATTTTGTAAATTTGGTGCTTACTCCCCCCCCAAAAAATGGCACAGAAGGGGAAATTGGCTACGGAAAAAACATATTTTCAATTTTTTGGTCAGAACCTGAAGCGTTCGTGACCAGAGGTTCTATTTTATTCTTATCCATTGTTACTGTATTCCACACATTTTCCTCCATTTTTTACCCAACTCAGTACAAAGGATTTTTCTGATAGAAAGAATAAACCCAGGATTTGAAAGGAGAGAACATTCCAACAGGCAATGATACTGCTCTGTCCAAGTTGTCTTCATTGAGACTTCCTCCCTACCCACACTCTTATCCTATTTGTGATACTAGTTTAACATAGTAAGCAAGATAAAGAAAGAATAAACCCAGGATTTGAAAGGAGAGAAGTCATGGAACACCCTTCTTCTGTCAGGTTCCAGTAGAGCAAGAAAGAGTCCGCACGCAATCGTGACTTGCAATATAATCTTTACTTCTCCTCCATCACAAACTGATGAATACTAGCAATAACAGTGTAATCTTTGTCAGAGCTGCCTGCTCTGTGCTCCTCACCACCTTTGTGGCATACCCTAGTGCAGGGTTAGGAAAAGTTGGCTCTTCTATGACATGTGGACTTCAACTCCCAGAATTCCTGAGCTAGCATGATTGGCTCAGGAATTTTGGGAGTTGAAGTCCATGAGTCATAGAAGAGCCAACTTTGCCTACCCTTGCCCTAGTGGTTATCCCATAGTCAATCCACTCACCGGGCTTGTTTGAATTCCATGTGTGCTCAGCTGTTCCCCAGCTGCTAGCTGGCCATGTCATCATTATTGGCCAGGCATGATCATTGCAGAGGTTTATGACATCATAAGCAGTCACTCAGATTTCCCCCGCTCATGATTGCAAGCCGCTGCTGCGGCTTCCAGACAACTGGTAATGGCCGCTGGTACCTCTTTCTCCAGCCGAATGCCAGCTCCAGGCCAGCAGGCTTGCCAGAGTTGACATCTTTACTTGCAATTTGGAGAAAACTGTTACTATTTTTTATGAAGTATCTACCTATTTGATGCAGAATACAATAGTTTTGCAGATGACTGAGAAATAAATAATAAGAGCTGAAAAGAATAAATAAGAGCTGAAATGCCATATTCCATGATTGGATTTGATACATTTGATAACAAAATGTATTGTGTTAACAGAAATGTCTATGAAATATGGTTTTTATCCCAACTACTATTAAGCAATAAAATAGAGCATACAAATGTTTTTTTTAAAAAAAATTGGAGCCAATCTAACCATCATGCACAAATTCAAATTAATTCAAATTCCATAAATAGAAGAAATTACCTTCATGGAATTGGGGAAAGGCACTTAAGCTTTTATGATGAAGATAAAAACTGGTCTTAGGACTCTCATAAAAAAATATCCTACACAAATAATCAGTTTCAGGGATTTACTGTGCAAATAAATAACAATGATAGACATG
Source organism: Erythrolamprus reginae (assembly GCF_031021105.1). NCBI lineage: Eukaryota > Metazoa > Chordata > Lepidosauria > Squamata > Dipsadidae > Erythrolamprus > Erythrolamprus reginae. Next base: position 213,995,847 of record NC_091952.1, on the reverse strand, counting down.
AAAACAGGGAGAACATTTGGGCATGTAGGATCCTGGATTTATGACTTAGGTCATTGAATGAATTCAGTTTTCCAAACTGATGATGGTTTCTCAACATCTATGAATTTGGCTCTGCTGATTGACAATGAAACAAAATTCAATATATTTGGGGAGATGGATTATATTTTTAGTTCTGCATCATCACAAGTTCCATTGATCAGAATTGATGTAATTTAGTAGTCAAACATTTTGGACTTCAAGTGTAGAGACTCACTGCTCATTGTCAGTCATGGAAGGTTACTAAGTGACTTGGCCAATGACTCTCAACCAGCAAACCTGTTCACAAGGGACAAAAGGAGTACAATGTATTCTACCTTAAGTTCCTGAACAAAATGTGTAATAAATAAATTGTGATAGCAATTCTAAAAAACTGCGTAAAAAATATTTCTTTGGAGACATCTGGGAAGTAAAACTCCTCCTGTATACAAAACTAGGGAATAATATGTCTTGAAAAGTTATTATGAACCAGAGTTAGGATCAAAAATGTCAAGATCATGGCTGTACACACATGATTGCATCGCGGACACCCACACCCACACCCACCACCCAATTCTCTTGTAACAAGAAATAATGAAAGTTACATAAAAAGCTAGAAAATCTAATTTAAATCATAGAAACATAGAAGACTGACGGCTGAAAAAGACCTCATGATCCATCTAGTCTGCCCTTATACTATTTCCTGTATTTTATCTTAGGATGTATATATGTTTATCCCAGGAACGTTTAAATTCAGTTACTGTGGATTTACCAACCATGTCTGCTGGAAGTTTGTTCCAAGGATCAACTACTTTTTCAGTAAAATAATATTTTCTCATGTTGCTTTTGATCTTTCCCCCAACTAACTTCAGATTGTGCCCCCTTGTTATTGTGTTCACTTTCCTATTAAAAACACTTCCTTTCTGAACCTTATTGAACCCTTTAACATATTTAAATGTTTCGATCATGTCCCCCCTTTTCCTTCTGTCTTCCAGACTAAACAGATTGAGTTCATTATGTCTTTCCGGATACGTTTTATGCGTTTAATCATGGACTGCTATTGTTCCTTTCAAGGGGTCCAGTGGTTAAGGCATATGCTAGAAGACAGGAAACTATAAGTTCTAATCTTACCTTAGACTTGAATGTCGGCTGGCTGACTTTGGCCAGTCACTATTTCTCAGCACACAACATCAGGATAAGGTCAAAGCCAATCAGTCACTTCTGATCTTAGTGATCAATGGTTGATCCAGGTGAGGGAGGGGGGCACATCTTAGACTTGTGGAAAAGCACTAAGAAGAAGGAAAATATTTTATCTTTATCTGAAATTGAAGTATTATACTAATCTATAAACTACAGTAATGCTGGAGGGAAAAAAACCCATAGTGATGATTAAATAGTTTATTAAAACTGTAGTAAATTGGTTCTAATAAAAGCAAATATATAGTAATCACACTGAATTGGTTGAAAAAAACAATTTATTTACCACTCTAATACAATAATTACTGCCCAACCATCATTTTTCATATTATACATTTATAACAAGTTTTATTCTGGCATTATTTTTTCTATTTTGCATAATTTGGAGCCATAATTTCTGATGTAAGTTTTGATTCACATCTTCTTTAAAGCTATCATTAACATGATTTACCTTTAGGGATAGTATTTTTAAAAAAGTATAAATCTAAGGCCATAAAATGAATAAACTTGAGATCATGTTTTTAATTAAAAATGCAGGCTTTTGTTGTAATACACAAGATATTTTAGCATCTGTCAAAACAAATTAATTGGTGTTTGAGAAAGGGTAAAGGAAAAACAGCATAAAAATTGTTAAAGTTAAACAAGCTATTGTGAACATTTGTGTTCATGAATTAATAAAGTTTAGTACTATAATTGTCAAACAAATGCTTTATATTTTATAATGTAATCTAACTGTGATTGTATGAAACAATTATTATTAGTGAGATAGCTTTGACAATCCCTTTAATTTTCTTGTTTCTTTTCTTTTGATTTGATTTTTTTTTCTGAATGCGGCATTCATCCTTATTCTAGTCATCAAAATCCAAGCCAGTCACTAGTCTTCAAATCAGATTCTGTGCCTGACACACGAATCCTTCTCTCTCTTTGTCTCTTGCATACATCTCTACCCACATGCACAAGACACTATTACAGTGTCTCCATCTTTTTTTCTTTAGAGCACGGGATCAAGTTCTATTGCATCACATATCGTGATATATCCTGATGATTTTTGCCTTTGGGGAGCTGTCGTGGGCATGGCCTACATGCGTGAATCTTATAGATGCAATCTATATAGACTTTTGCAAAGCCTTTGACTCAGTAGTTCATGACAAACTTCTTCTGAAACTAAAATCCTATGGCATCTCTGGACCTCTGCATGACTGGATTTCAGCGTTTGACAAGTGGTCAAAATAGATAATGCCATATCTAATCCTGCTCCAGTTAACAGTGTTGTCCCTCAAGGCAGTGTTTTAGGACCTACTCTCTTTATACTCTACATAAACGATCTCTGTGACAATATCACAAGAATTGTGTTCTCTTTGCTGATTATGTTAAACTATTTAATACCTCTGACAATACTTCTACCCTTCAAAAGGACCTTGACCATGTAGCTGAATGGTCTAACAACTGGCAACTTCAAATCTCTACCAACAAATGCTCCGTCCTACACATTGGTAAAAAGAATCCGAATACATACTTGGTAAAACTGAACTCACAGAGGACCCTCACTCAGTCAAAGACCTTGGACTCATTTCCAATGACCTAAATGCTAGAGTCCACTATAAAAGCATTGCCAAAAAAAGCATTAAGAATTGTAAACTTAACCTTACGTTGCTTCTACTCTAGAAACACTGATTTATTAACCAGAGCATACAAAATATTCGTCAGACCTTTTATACAATACAGCTCACCTGTATGGAATCCACACTGCATATCAGATATTAATACAATTGAAGGAGTCCAGAAATACTTCACAAGAAGAGTCCTTCACTCCTCCTCACGTATCAAATTACCCTATTCCTCCAGACTTCAAATACTACATCTAGAAAATTTACAACTACGTCATCTCTGAACTGATTTAACTGTTGTTCATAAAATCATACATCATAATGTACTCCCTGTCAGTGACTCCAGTAGTCCCTCACCTATCGCTGGTGTTACGTTCCAGACCTGGCCGCAATAGGTGAAATCCACGATGGGGAATTTATCGACTGATAGTACTTATTTAAGTATTTATATTGTAATTGTTTGGTAAGTTTTCATTGTTTTAAGTGTTTATAAACCCTTCCCACACAGTATTTATTTTAGATACAGTATTTAAATACAGTATTTACAATTTTATATATATATATATTTTAAAAAACCTGCCGATCGAGTTCGACAGGCTGTTTAAATCTGCCGATCGACTTCCTCAGAAACCCGCGATGAAGTGAAGCCGCAGTAGGTGAAGCGCGGTATAGCGAGGGACTACTGTACTTCACCTTTAACAACAACAACACAAGAGCACATAATAGATACAAACTGAATGTAAATTGCTCCAAACTTGACTGCAGAAAATACGATTTGAGCAATAGAGTGGTCACCGCCTGGAACTCATTATATGACTCTGTTGTTGCTTCCACCAATCCCAAAATCTTCAACCTTACATTATCTACTATCAACCTCTCCCCTTTTCTAAGAGGTTTGTAAGGGGCATGCATAAGTGCACTTTTGTGCCTAATGTCCCTGTCCTACTGTCTTATTACCCTTTCTATTACTACATTCTACTTATGTTATGTTTGTTAATATGTACTATAATACTACACTTGTTTGACAAATAAATAAAATAAATAAATAAATAAAATAACCTGGTTTTTTCTCACATGAATTCAGTTTGACAAACTCAGGAGTTGAAGAAGAGAGAGCTGAGGTGTATGGAGTCTTCACCGAAAACAATATAGCTAGCTGATGTCAGATACATTCCAGCAGTTGGCTGACTAGAGTAGGAGAAGTAAAGTCACCAAGCAATCAGATATTATCCCAGTTGGACGTATGTGACGTATTTTTAAAAAAATTTAAGAAACTCTTCCTTATAGTGGAGTGGAAAGCCCAGAATCTTTTAGTACTGGCTTTCCACTAGTTAGTGCCAAGATGATGTATCTAAATAAATTTGTTTTTTGAGGAAACAAAATGCCTCAGAGTTCAATTTGTGATAGGTCCATTACTTGGAATCTGGCATTACATGTGACACATCTGGCCTGCAGGCTGCCAGTTTGACAGGTCAGCTCTACAAATTGCTTTTTAAAAAATTATTAAAACAAGACAAAACACCAACAAACACACAACACATATAGGAGCTCCTACTGTTCCTCTCCTATCAGAAATTTCTGGAGAAACTTTTTTACAAACCTTTTCATGCAAAGAAACGTGCTTATATTACATACTAAAACTTTCTCTTTTGTTCTTATATCATTAGCATTCTATTAATAAATTACAATTTTACTATTTACACATTTATAGCTATTTAACTGTTCACTGTTTGTTTGTTTGTTTGTTTGTTTGTTTATTTATAGTATAATTGATTATTCATTATTCCTTAATCTTTTGTTCAACCAATCATAGACCTTATCTCAGACTTTATAATATTCTGTTTCTTCTTGTCCCTTCAACTTTCTCGTCATCATATCCATTTCAGCGCACTCGGTGATTTTTTAAATTGTCTCTTCTTCTTTTGGAGTTTCTTCATTCTTCCATCGTTGTGCAAACACTATTCTTGTTGCCCTCAGGATATGTATTTTCAAATATTGGATTTCTCTTTTATAATTTTGAGGAAATATACCTAATAAGAATTCTGAGTTTTTTATTAATTCCTGATTCGTTATTTCTCTTAACCATTTTTCATTAGTATTCCAATATAATTTGGCTTTGTGACAAGTCCACCACTGATGATAATATGTGCCAATTTCATCTTTGCATTTCCAACATTTTGGTTGAATACTCGGGTACATTTTTGACAATCTGTTGGGCGGTAAATGCCATCGATAAAACATCTTTAGTTGAATGTTCTTGGAATGAGTTAGTAATCTGCCAATTGTGTACCCAAAGTTTCTCCCATTTGTCCAGATCTATAGTGTGGCCAAAATTTCTGCACCAACTGATCGTACTTTTTTGGACAATCTCTCCCTCTGTTTCATATCTTATCATATATTGATGAATTTTCCCAATCAACTTTCCTTGATTCTTCATAATTATCCTGTCTAGGTCACTATTTCCTTTTTGAAAGTGATAAACCTTTGTGATTTTGAATTTAACAATTTGTCTCTACACATTATTAACTGTGAGTTATCACTGTCATACTTACTGCAGTTACACAGACTTCTGATTTTTTATTTATTAAAGTGATTTTTCAGTCTTCATGGAAATGTTGTAGGCAATCCAATTCCAATCCAATCCAATAGTTGCTGACTTTTTCTCTCCTTTTAATTTTACTGGATATTAGATTCGTGCATGTATAGCTATGGCTATTATTTATAGTATTGAAGTTTGCAGATGATACAATAGTCATTGGTTTTATTTGAGACCACAACGAATCTGCATACAGACAAGAGGTTGAACAATTAGCTTTGTCATACAACCGGAACAATCTTGAACTAAACACAATCACAACAGTAGAAACCCTCCTATGCTACTTGTACCACTTCTTACAAAACTAGACAACATAGTATCAGCATTAGAGACCTTCAGGTTTCTAGGTTCTATCATCAAAACTTAAAATAGACACCTAACATCAAGAACATCATCAAAAAAGCACAACAAAGAATGTTGTGTCTGCGCCAACTCAGAAGCTCAAACTGCCCAAGGAGCTGCTGATTCAGTACTACAGAGGAATTATTAAGTCTGTCATCTGCAGCTCTATAACTGTCTGGTTTGACTCTTCAACCAAACAAGACAGACTTCAATGCCATCGCTATCAACTTGGCTTCCATTGAGTACCTGTATACTGTACGAGTTAAAAAGGGAGCTGTGAAAATATCTACACAGCCCTCACATTCTGGACATAAATTGTTTCAACTTCTACCCTCAAAATGACACTATAGGGCTCTGCATACCAGAACAACAAGACACAAGGACAGGGATTTTTTCCCAAATGCCATCACTGTCAAATTATTTATTAAGACTGTATTACTATTATTTCTCTCATCCTTCCTATTACCCCCCAAGTCTACAGAGACAGGCGGCATACAAATCTAAAACTAAACTAAACTAAACTACCTATCTCCTCCGACTTATGACAATAACCTTGTTGCTCTACGATTTATATTGTTTTGTTTCCTAGTATGATTTGACTGCTTATTTAGTAACCTATGACATTCACTAAGTGTGGGGATTCTTAATTAATGTATTTTTTTTTAATATAGACTGAGAGCATATGCACCAAAGACAAATTCCTTATGTGTCCAATCACACTTGGCTAGTAAATAATCCTATTCCATTCCGTTATGTTATGTTATGTTATGTTATGTTATGTTATGTTACGTTACGATACGATATGATATGATATGATATGATATTATTATTATGCATATCATATCATATTATTGTTTATTGAGCAGTCAATCACATATTTAGATTGGATTTGGCATTTTTATCCACCTATTGAGTTCTTCCCAATTCCCTGAATGTTTGATGCTCTTAAGGGTATTGTGTTGTTGTTGTTGTTGAATATACCTTTAGAAGGGAAAATAAAACTGCTCCCTTAATTCAAAAGTGGTCTGTCATATTTGCTATCTATTTTTAGATGGATGGGTTTAATGTTAGGGATTTTTAAGACTTGTGTTTGAGAGTGGGTGTTTATAACTTATATCTGTAATTTGTACTGATTTTATTCTGTAAACCGCCCTGAATGCCCTGGAGAAGGATGGCCTAGAAATTTGATAAATAAATAAATTTGATAAATTTGTTTGTCTATGTGTAGTGCACAAGATATTACTAATACTATAATACACTACAAAGATACTATACAATACTACAAGATAATTTTATTTTTACTATACTATAGTACTCCCATTTTGCAGAGCATGTTCTACAACATAGGCCAAGTCAGTAATTTCATTAAGCAATAATAAATAAACCCATGAGCAGAAAACGTAAGTATTTTTCATTGTAAAGTAGAAATATATTTGTTTGAAAAGAAGAAAGACAAATATATTCATTTTTAAAAAATAATTTGACACCCCCTAAGTTATTTTCTCAGTGGGCAAATCTGTGATCCAACATGTAATAATGCGCTGAAGTAAATTAACCATAATTCAGTCCACTTTTTGAAATATTATTGTTGTTACCACTAACAAAACACAGTTTTCTGCTCTTTCCATCCACACAGTATACCTATTAAAGCAATCTGAGAAATTAGTTTAAGATAAACTGTAGAGCAATTTTATTCATAGGCTCCCTGTATCTCACACTGTTAATTTGCATCACAGCTCACTAAATAGTGCCTAATGTTTATTGCGTTTAACTGAATGTATACGATTTTGAGGGTACGCCAGGGACCGATTATCATAATTATACATGTTTCTATGGAAACCCACAAGTCTATCAGTTTTGATTCATTATATTGTTATACCTTCTAGCACTTTCTAATTATTAGGTGCCCATTAACAAAAGTCTCAGTCTTGTGGTTACTATAGAAATGAGCTATAGACATGATTCAGTTTTAACCCTTAAAGAGGAAAGATAAGAATTATTTTTAATCCAATAAATTAAAACAGATTGCACTAAGGTGGTTCTCTCTTTCTTAGATTAAGGCATCTTTAAATGTGTCTATGAATTGGGGGGGTTTCAGAATACTTCTGACAGAAAAATCAATAATTTATCTATTTATAAAACTTCTGCAGAATATAGTAATATGCATCCATCCATGGCATCTGGACAAAATTATGCAAGGCACATGAATAGGTATGAGCAAAACAATCAATACACATGTACACTTCCATTAACATTGATTTATAAAACCTTGTCAATGCATACAATGCTCTTCCCAACAAAGCAAGAAGCCATTTTGAAATTACACATTTACAAAATGTAGGAGCATGACTTTGTTCTTATGTGCCTTCAGGTTTTCTACTTCTCCCTCCTGTTAAACAATTATGAACATTTGCTTGAGGGAAAAGTGCTTTTATTTTCTCATATTCCTGCCAATATTGCAGTTTTCAATTAGAACTGCTTTTAATTTAGATGAGGAATCCGCTTCCAAAGTGACAGCTCACTCTTCACACTGCATGTCTATTTACTTCAGAAGTTAACACATCATTCAGAAACTCGAGAACTGGTCTGATTACTATGCTAATAGTATTCAAAAATATGTTGACACAAATAAAACTAGTAAATTGGGGCTAATTCATAAAGTGAATAATAAAAGGTAAAGTTATTGCAATTGAATTTTCATATGAATGTATAAACATACACTCACTCATTCATACAAACATACATACATACACATACATACATACATACATACATACATACATACACACACACACACACATACTTATGTATTCACGTACATACACAGAGAGAGAGAGAAGAAAGAGAGAGAGAGAGAAGAGAAAGAGAGAGGGAGAGAGAAGAGAAGAGAAAGAGAGAGAGAAGAGAGAGAGAAGAGAAGAGAAAGAGAGAGACAGAGAGAAGAGAAAGAGAGAGACAGAGAGAAGAGAAGAGAAAGAGAGAGAGAGAATAGAAGAGAAAGAGAGAGAGAGAGAAGAGAAAAAGAGAGAAGAGAAAAAGAGAGAAGAGAAGAGAAAGAGAGAGACAGAGAGAAGAGAAAGAGAGAGACAGAGAGAAGAGAAAGAGAGAGACAGAGAGAAGAGAAGAGAAAGAGAGAGAGAGAAGAGAAAAAAGAGAGAGAGAGAAGAGAAAGAGAGAGAGAGAGACTAGTAAATTACTAATAAATTACTATTGGGGAATAGATACTATAAATTACCGTATATAATGTGAAATTAGTTTTGATCAGATATTATGAACCCAATTTTATGTAATTATTTATTGCCTAAATCTTTAGTTTTAAAAATAAAAGAAATACTGTAATAACCATACCCATTTATAATTTTCATAAATAATAAAATAATAGAAGTTTGTTATCAAATCAATACTTATCAAGCAAAATAGTCTTCTTAGCAGGATTTTAAAACTGTACAGCAGCAAAACAACCACAGTTTATGCATTTTACAGCTGTCGAAATCCCTCAGTGCTACTTTGGCCTTTAGGCTTTATAGCTATGCATGAGAGTTCAATAAGACACAAACGTGTTATATCTTTAATATGTCTGTATTTGTGTCATGTATCTTAGCGACACTTTTGGATTTGAGTGCACACTACAAGAAAAAAAATAGAAATGCAAAATTTCATAAATCAAATTGCTTCTTTAGACTTTTGAGCGAAGGTAATTTTTTTGTTCTGAAAATTGGATGAAATTTTTCACATTTTATAGAAGCAAAATATCTTTTTTATGTTTGTGGATGCATGTGCCTTCAAGTTAGACTTATTCCTGAAATTATTTCTTGTGAACGTTTGGTAAAATGGCTTGCCAGTGTCTTCTTCTGAAAGCTACCTGACCCAATAACCAATATGTTTTTTATGACTAAACCAGAATTAGAATTCACCAGTTCCTGGTTTTTAGCCTAGGAGCTTAAATCACTATACCCACCAGCCTCTCGATAATCTTTAGATCAACTTAATTCAACGTTCAAATGGCAAATTACAAATTTTAATCACAAATTTGAATTGGATTTTGTCTGATATGTACATTCCCATAATATGTCTATTAGCCATAGTTAGAATAGAATAGAATAGAATAGATTTTTTTATTGGCCAAGTGTGATTGGACACACAAGGAATTTGTCTTGGTGCATATGCTCTCAGTGTACATAAAATAAAATATACATATGTCAAGAATCATGTGGTACAACACTTAATGACTGTCATAGGGGTCAAATAAGCAATGAAGAAGCAATATTAATAAAAATCTTAGGATATAAGCAATACGTTACAGCCATACAGTCCTAAGTGGGAGGAAAAGGATGACAGTAATGATGAGAAAAACTAGTAGAATAGAAGTGCAGATTTAGTAGAAAGTCTGACAGTGTTGAGGGAATTATTTGTTTAGTAGAGTGATGGCGTTCGGGGAAAAACTGTTTTTGTGTCTAGTTGTCTTGGTGTGCATTGCTCTGTAGCGACGTTTTGAGGGTAGGAGTTGAAACAATTTGTGTCCAGGATGTGAGGGGTCAGTAAATATTTTCCCCGCCCTCTTTTTGACTCGTGCATTATACAGGTCCTCAATGGAAGGCAGGTTGGCAGCAATTGTTTTTTCTGCAGTTCTGATTATCCTCTGAAGTCTGTGTCGATCCTGTTGGGTTGCAGCATATATATACATTCTAAAACAATTTTAGTATTACAAATGTATTACAAATAATATAAGGCCTCATATATTAATATCATTTATTAATTTACTTGCCTAACTCACCATGGGGCTACTCTAGGCAATTTACAATAATTAAGAGGAAGAAAATGAAGAATATAAACAGAAGTAAAAAAAATAGAGCAATAAAATAATGAAAGAGAACACAATGAGAAAATGTGAGTGAATATGCAAAATAATGTAGAATGCACATATATTTATAATTTAGAAACATTATTAGACTTAGATTTTTAAAAACCTAGTTATTTTATTTGGTTATTTAGGATCTGGATATGATCTTCCTTTGTCCTCCAGCTTCCTGTAGTTTACAAATCTCTCCAGATTTCCAGCTCTTATTCTTATCATGTGTTTCTTTGTTCAGAAGTCTGCTATCTCCAATTATTATGATTTCACAGTCTATCTCACACTGAGTCATGTTTAGAGCCATTGAAACCAGTAGTCTTAAGAATGCTTTACTTTGTGCTCAGTTTTTCCCAGTAATTGTGTTGTTCAGTGATTCTAGCAGCTGAGCTTAAAGAATAGTTTGATGTTACTCATAAGATCCAATGTTAAATTGTATGTTTGACAATGAATATTGCCCTACTATGAAATAATGTGCTGTGTTAGATTATGGCATTTAAATGTACCTAGGAATGCAAAGAAAGGAATGGAAGAGGCTATGGGGTGTATTTCTTCTTAATCATACTATCCAGTTAAAGAGCTTTATGGGATCAATGAAAGAAATCTTCACATGTTCCTTGAAATTGTGAAGGTCAAACTGAATATACAAACTATACAGTGTAGCTGAAACTCTTCCTATAAATGCAATGTCAGTTCTTGATTATATTTTATTAGCCCGATTTCTAGTTCAAACCTTCACCTATTCAGCAGAGCATGGGGAAAATGGTGTTTCTATCCAAAAACATAGGACATTCCAGATATTGTATGTACAAGTATGTATGTACCGCAAAAATGATGTCAATGAATATAGCTTCAGAAAAATGCTGGGCAAACTAAAAAATAAAAATAAAACAACAACAAAAACCCAAGAAAGAATAGGATATAGTGACAAGGATTATAAAGTATGAAACAGTAGGAAGTAGATGAGACCGCATCAGCATAAGTCAGCTGTTTTTCTGACATTTTGAAAACTATGCTGGTGAAGTTACTGTTTTGTGTTTTTCATGTACAGTAATTGCTTTTTCAAAAAGGTAAGTGCAGCATTGATTTTCAAAATTTGGGTTGGTAAAATTTGGGATGCGCTTTAAAAAATGCTCTCACACATGAAGCATTAGACATCTCAATGACCCTACGATGTACACCCTGATGAAAGTACAATGGTACCTCTACATAAGAACTTAATTCATTCCGTGGACCAGGTTCTTAAGTAGAAAAGTTTGTAAGTAGAAGCAATTTTTCCCATCGGAATCAATGTAAAAGCAAATAATGCGTGCAAAACCACTTGGGTTATAAAGTATAAAGGAAAGAAATAAAAGCTCGAAATTTGTGTGGGAGGAGGAGGAGGAAGAAGAGGAGTTGTTTCCCAGAGCGAAGAGAGCGAAGGGAGCATTTCTTTTCTCTGTGCGCTGGCAGAGGTTTATTCCCTCTCCAAGCACCCAGAGAAAGGAAAATGCTTTGTTCGCTCTGGACTGCCAAAGCCTCCTTAAGCACCACTGAAAGGCTCCTCTGGCAGCCCAGAAAAGCCCAAGATGGCCACGATTAAAGGGGGAATGGCAGGAAACTGGCCAGGCCTTCGTGCCATTCTCAAATTTCTTGGAAATTTTTCCAGGCTCGGGTTCTTAAGTAGAAAATGGTTCCTTAAGAAGAGGCAAAAAATCTTGAACACTCAGTTCTTATCTAGAAAAGTTCTTAAGTAGAGGTATTACTGTACTTGGCTTCTTCATTGTAATCTGCTTTTTGCAAGATGTTGCAACTGCCAACTTTTGTCCAGTTCTGAGGTCCTTTTTAAAATGTATGTGATAGAAATTATTAAAGCAATACAATGAATCAATAAAATAAATATCTAGAAATAATTTTCTGTGAGAGTAAATTATAACTGTAAATTTCTGGAATGCATTAATTGCCTGGATATGACTACTACATAAATTTATACTAAATGATTTTAAATTATGTACTCCATCTTTCAAAGGATAATAAAGGGCACATTAAAATATGCATATACATCTACAGTGCAAAATTATTAGGCTGATGTAACACTGCAGCTAAGTCTTTTATATTTGCATGGTAGAAACAAATACTATAGAGTTGCATATATGAATTTTTTCTGAAATATGGTAAGAAAATGGACTCTGTTGAGTAATACAGCTTTGCAGATTATAATAATGGGACTTTCTGAAATATTATAAGAAAACAGAGTCTATTTATTAATACAGCTTTTATGCAGATTTATTTATTTTATTTAGTGTATGGCAAATACATGGATTTATATTAATTCAATCAGACATTGGGCCAGTGTGAGCTCTTGATGGACATTCAGAAAAAATGTGGTGTATATTTTGTTGAGGAGCACCACAGTCACATGGGGGTGGGGGTGTAGAGACAAGACCCAACTTAAACAATGAGTCCTGGCAGACATCATGTTGGGTACAGATCCTGTTCAGAATTGACCAATGCTGGCTAGGCAGACACTTCTTGTTAAGACATTCATGAACTGGGAGAGCCATAAGGGTAGCCAATGAATAAGCATAGCAACCAAGTCAGACAGTGGGAACTAACTATATCTGAGTCTGTGCAGAGAATCAAAACTGAAAACGTAAGCTTAAAGCTGGGCATGGCTCAGCCCACTCTGTTCTCTCAGCCCACTCTGAACTCTAGTGAAATGAAACTAACTGTTCTCTGCTGCCTGCAACTTCTTGAAAAAGAATCTACATTGGTATTGGATAGATAGGTAGGTAGGTAGGTAGGTGGGTAGATAGATAGATAGATAGATAGATAGATAGATAGATAGATAGATAGATAGATAGATAGATAGATAGATAGATAGATAGATAGACAGATAGATAAGATAGACAGACAGACAGACAGACAGACAGACAGACAGACAGACGGACGGACGGACGGAGGTAGAGGTAGAGATATGTTTATAAAGAAGTTAAATCAGTTATCTCTGTGAATATGAATTTTGCAACAACTAATACTTTTTTCACACAGTATCATATGCTGCAGTAAGGTCAATGAACACAGCTGTGGTTTCTAAGCCTCACTGGAAACCAGCCTCAATATGTCCTGTTAGGCTCAATACTTGATCAACACAACTGCCAGTGTTTATCCATTGCCATATATTTAGGGATCCAGGAGTTCTACAAAGATTATCATTAACATTAACAATTCTTCAATGTAGCCTGGATACCAAAACAAGATTGAAAAGAAGTGATTATTGTAAATGCAAAGCATAGGCTATCACAAATTATACGTTTAAAGGTATTCTGTTGTCTCAGTTTGATTTTGAATGTTTTTTAAGATAATATGGAAAATCCATCACCTAGGTGGAGAACATCTGAAATTACATTTATTGGCATTTACAATTGTTGTTGTTGTTATTATTATTAAACTAAGGACCATGTTCATTTGTAATGTCACAAATATACAATAAATACTAACATTTCTTCATTTCTGCTCTTGTTTTCTATTTTTGAAACATTCACTCTGTCACTGAGGATGCAAGGGTTCAGGATCTGATGGGGACAGGACAAAACTCCTAGGATTATTGTAGTTTAGTTTTATTTTATTCAGAAAGATAAATAAGCAGTTTGATAATAGATAAGACTTATCAAAGTAGACAGGCATGAAGGATGAATAAAAAGTTATGTCTCCTGTTGTGATTCAGCCTGAGGCTACTCAGGGAACGGCTGGAACTCTGCCGGATCCATGCTCAGAGGGGGAGGACGATGAACAGGAGGGGGAGGACCAGGCAGAAGAGGAAGAGGATGAGGGAGAGCAGCCTGAGACACCCCCCCGGGGGAGCTCTCCCCAGAGAGTAGCCTGGATTCATTAGATGCAGACGCCCAGGCTATCATAGATATGAGGCAGAGACGGGCAGCCCAAAGAAGGGGCCAATTAGCAAGGTATTTCCATCCCTGAATTGGTAACAGCTGGGTTTGGGTGTGGTTCTCCTCAGCAGGGTTGAAAAGGCAGGCCCGCCCTTACTGTATTGTGGAGAGTTATCTATTGGGAGTCCTGTGACCTTGCTTCGATTCTTGGTGTCTCTAATCCTGGCTTGTGGCTTCGAAGGCTGAAAACTTGGGGAGGCATGGGTTTTATTACCTCCAGTGTTGTTTTTGCCAGCAAGAATCCTGTTTTATTGCCTGGCCGTCGTGAAACCTCTGTGAAGCTTCATAACGTTCCTGTCTGTAAAAACAGTTTTTGTTACCTGTGTTTGCTTTCAAATATATAAACTGCCTTTGCTTTTTACCAGTGTGTCTGGATACTCTTTTTAGTTGGTGTTGGCGTCTGGGGGGACCCAGACAGAACAGTCTCCAGACCAGCCCTGTAACTTCAGCTTAAGGAGAGATATTTTAATATTTGAAATGAGCTTGTTTATAACCTGTATTTCTCTACATAGTCTCCAATATTCATTATACATTTTTACCAATGACAGACTAGCTTCCTCGATCAGGTCATGACAGTCTTATTCCATCTTTATTTGAGTCAAACAAATGCCCATGAAAATATTCATTCGGTTTGGGAAAAATAGAAAGTTACATGCCACCAAACCTGAACTGATAGCAGACGGGGAAACTATTTGATTACTGTCATGGCTCACCTACTTTATTCTTGTTCACACAAATCACTCTTTTGTTCACCATTTATATTTTTTTGGCCTAGAGAGTATACCTGCACAGTATTCATGTCAACACAATCATCACTGCAACAAACCTGAATTTGACAGTGAATATCAACTGGAGAAACTTGTTTGGCATTCAGAATTCAATCACAGAGCAATGCATGCTTTTATTTCAGAAATATTAGCAACTCAACCTTTTTTCCACAGCAACTTTTCACCAGCTGAATAGATGCTAAAGAATGCACAAGAGTTTTTAGGATTTCAGTATTGGCATCCACTAGTGACACAACATAGAAGTCTTGGCTTTTCATTCACTTGTCATTGACTTCAATATTGCTATTTGTTTACATTCTTTTAGCAAACAATCTTTGTTCTCCCACTACTACTTACAGCGATAGAAAATAATGAGAAAAAAATGTATTTGGAGAAATGAAATTGAACAACCTCCATAATTAAAAGTAGTGCCAATTCTGATCATACTGTTTTATTAATTACTTTTAATAAATTGTTTTTGAGAAATATGTCTTGCACAAATCCTTCACTTCAAAGTTTTGCTTATTTCAAAGTGATGACTGTATAAGCCATTAAATAACAAATACTACTACTTTCTCCATATTACAGGGATCCATCACATCATACTAGAATGAGAACTTTTTTGAATTAATGAAATTTTTCAAAAAATCATTACATTAATTTCTCAACACTTGCAACATTAAGATGGGTGGACTTCAACTCCCAGAATTCCCCAGCCAGAAAATCCATCCCACCCATCTTAAAGTACTAGTATCCAGGTTGAAAAACATTGTTATAAAGCACTATAGTATTACAGTGGTACCTCTACTTATGAACTTAATTCGTTCCGTAACCAGGTTCTTAAGTAGAAAAGTTTGTAAGAAGAAGCAATTTTTTCCATAGGAATCAATGTAAAAGCAAATAATGTGTGCAATTGGGGAAACCACAGGGAGGGTGGAGGCCCTGTTTCCTCCCAGGAGATTCCTAGAGAGGCCCCACAGAGGCTTCTCCCTGCCTTTTCCGGTTACAGTTTCGGAGGTTCAGATTTGTAAGTGGAAAATGTTTCTTGAAAAGAGGCAAAAAAAAATCTTGAACACCTGATTCTTATCTAGAAAAGTTTGTAAGTAGAAACATTTGTAGGTAGAAGTACCACTGTAATTGTAATTAAGTATTATAATATTAATTACCTAGACCAGGGGTGTCCAACCTTGGCAACTTTAAGACTTGTAGCCAAGTCTTAAACTCCCAGCTTTGCTGGCTGAGGAACTCTGGGATTTGAAGTCCACAAGTCTTAAAGTCGCCAAAGTTGGAGACTGTAGCAAGAATAATTCAGGAAGTGAGCTGAGTGAAAAGGCCATATTTTTTTTCATTAAAGGCCTATTGCACATTCTAGAATTCTTCTAAAATTCTATCCACTGCTTTTAGGAGAGATGGGCACATCTACAAAACATTCTATTCCCATATTTATACATTCTTGGAAATTTGGGGATAGGGTTTTATCTTCTAGAAAGAAATAGAATATATGTCTAACATTTGTGGGCTATGTGATTCTGTATTTTATATTAAAATTCAGATACTGGGATAGAATAATTGGTTCTGAATAGTTAGGTCACCTAGGTTCTTCCATTAATAAGACTTCACAGATTATTACAATTTAAGTTTAGCTCTATTACATCTAACCAATGGATGATTTTAGAAACTTGTAAAATAACTATTCTTTTCTATAAAAGATGAAATTAAAATCATTATTTCTAAAATGTTAAATATTTTAATATTAAACATTTAAACACATTAAAGTACTCCTGATATAGAAATCTATTCCTGCTATAGGAACACAAAGGAAACACCGTGTTCTGATTCCTGCTGTGAAAATTGGGAAAGTGGAATATGCCAAAATATTTATTTCAGATTCCATATGCTTTTATTCAATGGATAGACAAGCTTAATAATTAGCTTGTAGCTTACCTGCTTTTTCAAATAATTTCAATTGGACAGACCATGTTTCGGTGAGGTTTTTTTGCTTTCGCGCATGCTGAAACATGGTCGGCCTGTGGCTCCATGTGCGATTTTGCTACCTCCACAGGTACAGCACCAAAATCATGCTGGCCCCGCAAGAATTGATGAGCTGCCACGGCAAGTGCAATTTAGCGTTTCGGCTCGTAGCCCACCGCTGCTTAAAGTAGTGTATAAATTAAGCTAACTGCAGTTTATTCAATAAACCTCAGTTAAACAAGCATTTAGTATGATGTACCATATAAACATATTCAATGAACTTTAGCTATCCACCTCAATAGCAAGTTATTTTAAAAGATTTAAATGACAACAAGTATTACATGGAATATAATCCCAGCAACCAGTTAGGTCCCACAGAGTGGGCCTTCTCCGGGTCCTGTCAACTAAATAATGTCAGTTGGCGGGGCCCAGGGGAAGAGCCTTCTCTGTGGCGGCCCTGACCCTCTGGAACCAACTCCCCCCAGAGATTAGAATAGCCCCCACCCTCCTTGCCTTTCGTAAGCTCCTCAAAACCCACCTCTGCCGTCAGGCATGGGGGAATTAAGATAATCTTTCCCCCTAGGCTTCTACAATTTATGCATGGTATGTTTGTATGTATGATTGGTTTTATAACAAGGTTTTTTAGCTGTTGTAGTATTGGATTTTTACATTCTGTTTTTTGTCACTGTTGTTAGCCGACCCGAGTTCATACAAACAAACAAACAAACAAACAAACAAACAAACAAACAAACAAACAAACAAACAAACAAACAAATAAATAAATAAATAAATAAATAAATAAATATCTTCCTGTTGATTAAGCAGAGGCCAAAAGAGGAATATAGTGGCCAAATAAAGTTGAGAGTAAAAGAGTTTGATTAGTGAATTCAAGTTGGAACATTTAAGTCCATGATGTATCCTTAACTATCTTGAGAGCTTAGAAAAAAAAGGGAAATATTATATTCTCTCTGGAAACAAAATGAAGGATTTTGCACCCTTTATGTACAATGCTAGAGGCATGTTTCTGTCTCTGCCACAGAACAGCCTTAGTATATTTGAATCAGGTGTAAGCTTGTAAAAGTTATTGAAGAAACTGTCAAAGAACTGGAGTAATAAGTGCCATTCTTTAGCTGATGAGAGAGGAACACTGATGAAAGAAGAGATGCGCTACAGCACTCTCATGAAAACATAATCAAAGCTCATGGGCTAAATTGACAAAAAGCAATTCCTTACAACTGAATTCAGAACCATCTTTCAGACCCTCACAAAGGAAACAGTGTCTGAGTTTGCAGGAATAGAAAAATGTGACCCCATAGAATAGGAGAAAAGAACAAGAGATAGGATGGTAGCTCCTCAAAAGGCAGAAGGGGATATACTCTGCCCTGCAACAAAACAATAAAAGTATCATTGTACTTGATGATGCCCATCCACAATCATCAGAACAAATGTCTGTCAACCAAACCCATTGATTCATGGGTCTGTCTGCCAGGGGCAAAAAAAAATAAATCCACATGACAGAACAACTTTGAAACTTATCAAATCCACTGACAATTCTCTCTCCCTGCTAGACCATAACTTGAAGCGGCTGCACAAAATTAAAAAGCATTACATAAAAAGACAAGAGTCATCTGAGAAAGCAGCATAACTTTCTTCCGTATGACCTCAAAAGAGTTCAGCCAGATATCTTAGTGCAGTGATGGCAAACATTTTTTCCGCCCTTCGGTTGCCGAAATAGTGCACATGCACGCTATCATTTGCGTGTGCATGTCCACATCTATAATTCAAAGCCCCCCACTCACCGCAATCCCCTGTGTATGGTTGTGTGACCTCCTATTTTCTGACTTCCAGTGGCCTCATAGGCCCCTTATTCACCATCCCCAGGCTCCAGGGGTTTCTTGGAGCTTGAGGAGGATGAAAACGCTCCCCCTGCCACCCCGGAGGCTGAAATCGCCCTCCCATAACTTCTATATAAGCAAAAAAAATCAGCTGGGGGGCACAGACATGCATGCTAGAGCTGAGCTAGGGCAATGATTCATGTGGCGGCAGATATGGCTCCATTGATTCACCATAACAGTCTTAGTGCAAGACTGGAGAAAAGGTGTAGTTTTAACAAGAAGGAGTGTGCTGTTCCAAAGGGTAGTGCTTCTCTAAATAAGGCATGTTTCCTTCATTAGCCTAATGTCATTCTTTAATTGATATTTCAGGACAAGCAGATATTAAAGGAGAGATCTAACATCTCTTCTCTAATTCAATGTAGAGAAAAGTAAAGTCCTAAACTTAGATAAGAAAACCAAAAGTATACCAGCTGTCTGGAACCAACAACCCCCTGAGATCTGGACTGCTCCCACTCTATTGGCTTTCCAGAAAGCATTGAAGACCTGGCTTTTTGGGCAGGCTTGGGGTTGTTGAGCTCACAATTACAAGGTCTGGCCTGAATGATATGTAGGTGTATGTGATTTTTTAAAAACTGTTTTTAAATCTTTTATGATATTTTTAAATGCATCTTCTATATCCTGTTGTAAGCTGCCCAAAGTCCTTCAGAAGCTGGGTGGCATAAAAATAAATTTAATTTAATTTAATTTAAAAATTAAATTAAAAATTAAAAATTAAAAATAATTAAAAATTAAAAATAATTAAAAATTAAAAATAATTAAAAATTAAAAATAATTAAAAATTAAAAATTAAAAATTAAAAATTAAAAATTAAAAATTAAAAATTAAAAATTAAAAATTAAAAATTAAAAATTAAAAATTAAAAATTAAAAATTAAAAATTAAAAATTAAAAATTAAAAATTAAAAATTAAAAATTAAAAATTAAAAATTAAAAATTAAAAATTAAAAATTAAAAATTAAAAATTAAAAATTAAAAATTAAAAATTAAAAATTAAAAATTAAAAATTAAAAATTAAAAATCCAATCCAATCCAATCAAATCAAATCAAATCAAATTATTAACTGGTTGAAACCAGGTTTAATAGCAGTGACTGTGATAGGGATCTTGGAGTCCTAGTATACAACCAGCTAAATATGAGCCAACAGTGTGTAGCAGCCGCCAAAAAAATCCAATGCAATCCTAAATTGCATTAACAGAGGGATATAATCTAGATCTAGTGAACTACTAATATCACTCTATAAAGCCTTAGTTAAACCACACCTAGAATACTACATCTAGTTTTGGTCACCACACTATAAATAAGATGTTGAGCCTTTAGGAAAAGTGCAGAGGCTGGATGATTAGGGCACTGTGGGGACTAGAGAAGAGAAGGACCGGGGGAGACATGATAACTGTGTTCCAATATTTGAAGGGCTGCCACAGAGAGCAAGGGGTCATGCTATTTTCCAAAGCACACAAGGAATAATGGATGGAAACTGACCAAGGAAAGATTCAATCTAGAAATGGGGAACGCTCTGACAGTGAGAACAATCAACCAATGGAACAGCTTGCCTTTGGAAGTTGTGGGAGCTTAACTACTTGAAACTTTCAATAAGAGTTTGGACTACCATTTGCCAGAAATGGTGTAGAGTCTCCTGCTTGAATGAGGGGTTGAACTAGGTGACCTACAAGATCCCTTCCAACTCTGTTAATCTGTAAGCTGAGGGGAGAGAAGCTGTTTATTTTCATAACTACAATGGAAAGGCAAGATCATCTTTGAGGATTCTCCAAACATAAATTGGGTAGGCCACATGGACCTAAGAGGAGACCAGTGGAAATATCCACTGCCTAATCAGCAATATGCTTATTCAACATTGGTTACAGTTTAAAGTTATCTCTATCTCTCACTATGCAAGTACAGTATCTTGTATTAGTAATATTTGATTATCGGCAAGTAAATGTGTTAAATTGAGCACAGACCCTGTAACTGTAGCCTAGAATCAATTATAATTCTGTTAAGGCCTTTGCGATGCATTGTTATATTCTGTTTTTTCTTGCTAGTGGAAGATGGGGGAACATCACAGCAGGAGTGCGTTTTGACCTCAAGCAAGTGCCCTTAATTTGTCCTCAGGAAAATGTTGTAAAAGACAGGCACAGATGGCCTAGGCTTATAATTATTTCAGCCTGGAATACAGCAGAATAATGAACTCTGTTTGCCCTCACCGTTTCAAAGCAGTAGAAAACGAACAGTGACCAAGCAATTGAGACAGTTGAAGAGGGAAAGCTACTGTTGTCTCATCTGAATCCATTAGAAAACTAACAATGTAACTTCACATAAGACCAAACTGCTTTAAAAAAAAAAATCTGTTTACTACAACTAATGTTTTCATGCCGTAAAAGGGCATTTAAGGAGAAAAGCTTTGACATCCACAAAGAGAAAATCCAACTCATGCTATATTATACTCAGCAACTACTCACCATTTCCCAGGATTTTATGTAAATGACAGGCAGGCTAAGGAAGTTTCACTAGAAGGCTGCAGACTATTTGTTTATTGTTTATTGTTTATTGTTTATTCTTTATTCTTTATTCTATATTCTTTATTCTTTATTCTTTATTACTTATTACTTATTCTTTATTCTTTATTCTTTATTCTTTATTCTTTATTCTTTATTCTTTATTCTTTATTCTTTATTCTTTATTCTTTATTCTTTATTCTTTATTATTCAGTCATTCAGTCATTCAGTCATTCAGTCATTCAGTCATTCAGTCATTCATTCAACTTCTATGCCACCCAATCCCGAAGAGCTCAGGGAGGCTTACAACAACAGTATGAATATAATCAAGAGATACAAAACAATAAAAGAAGTTGAACATTATCTAAGGCTAAAACATTAACAAATTAAAACTCCTTGGAAAAAGGTTATTATAAGAAACGCTTATTATTACCCTGCTTCTTCCCTGTAAGTAAATGCAGATGCGTCTTGGCAGGAAGATAATTTATTTGCTTTTCTATTTGGTTGCAAAGGGTTGAGGAAGGCCAATTTTAACAACAATAAAAAGACAGCAGAAAGTTCAAAAGCACTACAAACAACCAAGCCTTTACAGGATAGTTTGTTTTATGGCACTGAGAAATTCTGTCCAGGGAAAGAACCATCGTGCAAGGCTGGGAGAAATATAGACAATATACAATCCATAATCTGCTTGAATATGCAATCCATAATCTGCACTCCCAATAGAAACAACCTTTTTTTTTGTTTACAAAAAAATATATCCTGAAAAAGGAAGCCTCTTTATTTAGGGTTTTATTTCCTTCCCCCCCCCCCGTTTATCTCTCAGATTATAAAACACTATCATGAATTATTCATATTATTTGATTTAAAACACTTTCTTGCCTGCATTAAGCTTCAGTGAATGGCTCCTATGCCACTGCAGTTATGCAAAACTTAATATACTGGTGATACACTAACTATTAACTGACAGTGAATTAAGTTCATTGCCATTTTGGGTGAGAAAATAACAGCACACTTTGTAATTTAATTTCCTGGATATTCTACATCTTGATTCTAAAGAACATACCTTCAAATAGGGAGGAAAAACAATCTTGAAAACAACAGGAAGCTAAAGATAGTGGAATTTAAGAAGACATGTGAAATCTATTGGAACTGTTACAAGCTTAGAATTGTTGGATAAATACCTTGTGTTATGAACATTCCTTGCAAGTAAGAGAAATATTTGTGAGGTTTTCTTTCTTTACATCTTGGAATAGAAAACAAGAAGACAAGGATTTGGTGAACAAAAAAATTGTTTTTTGCACCACCAACTTCACAGGTGTTCATTTTCAAAACTGTAATAATATTTTATTTTATCTAAAAGCTATTTGTAATTCCCACTACTGTTTACAAAATGTGGCCAGAAAGGAAAATATATTTGGAACTCAAAAGGAAAGTAGAGAAAATGGCTGTTAGCATTTAAAAGATATAGGGTCCAAGCAGTTGTGGGTTCTAAAACTCATTGCTATTGGTTTGTGTGCATGCTTGCGTGCGAGCACAACATTTCTATGCATGAGCAGAAGTGGGCCAGATTAGTGGGTGGAACATCCTGCCATTGCCGCTATCAGTTCACAGAACTGGACTGAATCGGGAACAATCTACCGCTCAATCCAAGCCTATAAAGGAACTTATTTTAGTCCAAACATACTCTTACTGTATTATAAGATTTTTCATTAGAATGTGAGAAGCTTTTGTTATTTTAAGTCTACATTTCTACATGTTCTATGAGGCATTACGTAAGAAAGATGGAGCTTAAAAGACAATGTTCCGGCATGTTTTGCAACTCTGAGTTTCTATGTGTGTATGTATATTTTTTTATATGAAGGGGTTTAAATTCTTTTAAATATTGGATTTGTACTGTTGTATGTATATACACACACACAATGCGTCCTTCAGCTGAATTGCTAACTACGTTTTAGCTTGCTTTTTTATATCTAAGAGGCTCATCATTTATTTATTTATTTATTTATTAGATTTGTATGCCGCCCTTTCTGAAGACTTGGGGTGGCTCACAACAATAAAAACAGTACAAATCCAATATTTAAAAGAATTTAAACCCCTTCATATAAAAAGCACTCATACATCTCACACAAACCATGCATAGTCTTCGGAGAGGGACGGCATACAAATCTGATAAACTAAACTAAACTAAACTATAAAACAAAAACGATGCAGGGGAATTCAATTTCCTCATGCCTGATGACAGAGGTGAGTTTGAAAAAGGCAAGGAGGGTGGGGGCAATACTAATCTCCGGGGGGAGTTGATTCCAGAGGGCCGGGGCCGCCACAGAGAAGGCTCTTCCCCTGGGTCCCGCTAGCCAACATTGTTTCGTCGACGGGACCCAGAGAAGGCCAACTCTGTGGGACCTAACCGGTCGCTGGTATTCGTGCGGCAGAAGGCGGTCTTGGAGATATTCTGGTCCAATGCCATGAAGGGATTAATAGGTCATAACCAACACTTTGAATTGTGACCGGAAACTGATCAATAACCAATGAAGACTGCGGAGTGTTGGTGTAACATGGGCATACCTAGGGAAGCCCATGACTGCTCTTGCAGCTGCATTCTGCACAATCTGTAGTTTCCGAACACTCTTCAAAGGTAGCCCCATGTAGAGAGCATTACAGTAGTCGAACCTCGAGGTGATTAAGGCATGAGTGACTGTGAGCAGTGACTCCCGGTCCAGATAGGGCCACAACTGGTGCACCAGGCGAACCTGGGCAAACACCCCCCTCACCACAGCTGAAAGATGGTTCTCTAATGCAGCGTTTCCCAACCGCTGTGCCGCGGCACACTGGTGTGCCGCGAGACAAGGTCAGGTGTGCCGTGAAGTTCCGCTTCCAAACCGGAAGTTGAGTGTCCCGGCTTGCTTCTTCACACCTTCATTTTCGCGCCTTTCTTCTTCGTGCCTTCCTTCTTTGCAGCAGGTGAGCTTGGGACTCGGCAGGATGGCAATAGCAGCGGCTGAGGCTTTCACTTGTGGCATCGGGAGTGCTAATAGCGGCGGCGGTGGGAATAGAGGGGGGGGCTCCTGCAAGTGGAAGCCTCAGCCCTGGATCCCCCTCGCGCCCATGGCTTCTCGTCGATGTCTCTGCCTGCCCAATCCGCGGCAGTGCTAATAGCGGCGGCGGCGGGAATAGCGGGGGGGCTCCTGCCCGCCGCCGCTATTAGCACTCCCGCGGATCGGGCAGGCAGAGACATCGACGAGAAGCCATGGGCGCGAGGGGGCTCCAGGGCTGAGGCTTCCACTTGCAGGAGCCCCCCCGCTATTCCCGCCGCCGCCGCTATTAGCACTCCCGTGGATCGGGCAGGCAGAGACATCGACGAGAAGCCATGGGCGTGAGGGGGCTCCAGGGCTGAGGCTTCCACTTGCAGGAGCCCCCCCGCTATTCCCGCCGCCGCCGCTATTAGCACTCCCGTGGATCGGGCAGGCAGAGACATCGACGAGAAGCCATGGGCGCGAGGGGGCTCCAGGGCTGAGGCTTCCACTTGCAGGAGCCCCCCTGCTATTCCCACCGCCGCCGCTATTAGCACTCCCACGGATCGGGCAGGCAGAGACATCGACGAGAAGCCATGGGCGTTAGGGGGCTCCAGGGCTGAGGCTTCCACTTGTGGCTGTCCCCGCCCGCCCGATCCTTCCTTCTCTCCGGCTTTTTTGGGGTGCGGCTTCTTCCACAGCGGTGGCTGCAGCGGCGCTGGCGATCCGGCTGCTAGCCGCTCCAAGCGCTGTGGGAACGCCCATCCCTCTCACAGTCCCATCCCGGGCTGTCAGTAAAGGGGCTGCTTGCTCGGAACATTCAAACTAAGGGAAACCTTCGCTGGCCTCCACAGAGAAGAAAGGAAGAGAGAGAACAAGAGACAGCAACAGAGAGAGAGAGTGAGTGAGAAAGAACAAGAGAGAGAAAGCATGAGAGAGAGAGAAAGAACAAGAGAGAGAAAGAAAATAAGAGAGAACAAGAGAGAGAGAGACTAAGAGAGAGAGAGAGAAAAGAGAGAGAGAGAAAAAATAAGAGAATGAGAGAGAGCAACAGAGAGAGAGAAAGAACAAGAAAAAGCACGAGAGAAGAAAAGCAAGAGAGAAAAAGAGATAGCAAGAGATACTGAAAGAAAGCAAGAGAGAGAGAGAAAAAAAAGAAAGCAAGAGAGACAGATAGGAAGAGGAAAGGAGAGAGAGAGAAATGAGAACAAAAAGGGGAGGAGAAATGAGAAAATGATTGAGGCAGAGAATGAGAGGAGAGAGAAACAAGAGAGAGAGAGAGGTGATTCTTGAAGCATATGGTAAAAAGCACCCAAATAATAAGAAAAAAACCCCAGCCCTCACCTGTTTTTGAAAAGAATAAAAGAGAATAAAACCCCAGCCCTCACCTGGTTTTGGAAATGGTTTGAGTACACACAGACATATAAGGGGGAGGGAGAGACAGAAATGAGACAGTAGTATAAATTTGAGGAGGGATGATTGATGATTGACTGTATTTATAAGGGGATGTTACATGGGATTGTATGTTCTATGTATAAATACATGTAGAAATACTGTAGATCTGAAGGTCAGCAGTTAAAATCTCATCCCCAGCTCCAGGTTGACTCAGCCTTCCATCCTTCCGAGGTGGGTAAAATGAGGATCCAGATTGTGGGGGCAATATACTGGCTCTGTTAAAAAATGCTATTGCTAACATGTTGTAAGCCGCCCTGAGTCTAAGGAGAAGGGGGCATAAAAATTGAATAAATAAATAAATAAATAATATTTACTGTCTTTTTGTGTCATTTTGGTTGGTAGTGTGCCCCAGGATTTTGTAAATGTAAAAAGTGTGCCGCGGCTCAAAAAAGGTTGAAAATCACTGCTCTAATGTAAGCTGTAGATCAAGGAGGACACCCAAGTTGCGGCCCCTCTCTGAGGGGATCAGTAATCCCCCCCCAGGGTAATGGACGGACAGATGGAATTGTCCTTGGGAGGCAAAACCCACAGCCACTCCGTCTTATCAGGGTTGAGTTTGAGTCTGTTGACACCCATCCAGACCCTAACAGCCTCTAGACACCGGCACATCACTTCCACTGCTTCGTTGACTGGACATGGGGTGGAGATGTACAGCTGGGTATCATCTGCGTACTGATGATACCTCACCCCATGCCCTTGGATGATCTCACCCAGCGGTTTCATGTAGATATTAAATAGCAGGGGGGAGAGGACCGACCCCTGAGGCACCCCACAAGGGAGAGACCTAGAGGTCGACCTCTGACCTCCCACTAACACCGACCATCATGCCATACAACATCCTCTCCTGCTACAATGATCTTTCCAGGAAAGTGCTAGGCAGCAGTCCCCAATCTTTCCAGCTCTGTGGGTTGTCAGCAGCAGTGGTGGAAGGGGGAAAGGATGGTTTTGCACATGCACTTGTCACTTGTGCAAATGGAGCTTGGCACGCATGCTCAGACACTGCTTGCATGGACCTGTTCTAAATAGGCCTTGACTCGGTGCTGGGCACAGACTGCAGGCTGGAGACCCCTGTGCTAAGAGATTTGTCTCCATAATAATTTGCCTCCATAATAATGATGATGTCATTTTATTCATTAACTACATTTGCTCTGCATTTGCACAACAAAAATGTGAACCAAGGCAGTAGAAATGGTCCTTTCTATCATATGCCTCTTATTTATTTATTTATTTATTTATTTATTTATTTATTTATTTATTTATTTATTTATTTATTTATTTATTTATTTATTTATTTATCTATCTATCTATCTATCTATCTATCTATCTATCTATCTATCTATATATTCATATTTATTTATTTATTTATTTATTTATTTATTATTTATTTATTTATTTATTTATTTATTTATTTGTTTGTTTGTTTGTTTGTTTGTTTGTTTGTTTGTTTGTTTGTTTGTTTGTTTGTTTGTTTATTTATTTATTTATTTATTTATTTATTTATTTATTTATTTATTTATTTATTTATTTATTTATTTATTTATTTATTTATTTTGTATGCCGCCCTACTCCGCAGACTTGGGGCGGCTCACAGCAGCAATAGAAAACAATGTACAATACAAATCTAATATTACCAAATTAAAAACCCATAATTTAAAAAAACATGCACTTAATTCTTCTATAAAGATTCTTAATTTTTCTATAAAGTTGTGATTTAATAGATCAAAATGTCTGTTAAATCTGGATTTAATCAGTGATGGAATTTGCATCATTTGTACAATTACATAGTTATGCTAATTGATGTAAACTGATACAAATGATGTAAATCGTAATTATGGAAAAAATAGATACAGTATCAGTAGAGCCAATGACATAAATTGTATTAACGACCTAGACTACTTCAAATAACAATAGATTGTTAGTTAAGGGTGCACTTTGAAGCAAAATTTGGTCTTTTCAATTCAAAGAACACAGAACTGGGTGGGGCAACCATTGAGGCCTTGGGCTGCTAGTTTCTTGGGCCCCTCCTTGGGTTCATTCATTTTCTAAAAATCTATCATTTCCTAAATATTGTTCCTTCCCAAAATAAGAGAAGATTATAAAAACATTGTTTTGTTTGTTTGTTTCATTTTAATATAAACTAGTAACTAAACAATGTGTTTAAATCTAAGCACCATGTTTTCCTGTTTTATTTTATAAAAATCAATGTGCAATGCAAGCAAGGAAGAGCCATTTCTAAATATTTCTGCAACATGCTGAAGCCTAATTTGTCCTGCTCAGCACGATTAAACACAGCCAGTCAGAGAGGCTTAAAGATAAGAATATCCTTCTCCTTGGTGAACAGTCTGCGTGTCGTTCAAATCTCTCCTCCTGTTTTAAATCAACCAACCACAGAGCTGTTGTGAGCAGCTACTGTTTTTCCATGCAGTGCTGTAAAACAATAACTGTACCTCAATCTTTTTTTTGTTTTTTTGACGGCTACTGTTTCTCAACCACATAACAAGATGGAGCCGATGATGTGAGACTGTACCTTACTTTGAATAGTCCAACATAGTTCAGGTTTTGTGGAACACAGCATCCATAGAAAACTCTGGCAAAGCATTATTTCACACATTCACTTAAGTATCTGGATATGGAAAAAAAGGATGTCATAGCTAGAGATTAAAATCAATCTCTAGGTCAGGAGAAGCAAAATAGCATAATCAATCAAAATGTAATTTAACATACCAGAGGATATTCCATGGTCTCATATTATTCTCTGCTTTTAAAAATTGTTCAAATAAGTGTTCAAAATTGCACTAATCTGTATATTAAGGATAAATGGCAAGGGGGGAAATGCAACATTTTTTTTTCTCTATGCTCACACACATGAATTACAAAGTTGTGTGGGTGGATGTAACATATTTTTGCTGATAATGAAGGGAGAGTAGTACAGATCTAATTTCAACCTATTTTGCTCTCATCAGCCTGCCCTACCCTTACTAGGATTTGAACCTGGTAAGGCAGTAACTTTAATCTCTAGGCAACAGGTTATCCTCCTGTTTTAGCTTGTATCAGGGAAGAGTTATATGTTGTTGTTGTTTTGTCTAATCACCCTGGTATATTTAAATATTGATGGGAACATACTGCTTCCTTTTTGCCTCTCAGCCCCTATATATATATATATATATATAAGCTGAAAGGAGGAAAACCTGTAGTCTAGAGGTTAAAGCTATTGCCTTACAGGCAGACTCCCCAGTATCAAATCACGGTAAGGGTATGGCAAGCTGATGAGAGCAAAATAGCTTGAAATAGATCTATGTCTTCCTTTTCATTATCAGCTTGAAATAGTCTCCCTTCCTTTTCATTATCAGCAAAAAATGTTTTAGGGGTGTGTGTGTGTGTGTGTGTGTGTACACAGACACACATATGGTTGTGTATATATTTATACACCCACATATGTGTCTCTCATATAACTATATAAAATAAATTAATATAGTATATAGTTCACTATTTACAATATTTCACTATGATTTAACATAGTTCAGTAGACATGATGTGGGCATAAAGCTACTTGTTTGGAACCTGCTACAGAAACAGAATCTTGTAAGTCTGAGGATGCTTTCTCTCCTCTTTTTCTTATATTCCTGTGGGTTGGGCTATGTGAAGTGCTTTTGTGAACTATTTTCTTGTTTTGAACTCAAGCCATATTTATCTGCTTCCTGCCCATAAGGCCATCCTCTATATTCTTGAAAACATTTACTTTAATAAACTTCAAATTTTTGCTTGAACTTAGTGAAAAAGTGAAAAGGAGGGAGGAAGGGAGGAAGGAAGGAAGGAAGGAAGGAAGGAAAGCAGGATAGTATTTCTCCAGTGAGAAAGATCAGGTTTAGACTTACTGTATCTCCGTATCATATGCAGCAGGAGCTGTCCTTTTTTCATCCCAAGGTCACTACTAAAAATGAGGTAGATATCCTTATAGAGGAATATTCTTCCTGAAACAATGAGAACTAGAAAAGACAGGCATATACTTTTCTATAATAAATTTACATTAAAAAGGAATGTATCAATGCAGAATTTAATTCAAATGATACTGAATTGGGTAGGGCATTCAATAACAATCTGTTTCATAGGATAAAAACTTTGTTCATTCATTTGTTCGTTCATTCATTCATTCGTTCATTCATTCATTCGTTCATTCGTTCATTCGTTCATTCGTTCATTCGTTCATTCGTTCATTCGTTCATTCGTTCATTCGTTCATTCGTTCATTCGTTCATTCGTTCATTCGTTCATTCGTTCATTCGTTCATTCGTTCGTTCGTTCGTTCGTTCGTTCATTCATTCGTTCATTTTGTATGCCACCCAACTCTCTGGAGACTCTAAGTGACAAAGTTTAGAAGAACTCGGTAGTACCATTTATATATTTAAATCAGGTGAGTTTTTTAGATTTTTTAATATTAGATTTGTTTACGTTGTCTTTTTATTGTTGTTAGCCGCCCCGAGTCTGTGGAGAGGGGCGGCATACAAATCTAATAAATAAACAAACAAACAAACAAACAAACAAACAAACAAACAAATAAATGATGTATGAAAGAACTGAGAAGTGGTGATGATCTCCGATTATCCCTCCAACTTAAAGTCGCATTTCATGGCCATATACCATTCTTTTGGAAGCATCTGGGCCTTCAGTGAAGAAAACAGATTTGCCAATTAGTGATACTATTAATGCAAGGTCCAGATTCAGAATTAACATATGTTGCCCTAGATACCAAACACTTTTTAAAGTATTTTACTGCCTACATTATTATGCTGGAAACAGTGTTACAATACAGTATGTTTATTGTACTAATGCAAGGAAGACATTGCAAAGACAATAGAATTGTACAGCTGAAGCATAGTTCTGTCAGAATTGTCATTAAAATGCAAACGCTACAAATTAATACATAGATCTTCCAATGCAGTCATTGGCTTCATTCAGATTTTCTCATGGTTCATTAAGTAGATGCTAGCTTCTGTATCACTACTAGGCAGTTGATATCTTTTCTGGGAATGTCTTTCCAGAAAAGATATCCATTCTGGGTGTCTTTTCTTTAGAGCAAAAGTATATTTTTGCCAATTAAAAAATACAAGCCAGAGTTTCAAACTGAAATTATTTTGACACCATACTGAAATTCTAGCTTGTCTTGAAATAATGGTAACCAGGCATAACAGTTAAAGCAATGGACGATAAATCACTGCTATGAATCTAACTATTATTATTATTATTATTATTATTATTATTATTATTATTATTATTATTATTATTTATTGGATTTATATGCCGTCCCTCTCTGTGGACTCGGGGCAGCTAACAACAGTGATAAAAAATATATACAGTATAACAATCCAATAATAAAGCAACTAATAACCCTTATTTATAAAACCAAACATACATACAAACATACCATGCATAAACTGTAGAGGCCCAGGGGGAAAGAACATCTCAGTTCCCCCATGCCTGAACGCAGAGGTGGGTTTTAAGGAGCTCTGAATTAATCAGCATGGTCTTAGGCAAGGTGAACTGTTTAAATTTCAAACTCCCATTTATAAACCAAGGATAGTAATACTGAATTATATGATTTTTGTGAGGATTGTTAGATGAACTTTGCCATTTCTTACAGGTGTATCATGAGAGGTGTGTTATGGGTCCCATCTACTAAAAGTTCCATTTGATGTGAAATAGGAAGTGAGTCTTCTCTGTCGTGATGCCCACCATATGGAATATCATCCCACCCAAGATGAGATTAATCCTACTGATTTGCAGAAAAAAATCTTGTTTTGTCAATAGACTTTGAGAACATATGTAAGTGGGATGCCCATGAAATGGCCACATAGTACTGTATGTAAATCTTTAAGGCACTCTCTATGGCATTAGTTGCCTGACGACATAGGTGGGTTTTCAGAAGTTTGCGGAAGGCAAGGAGGGTGGGGGCAGTCCTAATCTCCGGGGGGAGCTGATTCCACAGGGTCGGGGCTGCCACAGAGAAGGCTCTTCCCCTGGGTCCCGCCAAGTGACATTGTTTTGTCAACGGAACCCAGAGAAGGCCAACTCTGTGGGACCTAATTGGTCACTGGGATTCGTGCGGCAGAAGACAGTATCGAAGGTATTCTGATCCGATGCCATGTAGGGCTTTATAAATTTAGGTTGCAAATGTGAAAGGTCAATGTTAGTCAGCCAGCCATAGGACTCTGATGGATTGGGCACCTTTCCATAAGCTTGCTCTAATCATCAAAGCTCCTTATCAATGCAGAGTGTCCTTTTCTGCTGGAGTATGGCACAGTCCAATTGTCAAATTCTTTCTTCCTGCTTCAGTCTTCAAAATGATGTATGTTGCGTGCCATGAGTCCAGGATGAGCCTCCACCCACTAGTTGAGCACATTCCAGCATCACAATCTCACACGTTCCATTCAACCGCTCTGTCAGACCTTTCTACATATCGGCTAAAAAATACAAACCTACTATGCCCAATACAACAATCGCTTGGTTGTCACTGAAAACATTTCTTTATCATTGGTCCTAAACTGCAATAACCAATATGCACTTTGAAAGCAGAATATAAGATACGTTACATTTGATAAGTAGGACAAAGTAAAGCAAGCTACAGTATATAATTACCCTATTCAATCAGTAAGGCTAAATCACTAATCGCTAAATCGCTAATCAGTAAGCTGAGCGCCCTTATAATTCCCAAATGCCAGATAAATAAAAATGTTTTCAGCTGCAGTAGAATTGGCAGAAGTTTTATTTCTCAGAGGAAACACTATACACTATACACTCTTCCCATTGTAAATGATATTTATTTATTCATTCAAATTTTTTATGCCGCCCTTCTCCTTAGACTCAGGGCGGCTTACAACATGTTAGCAATAGCACTTTTTAACAGAGCCAGCATATTGCCCCCACAATCCGGGTCCTCATTTTACCCACCTCAGAAGGACCTTGATCCGGTGATGAAATTTGAACCACTGACTTGCAGATCTAGCAATCAGCTTTAGTGGCCTGTAGTACTGCACTCTACCCACTGTGCCACTTTGGCTCATTATTATATCCAATGGATGTGGGCAGTAGCATTTTAACAGAAGGTCACAAAAGAGATGGCTGCAGTCACATAATTGTAACCTATTATGAGGGGAGATAGACCATTTAAATAAGGAATAAAAGCATTTTGAGATACTGCAGGTACAGCAAAATATTTTTTTTGGCCATGCACAACAATAGTGATCATTGGGCTCCCAGCCAAAAAAATGCAAAAAGGCCAGATTTCAGCAAGCTAACAGGTTATGTACCTTGGAAATGTTTCATAAGATTCACAAAGATAATGAAAGTCATAACATGGCCTTTACAGTTGATCATGTAGCATCTGATGACATGACATGACAGCATGTCATTATTGATTAGCCATTGAGCCATAAAAGTACAAGGTTCCAGAAACAAATGATTACTAAAATTTGATAAAAACAATTTAAAATGAAATTGGAATAGAATAAGATTTAAAATTAAGCTGGAATAAAATACAAATCAAAAATGAAATTGAATAAAATGCAATAATTTAAGATATAGATAAAACATGATAAAATTATATTTCAGTGTCACCTCTGCAATCTGCCCCAATCAATCCCACGTATGCAGATCTCAACCAAACCATTTTGTTTAAATACTGTGCTGTGTTAAATGTTATTTTCAGGTTCTGGCTGCACATAAGGTAATTTGTTTTGATATGGGGATCCCAATGGGTTATTTGTTTGGTATATAGAACAAGGTACCTGTCTCTCTTACCTCCTTATACAAGCAACAATCAAATAGGATGTGAGACTATGCTCATTGTGGGGTGTAGAATGAAATCTCCCAGATCTGACCATTGTGTCAAGCTGTTTGAATCTTGCTCACATAAATATCTCCCTAAGCTGTTTTGGCAGTTGTAACTTCAAATAGCTATCTACTTGAAAAGTACATTGTATTTACTCAGCCATTTCAAGTTACCCCCCTTACTAAGGATAGCTACATCATTTTGTTCTTGTATCTGATGAAAACATGGGATGATGACCTTGTTATGGGCTGTCTCATCCCACCCCATCCTTTCTAGTGATATTAGCACCTTATAATATAAGCCATGTCCTTTCAATCTAGTTTCTGCTTCCTACCCTTCCAGGGGAAGTCATCATAGATTTACAACTTCCTTGCTTCTTCTACTATACATTTCAGATTCCCTCTCAGTGATCATGAATGTAAGAATAAAATATGATTATTCCCCATAAGCCCATTCTTTTTTTCTCCTTTACATATATCACCTTCATACAAGAAAAGTCAGAAAAGGTGGCAAGTCACAGCTGTCACTTTGACTTTTATTTTAACACTCCTCTGTCCCTTGACTTATACATGAATTTGAATTGTGATGTTGATAGCGTTCATAGAAACATAGAAACATAGAAGACTGACAGCAGAAAAAGACCTCATGATCCATCTAGTCTGCCCCTATACTCTTTTTTATATTTTATCTTAGGATGGATATATGTTTATCCCAGATATGTTTAAATTCAGTTACTGTGGATTTATCAACCACGTCTGCTGGAAGTTTGTTCCAAGGATCTACTACTCTTTCAGTAAAATAATATTTTCTCATGTTGCTTTTGATCTTTCCCCCAACTAACCTCAGATTGTGCCTCCCTGTTCTTGTGTTCACTTTCCTATTAAAGACACTTCCCTCCTGAACCTTATTCAACCCTTTGACATATTTAAATGTTTCGATCATGTCCCCCCTTTTCCTTCTGTCCCCCAGACTATACAGATTGAGTTCATTAAGTCTTTCCTGATACGTTTTATGCTTAAGACCTTCCACCATTCTTGTAGCCCGTCTTTGGACCCGTTCAATTTTGTCAATATCTTTTTGTAGATGAAGTTCCAGAACTGAACACAGTATTCCAAATGTGGTCTCACCAGCACTCTATATAGCGGGATCACAATATCCCTCTTCCTGCTTGTTATACCTCTAGCTATGCAGCCAAGGATCCTACTTGCTTTTCCTACCGCCCGACCACACTGCTTACCCATTTTGAGACTGTCAGAAATCACTACCCCTGCCCCTAAATCAAAACAAAAAATTTCTGTTCAAACAGAATTTTTTTTTACCTTGAGTATCTTTGTCACAACTTGTTTAGGATCTTTTGAATAATCACCAGAAGTTGAAACTAACCAATCTATTTAACAGTTATAATATATATTTTCAGTTAGATGTGCCACAAAACGTATTTGCTATTGCATTTTGTGTTAGCTGCTGCTTCTGAACCACACAAAAAGATAGAATCGTGAAAAAGATATGATACTATGTCACGTTTAGTAATCGTTTTATTGTGGTACCCCTAACTTTTTATTAATTCTTTTTTTAAATTTGCTTTCAATCATGTTTTAATATTGTTTTATTATGTTGGTGCAAACCATCTAGAATTACCTAGAAGTGTAGAAATTTAATTAATTAATTAATTAATTAGTAAGTAAATACTATCACCAATATCACCAAATGCTTTAGCTGAAGATGGTGAAGATGATCCTTGTCAACCCTAAAAGCCATCTTTACCATTGCAGCTCAGGGCTGCCATGTTTCAGTGCCTGGGGAAATGGGAGGGGAATTGTATGGAATGGAGGAGGATTATCTATAACAACATTCCTTTCTCTGGGAGTCAAGGATATTCGGCCTGCACCTTGATGGGAGTGACTGGGGCAGTAGTGGAATTTAAAACCCTTTACTAGTAGTTCGCATGTTCACTTGCATGCACACAACACTTCTGTGTGTGTGCAGAAACCTCCCAAGAATGTGGGCAGACTGTCCGGGTGGATGGGCGGAGCCTCCTGCTGCCAGCGCTACTGGTTGTTAGAACTGGTCTGAACCAAGAGCAACCTGCCGCTGGATTAGGGGTTGTCTCTAGTTGGGATGATGAATTGATTAGATCATGTGATGGACTTGTGGATTTAGGGGATGGATCTTTCACTTTCTTTTGGGTGGGGAAAACCCAGAACTCTCATATTCGAGTTTTCCCCTGGGGGTATTAAATGGAAC
Organism: Erythrolamprus reginae; assembly: GCF_031021105.1. NCBI lineage: Eukaryota > Metazoa > Chordata > Lepidosauria > Squamata > Dipsadidae > Erythrolamprus > Erythrolamprus reginae. The sequence goes on along the minus strand of NC_091952.1, from coordinate 213,959,654 downwards.
CATGACAACAGCATTTGTGGGTCCATAAAACATTTTATTTGTTTGTTTGTTTGTTTGTTTGTTTGTTTGTTTGTTTGTTTATTTATTTATTTATTTATTTATTTATTTATTGTTAGAGTTGAAAGGGACCATGAAGGCCATCCAATTCAACCCCCTGCCCAAGCAGGAACCCTATAGCACACCAGTCAAGTGGCAGTTCAATCTTCTCTTTAAAATGTCCAGAGTGTTGGAGTTCACAACGTCCACTGGTAGGTTGTTCCAATGGTTGATCGCTCTGACCATCAGGAAGTTCCTCCTTATCTCCATATTGAATCTCTCCTTGGTCAGCTTCCAGCCAATGTTCCTCGTCCGGCCCTTTGGTGCCCTGGAGAATAAAGTGATCCCCTCCTCTCTGTGACATCCCCTCGTATACTTGTAGACTGCTATCATGTCCGCTCTTGCCCTCCTTTTCTCTAGGCTATCCATGCCCAGTTCCCTCATTCTCTCTTCGTAAGTCTTGGTTTCCAGTCCCTTAATCATCTTGGTTGCTCTTTTTTGCACCTTCTCCAGAGTTTCAATGTCTCTTTTGAAGTGTGGTGACCAGAACTGAATACAGTACTCCAGGTGTGGTCGGACCAGGGCATAGTAGAGTGGTATTAAGACTTCTTTGGTCCAGATAAGGAAGAGTGTTATGATAAGACAGGAAAGAGCTGTGAATATCACTAAACTAATGTTTCTCAACTTTGGCAACTTTCGAATCTCTGAATGTTAACTCACAGAATTCCCCAGCTAGCATGGTGGTTGGGAAATTCTGGAAGTTGAGGTCCATCTATCTGAAAGTTGCCAAGGTTTAGAAACACTGCACTAAAACGATTTGCAGTTCCCAAATTAGTTCACAATTCTATTTCAGCAAAGGAGAATGCTGTATTGTGAGTGGTAAAATACGATTCACTAGACAATCCAGTCAATTTCAGTTCATGACACAGGAACAATCTAATTTGTCCTTCACCTCAAACGGCAGGTTTCTGAGACCATCCTTGAATTAAACTTGCCCTTTGACACAATACTTGAGTCACCAAGCACTAGAGTGGCAAGGACTTGAATTCCAAGTGTAGCTTTTATTTATTTACTTCCTAGGGGAAACAATCCAATTTAAATCTGTATTGGCAAAATGATTAGGCGGGTTATTGAGTTTCAGAGTTGTCCATAAACCAAACATGTTTGTGTATGGAGAAAATCTCAGGTTTTATCTTCTGCTCATCATTGAAACTTATACTGTGTAAAAGTATCTACAGATGAAATAAATTGAGCCAGAAGCATTCTTTTTAAAAAGTCCTTAGACAATTTAAACTGAAGTATAATGTCAGGTTCTTGAAAACTGTTTTTGCATGAGATACTATAAACATGTTTTTTTAAATGTGGCCTGATGGTCAAAATGATAGATTATTTGTAAAAGAAACTGTCATTATTTTCAGTAATTTCAGTGTCAAGACTGAAATACATAAACATTTAAGGTTACCTATGTTTTTATGTATTGAAATTTTCCAGATATTTCTGCTATGTTGAACAACAGAATCAGAAAATAGCATCGACAAAGATTCCTTCAAACTCCTATAGAAATATAAAAATACTCACCTTGGCAACAGTATAGAATGATTTTACTCATTGTATTTTTGTAATGGCTTTCGAACTTCCCAATCTTGTCCAAATATTACAAGCCCCAAATGCCACATTGTGCACAGTGCTGCCCCTTACTGTTGATATTATTTTTATCACTGATTATGGTAATACTGTACCGTAATTTTCAGATTAAGTAAAATCCTTGTTTAAATTCAGCAAGTTCCAGGTAATATTTGAACAGTTAATCAATGGCTATTAATAGAAGAATGCCTTAGGCTTAGGAGAAACTAGTCACTTGTCTGAATCTATTCAATGAGTCATATCCTAGGTTCATATTTAGTTCTGTAGTTATAAACACTGTCAGTAAGCCTATTTTAAAAAGTAATTTCCCAACAAACTTTAACAGATTGTGAAAAAGCCCCTTAAAAATATGGTGGCATATATTTAAATTGCAGTTAACAAATTTTAAAAACTGATCTCCCTTTGTTGCTGAGAAAATACTCCCATAGAAGAACTCCATACTCCCAAAGAACTCCAGAGTTCTCTTTGCTTATATGTAAAGCAATTTCAATTGATTTAGAAATGGGATTGAGTTATGTTGCATCCAATTATTCACATAACTTTTCCAACAGTAATGGCAGCGTAATCCAAGTTCCTTTTAATTTCAAACAGCAGCATACATCTTTGCTATACTTAACTGCATTAACAGATATCTGTTATGGTCTGAGTAGCAAAAGATATGATACTCAACTTATTTTTCAATCAACAATTAGACAGGAAAGATATTTTAATTTTATTGCTTTTTAAAACTTCTTTCTATTGTCTTTTTTGTAATATTTTGAGATTTCTTCAATAGAGTTCATACACTAATTTATAGTATCATATTTGTAATGATTTGGGATGGGTAAGGAATTTGGTCCATAGATAAATGAATTATTTTCAGCCTTCTCAAAACATAAAACCTGTTATATGCATTTATGCTGAAATCCATGTTTAGATATACAGTGATACCTCGTCTTACAAATGCCTCGTCATACAAACTTTTCGAGATACAAACCCGGGGTTTAAGATTTTTTTGCCTCTTCTTACAAACTACTTTCACCTTACAAACCCACTGCCACCACTGGGATGCCCCGCCTCCAGACTTCCGTTGCCAGTGAAGCAGCTGTTTTTGCGCTGCTGGGATTCTCCTGAGGCTCCCCTCCATGGAAAACCCCACCTCCAGACTTCCGTGTGTTTGTGATGCTGCATTGGAATCCCAGCAGGGGAATCCCAGCAGCGCAAAAACAGGTGCTATGCTGGCAACAGAAGTCCAGAGGTGGGGTTTCCCAGCGAGGGGAGCCTCAGTGAAATCGCAGCATCACAAAAACACAGAGGTCTAGAGGTGGGGTTTCGAGGACTTCAGTGTTTGCGATGCTGCAATTTCACTGATGCTCCCTTCGCTGGAAAACCCCACCTCTGGACTTCCGTTGCCAGAGAAGTGCTCGTTTTTGCGATGCTGGGATTCCCCTGCAGCATCGCAAAAACACAGAAGTCCGGAGGTGGGGTTTCCCATGGAGAGGAGCCTCAGGGGAATCCTAGCAGCACAAAAGCGGGTGCTTCGGCTGGCAAAAGGGATGAATTTTGGGCTTGCACGCATTAATCGCTTTTCCGTTGATTCCTATGGGAAACATTGTTTCGTCTTACAAACTTTTCACCTTAAGAACCTCGTCCCAGAACCAATTAAGTTTGTAAGACAAGGTATCACTGTATATTATGGTACAGTTTGTGTCCTTCGTGAGAAAAATATCCCAAAGTTCATATACAGAATAACAGAGTTGGAAGGAGCATTGGAGGTCTTCTAGTCCAACCACCTGTTCAAGAAGGATATCCTATACCATCCCCCACAAGTGGCTGTCCAGTCTTTTCTTAAAACCCTCCAGTGATGGAGTAGCCAAAAAGTTCTCATTATTACAAGGAAAGTAATATGAGTAAAAATAAACTCCCTGGTACAATGCATGCAAAAACACATTCAAGAGAAGTGGACAAACATTGAGAATAAACAATTTGCATAATATTTTTTTGCAACTTGTATCAAAGAGATTTAACAAAAGTCAAAAAACCTTGTGTGGAGGGGAATTGATCTCTTCTGGTGTCATTATGCTAAAATCTGCAAGCTTTCAGTATTGAATGCTACACTTGACCTGTAAATGGTCTGCAAAAGCTATACTTTATAAAGTAGGTTATGAACTGTAAAAGTAGCATTTTGAGTCTGTTTTTGATCAAATTAATTATCATCTTATTTAATGCCTTCAAGACAGTTTTGAGTCATTTCAGAAATGTTTTGCAATTGCCTGCTTCCTAGGGCTGAGAAAGAGTGATTGGCCCAAGGTCACCCAACTGGCTTCATGCCCGAGGTAGCTTTAGAATGCACAGTTTTCTACTTTCTAACTTGAAGCTTTCATTACTACACCCAACTGGCTCTCTATTAGCAACTAACTGGATTAATTTCCAAGAATCAAAATTGTAAATGGGTGGTAAATTTAGTTGTAAAACATCTAAATAAATAAATAAATATGTGTTAGTCTCAATATTTACTCTTACTATTTAATGGCAAACTTTGAGGGCTCTTGGATTGCTTTAAAAACTTTCTGAGTTTACATACTATTCTAAGAAGAAAGAGAAAATGAATAACTTACACAAGTCTAGTAGTCTTTAGGTGAATTTGTCCACTGCGTGCAAATTGTTTATTTGCTGATTTGAAACCATTAAGTACAATAATATATTTGGTTCAGCAGTGGATAAAATGTTATCCATATTATTTAAAATTACTCTTGAAACTGGCAGAACTTTAGTATGGATTTTATGAAGACACATAGTATTCTTTCATTCACACGAATAGGAATCTGACTAGCAACTTATGAGAGTTTGATTTTAGACTCCATTTTTAAAAACTTAATCAAATATTGCCCTTGTCTTGAAGCAAATGTGCCATAAACACATGGAAATTGACAATTTAAATTTCTTGGCATATGGGATCATAGAGTTTGGGTTAGCTACAGAAAGTTAGAATATATCAATTGAAATTAATGGCACAAGTTAGCCAGGACTCTTATTGATATCAATTGTCCTACTCTGGGTTTAGTATCATGCTTACTGCAATATTGTTTGTTGATATAATATATTATACATAATATTGAATTTGTTTCTTGAGATATCTCCACAGCATTTTAAGCGCTACATGAAAGAAAAATAGAGGAAATGTGGGATTAATTTAAATCATTCTGCAACATATTTTTTATGGATTGAAAGAAAATGGGCCTTACATTCCATAACTTTTGGGAATATAAATCATGCAAACATAAATTAAATATATTAAATATAATTCTTTACCTGACTAGTCGTACATAATATTCTTCTGCTTCATTAATGCTGTGGTCTTAGTTTAATGCTTTATTTCAGAACATTTCCACACAGCACCTTTGGTTACTTCAAAAGCAGTCTCCGACTGTCCCATCTCACAACTCAGCTGTACCCAAAAGCCAAAAGAGTTTATTGCTGGATAGGTTAAAATAACAGAAAACACAACAAATCTAGTCCTTTTGCTTGATGTGCTGAAGCTCTTAAGAGCTTGAGGACAAGTCCTTTGCTGAGACAAACATTCCTTTAATTTCAAGTTTTGGCTCCTCCCTCCCCTTTGAAGTTTTGCTGTCAGAGCCTTGTGTCAGCATTTTGAAGCTGGTCAGTTTGACAGTAAAAATAATGGCTATGTAGAAGCACCCTCGATAGCACTTCAACCCTGTAAACCACTAAGTTGCCGTCTATTTCCTTTAAATTAAATTTGAAAAGAGACTCAAAATAGAACTAAAAAAATAATAAAACCACTGAGATTTTCAGACTGTATCCTGTTACTATCCAAACAGAACAGCTCCTACTTGATATGTGAACATCATTTATGGGCTAATTTATATTCAGCTTTATTCCAACAAATTATTGTAGGCAGAGATCCTTTCCTGTTACTTAAATGTAATGGGGAAAGTATCTTGCTATTTTGCAAAATAGTACAACACTTGAAATTAAATTACATTCCTTTATAGTTCTCTGAAATAGATCCTTTTACGTACCATCATTTTGCCAGCATGATATCATCCTGGCTGAAGAAAGAATGTCGTGCTATTTATATTGTGCTGCACTGTCCTTAAAGTGACCTTGATTGCCCAGGGAATGACAGCTTTTCTACATCTAGCGGGTGCTTCTTATTACTGCATTTGGGCCATGCACTAGTGCAGTGTTTCCCAGCCTTGGCAACTTGAAGACATTTGAACTTCAACTCCCAGAATTCCCCAGCCAGCATTCGCTGGCTGGGGAATTCTGGGAGTTGAAGTTCAAATGTCTTCAAGTTGCCAAGGTTGGGAAACACTGCACTTGTGGTTATTTGTGTTAGACCATGAAGGCTCAACATAGCATCCCCCAAAGCCACTAAAGGAAAAAGGACAGTGTGAATTAACCAAATGTACCATTGTCTTTATAAAAAGTAATTTTGGCCTGCTGTACCAACTTGCATCCTTTTTCTACTGTTTCATAGAGATCAATATACAAATTAACAGTCAGAAACCAAAGCATAAATAAGATCACAGTGGCAGCATCTATTTTTGTCCTTTTGGTTCTATTTATTAAAAATAAGCAAGCACTCTGATTTCCCCTAACTGTGGTTATTGATCAACTGATCCATAGGAAATGAATCAAAGCCACTGATCATCTAGCTCAGGGTGTCAAACTCAAGGCTAGGGGCCCAGATCCAGTCCACTGGGTGCTTAGATCAGACCCATGGGGGCTACCCTGGAAACAGTGAAGAACCAGCCCACAGTACCTCTGCCAGTGAAAATGGAGCTCAGGGGTCTGCTGGCCGAGGGCTGAGAGAGCATCACAGCTGATATGGAGACCAGGAGGTCTGTGGATGCTCCCCACCACCGAGCTCTGTTTTTACTGGCAGAGGGCTGCAGGAAGCTGTTGCAGCTGAAAATAGAGCTCAGGAACCCTTTTCGCCACCAGAGCACTTGGGCCACCATAGGGACTCCAGACACAAGTGATGTCAAGCTGGCCACGCCCACCCTGGCCACACCCATCCCAGCCCCCCTCAGATCAAGCCACAACCCTGATGTGGCCCTCAATGAAATCAAATTTGACCTCCCCCCTCCCCTGATCTAGTTGTAAGCCTTCCAAAAGGAGCAGGCTGGCATGGGAAAGGGGGAAAATGGTTTCCCAAAAAAAGAATATGTTACTGCTAAAAAACAGACAACTTTATAAAGCAGACAGATCGCCTGGAGAGAGAAAGTAAGGAATAAAACTTTTATCAGAAAGTATTCTTCAGGCTAGTGATTCTGTTAAAAAAAATCCATAAATCAAGCTTAATTTAGGAAATAACACAGTGATAGAAAAGCCTGAGTTATTTAAGCCTATCTCCAAGGACCCATGCGGTGCTCTCTTCCACTATGTTGAGAGTCAGAAAGATAAGAGAATAATGAATAAAGTCAAAACTATCCCATCTTCGCAGTTCAACACTTTCACAACAACTTTTTTATATAGTATCCAGAAAAACTGCCAATGAAATAATAAATTATGGTAGGTGACATCTGTAGTTCCGTTTTTATTTATTCAGGAAAAATGTATATAAAAATATTTAGAACATTTGTTCAAAACATAGTTTTTTTATTATGTTGTATTATGATCTGCATAATATATCTCTGAGACCGCCTTCTGCTGCACAAATCCCAGCGACCGATTAGGTCCCACAGAGTGGGCCTTCTCCGGGTCCCGTCAACTAAACAATGTCGGTTGGCGGGCCCCAGGGGAAGAGCCTTCTCTGTGGCGGCCCCGACTCTCTGGAACCAGCTCCCCCCAGAGATTAGAACTGCTCCTACCCTCCTTGCCTTTTGTAAACTCCTTAAAACCCACCTTTGTCGTCAGGCATGGGGGAACTGAGATATCTCCCCCGGGCCTATATAATTTAGGTATGGTATGCTTGTAGGTATGTCTGCTTAAAAATGGGGTTTTTTAACTATTTTAAATTGTAAATTGTAAATTATTAGATTTGTCAGGAACTATTTTTACTGTGTTGTGAGCCGCCCCGAGTCTACGGAGACGGGTGGCATACAAATCTAATAAATAAATAAATAAATTTGATAGAGTTGAATAGTCAGTAAATAAACACAACCTTTCTGGTTGCAATGGAAATAATACCACATCTTTATACTATATTTTCTCTCTTACCTTTTAGGCTTCACGGTTTAGTTGTGATGTTTCATAGCCCGAAGTAGTTTATGACAACATAAATCTATATACAACAAACTATATAGTCTAATTATTTAAACTAAGTTTAATTTAAATTAAACTTCACAGGCTCTGGTATTGGAGGTGCTGATGGAACAGCTAAGATGATATGGTACGTGTAAAAGCACTGTAAGAAAAGTAATGGGTTTTACCCCAGGTGCAATCAAAGTGAACACTGTAGTTCTATTTGACAGGCAATACTGTTCATTCAAATGGAGGTAAACTCGGTTATTTAAAAGGCAACACATTAGTCACAAGCCATTTAACACATGCTTTTAACTTATTTTCAGATTTGACAGTGGTAGGTTAGCCTATCTGGGAGGTAGCATCCTGAAAGTGATCCCTCTAAAATCAGATCTTTTCTGATTTGATATAAAAGAGGAAATATAGTGCTATGGATGCCTTCTCAGAGGACATTAATAGCAAACAGAGAAAGGGGATGTGGTGCCCATGGTGTGCCAGGAACAAAGAGCCAATTTGATCAAAGCAATGTTGCATCTTTTCCACATGCGTTGCAATGATTCCCCCTTCTGTGAAAGAGGCAGAGTTTGCATTGAGATCTTACAATAGTCCTTCTTCTTATCAAAAGGAATAAAATCCTGTAGGTGATCCGGAGAGCAATTATTTTAATAGAGTGGGTGTGTAGTTGGTTAGTTGGTTGGATTAATTTATTTTTATCCCTTTATTACTATATAAATAACAATATAATATAATTAATATAGTACATTACAATGCAATGCAATGCAATGCAATACAATACAATACAATCATACCATACCATACCATACCATACCATTGTTATGTTGTGTTGTGTTGTGTTGTGTTGTGATGTGATGTGATGTGATTTTATTTATTATTTATTCATTCATTCATTCATTCATTCATTCATTTATTTATTTATTTATTTATTTATTGGATTTGTATGCCGCCCCTCTCCGGAGACTCGGAGCGACTAACAGCAACAATAAAACAGTGTACAATAGTAATTTAATACTAAAAACGATTAAAAACCCATTGTTATAAAAACCAAACATACATACATACATACCATGCATAGAATTGTAAAGGCCTAGGGGGAAAGAGGATCTCAATTCCCCCATGCCTGACGGCAGAGGTGGGTTTTAAGTAGCTTATGAAAGGCAAGGAGGGTGGGGGCAATTCTAATCTCTGGGGGGATTTGGTTCCAGAGGGCCGGGGCCGCCACAGAGAAGGCTCTTCCCCTGGGTCCCACCAAGCGACATTGTTTAGTTGACGGGACCCGGAGAAGATCCAGGTTATGTTATGTTATGTTACGTTATCTTACGTTACATTATGAAACAATATGCGATACACACACACACACATACACATATACACACACTCATGCATGCATACATACATACATACCTATACGCATGTGCAGCTTTAATGGTAAATGATCCAATCATGGGGATCCGAACAAAATTAAGTGAAGTGAGTATTTTATTGAAGTAGATACCATGTGATAGAACAGCTGTAGGATGCTGAAATGCAGCATTACAGATATCTTGTGACTCTATGTTTCTTTCTGGTCTTTTAATATGATGGAGGATGTAATTCCATTGGTAGCCCTACACTAATATTTTGTTAGTGTTACTTGCCTGTCAGTATATAGCAATGGGCTTGTTATTGCTCTTGTTGTATTATATAGCTATATCTAACCATCTTCGTTGAATCTTGAAATTAAATTGCTTTTCTGGATATTGGGTTCCTGTTATAGAAACATACAATGGGATTATTTTCTATTTTCATATCAACACCTTTAACTTTTTGATTTTCACTTAAGTTCTTGCTGTTAATTCAGAAATTTGAGGCTTTGATTAGCACCTCGCTGATTCTCTTGCATTGTTTTTACAGTTCTAGTTCATTTAATAAGGCAACAATTTTTATTCTAAAGAATTTCAGTATATTTCGCATTAGTGGCATATATTGTTTTTAACACTGATTTATATAAATAAGCTTTAAAGCCCTAAATGGCTCAGGGCCAGGCTGTTGTTGTTGTTGTTGTTGTTGTTGTTGTTATTATTATTATTATTATTATTATTATTATTATTATTATTATTATTATTATTATTAATTAGATTTGTATGCCGTCCCTCTCCAGAGACTCGGAGCAGCTCACAACAAAAACAACAATGTGACAAATCCAATGTATTAAAAGTCATCTAAAAACCCATTACTTATGGGATCAACTCCTCCCTCATACCTCGCTGCAGCCAGTAAGGTTCCACAGAGTCAGCCTTCTCCAGGTCCTGTCCGCCAAACAATATTCAACACATTCAACCTCATTTACTGCAGTAGGAAAAACATACCCAGAGCCCAGAAGGAAAAAAAAGAAAGAAAATTAAAAATTTTCTACCAGTTCTGTGTACCTGACCAAAATTTTTCTACCATTACTGGGTACCTGACCGTTCCAGTAAGAAGCCATAACTGGACTTTAGTAACCAAGTAGTTGATGCATGGAACTCCCTACCTGATCATCACCTAACCCCCAAAACTTTTCCCTTAGACTATCCACTGTTGACCTCTCCTGATTCCTAAGAGGTCAGTAAGGGGCGTGCATAAGTGCACCAGAGTGCCTTCCGCCCCCTGTCCTAATGTTTTTCTTTTATTAGTATCATCAGAGATGGGGTACCAAAATTTTTACTACCATACTGTGGGCGTGGCTTATACATTTTGTTTCAACATCTTTCAGTGCAAATTGGGTGTTCTGGGGTGGAGCTCCATTTTCGCTACTCCACAACACCCCCCCCCCCAATCCGGGCAGTAGCCCATCCCTGATTATCTACTATATAAAGTGTATGTACACACATGCACGCACAGCTCTTCTAAAATCATATACATTCAATTTCATTTACTGTGATAGGAAAACATACCCAGAGCCCAGAAGGAAAAAAAAGAAAAAAAAATCAAAATTTTGCTACTGGTACTGCGTACCTGACGGTATCCATAGGAGCCCATCAGTGAGTATCATGTATATAAATATTTTTATATCTTTGTATACTACCAATATGCACTGGATAAAACAAATAAATAAATAAAAATAAATAAATAAATAAAATAAAATAATAGAATGTAACAGAAAGGGAAAAAATATCAGCTGTATCATTCTGGAACATCTCCATTTAAAAACACATGCACACACACAAACCCTACATTGTTTTAATGATCCTTTGAGCAAACACATTTATGAAACTGCTTTGCCTCCATGCTTCTGAGGAGTGTAATAAAGCAGTTGTTCTGTCTGGGTGCCCCCAGACTTCAACACCAACGGGAAAAAGCAGCCAGACACGCTGGTAAAAGCAAAAGCACTTTATAGTTTGAAAAATAAACACAGAGAAAAACCTGTTCTTCCCAACAGGCAGGCTATGAGGCTTCACAGCAAAGTCCTGACGGCCAGACAATACAGCAGACTTCTTGCTGGCACACACACCACTGTAGAGAATAAGCCCCCACGCCTTTTCCCCCAAGGTTTCAGCCTTCAAGGCCACAAGTCAGAATCAGAGACGCCAAAGATCACAGCCAGGTCCCAGGACTCCCAAAGATAATACAGTGATCCCTCGATTAGCACGGTCTCGATTAGTGCGAAACTCTACAACACGGTTTTTCACAAAATATTAATTAAAAAATACTCCACGGTTTTTTTGCTATACCACGGTTTTTCCCACCCGATGACGTCATACGTCATCACCAAGAGTCACTTCTCTGTCTCTTTCTCTTTCTTTCCTGTCACTATGCTTCAATCATTTTCTCATTTCTCTTTTTTCTCCCCTTTTTTCTATCATTTCTCTCTCTCTTTCTTCCTCTCTCACACTCTCTTCCTCCCTTCTCTCTCCCCCCCTCCACTTGCCCACGAGAAGAAAAAAGCAACCTCTGCCGGGCAGCTCCCCTTGTGCCCCCGCTTTGTGCCTGCCTCTTTTGGGGATTTTTTTTTCTTTTCTTTTTTGCGCTAGCGGCGGGAGCTGTTGGGGAGGGCTCTGCCGGGAAGGCCTCTCAGCTGCAGAGCCGAATGGGGGCGGAGGCAACAGCGGAGCCCGGCGCTGGGGCCATGCGAGGCTGTTCATCCAGGGGGGCGTGGACTGGCAAGTCGCCCTCCTTTCTCTCTCTTTCTCAAGATCGCTTGCCGCTTGCCTATTGCAGCGAAGGAGGCGAAGCAAGGCTCCAAGCTGCAAAGCAGCAAGCGGCAAGCGATCTTGGGGTTTCCCCTTTGCCTGGGCGGCGGGAAGACCAAGGGAAGGTTCCTTCAGCCGCCCAACACCTGATCCGCTCCGCAGCGCGGCAGCAGCGAGGAGCCGAAGATGAGGTTTCCCCTTTGCCTTTACCCCATCTTCGGCTCCTCGCTGCTTCCGCGCTGCGGAGCAGATCAGCTGTTGGGCGGCTGAAGGAACCTTCCCTTGGTCTTCCCCGCCGCCCACACGCAAACTCCACCATCTGCGCATGTGCAGCCATGAAAAAAAATGGCGCGCATGCGTAGATGGTGTTTTTACTTCCGCATCCAGTATAACGCGGAAATCGGTTAGCGCGGGAGGTCTTGGAACGTAACCCCCGCGCTAACCGAGGGATCACTGTACTCCACAAGACAGGAAGGGTGGGTCTGCCTTTTCAGCCTTTCTGGGGAGAACCACACCCAAACCCAGCTGTTACCTATTTAGGACTGGAAGTACCTGGCTAATTGTCCCCTTCGTTGTTCTGCTCTTCTCTGCCTGTGATCAATGATGGCCTGAGCATTTTCATCTAAGGACTCCAGGCTGCTTGCTGGGGAGAGCTCCACCCCGGGGGACTCTGGCTGTTCTCCCTCTCCCTCGGCCTGATATTCCTCCTCCCCTTCTGCCTGGGCCTCCTCCTCCTCCTCCTGTTCCTCATCCTCCCCCTCTGAGCAGGGAGCCGGCAGAGGTTCAGCCGTTCCCTGAGGAGCCTCAGACGGAATCACAACAGCAGTTATATGATTTCACTTCATATTAATTTTAGGAGCTCTTCCAAGATTTAAATAACCAAGAGTGGCCACAGTCAAACTGCTAAATAAAATTTTATCAGTGAAATCTGAATAAATAAAATCAACATTTTTAAAAAACATTGCAGGTTTAGTCTGTTTCACAGTTAGACAAATGAGACAGGATCAAAGAAATCTTCATAAAAAATGATCAGAGATCCTCCAGTTCCATGACTCCGGGGTTAAAATAAAGTCCTGGGTTTTGATCAGCAGTGTTTTCATGCAGGTGCCTGATAATAGGTCATAAACCTTTGCAAAGGAATCATAAAGCTGACATTATTTTCCTAATTAGTAAAAAAGAGAGAAATAATTGGGCGTCTTCCTAATGAGCAATCATTTGATCTTGCTTATGTTGGCAAACATGCAAGGCACTGCCCGTTCATTTTGTTTCATAAGGGCAACATTTGCCTCTTCAAATGAGAGGTAAACTATGCAAAACAATATGACCAGAGCAAATCCTATCCTCTTTTTCTGTCTAACTACCACAGTGATCAAATGATACAGTTATACTGCCGCAAATATTTCTATGTGCAGGCAGTATAATATTTCTAATATTTCTAAGCAAATATTTCTATGTGCAAATGAAATTTCATACAGTTTTGATACGGGGAAAAATAAAAGCATTTAGTTTTCTGCTATATGCTAACTTTAGTGATGTTGTGATTCCGTCTGAGGCCCCTCAGGGAACGGCTGATCCTCTGCCGGCTTCCTGCTCAGAGGGGGAGGAGGAGGAACAGGAGGTTCAGGCAGATGGGGAGGAGGAATCTCAGGCTGAGGGAGAGGGAGGACAGCCAGAGTCCCCCGAGAGGGAGCTTTCCCCAGCAAGCAGCCTGGATTCCTTAGATGAAAATGCACAAGCAATAATCGATCTCCGGCAGAGAAGAGCAACACAACGAAGGGGACAATTAGCTAGGTACTTTCAGCACTAAAGAGGCAACAGCTGGGTTTGGGTGTGGTGCTCTCTGGAAAGGCTGAAAAGGCAGCCCCCCCCTTCCTGGCTTGTGGAGTATTATCTTTGGGAGTCCTGGGACCTGGCTGTGATCTTTGGCGTCTTGGAATTCTGGTTTGTGACTTTGAATACTGAAACCTTGGGGGGAAAAGGTGTGGGTCTTATTCTCTACAGTGGTGGGTGTGCCAGCAAGAAGTCTGCTGTATTGTCTGGCCATCAGGACTCTGCTGTGAAGTCTCATAGCCTGCCTGTTGGGAAGAACAGGTTTTTCTCTGTGTTTATTTTTCAAACTATAAAGTGCTTTTGCTTTTACCAGCGTGTCTGGCTGCTTTTTCCAGTTGGTGTTGAAGTCTGGGGGCACCCAGACAGAACAAGTGATAGGTTATAACTAGAGATATGCTTGGGAAAAGGAAGGGGGAGAAGAGAAGGGAAGGGAAGGGAAGAGTAGAGAAGAGAAGAGAAGAGAATCTGGACCAATAAATACCAAAGCTGTGCTAAGTTAAAAGGACTTCTCCAATTTGGAAAATATTGTTTACTTATTACAAATTTATTTACTGCTTCACACAATCACTTCACAGCCGTGTATAGGAGTGACAGGCAAAAGCAATGCAACAGTAAAATTCAGTGGTATGGTAATCACAACATCAATGCATATTTGTGAATCAAAGTGTTGACCTACTTCAAAACAATGAATCTAATCCATCAGATGGTTTAAAATGCTGAGTGCTGATGCTGTTATATTAATATACAATTTTGAAATTTCATTTCTACCTATGGGGAATTCTGGGGGTCTAACTTGACTAATATATTATGGGCTCTCTGATATTGACTTGAATTGCTAACCAGGGAGTTTTGTCATCTCATTAAACTTATGCCTATTTCAATTCTTTTGGGTAGCAAAGTTAACAGTATTGGAGGCAACAGTCATTTCGCCAAGTCTCTTTTAATTTTATATACTGTGAGCTAATGGAATAATAAACATATTTTTTAGTATTTTCCAGCATAGCTATACTGCTCAACCATTTAAGTTAAGTTTTCTTTTCCCATACATATTAACCAGAGGCAGCAAAGTTACAGCAACCTAAGTAGTTAATGATTATCCTTGGAAACTCTGTCCAGAAGAAATCAGGCTCTGCTAATGAGTTTCATCACAGTTGGTGCCTCACCCAAGTCAGCTAGTTCTTGGCAACCAGATGTGACAACCATCCTCATTCCTTAAAATACTCAGAGATAGTAAAATATTACTATCCACTGTCAGAAATAAGTTTATTTCTGGAGGTAATATTACAATGCAGGTAAATGGCTTGTGAGATTCATTGCCATTGGAATAGATGACCAGGGAAGCTTCCAGGCATATAAAATCTCATTCATAGATGTTGTGGTTAGCTCTGGCCCAGCTCCTGCCCCAAGGACTGTGGATGTGGGGGAGACATCCACATGCTGCAGGCCTGTTTTGCCCCCGGTGGAATCTGATGATGAAGGCTCCTCTGACCAAGAAGACATGAGTGACAGGGAGGAGGAGAGTGGGGCAGACAGCTCAGAAGGAGATCAATTATCTAGCTTCTCCTTGGATTTGGAACAAGAGTTAATGATACAGCCACGCATGCGGAGAGCGATGCACAGGCAACAACAACTGAGAGATTATTATCAAAGAAAATGAGGCCACCTGTGGTTGGGTGGGGCTGTGGTAATTAGTGAGGCTGCTATAAATAGCAGCCTGTGGGTTTGGCCATTGTGGAGGATTATCTGATCATTGTGTTTCGTGCCTGCTTTACTGACTTGGACCTTTTGTGTGTTGCTTTTTCCCTGCTTTGAAACTAAACCAGAGCAAAGGGTGTTTCACTTTGTGAAAGAAGAAGGACTGTGAATTGCCTCACAGCTGCAAGCTAAGTATCACAGAACTGATAAGGGACTTGTACAAATTACCAGTTTGTTTGGAGACGAGTGCTCTCTGCTATACCAAAAGAGGGCTTGGTTTAAGTGAAATTTCATTATAAAGATCATTGTTTTGAATTTTCAAATGTGTGTGTGTCTGAAATTTGTACCTGTGAATTTTTGGGAGGAGTCTATCAGAGAGCCCGACAGAACACATAGATAAAGCTCATTCAGGAAAGCTTCAGTGAACAGGAATCTATGAATTCATGGGCATTTGCAGGTGTCACAGAAACTGCAATTGTGAAAGCCAACATCATTAAGTCCAAAGAAAAGAATAGAAAAGAGGTCTTCTGACTCTGTTATTGTTAAAAAGGGAACTGAGGAGATGGGATCTTACCCTCCTTGAAGTTGGGAAGGTTTGAGTGAAAGCAAAGCGGAAAATTGGAAGAAAAGAAAGGAGTAGATGGTGGAAGGAGTCACAAGAGAAGGAAGTCCCATTTCATCAGCCCGTCCCATCTGATCAGCCAGGGAAGGTATGTTGAAAATCCTGTCAACCAAAGAATTCTGACAGGTGGAATCCAGGAAGAGACCTTTCTCTCCTTGCCCTGTATAACACTACCCCCCCCCCCCAGTGGTGAGATGACTCCCATTTTCTTTCAACTTCTGAAAGTCATGAAAACAAAGGAGCACATAGCCTTGCTTGGGGCACACAGATGGGGGAGAAAGCCATGTGGCTGGTTGGCATCCTGACAGCCCTTCTCTAATTTTTAAATTAATTTTTAACATTGCATGCTTCTTTTAAATTTCATATATTATTATTATTATTATTATTATTATTATTATTATTATTATTATTATTATTATCATTATCATTATTATTATTATTTATTAGATATGTATGCCGCCCATATCCGCAGACTCGGGGCGGCTCACAACACAATAAAAAACAGTTCATGGCAAATCTAATAATTTACAATTTAAAATATTTTAAAAACCCCATTATTAAGCAGACATACATACAAGCATACCATACATAAATTGTATAGGCCCAGGGGAGATATTTCAGTTCCCCCATGCCTGACGACAAAGATGGGGTTTAAGGAGTTTACGAAAGGCCAGGAGAGTAGAGGCAGTTCTAATCTCTGGGGGGAGCTGGTTCCAGAGAGTCGGGGCCGCCACAGAGAAGGCTCTTCCCCTGGGGCCCGCCAACCGACATTGTTTAGTTGACAGGATCTGGAGAAGGCCTACTCTGTGGGACCTAATCGGTCGCTGGGATTCGTGTGGCAGAAGGCAGTCTCGGAGATATTCTGGTCCAATGCCATGAAGGGCTTTAAAAGTCATAACCAACACTTTGAATTGTGACCGGAAATTGATCGGCAACCAATGCAGACTGCGGAGTGTTGGTGTAACATGGACATACCTGGGGAAGCCCATGACTGCTCTCGCAGCTGCATTCTGCACGATCTGAAGTTTCCGAACACTTTTCAAAGGTAGCCCCATGTAGAGAGCATTACAGTAGTCGAACCTCGAGGTGATGAGGGCATGACTGACTGTGAGCAGTGAGTCCCGGTCCAGATAGGGCCGCAACTGGTGCACCGGGCGAACCTGGGCAAACGCCCCCCTCGCCACAGCTGAAAGATGGTTCTCTAATGTGAGCTGTGGATCGAGGAGGATGCCCAAATTTTAATTTTTCCACTGCCCAGAATAACTGTGTGAAGGAGATAGGCTGTTTTAAAATTAGGGGGAAAATAGTTTTTGCAGAAAACGTGGAATGGGAGGTACGTGAGGCAAATTTATACTTATGGTTCTGCCAGCGGGCTTGGGGAGCACAGAGCAAGATGGAACCCATTAAATCACTTGTATAAATATGTCGTGTCACCATATGGGGGTGAATGAGGGGCCATTATTTTATTAACTTATTATTTTTTATTATTTTATTTTATTATTTTTATATGATGCTTTTATACTTGTGTAAGCCACCTTGAGACGCTATGGGAGAGTAGGTAGCAATATAAATTTCCTTAACCAAACAAGCAAACAAGCAAGCAAGCAAGCAAGCCAGCAAGCAAAAAAACAAACAACTAAAATGTATATTGTCCAGTGCTGACTTGAGTGATTGTGAATGGAGAACATGAGCTTAGGTATACAAAGTTAGAAATGAGGCTAAAACAGGAAAGGCAGTGTATGGTAGTGAATGTGTTGTGAGCCGCCCCGAGTCTGCGGAGAGGGGCGGAATATAAATCCAATAAATCTAATCTAATCTAATCTAATGTGTGCTGAGCCATTCTCAAAAAAATAGTTGAGAAACTTTTTGCCTATCTCTATTTTAGATTTCCCAGTATAACTTCATGAGCCAAAGATAGGTGACTCAAACTTAAGCTGATGCATTTGACAAACAACTTTGTCTATAACAAATTTGACTTTGGACATAATGAAACTGGGAGTGACAGATCAAATCTGGTTGGGTGAGGAGTAGACTGAAATCTGTCTAGTGACATTTCAGTGGATCTGCAAGATAAGGAAGGTATAGTAGCAATTTTGCATCAGGAGGTCAGAAGGGGTGCTTCAGAGTATCAGTGATGGACAAGTCCTCTCTGATTGTATCTATGAGGCTACCTATCCCAGAAACTTTAGGAACACAAATAGGAAATGCCCAATTACCAAGAGGTAAGATGAAAGTTCTAAAAGCAGCCATTCTCTATAAGGGTTCTTCTATTTTGGAATAAATACAATGGTGGTTATCATTTTCATGACCTTCCAGAAGATTGTCTGGAAGGCCTTTGAGATTTCATCTCTTTAAAATGTGGGCTCCAGATGTGATGGTAATGGTGGTGGTATTAGTAGTGGTGGTGATGATGATAATAGATTTATTTCCTTTTGTAATACTTACTCATTGCAACGAGGCCACTGTAATTGGTACCCTTCACTGATTCCCAGGAAACTGATGTTGGCAGTAATATGTGAATGCACTTCAAAAAGTCTGCAAGTAGATGAAACACCCATGCAGGCCCACTCACCCCATCACCTTTGTTCTTTCTGTAATCTGCTCTTTTAAAATATTAACAATGTGGGCAAATGAAATAAACACAAGTAGCTTGGCAATTTGAAGCTCGGAAAAGATTGCCTGCGGAATTTTTATTCCCTGTTTCTCATGCTTGCAATCAAGTCTGTGTGTGACAGAGAGAGAGAAAGGAAGGAAGGAAGGGGTGGGAGAGACAATTCCTCTTTAATCAACTCGTCACTAGCTCAGAAAGGGTCTCAAAATAAAATTAAAGCATGCCAAGAGAAGAATTCAGTTTCAGATCAGTGCTGCTATTGTATTTCATTGTCAAGGAAGGTAATCTCTTACTCATTTGTAAGTAGGGTAATCTTGAATGGTTTGATTCTACCACCACCATCACCCCCTCTCTCTCAAAGGAGGCTGCCCTGCATTTGTCTAGCAAACTGCTCAGAGATGGGGAAGGGGAAGTACTACATTTGATTTCTTTTATTTGCTCTCCATCAGTCAAGACTCCTTGTGAAACACCTTCCATTGGTCATTTCCATTCTCTCTTTGCTGGCATAATGTACATATCCGTCTCCCATCTGCATCACATGAGGTGGATGAAACAAATGATCCCAATCATCAATATAAGCAAAGCATTAGTGTATGAAGAGTAGCAAAGGAAATGCATTGGATTTCTTCTTCTTCTTCTTCTTCTTCTTCTTCTTCTTCTTCTTCTTCTTCTTCTTCTTCTTCTTCTTCTTCTTCTTCTTCTTCTTCCTCTTCCTCCTCCTCCTCCTCCTCCTCCTCCTCCTCCCTCTATCTCTTTATTTTACACATCTGAAGTGAAATCGCTATGCATGAGAACTATTCTATTTATAATTCCCTCATCATTTTTTGTATGCAGTGCGAAGCTATACACTGACAAATGTTCTCACTGAAGGTTTGTTTTACCAGTTCTGTATATCATATTAATGGAAGGCCATTCCAGAATCTATCTATCTATCTATCTATCTATCTATCTATCTATCTATCTATCTATCTATCTATCTATCTATCTATCTATCTGCTATCTATCTGCTATCTATCTATCTGCTATCTATCTATCTATCATCTATCTATCTATCCTATCTATCTATCTGCTATCTATCTATCTATCTATCTATCTATCTATCATCTATCTATCTATCTATCTATCTATCTGCTATCTATCTATCTATCTATCTGCTATCTATCTATCTATCTATCTATCTGCTATCTATCTATCTATCTATCATCTATCTATCTATCTATCTATCTGCTATCTATCTATCTATCTATCTATCTATCTATCTATCTATCTGCTATCTATCTATCTATCTATCTATCTGCTATCTATCTATCTATCTATCTGCTATCTATCTATCTATCTATCTATCTATCTATCTATCGTCTATCTATCTATCTATCTATCTATCTGCTATCTATCTATCTATCATCTATCTATCTATCTATCTATCTATCTATCTGCTATCTATCTGCTATCTATCTATCTGCTATCTATCTATCTATCATCTATCTATCTATCCTATCTATCTATCTGCTATCTATCTATCTATCTATCTATCTATCTATCATCTATCTATCTATCTATCTATCTATCTGCTATCTATCTATCTATCTATCTGCTATCTATCTATCTATCTATCTATCTGCTATCTATCTATCTATCTATCATCTATCTATCTATCTATCTGCTATCTATCTATCTATCTATCTATCTGCTATCTATCTATCTATCTATCTATCTGCTATCTATCTATCTATCTATCTGCTATCTATCTATCTATCTATCTATCTATCGTCTATCTATCTATCTATCTATCTGCTATCTATCTATCTATCATCTATCTATCTATCTATCTATCTGCTATCTATCTATCTATCATCTATCTATCTATCTATCTATCTATCTGCTATCTATCTATCTATCTATCTATCTATCATCTATCATCTATCATCTATCATCTATCTATCTATCTATCTATCTATCTATCTATCTATCTATCTAAGTCTAGGCATCTTCGTGTTTTTCTAGGGTAAGGTTGATAGATTCCTGGAGTACTCCTGCTCGGGAACAAAGCCGAAGACAACAGCCTGAAGATTACGAGTGGGACCTTGTCAAAACATTGCCAGGAGTCTATCAACCTTACACGGGAAAAGACCCAAATATGCCAAGACTTACATACCTATACCCATTAAAATCTACAAAAACATATGTGTGTGTGTGTATGTAAACCTGAATATACCAAGACAGTCATATATATATATTTGTTTCCGTAGATTTTCACGGGTATATGTATGTAGATTGTTCTGAGTTCTGGTTTTGCCCCGTGTAATATTTTGACATTCAAAATATTACACGGGGCAAAACCAGAACTCAGAACAATCTACATGTGTGTGTGTGTGTGTGTGTGTGTGTGTGTGTGTGTTTTCTGTTGGCAGAAGCCCCGGGATCAAATCCCAGTAAGGGTATGGCTAGCTGATGAGGCCAGAACAAGGCCGAAATAGCGCTATCCTAGTCTCCCTTAATTTTAATTATTCAGCAAAAATATGTGATACATATATATATATACACACACACAAAATATATATAATATCCTTATTTAGATCACATTATATAAACATTTTCTTTGTTTAAAATGTACTACTCTAAAAACCATCAGAAAATAACCCTCAAAATGTAAACAATAAAATGTGTCTTTCCTATATTTTTTATTCATCAGTAGCCATGTATTACAATATTCCAGAGACAGTTGCTAAAGTAGTTACAATATTAAAGTTGTTATCGATCAGTGAAATGTTTTCTATTTTGTGTATTTTTATATATGTGCTCCTTTATATGTATATAATACAATTATATGATGGCCTTTAGGTTCTCCATTGCCCTGAAAATTCACTGGTTAATTTTGTGCAAATCATTCTCTCAGTCCAACTTAGTATTGCAACTTGTAAAAAAAAAAATGCAGGTGAAATAATTATAACTGCTGTTATTTACTCCTAGAAAAAATGGTGAGATATAAATGTAACAAAAATGTAGTAGAAGACAATATATTTAGCTCAGGGTTGAACTGTGGAGACTTTGATGCTCTCTGAGTTCTGTTGTGTGTTTACACAGAACATTACTCAACTGAGTAACATCATTAGTGGGAGGCTGATGAATAATGGAATATCTGCTGTTTTTGCACATTCTTTGTGATTTTGTTGTCTCCTATTCCTTTTTTCTCCACTGCTCTTTCTAGTAGTGTCAGGGTCCCTTGTATAGAATTGGAATTACTTCTAAGTGTAGACATCAATAAGTTATCAATAGCTCCTTTTTAAATGGTTTTTATGACATTTCTTTTTCTTGTGCTATCTCTAGGACTTCAAGATTTGTTCTCTTATGACTCCAAGAGGTTCTAAAGATTCTCCCTAAAAGCCACATTTTAAAGGCTGAAATCCCTCCCAACTCTTAACTATTGGATTTCCAGGGACTTGAAATTGTTGATCTGCTGGGTGCTTTCCAATAAATAAGCAGATCAATTATCCCCAATCTGACTATTGAATGAAATGAAGAAGTCACTCTGAGTGGTAGATGGGACAGTTAATGAATTGGATACAACCACCCAACAATGTCTTCCTAATGTGTCACCTGGGTCATTCCACCCACTAGAGTGGCTGGATATCCCTCATGATGACTTCGAGAAGATTCAAGAGAATTATCAGAGATCCTGTTGCCACTACCACAACTCCCTTGCCTTGCTCAGAAAAGTCATGGTTGTAGAATGGCCGGTTGACTTTTTATTGAATGCAGAAATGTTTGCTGCCAATCAAGAAGTATGCAGAAAGGAAGACAAAGGAGTAAGAAAGAGTGAAGAGAGAAGATGAGAAGGATCTGTTTAACTTCTCTCTCAAGTTATAAATTTTCTTACAACATTGCTGTATAGAAAGCAGCAAGGTGGTCAGGAAAGATATAATTTGCACTCTTTTTAAAAAAAAACATCTACATGCATGTAAAAGTTGGTTCCTAATCTATATAACTAAATTATCATTATTACAATAATAATTTTAATATTTTGCTGTTGTCATTCTAGGGTTTACCTATTGCAATCAATGAGCAAAATTGCCAGATACTCCTTGCCTATTTTAGCATCCATTAATTTTCTGTGCTCTCCTTCCTTTCTTTCCATGAAAAGATACTAGGTCATCAAATTGCCAAGTACTGACTCAGTGAAAAGCACACTGCATTGGTTTCTCTGAGGGAATTATTGCTCTCAGTCTTGCAGTTTGTCTCTTGGCTGTGAGAAGCTGCATTTGATTGCCCGATTCACTGCAATACATCTATTTTCTATTAAAAGTGCAATTTGTGCAAACCGACTTTTATTACTTATCAATTGTTGAAAGGAAGAGGAAGAGTGGAAGGACAGGGGACCGGGGAATGGGGAGAGGGGAGATGGAGAGGAGAAAAGGAGAAGGGAGAGAAGGGAAGCCGGAGGGTGAGGGCAAAGGGGAAGGGGAGAGAAAGAGGATGAGAAGGATTTCTACCAAAGAATTGCAGAAAGTGGTAGTTTACATTTATTCATTCACTAAATGACAAAATCAAGTTATTCTATTGAGCAAGCTATAATAGAAATGTATTCGATTGAAAAAGGAATGCATAACTTGGAGGAAGCCAAGAAGTCACGTAGATAGAGTAGTTTTCTGATTCCTTTTCTCTATAATTATTATTTATTGGATTTGTATGCCGCCCCTCTCCGCAGACTCATAATCATGGAGTTTCTCTGTTTTTCTCATCAGTGTTCATGCAATCCAAGGAGCATGGTGTTACTTAAAATGCAAGGCAATAAAATAAATTCCTGCACTCTACCCAATTCAGAAATAATCAAATTATCACAGATAATCCCCACTCGGTTAAAGACCTCGGTATACTAACAACAAAATATTTAAGTGCCAAAGCCCACTGCAACAACAGCCAAGAAGGCTTCAAGAGTTGTAAACTTAATCCTACGTAGCTTCTGCTCTGGAAATCTCACACTACTTACCAGAGCTTACAAAACTTTTGCCAGGCCTATCCTTGAATACAGCTCATCCTTTTGGAACCCATATCGAATCTCAGACATCAACACCCTTGAAAATGTCCAAAGATATTTCACCAGAAGAGCCCTTCACTCCTCCACTCGAAACAGAATACCCTACAAGACTATACTTTCAATCCTGGGGCTAGAAAGCCTAGAACTAAGACACCTTAAACAAGATCTAAGTATTGCCCACAAGATCATATGCTGCAACAAGATCATATGCTCCCACAAGATCATGTGCTGTCGGCGACTACTTCAGCTTCAGCCACAACAACACAAGAGCATACAACAGATTTAAACTTTATATTAACCACTCCAAACTTGACTGTAAAAAATATGACTTCAATAACCGAGTTGGATGAAGCGTGGAACACATTACCAGACTCCATAGTGTCATCCCCAAACCCCCAACAATTTACCCTTAGATTATCTATGGTTGACTTATCCAGATTCCTAAGAGGTCAGTAAGGGGTGAGTACAAGTGCACTAGAGTGCCTTCCGTCCCCTGTCCTATTGCTCTCCTATATCTCCTATACCTTTCTTCTATTCCTATATCTCTTCTTCTATTCTTTCATTGATATGTTCTATTACTATATCTTCTTTTCTATTCTTTCTTAGATATATTTTACTATGAGTATCTCCTCTATAACCTTCATCATGTATTTTACTATATATATATACCCACTAAAATCCTCATTGTGTATTGGACAAAATAAATAAATAAAATAAATAAAATAAAAATTGGGTGCATGGAAAACAGCATGTCTATGCAGTAGAGAAGCCTGCACTGCAGTTTGAAATGGCTTTGGAGGGGCGGAGGAAATGTGGATAATTACAATGCTTTTACGGTGGAAAATACTGCAAATGTGCGGGATATATACAACAGAAGCTCTTGTTTTGTATTTTCATGCTGGGATTGGACAACTGAATAGCACAAGAAAGAATGAGATTGTGTGTTATAATTAAAAATACAATAGTAATTATATAAATTAAACATATATGATAGAAGTCATAAATTTGTTTTTTAAACCAAATACAGAAATAAACACAGATTGTCAGCAAATATGTATATTTTTGTTTTCCACAATCCATGTACAGCTCGTTCTAGCACTAAAGCATTGCTTTGCAGCAACTTTCAGAAAGTAGATAGAGTAAGTTGAAAATAAATTAAAAGAAACTTGGTTCTGGAATCCATCTTCTTTACACAATAGTCCAAATACCTGTAGCAATTAAATATTATTGATTTCTCCCTTGCCCTTGTTCTAACATCAGAATTGTGAAGACGTATAGGAGAAGGGTGGCCTAGAAATCAAATAGATAGATAGATGATAGATAGACAGATGTTTAGTTTTTATTTAAAGTAAGGAAATTCACAAATTCTAAGAAAAATGTGGACAATTTTGTGAGTTCTGAAAATATGTGATAATTTTAAATGCATGCACCCATGAGTGAAGATAAAATTGCAATATTTATATTTACTGCACCAGTATTCAAAGTGTTACACACAGTTCTGGTAGCCGGCCATAAGTTTCATGGACATGATGTAGTCACTATCTTAATATTTAAATGTAATTTATGCAGAGTAGGATACCATTGAAACCAGTTGATGAAAATAAAAAGATGGAGAAATAATATCCCAGTATTTGGATTTTCTTCATGCTTTGTTTTAAATTGGTAATTGAGGTGGAGCTTTACCAAAGCTTGAGTTATTGCTTCTGGGAGTATTATTATTCTATTATTCCTTTATTGTAATAGATAAATCTTTCTGTAATAATAATTATTATTATGATATTATTCTTCTATTGTAATAGACCGATCTTCCCATAATAACTATCTTCTAGATGTACTGAATGCTACATTCAAAGATTCCAAGGAAATGTATAAGTAGTCAAGAAGAATTTTGGGAGTTGCATACATAGTCCATCTAAAAAGTAACATATTGGGAAAATTTGCAAGAACAAATAGTTTTAGCAACCCTTACTACATGTTTAGGACACACTGTTTTCCTACCAGAACCTATACAAAACAATGAATCCAGTATTTATTACTGTGCTCTTCCTCTAATAAACTCAGTGTAGCTTCTTCTCCGTCTATCTCCTTTCTAATAACAACCTTCTGACTTGGTTAAAATCAAGAAATAACACCTGGTCCAAGATAATCCAATAAGCTTCCAAAGCCATTGATCTATTTCTGGCCACTTCTTGTATTTATCTCCATGCTGTGGGGCTTTTCAATTGTATTTTAATGCAATTACAGTTTGTTTAAGACCATCAACCCCCCTGAAATGTGAAACATATTTTGCTAGCAGATTTCGAGAATGAAAATTCTTTTTTACACCATATTTTTCCGCTCGCCATCCGCACCCTCCTCCTCTACATAAATGTGCCATGTTAAATCTACCAAAGGGATATTTTCAAAATCCTGTACATGCTGAAAACATGAACACTAGATAGCTGTCCTTTCTCCCTGCCTTAGAACAGCAAGATTGCATATCCAGACAATTGTACTGCACTAAGGTGCTCTACCACCTTAGCAAAGAGTATATAATTTGAGAAATCACTAGCTTGTATCCAGGGTTGCTACTTTCCCTGAATATGGCCCCACTTTCATGCTTCCCCTTCATGCTCCAGTTGACAGAGAAGCTTGCAAATCCTTTTCTTCATGGTTGCATCTTGACCTTGACCTCAAAGCTTTAGAGGAGTAGCCTCTGCATTCAAAGCAGACATTGTCCACTGTCAACTCCTTTTTTTTCTTTTGATATTAAGGAGAGCAAAAGGTCAGGCGAGATACTCGCCTTTTTAGATTTAGCATTTGGTAGAGGTTGGGGAAGGGGCTTCTCTTCTTTCCTTTGCAATCTATTGCTGCTTTTTGTGTGCATGCTTTTTCTTTTATTTTTCCCCAGTCAGGTATGCAGCATCATTTCATTTCTTTATATAAAGCCTCCACTATTTTCTTCTCCAGTATATACGAAGAGGGAGAAACAAACTGAGAAGGGAGAACGGAAACTATATAAGCGAGGACCAAATCTATATATGTGTCAGACATTTGGAGGAAGAAAGACAAAAGCACTGAGTTAATTATCCATCATTTGCTTCTGCTGAGAAGCACAGATGGTAGCAAGTGATATGTGAATGGCATGGGGCAGTGAATTATTCGATCTTTTTTTAGATTAATCGTCAATGGCGAAAAAGGTGATTGCAAAGATATAAAATGTGTGCGTGTGTACTTTTAATAATGAAATATTTGGAGAATATTAAATATGGAGTATGATTTTCCCCGTGTTAAAAAAAAATCACGTTAGATCAAAAAGTAACATTTCATTCCAGGTAACTTGAGAGACAGAAACACAGCAAAACAAAACCTCCTTATGAACTGGCATATAAGCAGCAACAAATAAACCCTGTATATTTAAAAGTGCTCTTTCATACAGCAGAAGATTTCAATGTAAAAGAGGCACTGGGAAGGAAGCTGTTATATGGAACAGTAAGTAGGGAATTGTGCTGTTTTTTTAAAGCACTAATAAAGCACAGATTGAAAATAGAAATCAGAGATAAGAGTGACAATTTCACAGCAGCATCCTGCTTGGCAGAGATAGTGATGAGAAGAAAAGAACGAAATATGTTGTGTGTATGTATCTGCGCACGCACATGCATTACACAATGCAATACACATGCACGCACACACACACCCCTTCCAAGGTCAGGATGATATAATTCCCCTCCCATTGGCAAAAATGCTCAACTTTCTTCTTCTCCCTTATAGTAAAAGAAGAAAAGTGTTATTGCATTTTCAGTTGCATCAATAATTAATTGGTACACGGGAAAAGCAGATGCTGTCTTTTTTTTTGCAGATCATAGAAACTGCTCCATCATCAAAATGTTGCCAGTCATCTCATTATTAAATCTATATGGTGCTAATATTATGAAGGATGAGAGAGAATGAGAGGAAGCCAGCAAGCCACAATAGTCTTCTTGGAATGCCTTCCCCCTTGATGGCATTTTCTGACATTTCCAATTTAGCTGGAAAGTGGTCGTCTGCGACATCAGCTGGAATGGGGAAGTTTCAAAGAGACCCCTTCCCTGCCCTTCTCCTTGAGGATGTTTCTTAATCAAGCCAAATAGAACCTGGCCCACGTTACTGGTTGCGGTGACTTTGAATGGTAAGGTGATGGGAGGGAGTTGCAAGAAGCTGAAAGAATAAGGCTGGGTTTGTATTAGTCAGCAACACTGGGCAGTGCATTTAAACTGCCCCCCCCCTTTAACGTGAATCTAGGTTAAGAAGAAAATGCAGCATGAGCCAATCTGCTCCAGAGAAAAGTGAAGCATCAACCATTACAGGAGACTAAAATTTCCAACGTGTGGTTTCATTAAAAGCTAGGCTTTCAATACAACATCATCTGTTAAAAGCTGGTGGGTTTCCTTTCTTCCACCCCACCCCAGCAATCCCTTTCTCACTTGATACGCCAATACAGGAAAAGATGCAAATAAGGCAACTGCACAGCTTCCAGTCCACATAATAGCACAAAGAACGATAGAGGCTGTGTGCGTAACTTACCTACCTTAACGGCACACTGGCTTTGCAGAGGCAATGCTTGAATCACTGGAGCAGCAGGAGGGGGGGGACACATTTGGAGCACATTTCTCCTTGCTGTAGCTTTCCATAATAAATCTCTCGTGGTTCCAGTTTGGGGCTTGTTGGGGTGGTTTTTCTTTTCTTTTTTTAAGTAAATTTTTAAAGAATGCAGCATTTGTGTGAGAGAGCAAATGCAGCAGGAGGGGATCGGTGATGAGTTAGCATCCCTAAAATGAGAATATTGTATACCCCCTTTCTGAAATTAGAAAGAAAGGAACGTTTATATCCAGCAAGGATAATTTAAGCAAGATCGCAAGCAAAATATATCCAGTTGGGCTTTGAGGAGCGTATCTTCTAATCCTGCCTAGGCGAGATAAGGAGTTGCTACTGAAGGGCCCTCTAATGTTTATTTGAACACAAAGGACGGGTGATTTATTGTACAGGACATAACTGTACCTGTGGATGCATATTGATAGCAGTTCTTGAAATGTCACACAATCCCTTGCACATTCCAAAAAGCTTTGGGGAAAAAATGCTAGGCGATAGAGCAGAGAGAAAGGTAGGGGAAGGAGTCACCTCTGGAAAAGGAAACGGTGGAATCAGAATCTAGACATTATCTTCGCATCTAGTTATAGATATTTTTAAAGTATAGCCAGTTCACGAGAAGAAGGAAAAGCATTTGTATAGCTTTTTACTGCTCCAGAAATATTTATTAAGAAAACTGTGGGTAGCTATTACTTATAGCCACGTAGGTCTTTTCTTTTCTCTCGCTCCCTCCATTTCTCTTCCTCTCTCTCTCTCTCTTTTCATGAAACAAAGATGAAATTGAAATTGATTTTTGGGGCAGACATTTATATTGAAAGGAAGATCGTTTTATATTTTTCCCAAGGTGAGGCCCTCATTCCCTCTGAAATACAAAAAAAAAAATGCAGGAAATGAAAGCTTTGCTGGACAACAAACAGCCAGGCATTTTGCATAGGAGGTTCTTCATTGCCAGTAGAATTTATTCTTTGTTCCCTGACGTGGTGGCCTGGAAATACACACTTGATTTTCCTCAACCGATGCAAATACAAATGTACATATTGTTTGTTGTGTTAAATCATGTCCATGTTACTCAGAACATAATAGAAGTCTGTTTACCAAACCTTTTTTTTTGCACTGCTTTGTGTTTTTCAGGAGCTCCACAAAAATCCATGCCATGCATAAGAAACATACCCATGTAAGTCTCATTCTCATATATTCTGAGGCAGTTCAAATCCCAATGAAGTCGATGTAAGATTAATTGAATGGACATACAACTGTGGCTCGTATTTAAGAACAAGGTTGGTAAAACTGAGTAATGTGTTATTTTTAAGGAAGTCCTGAAAGCAATTCCAACCTGATATTGTGCACATCATGCCTGCATCAACAGTGAAATTCACAGCCCTTCTCCTGATTCCCTTATATATTGTTACTCAGTATGGTAGCATGCACTCTTAAATGAAACTGTGTAAGCAATTGCAATGCCATAAAAAATGATTCCAGGATGGTTAAAAAAAAAAGCATGTAAACTAATGCAACGTTTAAAAATAGTGAAGTACAAAATAATTTATCATTGCAGTAGTCAGTTTTATAGCATATATTTTCTTATCTTCTCTGTATAATAATGTCTTTTATAAAAAATAACCTTTCTGTTGCATTGACCTTCCTGGTTAGAAAAAAGAAATAGAATTTGCAGAATTACAACAGATTATCTGAGTCTGTGGAACATGCTTCATTATGAAGGATATATACACGCAGGCAGGTGTCTTTACAAGTGTGTGGAGTTTTTTTAAAAAGTGAGAATAAATCATTTATGTAAGATTTAATCCAGTATGCTCCTTATTTCTGTACCAAGCCACATAACATGGGTAATCCTTGATAAGATGTCTACCGTTTTTACGTGTGGTGGGGTGATGTTAGTTAGGTATGCAAATCAGCTGCCTCATCTGATTAATTTGCACATCTAAAAATACGAAGTACCCTACAAAGGATTATTTTACCTCCTTATCCATTACCTTTTTTTCAACATTTAACTCCTCTTAGCAGTTGTGTGCTTCGTTCCTGAGATAAAAGAAAAGTATTTCCATGTGGAATCCTGTTTTTCATCAGTAGGCAGACAGTGTTTTTAGCCCCACGAATAGTACGGTCACTAAATTCATGCAGCAAATAACGAATGCTATCAAAGTCAGAAATTTAGCCTATATTAAAATGCAAATATTTGATTAAGGACAGGGAGAATCAATGAGGCAGCTAGATCCATAATTCTTTCCCCCTCTCAAAATACATTTTTAAGAACAAGAGAGAAAGTTTTGTTCTGCTAGTCTACATTATTTCTATTTTTTTTACATATACATCACAGATGTCCCCTATGAGATTTTATACAAAAAAGAATCAATAATTCTTTCTTCCTATTTCTCTTTCCCTTTCAATTCCACTTTCTTCAGCCTGTTGGCCTGCATATATGTTGAACTTCAATTTCCATAATTTCCATCTAACATGGAATTTGGGAAAGACTAACATATCCGGAAGACTGTCACTGAAAATGTTATTGTGAAGCAATATTTGAATATCTATCTCATGGAAGTCAACTGTACATCTTTTTTAGATGCAGTAAATTCACTTATTCTCATTTTATTTGAAAACAGATATATACTGCCTGTCATGAGTAAAAAAAAAAGTCTCGCCAATTGTAATGGATCTACAGTGCATGTGACTAAATCTGGATTCAATCTCAGGTTTAATGGATATTTGTAATGAGCATTTTTCATTTGTTTATTTCTTACATTTATACCTATCTTTCCTCAAGATGCTCAAGGTGGTTGATATATTGTGGCCTCATTAATTTTATAGTCAGTCTGAACTATGAAGCAGATGGACTGAGAGAAGGTGATTCACCTAAAATCCCCTTCTTGAGCTTTAGCTAAACAGAACCGTGAATCTTGAGCTTCCTTGTCCTTCTCCAGCAAATCAAAACATTATTCAACCCTGTACTAGCTCTACGTATCTTTTGTTTACATTAGAAGAACTGAACAGGCATTTATGAAGTGGTAGCAAAATTTCCACACTGGGGAATAAATTATCATGAATATGGGGTGGAGGGAGGGATATTGCTCTGTCTTTACTATTAATTAATACCTTTCATATTTCATTATTTTGTAATGTTCATTATTTTATTTTAACTTTGTTCACTTTCAGGCATCACTTGTTGAGGTAGACAGCCATTTAAATTAGATTTTTTTAAAAATTGGTATATTCGGAAGCCATTACTAGTTCTGATTTAACTGCTGAGCTACCTCTCCTTTATGTTAACCTAATAAGAACCGTAATCTTAAAAGTATTACTTTACATAACACATCCCGTGGAATCCAGTGCAATGAAATTTAGAGATTTACTTTTACAATTAAATCCCAAATAATGCAAGAGCTTCACTTGATGCTTAAATCAAAGCATTGGAGCCCTCTTTTGGTTGAAAATGAAACTGTCATTGCCAGCTGCTATGTTGATTAAGGGTGTCCCTAAAATTAGTTCCAATGACATCAGTCACACTTCTCATTTCAGTGGCACTTGCAAAAAGGGCTTTTCATAGTCCCAATCCTCATTTCTGAAAGAGATAGATAGTGAGTGAGAGAGAGAAAGAGAGAGAGAGAAATGATAGATAGACAGACAGACAGACAGACAGTAGATAGATAGATAGATAGATAGATAGATAGATAGATAGATAGATAGATAGATAGATAGATAGATAGATAGATAGATAGATAGATAAGGTAGGTAGGTATATAGATAGATAGATAGATAGATAGATAGATAGATAGATAGATAGATAGATAGATAGATAGATGATAGATAGATAGATAGATAGATAGATAGATAGATAGATAGATAGATAGATAGATAGATACATAGATACATAGATAGATACATAGATAGATACAGATAGATAAATAGATAAATAGATACTGATGATAGATAGATAGATAGATAGATAGATAGATAGATAGATAGATAGATAGATAGATAGATTAGATAGACAGACAGACAGACAGACAGATGAGAGAGAGAGAGAGAAAGAGAGACAGAGAGAGAGAGAGAGAGAGAGAAATCCATTTATAAGAAACATTCTAACATTAGTGGCTTAGAATTTTGTAACTGAAACTCCCATCCTTACTTTCTACTATTACATACAGTAATCTTCTTTCCAGAAACTTCAATTTATGCCAAAGCATTTCTCGAACAAGCGCTATTGGCAGATATCCTACAATGACTTCAGTGTATGACATAAAATCCTAGGTATACCAAGATTTTATATCAGTGAAAAAAGAGAGTCTCACAGCTTCCTCTGTAGTACTCAGTTGCTTTTCCAGGCTAAGGCATGCATGTGGCTGTAAAGCAGGGCCCCTAACGTCATGTTATACACACACAAACATGCGTGTGTGTGTGTGTGTGTGTGAAGAACAGAGAGAAAAGGAGAGATTTTCTTCATAATTATCTTTAATTAAAAAGAACTAATACCATACCTCAACATAATTTATTTAATTCTTTTCCTTGTATCACATTCAGCATCGCTACTTAGTAGTAACCTTTGGAGTTTTCTAGGGGTCATACCTTAAGCTTTGTGAGGGGTAGGATATTCATGGCCCTGTGGTCTCAGCTTGTGCACATTATGTGGCCCAGAGGTTTGTTACTACCGATTTGGCCCATTTCTATGAGCTGGTAGCAGCAGCAGCAGTGGAAGGCTCCACCCAACTACCCAGGATTCTTCTGCGTATGCGCAGAAGTGTTGCAAACACACATGTATGAACCGGTAGCAATAGCATTTAGAACCCACTACTGATGTAGCCATTTTCAACCAGATGCCCTCCTGATTCACGATAAGATTGTGAATCATGACACTTGTAGTTTAGTATATCTGGATGAAATCCAGAAATCCAATTTTACCATGAACAATTCTTGTAAAATTAAAAGACCTTCAAGTCCAATGGCCATTGCCCAAGCTATTAATTTCTTACCATATAGTGGAGGCACAATTGTTACATTTATCATACTTCCCACAATTTCTAATTTCTAGCAAAGAAAACTTGGGACACATTGAAGAAGATATTTTCAGGATCCTTTTTTTCTAATTATACTCCAGTCCTAATAGTCATCAAGATAATACATATAAATGATGGATAAAATCCTTGATTCAGCTTCCATCCTTCCAAGGTGGGTAAAATGAGGAGCCAGATTGTGGGGGAAATATGCTGGCTCTTTAAAAAGTGCTATTGCTAACATGTTGTAGGCCGCCCTGAGTCTAAGGAGAAAGGTGGCATAAAAATCAAATCAAATCAAATCAAATCAAATTACTCTGGGACTGATCTGACCTCTGCAAGGAACAACGTCAAGGTTCCTGTCCCGTCCCCAGCACAAGGACAAAAACACTAGCCTGGAGATGACGAGTGGGACCTTCTCGAAACGTCACAAGAAATCTCTGAAACCTATGCCAAGACCTTCATACCTGTACCCGTGAAAATCTACAAAAACATAATATAGATATAGATATAGATATAGATATATAGATATAGATATAGATTAGATATAGATATAGATATAGATATAGATATAGATATAGATATAGATATAGATATAGATATAGATATAGATATAGATATAGATATAGATATAGATATAGATATAGATATAGATATAGATATAGATATAGATATAGATATAGATATAGATATAGATATAGATATAGATATAGATATAGATATAGATATAGATATAGATATAGATATAGATATAGATATAGATATAGATATAGATATAGATATAGATATAGATATAGATATAGATATAGATATAGATATAGATTAGATATAGATATAGATATAGATACATAGATATAGATATATATGCATATATAGATATGATTTATTGAAATTATTATAACTAACTGTGCTTGGTATGCTAGAAAGTAGCTAGAATCAAGTATTCAAATATATTGTGAAATTTTGCTTAGCAAAACTTTCAACTATGTAAGACCAATCTACTGTCTCTCTCTCATTGTCTCTCTCTCTCATCCTCTCTCTCTCTCTCTCTCTTTCTCTCTCTCTCTCTCTCTCTCTCATACACACACAAACACAGCAAAAAGAAGCAAGTAAGAAAGCAATGGCATTGCAATTATGTGTGTGTGAGTACAGTGGTGCCTCTACCTAAGAATGCCTCTACTTATGAACTTTTCTAGATAAGAACCCGGTATTCAATATTTTTTGCCTCTTCTCAAGAACCATTTTCTACTTACAAACCCGAGCTTCCGAAACCGTAACCAGAAAAGGCAGGGAGAAGCCTCACTAGGAATCTCCTGGGAGGAAACAGTGCCAGGAAAGGTGGGGAGAAGCCTCCATGGGGCCTACCTAGGAATCTCCTGAGAGGAAACAGGGCCCCCACCCTCCCTGTGGTTTCCCCAGTCACCCACATTATTTGCTTTTACATTGATTCCTATGGGGAAAATTGCTTCTTCTTACAAACTTTTCTACTTAAGAACCTGGTCACGGAATGAATTAAGTTCGTAAGTAGAAGTACCACTGTATATGTATTGTTACAAAGCCATTGCTTTCTTACTTGCTTGCTTCCTTTGTCTCTTAGATTTATATATTTACTTGATTTCTAGTCTGCCTTTCCTGAGTAGTATTCAAGAGAATTAATAAATTCAGGATCCAAAACTTGAATGTTAAAAAAGGTAAAACCTACTTTAAAACTGGCATTATAGTGGATACTAAAGGCCTTGTAAGAAAGAAGCTTTCTTAAAGAATAGGCTGGACCAATCACTGGTGTCTGGTCTGGATGCATTATGAAGAACTACTGTTTCATCCCTCTAAATTAAATATGTATTCCTGCCTCACTGAATTAAAGGGACTCAGCACAAGCACGTGGATAGCTGTGAATAAACTGGAATAGAATATATACAGTAGTCCATCAGGCCATAAGCAAATATGTAAGGGAGTTAAGGTTAATGCAATTGTTTGATTTATTGGTTAGCTGCTTGGATGTCGATGAAAATATTTCTTAGAAAGTGCCAAAGCTTGCAGAAGCCAAGGACATGCAGCCTTCACTGCTGAACTACAGTAAGAGAAGAGGAAGAGGAGGAAGGGGAAGAAGAAGAGGAGGAGGAGGAAAAAGAAGAAGGAGGAGGAGGAGGAGGAGGAGGAGGAGGGAGGGAGGGAGGGAGGAGGGAGGGAGGGAGGGAGGGAGGGAAGGAAGGAAGGAAGGAAGGAAGGAAGGAAGGAAGGAAGGAAGGAAGGAAGGAAGGAAGAAGTAAAAGTAGTTAGCAAGATGCATCCCAATGCCAGGTTTTGTCATTGTTTTCCTAATTGAACATTTTCATACAGCTATACTGGAGGCAGAATAAATAAGAAGACGAAAGAGGATTGGTTAATAACCCTCCCTGCACATTTTCTCATTTTCTGTTGTGAATATGTCTCCCTTGCCTCCTCTTTTACAAGCTGCTCACTGATTTTGTGCCCCAGTTTTATCAGCTGTGTAAAAGGTTTTTTTGAAGAGGATTTCTGACATTTACTGCCTGGAAGATCATATTGTTTTATTGTAGGAAACAGGTCTCCTCTGAGACAAACAGCATAATCGAGCATTGTATCTTGCAAAGATGGGACAGTAACAGTGAAGTGTAGGTGTGAGTAGGGGTGGGTTTTTTTGCATATACATGCACATGCATGCACTTATATGTGTGTCACTGCAATTTGACTTGAGAAAAAGCCTCTTTGTCACAAACAGCTTGCTGTGCTCTCTCAAGTGCTTGATACTATAAATAGATAAATCTGCAGCTGTATACCAACATCCTGCTCAGAGGCTCCATACGTTGTGGAAGAGAAATGATTGCCTTGCTCCACATTGAGAGCCATTGTGCTGGTTTCCTTAACATAAGCTCTAAATGGCTTCACACAGGTTAAATTTTCACCCGCAGGAGCATAGTACTTCCCCCAACCCTCTATATTCATTATTCTCTCTGCTGTTTGTGTAGCATGTGCAGATGAGAAATCTTCAGGGCTGCAGCATGGCAAGAAATGCAATACAAGGAGGACAATCAACCATAATTCCACACCCACCTATCTTATGACAAATAAATAATGCATTAACTTTAAGACTGCTTGTAATGAAGGAAAGTAATCACTCCCGTGAAAAATATCTCTGAAGCTTATGAAAAATATTCATGAAAAACTTCGTCAAGATACACAATATAATTCCTTTAAAGGTGTAGGACATCGTTCAATGCATCTCTAAATGAGAAGTACCGTATCTCCATATGTCTCTTGGCATATACCTGGTGTCAGGGTGACTATTAATCAGGGTTACTAGTGACTTATCTTGAAAGTTACAACTGCCATTTCTCTCCCCCACCCCTCTTTCTCTCTCTCATTCTCTCTCTCCCTCTCCCTCCCTCTCTATCACATACACACACATGGTTATATGATCACATTTTTGGCACTTGACAATGGGTTGCATTTATGATCTATTTATTTATTTATTTATTTTATTTTATTTATTGGATTTGTATGCCGCCCCTTTCCGTAGACTCGGGGCGGCTAACAACAATAATAAAAACAGCATGTAAATCCAATACTAAAACAACTAAAAAACCCTTATTTTAAAACCAATTATACATACAAACAAACATACCATGCATAAATTGTAAAGGCCTAGGGGAAAAGAGTATCTCAGTTCCCCCATGCCTGACAGCAGAGGTGGATTTTAAGGAGCTTACGAAAGGCAAGGAGGGTGGGGGCAATGCTAATCTCCGGGGGGAGTTGGTTCCAGAGGGCCAGGGCCGCCACAGAGAAGGCTCTTCCCCTGGGCCCCACCAGACAACATTGTTTAGTTGATGGAACCCAGAGAAGGCCAACTCTGTAGGACCTAACTGGTCACTGGGATTCGTGCAGCAGAAGGCGGTCCCTGAGATAATCTGGTCCGGTGCCATGGAGGGCTTTGTGCAATCCATAGGATCATGATTCATAACATTTTTACTGTTTCTGGCAAAAAAAATCACCACAATCCATTTGGGAGAATGGCTTTGTTTAACAACAATGTGGTTTTTCTCACTTATTTAGTTACTTATTGGTAGCATTTATATGCTGCAGGATTCCAAATGGACTCTGGGTGGCTTACAATAATAAAAACAAGATAAGATATAGCTAAAATGGTAAACAAGAGTAAATAGTATAAAAATACATTAATAGTCCTACAAACCATATATACTCTCAATAATTCATGGCTGCATCAAGGTGACAACTTAACGGCTCCAGGCCTGGTGGAAAAACCAGGTTTTAATGGCTTTCTGGAAGGCCAGCAGAGTGGGTATAGTACAAAACTCCAGTAGCAGTTGGTTTCAGAGCATTGGAGCTGCCACAGAGAAGGCCCTTCCCCACGGTCCCACCAACTGACATTGTTTGGCAAACGGGACCTGGAGTAGGCCAACTCTGTGGGTCCTTATTGGTCTCAGGGAAGTATGAGGTAGCAAGGTCCCGTAAGTAGCCTGGTCCTAAGCCATGTAGTGATTTAAAAATAATAACCAACACCTTGAATTGCATATGGAGACCCACTGATAGCCAAGCTTATGGAGAGTTGGAGTAATATGTGTGTACCTTGGTACACCCACAATAGCTCGCATGGCTGCATTTTGAACCTGCTAAAGTCTCCGAACACTTTTCAAGGGTAGCCCCACATAGAGCGCATTGCAATAGTCAAGGTGTGAGGAGATGATGGCATGAATGACTACGTGAAGAGCCTCCTGATCTAGGTAGGGTTGCAACTGCTGCACAAGACAGACTTGTGCAAAGGTCCCCCTAACTGAGAGGTGTTGATCTAGCCTCAACTGAGGATCTAGGAGGATGTCCAAGTTGCAAACCGTATCTGAAGGCGTCATTTCTCCCCCTCCCCAGCACCAGAGATATCACCGCTACTGGTGTGGTGCACGCACACAGCTTCGGGTCGCCAGCATGCATGCATGTGTGGAAGCAAAATGTCACTGGGACATGCTGGAGACGCAGAGCTGCGTGTGCACCTCCATTTTTGCTACCAGTGTGGCCTGTACCGGCTAGCAACTCAATACTGGGCAGAACCCACAACTACTCAGTCATGTCAGGGTTGAGCTTGAGTTTGTTCACTCCCATCTAGACCCTCGTGGCTTCCAGGCACCGGCACATCACGTCTACCATTTTGCTGAACTGACACATAGTGGAAATGTACAGCTGAGTATCATCAACCTACTGTTGGTATCTCACCCTGTGCTGCAGATGATCTCAGCCAGTAGTTTCATATACTGTATATGTTGAACAGGGACACTAATCACTATTACTCACTTTACAATCATTGTAACATCAGGTCATATCACATGGTCATGTATGTAACTGCAACAAACTACAACCTCGACCGCTCCGTTTTATGTACGGTTTGTTTGGGTTGTATGAGTGCTTTTAATCAAGGGTTTTTAACTGTTTTGCTTTTTTAATCATTGGATTTGTATTTTGTGTTCCTGTTGTGAGCTGCTCCGAGTCTTTGGAGAGGGGCGGCATACAAATATGAATGAATGAATGAATGAATGAATGAATGAATGAATGAATGAATGAATGAATGAATGAATGAATACATACATACATACATACATACATACATACATACATACATACATACCTACCAAGCTCAATTGTGCTTGTTAACTGAGAACTACCTGCAGTATTATTTGTTTGTTTGTTAGACTCAGGGCGGCTTACAACATGTTAGCAATAGCACTTTTTAACAGAGCCAGCCTATTGCCCCCACAATCAGGGTCCTCATTTTACCCACCTCGGAAGGAGGGAAGGCTGAGTCAACCTTGAGCCGGTGATGAGATTTGAACCGCTGACCTTCAGATCTACAGTCAGCTTCAGGATAGTATTATTATTATTATTTGTTTGTTTGTTTGTTTGTTTGTTTATTCATTCATTCATTCATTCATTTATTTATTTATTTATTTATTTATTTATTTATTCATTTATTTATTTATTTATTAGGTTTGTATGCCGCCCCTCTCCGAGGACTCAGAGTGGCTCACAAGAAAAAAAACAGTACAAATCCAATATTTAAAAAACAGTTTAAAACCTTTAACATAAAAACAATCATACATCTCATTCAGACCATACACAAAGTGGAAACGGCCCAGGGGAATCAATTTCCCCATGCCTGACCGCAGAGGTGGGTTTTGAGAAGTTTGCGAAAGGCAAATTATTCACCAGCCTTTCTGAAAAAGCTAGAAATGGGAGAAATAAGGTGAAGAAAGGATATCAGCTCAGTTTTTACTTTTCCTCTTCCAAAAGGTGGAAAGGATTGACCATGGAAGGAGAAAAAGATGAGTATCAAATCAGAGAAGAAAATATACTCAAAAAAGGTGAAAATTTGAACTGCCCTGTAATGTACATGTTTTACATTCATATTCATACCTTGCACAGATATTGTGTGGAAGCTGTAAGAGAGATTAGACATACCCAATTAAGAGAAAAATATGAAGCAATTGCCAGCTTCTTTTATAAATGGTAACTCAACCCAGGTACCTAGAAATAAATAACCCATTATATAAATAAAGATTGAGAATTCTTGCAGCTTCCAAGATTCTCTATTTATCCCAAGACTAGCATTGAAGACAACTATGACTTCATAAAGTACTTGTTTCCTTGATCTTGCCAGCTTGCCCATGTTCAGAATGTATATAGCAAACGTCTTCACTATTGTCTTTCTGAGTTAGGAAATAGCTCTTTCTAACTTCCAAATAGAGAATAGTTCATTTTTTTAACTCAAGCGCCTAAATAATGAAGAATGATTAGCTTATACAAGTATTCACATTATTTTGCATGCACACAAGAAAAGCAATCAGTTATGTTACAAATGGGAAAATGGCTTAATTACTATATCCAGTCCACGTAAATTAAAAGCCATGCTGCAAATTTCTACTATGGAATAAACATGATTGCAAACTGCATGTTAAAAATGCATTCCACAATGCAACATTACTAAAACAGTTCCTA
Source organism: Erythrolamprus reginae (assembly GCF_031021105.1). Lineage (NCBI taxonomy): Eukaryota > Metazoa > Chordata > Lepidosauria > Squamata > Dipsadidae > Erythrolamprus > Erythrolamprus reginae. Next base: position 213,919,192 of record NC_091952.1, on the reverse strand, counting down.
CTGTATGTATTCTATGAAAATGCCATTAAAGTCATATCCTTTTGAAGTACACAGCATTCTCCACATCATGTGCCTTAGACTATCATACTTATAATTTATTTATTTATTTATTTTATTTTGTCCAAAACATAATGAAGGTTACAGAGGATATACATAGTAAAATATATCAAAGAAAGAATAGAAGAAAAGATATAGGAATAAAATATATCAATGAAAGAATAGAAGAAAATATATAGGAATAGAAGAAAAGATATATAAAGAAATATAAGTGAGACAATAGGTCAGGGGCTGGAAGGCACGCTGGTGCACTTATGTATGCCCCTTACTGACCTCTTTGGAGTCTGGAGAGGTTGACCATAGATAGTCTAAGGGTAAAATGTTGGGGGTTAGGGGATGACACTACAGAGTCCAGTTATGAGTTCCACACTTCAACAACTTGATTACTAAAGTCGTATTTTTTACAGTCAAGTTTGGAGCGGTTAATGTTAAGTTTGAATCTGTTGTGTGCGCTTGTGTTGTTGTGGTTGAAGCTGAAGTAGTCATTGACAGGGAGAACATTGCAACAGATGATCTTGTGAGCAATACTTAAATCACGTTTAAGGTGTCGTAGTTCTAAGCTTTCTAGACCCAGGAGTGTAAGTCTAGTTTCATATGGTATTCTGTTTCAAGTGGAGGAGTGAAGGGCTCTTCTGGTGAAGTATCCAACAATAACTCTGTCAAGGACCTTGGGGTTTGGAATGGCTATACGGTAAGTTCATATAAATGTGCTTAAATGGCTATTTTGTTTTGTGGTAAGCTAAAGAAAGTGTTCTTTAAAGTAAAACCTTGAAGTAATATGGCACTCTAGTTCTTAAAAGGAGCAGAAATAGCTAATGCTTGCATCTTCACATGCTCTGTGCATGCAGACAAAGCCCTGACCTTAATGCAAAGAACCTTGATGAACAGATCACCCCCACTTCAATCAGGAATATGGTGTTTTGCAGCCTTGAGATAGATTGCTGGGTCTTTGCAAGATGAAGCATGCTATCAAAGCAGCTGATACAGCGGTATCTGGTATTCGTTTTAAATTGTTTTCTACAAATACTGAACAAAGAAGCCAAAAAAATATCTTCGGGGACTTTGCCAAATAGCACAAGTTCTTTTTTTCATGAGCAGTTCAATGAGGACATTTATATTTTGTTTACTATAACATAATGTCATCCACAAATCACTGACTTCAATAGCAAAACTCCAAGTGAATTACAATTTAATAGATTACAAGTATTGTTGGGCGAACCAAACTTGCAAAGTTTGGGTTCGTGCCGAACTTTGCAGTGTTCGGCATGCCAAACCCAAACCCGAACTTTTTTTAAAGTTTGAGTTCGGGTTCAGCCGAACACTGCGAAACGCCACCGCCCGGGAGGAGAGTAGGGAATCCCATCGTGGGATTTCCCACCTCCTTTTGCTTGCGGCAAAAGTAGGGAATCCCCACGAAGGGATTCCGGGGGTGGGGCTTTGAAGTCACGGAGACTACTTCCTGGCCAGCTGAAACAGGGAGGAAGGAGTCTCCATGATGTCAAAGCCCCGCCCCCAGAATCCCTTCGTGGGATTTCCCACCTCCTTTTGCTTACAGCACCGTTGAGTCATCCTTTCCTTAAAAATAAAAGGAAGCAAAGGTGGTGGGGAATTCCCCACCTCCTTGTTTATTTTTACAGAAAAGGACGGCGCAGCAGCTTGCTGCAAGCAAAAGTTCAGGTTCTGGTTCTGCAAACTCACCCGAACTTCACGGCAAACTTCGGGTGAGTTCGCTGATCCCGAACTTCGTTGGGTTCACCTAGCACTAATTACAAGTAACTTGTTCTTCATCATCTTATTTGATATTATTTTTAGAAGTGGATTCGTCGACAAAGGGACTGTGCACACCAGCATGCCTATAAAATCCTCCCTTGGTGGTCACAGATGATCCACCCAACTTGTTTCATATTCTTTTCATTTAAAACCAGGTGGTAGGGCAAGGTAGCATATTGTGAAGCAAAGCTCTGGTTTTCAGCTTTATTTTATGTTCTATGCTGAGGCATTTGCATGGTTTGGAAATACACCAGTTTATCCAAGCACAGAAGGGAAAATAATTGAGGAATGCCTATGGAGATTCCCAGTCATCCAGGTCACAGTTGTCCCAAAGATCCTTTTTAAAAGGCAACTGCACTTTGTTTTTCCTTGAAAACGTTTCACTTCTCATCCAAGAATCTCCTTCAGTTTTGACTCAGAACTGATTCAGAACTGAGAAAGCTTCTTGGATGAGAAGTGAAACATTTTCAAGGAAAAAACAAAGAAAGTCAGTTGCCTTTTGAAAAAGCACCTCTGGACAAAAGCTAATATAGTAAATAATATCTTGAGTAAGAAGGGCTAGATGTGCTACTGCAGAAGACCTATACCTTGACTTATGATGGCCATTTACACCATGCTCTCAAATTTTCAAATGTGTCTGCTGATAAATGAGTCCTTCATAATTTCTTCAACTAAAACTTTTGAGGACCTTTGAGCTAAACTGCAGAAGGGATGGTCATTTGATGATCTTATTGCCGCATTTACTTAAATGCAAGCTCACTCTACAATTAATTCAAGTAGACAGGTTGTATTAAGTGCCAGAAAATATACAATGAAATTCAATTTTAGATGAGTTTTCAACACCTTGGCTTCTTTGGAGAATAGCCCAGAGTATGATAATTGATCCAGAAATTATCTAGATGTATTTCTATGCAAGTCCAGAGGCATTTTCCTTGCTGTTACTCGAAAAAGAACAGTGGTTTGCATGACTGAATCAAAGGGGACCATATGTATCTTCTTTAGTATACTATCAAATTGTTTTCATGCAAAAGACGTATGGATAGTGCAACTTAAATTAGACTCATGTTTTGCAAGATCTGAAAGCAAATGAATTGTGTATAGCCCAGAATGTGAGGACCTATGGTGTTTAGCATTCCTCACTATTGGGCATGCATGATTGTTGGGAACTAACAGCAGAAACACTGGGAAGATTATAGCTTCCAATGCCCTATACTAGACTTTGTGGTTAGCCTAAATATATAGAGAATTAAACTGAGGAAGAATTATTGCAATATACAAATAATTGCAATGATTAAAGGAAGCTTTAATCCATGCTTGGATGAATAGAGTCTGAAGCTCTGTATAATTGGGAATCATCTTTGATCAGGATATTAATTCTGTACATACTTCAAAGAAGATTCATTTAAAAGTTCTTATAATAATTTATTTAATTATTTATTTATTTTATTTGTTCAATACACAATACATATTGAAGAGAATAGACATGTAGTAATATATATAAAGAAAAGGAGAAGATATATGAAAGGAAGAAAAGAAATATGAGATAAAGGAGAGACAATTGGACAGGGGACGAAAGGCACTCTAGTGCGCTTATGTATGCCCCTTACTGACCTCTTAGGAACCTGGAGAGGTCAATCGTGGATAGTCTAAGGGAAAAATGTTGGGGGTTAGGGGTTGACACTGAGTCCGGTAATGAGTTCCACACTTCGACAACTCAATTGCTAAAGTCATATTTTTTACAGTCAAGTTTGGAGTGGTTAATATTAAGTTTGAATCTGTTGCGTGCTCTTGTGTTGTTGCGGTTGAAGCTGAAGTAGCCATTGACAGGCAGGACATTGCAGCATATTTACATGTTGCTGGCTGCCCAGAGTTACATTTCCAAGCTAGGAAATCTTATAAATGAATTAGATTCTCCAGCTTCATATAGTACACATATTCAGCAGCAAGGCAACATTTCAATAAACAGTTCTTGGAATGTACTAAAGCTTTCTCTCCTAGGGTCCATGCAACAAAATGATGGATCTAAGGATGTTAAGAGTATGTGGGAATGATCTTGGAAGGCAAGGAGAAGAGTCATAATGGCCAGACGTTGAAAAAGAAATCTGAAAAAGGAGTCCTTCCTAATTTCTTCAATAAAGTTTCTATGTAAACAAAAAAGAGGGAAAAGATACAGGCTTGCAAAATTATGTTAATGTAACTTTACAATAAAGTTACAATAAACTGAGAATGCTTGTTGTGCGGACTACCTCACAAAGCTAACAAAGTATTTCCAATGAAGCTTCACTCCCTGTTGTGATTCAGCCTGAGGCTCCTCAGGGACCGGCTGGATCTCTGCCGGATCCATGCCCAGAGGAGGAGGACAGTGAACAGGAGGGGGAGGACCAGGCAGATGGGGGAGAGGAACATCAGGAAGAGGAGGAGGGAGAGCAGCCTGAGACCCCCGGGGGGGCCCTCTCCCCAGCTAGTAGCCTGGATTCATTGGATGAAGACACACAGGCTATAATAGACATGAGGCAGCGACGAGCAGCTCAAAGACGGGCCAATTAGAAAGGTATTTCCATCCCTGAATTGGCAACAGCTGGGTTTGGTGTGGTTCTCCTCAGCAGGGTTGAAAAGGCAGGCCCTCCCTTACAGTCTTGTGGAGAGTTATCAATTGGGAGTCCTGTGACCTTGCTTCGATTCGCGATGTCTCTGATCTTGGCTTGTGGCCTAGAAGTCTGGAAGACTTGGGGGAGGCATGGGTTTTATTATCTCCAGCGTTGTTTTTGCCAGCAAGAATCCTGTTTTATTGCCTGGCCTTCGTGAAACCTCTGTGAAGCTTCATAGTGTTCCTCTCTGTAAGAACAGTTTTTGTTACCTGTGTTTGCTTTCAATTATATAAACTGCCTTTGCTTTTTACCAGTGTGTCTGACTACTCTTTTTGGTTGGTGTTGGTGTCTGGGGGACCCAGACAGAACAACTCCCTATGATACTTTGAGGGAAAAGGTACCTATTTGCCATGTAGAATTTGTTCCCTAGATAAAATTGCCTTTTTAAGCTAATATTAGCAATCCATGCATAATTTATCCTAATGTTTTCTGCTCTACTATTTAGGTAAAAATAGTTGGGACTTATCAGAGGATCTACAAAGGGGGGCAGACAGATATTTTCCCCCTTTTATACAAACTGGGGTCTGTTTTTTTGAAAGAAGAAAAAGATCTTGTTGAAAGAATCTATGCTGCATTCGTTTTCATCAACAATGAAATGCAGGTAAGATTATTTTTATCATCAGCTTTCAGGACTCGTTCTAGACAACCACATTTTCTCTGTTGAAATCTCCAAGAGAGAAAAGGCAGCAAAGCACTGCTAAATTCCCAGCTGATCTGAAGCATTTTTATTGTTGCCTGCAGCTAATTCACTTCCTAAGCAGTGTGCATATTCTTTAAAGGTCAATGCACATTTTTTTTCAAAAGCATTCCATGCACATTTGTGCTCAAGAACAAGTACTTTTTTCCCCAAAACCCCTGTCCCTAAAGGAGGTAATTCTAACCTTGACCAGCTTTCAGGAAAGTACTTTCTTCTTCTTCTTCACAGTACTTAGAATGCCTTTGAAAACTATTTTAGAATTTTGAATTGACCTAACAACCCAGCTTCCCTGGAGTGGAGATGATAATAGAGACCATGTTTAAAATTCTTATAAATCTGTCCTGATTAATAATTGCTTTTCATACTGAACAGGAGCTCAAAATTATGGACGGAGAAGGAATCTAGACTCCAGATTCTCCTTCAGGACAGGGACTTTGAAAGATTCTGAAAGTTGTCCTGCATCCTATACCAATGCTTCTCAAGCTTGGAAATTTGAAGATGTGTGGACTTCAACTCCCAGAATTCCCCAGCCATCTATGCTTGGCTGGGGAATTCTGGGAGTTACAGTCCGCACATTTTAAAACTGCCTAAGTTGGGAAACACTATCCTAAACCATTATCATTTTTCCTTCTTTTTCTATTTCTATCTCTATCTATTTTCTATCTCAGTGATCCAATAAGTAAGAATATATGAGAAAAAAACCAAACAACTGAAAATAATTGAAATAACCTTAGACTTTATACAGTGATACCTCGTCTTACAAACACCTCATCATACAAACTTTTCAAGATACAAACCCGGGGTTTAAGATTTTTTTGCCTCTTCTTACAAACTATTTTCACCTTACAAACCCACTGCCGCCGCTGGGATGCCCCGTCGCCAGACATCCGTTGCCAGCGAAGCACCCTTTTTGCGCTGCTGGGATTCCACTGAGGCTACCCTCCATGGGAAACCCCACCTCTGGACTTCCGTGTTTTTGTGATGCTGCAGGGGAATCCCAGCAGCACAAAAACAGGTGCTTCGCTGGCAACGGAAGTCCGGAGGTGGGGTTTCCTAACGAGGGGAACCTAAGTGAAATCGCAGCATCGCAAAAACACAGTGGTCCAGAGGTGGGGTTTCGAGGATTTCGGTGTTTTTGCGATGCTGCGATTTCACTGATGCTCCCTTCACTGGGAAACCCCACCTCCGGAATTCCGTTGCCAGCGAAGCGCTTGTTTTTGCAATGCTCGGATTCCCCTGCAGCATTGCAAAAACACAGAAATCCAGAGGTGGGGTTTCCCATGGAGGGGAGCATCAGGAGAATCCCAGCAGCGCAAAAATGGGTGCTTCGGCTGGCAAAAGGGGTGAATTTTGGGCTTGCACACATTAATTGCTTTTCCATTGATTCCTATGGGAAACATTATTTCGTCTTACAAACTTTTCACCTTAAGAACCTCATCCCCGAACCAATTAAGTTTGTAAGACAAGGTATCACTGTATATTTAACCATGTGCTTATCTGATCATTTCAAATACTGAAGCATATTTCGTATACATCATGTGGGCACAATAATTGCCACACATAAGAAAATCCATGGGAAGAGGGGTCCAAAAGCAGAAAGCATTTTAAAAGTAACTTAAAATGATTTATTCCACTTCAAAGTAAGGGAAGAGAATGTAAATAGTCTTGCTCCCTAACTCCTTTTAATGGTCAGATTAATAACTGTTTTTATAGTAGGAATGCTAATGCATTGTTCTTGTCTATAGTAAAGATCTTAACTTAGCCAAGAAAGGTCAAAGGATTCACTTCCAATTCTAGACAATGACTTAAGCCAGTATTTCTCAGATTGGGAATGTTTAAGATGTATGGACTATAATTACCATGAAGTTGCTGGCTGAGGAATTCTGGGAGCTGAAGTCTTCATGTCTTAAAGTCCCCAAAGCTGAAAAGCATTGACTTAAACTAAGCCATCAAACAATAGGAAAATTGTGATTTATTATGGCATCCTGGTCACAAATTCTAATTGTAATTCAATTCTAAGTGTAAATTACAATATTTCTGTAAAATATTGCTATTGTAGGATGTTGGCTGCATAGCTAGAGGTATAACAAGCAGGAAGAGGAAGGTTATGATCCCGCTATATAGAGTGCTGGTGAGACCACATTTGGAATACTGTGTTCAGTTCTGGAGACCTCACCTACAAAAAGATATTGACAAAATTGAACGGGTCCAAAGACGGGCTACAAGAATGGTGGAAGGTCTTAAGCATAAAACGTATCAGGAAAGACTTAAGGAACTCAATCTGTATAGTCTGGAGGACACAAGTAAAAGGGGGGACATGATCGAAACATATAATAATAATAATAATAATAATAATAATAATAATAATAATAATAATAATTTATTAGATTTGTATGCCGCCCCTCTCCGAAGACTCGGGGCAGCTCACAACAATGATAAAAACAATATTATACTGGCACAAATCTAATATTAAAAAAACCCTAAAAAACCTATCATAATTAAAAATCAAACAGCACATACATACCAAACATAAATTATAATAAGCCTTGGGGAAAGGTGTCTCAAATCCCCCATGCCTGGCGGTATAGGTGGGTCTTAAGTAGTTTACGGAAGACAAGTTGGGTGGGAGCAGTTCTAATCTCTGGGGGGAGTTGATTCCAGAGGGCCGGGGCCGCCACAGAAAAGGCTCTTCCCCTGGGGGGAAATATGTTAAAGGGTTAAATAAAGTCCAGGAGGGAAGTATTTTTAATAGGGAAGTGAACACAAGAACAAGGGGACACAATCTGAAGTTAGTTGGGGGAAAGATCAAAAGCAACATGAGAAAATATTATTTTACTGAAAGAGTAGTAAATCCTTGGAAGAAACTTCCAGCAGACATGGTAGATAAATCCACAGTAACTGAATTTAAACATGCCTGGGATAAACATATATCCATCCTAAGATAAAATACAGAAAATAGTATAAGGGCAGACTAGATGGATCATGAGGTCTTTTTCTGCCGTCAGTCTTCTATGTTTCTATGTTACTATTTTATTTTACATCTGGATTAATTTAAGGTTTGTTTTTAAAGTGTTTTAAAAATTGTTGTTGTTGTTGTTGTTTTAAAAGAAACACGCCATGGTCTGTAGAACTGTTTTCTGGAAAGAGCAAGCAAAGTAGAAGAAATGAACTGTGAGAAGAGGCCAGGTTCTGCTGATCCAGCTTTCTCTATGACTGCCCTCACTTCCTGACGGCTCTCAAGAGAATTGATAAAGGGGGAAAACATGATGCCACCATGCATCATGTTCTGCACAAACTTTGAAAATGTTTGGGCAAAGCTCTTAGCTACCAATAAAACATTTATGACTAAAGTCTCCAAAGGCAAGAACATATGGGGGGAAATGTCATTGCTGAATCAGAACTGATGGGTCTTCATGCAAAAAAACAACAGCAACACTGGAAATGTAACACTGTTCTAACACTGGAAATGTAACATGAAAGAACAAGCCAGATTATCCAAAACACATTTTAAAGTTTGTGTGTGTTATATACAAACACACATGCACACTTCAAGAGTTCTAAATGGCTACCAACCTTTTTGCTAATTGAGAAAGCAAAAGAGATAATTTTATTGTTTGTTTGTCAAACATGTATATGATAGTATTTTGTATAAACATAACATAGGTTTTAATCTTAATATTATAGTAAATATGATAGTAAACACATTTATTTAAAAAATATCATCTTTTATTTCAATATATATTTATATGTTCTGCCGGGCTCTCTGGTAGGAGCCTCCCGAAAATTCAAGGATCCAAATTTCAGACACACACACGTTTGAAAATTCAAAACAATGTTCTTTATCACAAAATTCAAAATAAACTGAGCACTCTTTTTGTATTGCAAAGAGCACTTGTCCCAAAACAACCAGGTAGTCTGTACAATTTCCCTGAATCAGTCTTTCAGTACTTAGTTAGCAGCTGTGAAGTAACTTCACACCCCTTCTTCTTCCACGAAGTGAAACACCCACACACTTTGCTCTCTGTTGGTTTCAAAGACGTGAAAAATCAACAAACAAAGTCACGGCACGATTCCTGAAGAACTGTGATCAGATAATCTTCCACAATGGCCAAACCCACATGCTCCAATAATAGCAGCAGCCCTAATTACTGGAGCCCCACCCAAACACAGATGGCCTCTCTTATCTCCGGTAATATGTCCTTACTTGGTCTCTTCTACGCATAATTCTGCACTTGCGTGGGTCCAAGATGTCTTCATCCGAATCAATGGAAGATAATGGAGATTGACTGCCTGGGCTGTGTGCAAAGCCCCCTCTTCCAAGTCTCTCCCACCTTCCTCTTCGTCCAAGGAAACTAAACTCTGAACTGACTCTGTCGGCAATATCACAGGCCTATGACATGTTGAAGTTTCCCCTGCATCCACCTCCACATTCCCTGGGGCAAGAGCTGGGCCAGAGCCAACCACAACATTTATTATTATTATTTTATTTTTAAAATATGTACATGTTAATGCTTACAGGTGGATCAACATCATATATTTGCATTCATCTCAATATTTTCTACAATTATACATTTGTGCATACGATATACTATTCCATCTCTTATTGTAAATGTCTGTCCTCAAAATAAATCTAGGCAAGAGCAGCATAAATGGTATAGAATGCCCCATAAGTAAGTAGAGATGGAGTTCTTTACTTGCCAAACATCACATGAGAAATAAAGCCTGCAGCCACAAAAGATTTTTTTTTAAAAAAACTACAGCAACCTTCTTCTGCAGTAACTTCAATCAGAAAATTAGTTTATCTCCTCTTCATAATTATTTATTTTCCTTAGTTTATCTCCTCTTCATAATTATTTATTTTCCTTGCTGCATTAAGGGATACAGCAACAGGAAAGAAAGTGATGTATTTTATCATAGCAGTTGCCTTGGAAATAAGTAATGTCATGTACTTATAAGTAACTTCAACAACACTAACAGTGCTTGTTCATTCAGAGAAAACATCATAGTGATGGTAGATGCACATTTTCTCTTTCTGTTGATACACAGCCATACACCCACAAGAAGACTCATGCATGTAGTTAAATTATGCAAGGACTATTTTATGGTAGATTTAATAGCACATCACCTTCTCAATTTAAAGGGTTTTTTTTAATGTATTACGTTGCATTGTCTGAAATTCTCAAAAGCAATTTGAATTTCACCATCAAGAAAAAAGACAAAACCATGTTAAAATCATATCTTTATCAAGCCAACTAAAAGGTCACAAAAATATGCTAATGTACTCAAAAGCATGCAAATTGTTGTGACATTTTAGTTGGACCTATTAAAGGTGTCGCACAATTAAAGCAAAATAAAAACCAAAACCCAAGGTCATTAATGGCTTTTACATGCAGAATATTTTGGAAATTAGTAATGCTGTGTTTCCGAGAAATTCTTGCAGCAGAATATCTTAGGTGTCAGTTCAAAACATTAAGAAATTTTAAAATTCATGGGACTTCCGGTGATGTCATCTTAGTGGTATGTGCTGCGGGAACAGTCTCTGGACCCATAGCATGAATTTCTACATCCTGAAGAGATCTGCGGGAACAGTCTCTGGACCCATAGCATGAATTTCTATATCCTGAAGAGATCTGAGAATTTGTGGGGAATGCTCTTGAGAGTGAGTGGGTGTGAAGCAGACACCCGTTTACTCAGGAGAACTCCCCAAAACTGGCTCTTTTAACAGGTCCAGAATGAAGACAACCACACAGCAAGAAACAGAAGAGGGACTTAATAGCAAAGACAAGAATAATCTAAATCTTTAGAATCTTTGGATATATGGTGAGAATAGCAACAAAGAATCAAACTGTGCAGTAATATCAAGGATCTAAAAGTGGGAATAAGCGGAATTTCAGGATGTAGAAGCTGAAACTGAATATGAACTGGCAGCACACAAACACAAAGGAAGAGAAACAGCAACACAGAAGTCAGAGGTAAAAGCAGTGAGAGCAGTTACAGTGTTCCCTCGATTTTCGTGGGTTTGAACTTCGCAAAAAGTCTATATACCATGGTTTTTCAAAAATATTAGTTAAAAAATATTTTGCGGGTTTTTTCCCTATACCACAGTTTTTCCTGCCCAATGATGTCATATGTCATTGCCAAACTTTCATCTGCCTTTAATAAATATTTTTTAATAAACTTTAATAAATAAACATGGTGAGTAATAATCTAAATGGTTGCTAAGGGAATGGGAAATTGCAATTTAGGGGTTTAAAGTGTTAAGGGAAGGCTTGTGATACTGTTCATAGCCAAAAAATAGTGTATTTACTTCCGCATCTCTACTTCACGGAAATTCGACTTTCGCGGGCGGTCTCAGAACGCATCACCCGCGAAAATTGAGGAAACACTGTAGAAACATAGAAACATAGAAGACTGACGGCAGAAAAAGACCTCATGGTCCATCTAGTCTGCCCTTATACTATTTCTTGTATTTTATCTTACAATGGATATATGTTTATCCCAGGCATGTTTAAATTCGGTTACTGTGGATTTACCAACCATGTCTGCTGGAAGTTTGTTCCAAGGATCTACTACTTTTTCAGTAAAATAATATTTTCTCATGTTGCCTTTGATCTTTGGATTTCTTCTTGTTATATATTTTTCTATTGGAAAATTAGAAGATTTGTGGTTTTAAACATTGTGGAAAGTGGACTTGTGCTAAAGATGAAGAAACTAAGAAGTAAAAGTGAGAGCCACACTTCTGGAAGAGAAGCCATTAAAAAAAGTGGATTGCAAATAACTGAGAGAGAGAAGAGAAATCTATAGAACTGGATGTGGGGATAATTTGACCTTTGACTAAAGATTTAAAAATAAATTGAAACAGAAAACTTGACCAGAAGGAAGACAATTTAAATCAACCCTGATATACCACGGAAAAGACAATAATGCTCTTAGGTGACTAAGCAAATTTTTGTTACAAGTAACGGGACTCTGATTGATACTAACTGACAAATAGGCTGATACGTTTTTCTAGACTTTCTCTTCTCTCTTTTTCTAGACTTTCTCTTCTCTCTTTTTCTAGACACTGCTTTAAATATATTATATATCTTCCTAAATATTGTTATAGAATTAAGGTGATTTGCAATAGATTAGTTATTTATAATTGAATGATCTACGTCTAGATATATTCGAGTCTTTTCCTGTGTAAGGTTGATAGACTCCTGGCAACATTTTGATGAGGTCCCACTCATCATCTTCAGGCTGTTATCTTCAGCTTTGTGCTTGGGTGAATAAAGTGTCGGTCTATAAACACTGCTGGGTGGTTGTGGAGTGTTGGCTCAGCTGCTGCAAGCTGTTTGATTGGCTGTATTGAAATATCCTGATTAATTGGTGGGACAACTAATTATAGTTATCGGCTTATAGATTATAGTTGTCGGCTATAAAAAGCTTATCTGCCTTGGAATATGGCCCTTGGTGGGGCCGAGAGGCAAAAAGGAAGCTGTGATGCTCCTTCCATGTACCAGGGTGACTCAACAAAGAATCACACATAACCCTTCCTTGGTACAAGCTGATACAGGAGATGAGCCTGTAGCCTAGAGGCTAAGGACACTGCCTTACAAGGCAGAGTCCCAGGTTCAAATCCCAGTAAGGGTGTGGCTACCTGATGGGGCAAATAAGCCCGAAATACTGTAGATCTATAGTAGTCTCACTTCCTTTTCATTATCAGCAAAAATATGTTGCACACACACACACACGGTTGATTTTCTGTTGAAACAAGGTCAAAATAGATCTATACTAGGCTCCCTTCCTTTTCACTTATTAGCAAAAAAAATTGTGTGTGTGTGTGTGTGTGTATACGTGTTTTTCTGTTGAATCACCCGGGTATCCCCAAATAGGGGAGGGAGCATATTGCTTCCTTTTTGCTTATTGGCCTCTCTAGGGGCAATATACAAGGCAGATATAGCCAACAAACTATATTCTCTAAGTGTAACATATTTTTGCTGATAATGAAAAGGAAGGGAGACTAGAAGGAGTAGGCTCCCTCCCATATTTAGTATACCAGAGTGATTCGACAGGGTGAACTGATTTTGAGCTATAACTAAGACAGGAACTACGATTCCTACTATTGTATGTTTGTATGTTATGTAATTTTTTGTACATAAAATAAAAATTCACAATATTTTAATTCCTGAGAAATCTTCAGAATTTTGATAAAAAATTACAATTTACCAAAGTGAGATTCTTTTGAGCAGAAAATGGTATTGAAGATCTCCATGATATCAAGGAAAATTTCAGAAATAGATAAGAATATTTATATCTTATGGAATTACACCCATTTTTAAAATGTTCAGAAACAATCAATATATAGTGTAATGTGTCAAAACAAACTCTAAAATATGAAAACAGGCCGATGAGTATTATCTGGCAAGGTTTATTTTAAAGTATTTTATAATGTAATACAATTGTGTTTGTTTCTTATTGTTGACAACCACCTCTAGAGCTCTTAAACGTGAGGTGTGTTTGTAATAACAAATGAAGAACTGTTGTTGCATCTCCCCCTTGTTTTGTTGTTGTTGGATGAAGAAGGAAGAAGAGGGGGCAGAAGATGAAGGAGGGGAAGGAAAGCCCTTTGCTTGTCTCACGAGACCCCACTTAGCATTCAACCCATGCTAAGAGCAAACTGCTTCCTGCATACATGTATCTCAGATTGTGCTGATAGATTTTAGCAGGGCTGCTCCAAATATAGTGACCATCTGCTCTGCAAAACAAGGCTCTGACAAGCAGCAGCCATTCAGCTCTGTTGTTGGACCACATTATTATATATTTGACAAGGGTAATGAGAGGCTGTCATTAACCTTACATGACAGTTGTTAGGATGACACATGCAAAGGAAAGAACAAAGAAACTCTCTCTTTTAAGAAAGGTGGGGGGATTTAATCTACATTTCATTTTAACCTTGGAAGGGTCGCTAAATAAAAAGCTGGGACTCTACTTTCCATTTCTTTGTTCTTCTTCTTCTCTTTTTGGAAATGTAGCACCTTACCATCTGAGTCCCATTATCCCTGGCTAGCATGATGTGTCAGCTAGCTGGGGATGATGGTTGCTATTGTCCAAAGCATCCAGAGAGGCCAAGTTAGCAGAGGTTGCATTCTATTGTAAAGAAGGTCTATTATCAATGTGGCTTGGAAAAACATGTTCTTTTATTATTGCACTGTGAGATGTAAATAAGAACAGATAGGGGCTCTTAGCAGAGCCAATCTCTAAGCCTCTGATAGTGTGACTAACATTATTTATCTCAGGCACTGATATTTTAAAGTTAGCATTGCCTAAGTGTGACATTTCACTCATCTTTAATTCCTTTCCCAATCAATTCCTCAGTTGCTTTAAAACCGCATGACTTTTTATTAAACATGATGGGTTTTTGTTGGAACTATGAAGAATCTAGCCACAGGAGGGAATTGGTTTTTTTCCATCATTCAACTAAATACCAGGTACTGGTTTAAGGGGCATTTGTGTTTTTCAACTGTATTTTTTTAGTGTTTTTCAGCACTGTAACTGTTATACAGATCTTAGAGCTGTAGCTTGGGGCAGCTAGCTGCTGGTGTAATGACCAAGAATAGTTGGTCATCAGTAGAGATCCCTCCACCTTTATAATACCCTCCCAACTGTACTAAAAGTTGAAGAATGGACAAGTGAACTTAGCATCTCCCTGTGGTATTCAGTTCCTTTAATTTCAAAGGAAAATTAAATAAGGTGACATCTACCAGATCAGAATGAGGGGGGCTCATTCTTTCAATTGTAGGATATCAGGTAGCAACTTGTTATTTTGAGTTTATATTCAGGGTGTCTGCAGGGAGAGGATCCCAAAAGTTAAGATAGAATAGAATAACAGAGTTGGAAGAGACCTTCTAATCCAACCCCCTGCTTAGGCAGGAAACCCTACACAACTTCAGACAAATATTTATCCAACATCTTTTTTAAAACTTCCAGTGTTGGAGCATTTACAATTTCTGGAGGCACGTTTTTCCACTGATTAATTGTTCTAACTGTTAGGAAATTTCTCCTTAGTTCTAAATTGCTTCTCTCCTTGATTAGTTTCCACCCACTGCCTCTTGTGCTAACCTCAGTTACTTTGGAGAATAGCCTAACTCCCTCTTCTATATGGCCGCCCCTGAGATATTGGAACACTGCTATCATGTATTCCTAGTCCTTCTTTTCATTAAACTAGAGACATACCCAGTTCCTGCAGCCGTTCTTTGTAAGTTTTAGTTTCCTAATCATTTTTGTTATTATTCTCTGCACTCTTTCCAGATGGTGGAAAGATGATGGCCATGGCTGGATGATTAAAGTCCTGATCCATTTTTTACTTGGGTCAGTTGCTCAATTGGGGCTGTCATCTTTTTTTTTTTAACACCCTCATATGGATTCCCCTGGATATATAGAGTCTTGCAGGAGACAGGATTTTTGTACAAATGAGACTTTTAACAATAAAGAACTTAAAATAATACATGCTAAAGCAGCTATGAATCTTAAAACTCGGAGAAATAGATTTTGTTTTATTCCATGACAGCATGTAAGCACTGTGGAGAGGGGCAGCATACAAATCCAATTAATAATAATAATAATAATAATAATAATAATAATGATGATGATGATGATGATGATGATGATGATGATGTAATCAGCAGGAATGTAGCAGGCCACAGAAAAATCACAATAAATGGGAAGGTCACACACATTGGAGAAATAGCATGCAAACAATAAGCAGTATTTCAGGACAATGTAAAAAAAAGATGAAGCTATTCACAAGCTTTTATCTGGAAAAATAACTACGATATACATAGAAACAGCAATTAGTAGAGAAAGAGAATCAATGGGAAAATAGCATTTAAAATAATAAGCACAGCATGGGCATGAAGTTATTAGGGAAGGTAGATAGTTGTACATGCTCTGTTGAGAATCCTAAAGAAACTCATCAAACCATACATGGAATTTTCCAGAATTCGCCCACCAGGTACTGGCAAACATAGAACTTCTTCAGCAAAATACTGGCACCAAAAACATATTGAAAAGTTTCCACTTGTGGAAATCACAATTCTTTTGGTTAAAGTACTGGCCTAGAAACCAGGAGTCTGTGAATTCTAGTCCTGCCTTAAAGTTGGTGGGTGGTTTAGGACTAGTCATTCTTTCATGAGCCTTGGTGGCTCAGTGGTTAGAGTGCACTACTGCAAGCTGCTTCTGCTGACTGCTGGCTGTAGTTCACCAGTTCAAATCTCACCAGGCTCAAGGTTGACTCAGCCGACCATTCTTCCAAGGTGGATAAAATGAGAACCCAGATTGTTGGGGGTGATGTGCTGACTCTGTAAACTGCTTAGAGAGGGCTGTAAAGCACTGTGAAGCAGTATATAAATCCAATAAATAAATATAAGTGATGTTGCTTTCTCAATCCAGTGTTCTTTTTATTTATTTATTTTATTTGTTTATTTATTTTGTCCAATACACAATACATATTGAAGAGGATAGACATGAAGTATTATATATAAAGAAAAGATATAAAAGTAGAGGAGAAGATACAGTATATGCAAGGAAGAAAAGATATATGAGATATGAGATAAGGAGAAACAATTGGACAGGGGACGAAAGACAGGCTAGTGCACTTATGTACGCCCCTTACTGACCTCTTAAGAACCTGGAGAGTTCAATCGTGGATAGTCTAAGGGAGAAATGTTGGGGGTTAGGGGTTGACACTACTGAGTTCAGTAATGAGTTCCACCCTTCGACAACTTGATTGCTAAAGTCATATTTTTTACAGTCAAGCTTGGAGCAATTAATATTAAGTTTGAATTTGTTGCGTGCTCTTGTGTTGTTGCGGTTGAAGCTGAAGTAGTCATTGACAGGCAGGACGTTGCAGCATATGATTTTGTGGGCAATACTTAGATCGTGTTTTAGGCATTGTTCTTGTTATGGAGAAAATAGCAGGAGAAAAAATATTAGCTGCCTTGAGTTATTTAATATTAGCTGCCTTGAGTTAACATATATATATATATATATATATATATATATATATATATATATATATATATATATATATATATATATATATATGTTAAAATGTTTTCAGCTGGAATTTTAAAATTAAGGGAGACTAGGATGGTCCCATTTCGGCCTTATTAGGCCTCATCAGCTAGCCACACCCCTTTCTTTTACTGGGATTCGATCTGGTGAACTCTGCATTGTAAAGCAGAGAACTAGCAGTTAGAGCTATTCGATCTGAATCCTTCCAGCTCTGTACCAGGGAGGGGCTATATGTTTTTCTTAAGTCGGATCACCCTGGTATATTTAAGGAACGTCACAGCTCCTTTTTGCCTCTAGGCCCAACCCAGGACCACTACAAGGCAGTTAATATATTTATAGCCGACAACTATATTCTGTATGTGTTAAAATGTTAAGAAAAACATATAGCCCCTCCCTGGTACAGAGCTGGAAGGATTCAGATCGAATAGCTCTAACTGCTAGTTCTCTGCTTTACAATGCAGAGTTCACCAGATCGAATCCCAGTAAAAGAAAGGGGTGTGGCTAGCTGATGAGGCCTAATAAGGCCGAAATGGGACCATCCTAGTCTCCCTTAATTTTAAAATTCCAGCTGAAAACATTTTAACACATACAGAATATAGTTGTCGGCTATAAATATATTAACTGCCTTGTAGTGGTCCTGGGTTGGGCCTAGAGGCAAAAAGGAGCTGTGACGTTCCTTAAATATACCAGGGTGATCCGACTTAAGAAAAACATATATATATATATATATATATATATATATATATATATATATATATATATATATGAAAGAATAGAAGACTAATAAATAAACAACACATTATTTTAGGGTGTCTATATCTGGATTGCCCACTGTTGATTGACCACAAGAGGAGAGCAAAGAGATACCAAAATCTCTAACTGTAGTGATCATCTGGATTTTTTTTTCGTTTTGTATTTCAACAGTAATGGACAGCCAAAAATTTTACTGCCAAAAATTTTACTGCCAAAATTTTACTATGGGTGTGGCTTACTTTGTGGGTGTGGCTTGATGGTCATGGGACTGGGTAGTAGTAGTTTGCCAGCCATGTGACCAGGTGGGAGTGGCTAGAACGATCATCATTGTTCAAGTGAGTTGTTAAGTCCTCGACTTACAACCTCACCAGTGTCGCTGTCTGGCGTGATAATTTGCTTCACGTTTCCCATGCTCTCTTTCCTGGGTCGCTCCCTGCCTCAGACTGGGTAGCTAGGCTAACCAGTGCCAATCAGCTGTTGAGAAAAGATGGGAGAAGAAATGGGCCCTCTGCAACTCTTGCCGGTGCTGGTCTCCCTGCCGCTTTCCGAGGAGGAGGAGGAGGATGGGATGGTCAACTGGAGCTGGGCACACAGCTTCATATATGTTATTAGCCACCCTGAGTCCTCAGAGAGGGGCGGCATACAAATCCAATAAATAAATCAATAAATTTCCACTGGTGGAACTGCGTTCCACCCCGTCCTGCCTGCTGCCCACCCCTGAATTTCAAGTGGCAGTAATTTATTCACTTTTATTTTACATACTTTGCACGCGTAGAATCCAGGGAATAGAAAAAAGGCCAAAGCCAGGAAGCGTTCCTAATGTTTGCACTCTGTGACTGTCTGGTTTCTGCTCTCCAATTAGATTAGATGACCTTTCCTGTCTATGCTGGTTCACTTTCCCCAAAGGGGAAGTAGGTTAAAAGACAAAAATGCATTCCTCGTATACAGTAGTCATCACACAGCTAATAATAATCATTATTATTTATTGCCCTTGCCTTATCTTTGGAGCAACTCCATCCCAGTGGTGGTGTATGCTGCCCAAATACTCTTCCCCTGAATCAATAGCCTTTGCCTGATAAGAGCTAAGCTATCCCATGGGGATTCACATGTGAAGGTTCTCAGGATGCTCTTAATTAAGCCTTCCTGGTGTAGAAAATTCACATGAATCTATTAAATAAAGCTGTAAAGCATTTTGCATTGCAGTGCTGTTGACATTCCAGTCAGATCAGTGTCACAGTGTGTGTGTGTGCATCTGAATTTAAGCACACAAGTCTATGCATGTATATTTCTCCCCACTGTTTATCATTAGTTCTTAGAAATCTCTATAGTTTCTACTCATTCCTTTTATCATTAATCCTATGCTTCTCTATTAAGAGTAAAATAAAATGTACAGGATGGACCAACATAGTAAGTGGTATTTTCACAAATCAAGAAATAGTGTTTTTTATTTCTAGAGCGATTAAAATTTGAAGTGTTGCTAGATATGATAGAGAGATGGATTTTTACTTCTTGCCTTAAGTATCTAATAATGGGAACTCTTACAAATTGTTTATACATTTTGGATAATTGATGTGGCACAAACTATAAAGACAATGAGAGAAGGCCAATTCTGCTAATGTGGACATGTCCAGAGAACAGCATTTCCACCATACCCAAGACTGCCTATCAGCCAGAAGTCAATGTCTGGTGACCTCATGCGCACTTTTACTCAGAGATGGCAAGACACCATCGACAAATATATGCAAGCCCTGGGTCTGTATCAGTGAAGAGCTACCAAAAATTTTACTACCACACTGTGGGTGTGGCTTATGCAGGATGCCCTGCATTTTCTTTCAACATCTTTCAGTGCAAATTGGGTGCTCTGGGGTGGAGCTCCATTTTTGCTACCCCATTGTGTTCCCCCCCCCCCCATCTGGGCAGTAGCCCACCCTTGGTCTGCACCCTGGAAATTCAGCTGACTGTGCAAAGTGGTGCTCAATGATCAGAGCAGACCCTGCACCTGTGGGAATATACTGTTGTGGTTGGCTCTAGCCCAGCTCCTGCCCCAGGGAATGGGGAGGTGGATGCAGAGGAAAATTCAACATGTCACAGGCCTGTTATTGCCGACAGAATCAGTTGAGAGTTTAGTTTCCTCGGACGAAGAAGAAGGTGGGAGTGACTCGGCAGAGGAGGGCTTGGCACACAGCCAAGGCCATCAATCTTCCTTATCTTCTATAGCTTCAGATGATGACGTGTTGGACCCATGCAAGCGCAGAATTATGCATAGAAGAGACCAAGTAAGAACATATTACAAGAAATAAGGGAGGTCACCTGTGTTTGGGTGGGGCTCAGGCAGAAAAATGTTTTAGGATCACTCTATACAGGGCTAAACTGCCACCTAAACTGCCACCTAATTAAAATATTTTTAAATGGCTTGGATGTTTTCAATGCATATTTTGAAAAAGGCATGATGCATACCAATAGGAAGAAAAGAGAAAGAATGAAACATTATTCTTTTTAAAATAATTGTTAAATCTATGAACAAAAAATAATAATGTAATTTTTTATTTAAAATGTGTTTTTTTATCCTTTGTACTGTATATCATTGCAAGTGACCATTATTTTATTCCAACCACATCACAAATCAGTTTAAATTATAGTTAGTGAGATTCCTGGTGAATTATGTATAGATCTACTACATGCTCAGGGGCATTTACAATTCTTTGAAAATTGACAAACATATAAGAGCAGCTGAAGATACTGGAAAATGGTAAATACATCTTTTCTAAACTGGTAACTTCCAGATATGTTTTTATTTACACCTATTATTCCTGTTCTCGCCTGTTATCACTGTTCTTAGGAGTGGTAAAGAGATGCAACACATGAAAAGAATGTAACATTATGACATAGAGAGATGCTACCAGAGGAAGAAAGCATGAAATCCTCATCTTCATCAACATCCAACGTATGTCGAGAGCATCAGTCTGGAAGATGAGAAAAGCTAAGTTAAGGTTAAAAGTTATGAGAATTTCCTTGTCACATTACTGGAATTTAAAGTAAATGTTTCAGGGACACATTGTTACTATGAATTAATCATGAAGAGGCATAACCTGGAAAGGAGGCTGTTGACAGCAATTTGTTGACTGCTAAGGATTTGTCCTGCTCAGGAATAGTTGACAGAGAAGGTCAATTTTGAATAGACTCCAGCAAAGGACTGTGTCCATTATTGAGAACTTCCTGTGTTGGTGATCCTTGGCTTTAGGTTTTACCTAGCACAATTTACCCTGAAAAGGGTATAAAAATTGTCAGGGAAGTCAGCATGCCACCCTTCAAATTATTGTGATAAATCCTAAATAGTGATTTTTAACTATATAGGTAGCAGAGTCAGAACATCCTGTTGGTAGGCTTAGCTAGCTACCAGAAAATGACGCAATGTGGTTTATGGAACTGATGATACAGGGAGCTGTCTATGAAACAAGCCTAAAATCTGCTTTCTGCGTTATAGATCAGATTTTAAATGTATTAAAAGATGAGTATTTGTGTGAGGTTGTGTGCATTTGCATGTGTGCGCCTACGGAGTTGTTATATAAAAATATCTCTAGGCATATTTGTTTGTCCAATACTGAATAAAATACAATGAACAGAATAGCTTTTTTATTGTGAATAATAAATAAGTAGCCAGAAATAATCCTTCTTCAACTCTTACTGTGGTGTGTCTTCTGGACAATACATTTATTTCCTTCCCGAGGTGTTTCTGTTTCTGATTATAGGTTGCTGCTTTTTTATAGTTTACACCTTTGTGGCGACTGGGATAACATCCAAAACAAGACTCATTTCTATGGAAACTGATGCTAAATAGAGAAATCTTTCTGAATTTTTATTATTTATTTGATACAGTTTTTATTCATGAAGGATAGTTTGTTTTAGAAATGATATAAACTGAGAAGGGACCATCTGAGAAATTTCCAATATTCTCATGCTTCAATTAAATCCAATGCAAAAATAAGAAATTTCTCTTTCAGTAGTACTAATGAAAAACACACTAGTAATCGGGCATCTTGCCTAAAAACTAAGATAATTTTTCTTGTACTATGCCAGCATATAAAGCCCAAGATTTAATGAAGAAAGACTGTTTATGTCCAGTTCTATCAAACCCCCTTTTGTTCAATTCTTCAAATATTTGCCAATATAAACACATTCATTTGGTATAAACCTGACTTTTAAATGCAGTAGAAGAACTATCACCCTATGACTAGGTGGTGAATTCTCAGATGCAGGTGTTTATCACAGAAGAGTGGTCCAAAACAACAGTGTTAATTTTATGTTTTTAATTTTCTTGCTCCACAGACGTTGGAGTACATTAATGGCATCCCTGAAATTATTGTTATGCCCAATGGCTACTGAATTACTCTATGGGCTAAGCTTCTCACTGAAAGTTGAGTTGCATGATGGTATCTCTTTGGATATATGAAGTGAAATATGCTTGCACAGTTGGGAATCTTGGGTAAGAACAATTAATGGCCTCAAACAACAGGAACACAAGATGTTAAGGATTGCTGAAAAAGAAACAGAAGGTCCAAGTGGCTTAGTGGACATTTATAGGTTTTCTTCTGCCAGTAAAAATCAGGAAAGGGACAACATTTGTAAACAGATCATTGGCTAGAACTACTGAGTTAGCCTGATCAATAGCAACTGTATTGCAGCAAAGAGCTCTTAACGGCTCTTAATCTCCATTAGATTGTGCTGGATAGGCTACAGGGCACTCTTGCCACTTAGAGCAACTGCTGGCATTTTAGTAGCTTTCAGGGAACACAAGCATTAGTAGATGTGATGCTAAGGTGCTCTGGGACAACAGTCATTACAAAGGCAGGAAACAACCACATCACTACAATTCAGGAAATGCTCAACAAATCCCCTGGGATATACTCCACATGGTTTATATATCTTTTAGTCACCCCAAAGAGTTTTAAAGTCATAACACTTCTCTGGCACCTGTTAATTAAATGGAAGCTTTTCTGCTTACTACTTAAAACCTTCTTTTCTTTGAGCTTCTGCCCAATTTGACCATTAACAAAAATATTAAAAAAGGGACATTCAGGGACAATTACAGATGTCACTCATTGTAGTATGGGGGACGAGGAGGGAGATAAAAAGAATGTATGTTGCAGCCAAAGAGGAAAGGGTTCTGATTTGCAACATCTTCCAACAAGACAATTATTTACTCTATTGAAATTTGGTTTTTTAAGTTGTCCTACTACATTACTAGCATGCTCATTATTGCAGAAGTTCCAATGGAGTCCTAGAAAAGAAGAACAACACATGTGGATCCTCAAAGATCTAGATATAGCCCATCTCTCTCCATGCATTTTGCTATCGTGATTTTTAAAAATGTTCTAGAAAAAGTAGAAATAATACGATAGTAACACTAGGAAACCAGAGAGAAATAAAAAGCAGAAAATATGGATGATAATTGATCTTGCAATTATCCTCTTGTTGTAGGTACCTATTCACTCAAACACAAGATACTGCAACAATATGATAAAATGGATCATAGTCCAAAACATTAAATATTATTCAACTTTAAATTCCCACAAGGCTGTTTTCAATTCTTTTTTGTTTAATGAGAGAACTGGATATTTAAAATAAAAGAACTTTGTAAGATTTCATGAATATAACTATTAACTCACAGTACAAAATTAACCAACAGCACAAAGAAAATTTCACAAATGCACAATGATGATCAAATTTGGTACAAAAGAAGTGAAAAGGTTTACTGTATTTCTCAATACACTTGCATGTCCTCCGAAGTTAAAGAGACACGTGAAACTCATTTTGAATCTTCAGGTTAGCCTCAAATCAATTAGGCTTGCAGTCTTTGAGTTGTTGCAATAACATAATTTTTCTAAACTAGGGTTACCAAATTTAACAGGCAAGGAGGACACAGATAATTAGAAAAGAGGACAAATAGGGAAGGGGTGCAAACTTTAACTTGACATCAGCAACAAAAATTACAGTGAAAGTTGAAAGCCTTCAGCATTGAATTGAACTTATTAAAGTCTTGTCAATTATAGACAGCATCACAAGCTGTCTAGAAGGTATTAATAAACTCTAATTAAGGTCAGAGGAAGCCCCTGAATCTGTCAATATAAGCTTTGGATACAGTTGAAAATGTATATATAAAAATCTCCATTTTTCATTCCTACTGAAATTAATTTTGGGGTCTCGAATACTTTACACCTTTCCCCCTAATATGTCTTTCTTTTTAAACAAATCACATCTTATTTTATCTTTTTTCTACTCTTATGAATACTTTGAAGATCATTTCCTCTACCTGCATTCCAAGTTAAATTTTGTAATCCATAGTTAAACCAATATTTTAGAAATATTAGTATTTCATTCATTCATTCATTCATTCATTTATTTATTTATTTATTAGATTTATATATAGCATTGAATGTAATATATTCATTGTCCTGTGGTTTCTGTTGTAGATTTGTTTAGTCACATTTATCCTTATCATTTCCATTGGCATTTTTCTCCAATTTTTCTTTAACTTTTCACAGAAATATTTTTATCTCTGTACAGAATTTGGTCTGAATCTCTGCTGTTAAAAAGTAGAAATACTCCTTTCGTTTCATACCATCTAAATGGAATCTTTTTCAGTTTGAATTTGTCAGGAAAAAACACCCTTTTCTTTAGTGCAGTATTCTAATTGCAATTTCTAAGAACAATTATATCTGTATTATCAATTCTCAATTTAGTATTAAGATGCTGCTACAGAATTTTTATTTCTTAATTTTAAAAAATGTGTATTAATCCTATGAACATTATGAATCTTGGACTCTTTTTCATCTTTATCCAAAATCAAAACTTTTGGGACTTAACAATCTTTTCTCTTCATGTTCTTCTGGAATTGCTCCAAATCTTAAACAAAATTATTTTTCTCTCAGTTCCAGTAAGGCCAAATTATCTAAATCTCTCGCTTTCTTTCTGTTTATAACTGCTCTTACTTTCCAAGACTTCATTTTGTCATTTATTTATGAATTTATTTTACATCTTCAGCAAATTGTCCTACAGATTTTTCAATCTTCTTAACTTCTTTCATTTCTTTTTGTTATCTCTGCAAATCCTTTTTCAATTTCCTTTTTAAAAATATCCAAACTATTGGCAACTGTTTCTACATCATCTTGCCAAATTCCTCAAACACTTTTGGCAAAAAATATGGTGTGATGCTCTTATCTATAAGTTGTGTGCCAAGAGTTATGGTGGCACAATGTTTAGAATGCTGTATTGCAGGCTAACTCTGGCCAAAGTTTGGAGTTCAATCCTAACCAATTTAAGGTTAGCTCAGCCTTTCATCCTTCTGAGATCAATAAAATGAAGACCCAGATTGTTGGGGCAATATGCTAACATTTGTAAACCATTCAGAGAGTGATGGAAAGCAATATGGAGAGGGATTTTTTTAAGTGCTATTATTCCCATGAACAATAACACTTAGACTTCTGACACCTTCCTTCTGCTATTTTTGCTGCTTTATTTGTGGTAGCCATTATAATATCTATGACCCCAAAGTGTAACTATGTCAAATATCAGGGTGAAAGTAAAAGGTAATCTTTTTTTTTCATGTTTTACTTTCCATATTATCCTTATCTTCTTCTTTATTTCTTAGTCTTATAAATCCACCTATTATCTACTTTCCTTAATAATAAATAATCAACATTCCTATAAAGGTACAACCTGTTTATCTTATTAATTTTACTATTTTCAAAGGCAATTTTGTTAAAGAAGAGGCCATTTTGTTTTCTAAAAATTATTTTCTCCTTTATCCATTTAAAACGGAACATTTACACTTGTGTACACATATCACTCCCCAACAATAACTTCAGATTCTTAAATTCAGAGCTGAATTTTCTAAAGTGTTAGAAAATAACTGTTTGGCACCACAAAGTAGAGACTGTTAATGTTAGAAAGCCTTCCCAACTTTTAGCTTTGTTGAATAGAAGAGTTAATACAGTACCACAACAGTAATCAGTACATCTAGGGCAGCTGGCAATGGGCATTGCAGCCCAACACATCTGGAAGCACCAGATTGGCAAGTATTGGTCTAACAACCTACTTTGCAAACAGTGAGTTAGATAACATAGTTTTACAGCCATAAACAAGTACATACTATTTCATCAAGAAAACAGTCATACACAAATAGCAAGCACAAGTCTAATTCATCAGGCGACATGATCTTTCAGCATTATCATATGAATGGAAGTTTCAGACACATTATGGCAGATAGCACAATGTAAATTAGATTTGTAATATGCAACATAATAAAATATGGAAGCTAAATTACTTTCTTCAATGATTCCTACTAGACCAAGGTTTACACAACTTGCTATCTTCTACATACAGGAAAATAGTGAAACAACTGAGCTGGGGGGAATAATATTGTCACATTGTTCTTAAGGTCCAATGGATATTTTACTCCAGTTTTTAAATTTAGGTTCATGAACTTATTTTTGTTCTTAATTCTAGGGGATATCAATCGCTTTTATCGATCGATTTTACATCGCTGACGGTATAAAACTTTTCAACACCACGGACAACACATCTACTCTCCAAAAAGACCTTGACTTTGTCTCAGATTGGTCTAACACCTGGCAACTTCAAATATCAACCAACAAATGTTCTACCCTCCATATCGGCAAAACGAATCCAAACATATATAAACTGAATAAACAAAATCTCACCACCAACCCCCACTCAGTAAAAGACCTTGGAATACTAATATCAAATGACCTAAGTGCTAAAGCCCATTGCAACAATATCGCCAAAAGGGCTTCTAGAGTTGTTTACCTGATCCTACATAGCTTCTGCTCTGGCAATCTCACACTACTCACCAGAGCCAACAAAAATTTTGCCAGACCCATCCTTGAATAAAGCTCATCTGTTTGGAACACATACCACATCTCGGACATCAACACCCTCGAAAACGTCCAAAGATACTTCACCAGAAGACCCTTTCACTCCTCCTCTCGAAACAGAATACCCTACGAAAATAGACTAACAATCCTGGATCTAGAAAGCTTAGAACTACGATGCCTAAAACGCAATTTAAGTATTGCCCACAAGATCATATGCTGCAATGTCCTGCCTGTTAATGACTACTTCAGCTTCAACCGCAACAACACAAGAGCATGCAACAGATTCAAACTTAATATTAATCGCTCCAAACTTGACTGTAAAAAATATGACTTTAGCAATCGAGTTGTCGAAGCGTGGAACTCATTAATGGACTCAGTAGTGTCAACCTCTAAACCCCAACATTTCTCCCTTAGACTATCCACGATTGACCTCTCCAGGTTCCTAAGAGGTCAGTAAGGGGCGTATATAAGTGCACCAGTGTGCCTTTCATCCCCTGTCCAATTGTCTCTCCTTATCTTATATATCATATATCTTTTCTTCCTTTCATATATCTTCTCCTCTATTTTTATATCTTTTCTTGTATCCTTTTCTTTATATATAATACTTCATGTCTAGTTTCCTCAATATGTATTGTGTATTGGACAAAATAAATAAATAAAATAAAATAAATAAATAAATAAAAATATTATAGCAATATCTTTGGACAGGCGCCAAGGCCCAGTTTTAAATGCAGCTTTATTTGAATAGATCTGCAATGGTCAGACATTAACATTTTGACTCAGTTGGTAAAACAAAATGAAATTGCACTAGAAACAATCCTTAGATTTCTCTCACATATTGTCTTTAAAAAGTATACATGTTAGCTATATAGTCAAATTCAGTTCAAAGCATTTTTTAAATTTTTTATTTATTTTATTATTAGAGTTGGAAGGGACGTTGCAGGTGATCTAGTCCCATCCCCTGCTTGTGCAGGAGTTGGTCAGCCAGTTGCCAATCCACCTGGTAGTGTTGCTGTTTATCCCACTTTTCTCTAGGTTGCGGAATACAGTGTTCCCTCGATTTTCGCGGGTTCAAACTTCGCAAAAAGTCTATACCACGGTTTTTCAAAAATATTAATTAAAAAAATTTTCGCGGGTTTTTTCCCTATAACACAGTTTTTCCCACCCAATGATGTCATATGTCATCGCCAAACTTTCGTCTGCCTTTAATAAATATTTTTTAAATAAACTTTAATAAATAAACATGGTGAGTAATAATCTAAATGGTTGCTAAGGGAATGGGAAATTGCAATTTAGGGGTTTAAAGTGTTAAGGGAAGGCTTGGGATACTATTCATAGCTGAAAATAGTGTATTTACTTCCGCATCTCTACTTCGTGGTAATTCGACTTTCGCGGGCAGTGTCAGAACGCATCCCCCGCGAAAATCGAGGGAACACTGTAATAGATTGTGGTCAACCTTGTCGAAAGCTTTGCTGAAATCCAGATATACTAAGTCCACTGCATTTCTCTGGTTAATTGATTTGGTCACAGTATTGAAGAATAAGAATTATATTTTTTCAGTTTATTCATCAGTAGCAAGGATTATCATCCCTGCGCTCCTGTAGAATTTGATATATAGTGTCTACAAATGTTTCTATTTTTTGTTAAAACACAATCAGGCACAAAATTTTGGAGAACGTGAGTAGTTTCAATTCATCCACTAAAAATGTCATATAACTGTCTAGCACTCAGATTTACCTTCTTGCTTTAGGTTCAGAGTACCTAATTATCAGAATGAAGACAATTTTAGCCTCACAAATAATTGAAATCAATTTCTTGGTATATTTGTTATGAAACAGCTATTGAAATACATATTTATTTAATGGGTGGTTTAATTAATTTAATTTATTTGGGTGCAGCATAGTAAATCAAAAATCTGTGGTATAGCCAATGACGTTATGAAGTAGGAAAATGTCTGGAAAGAAAAGCACTAAAATTAGGAGCATAACTGATATTCTTAAGGCTGTTATTTGCATAAAAATAATAAAACAAGTGTTAATTAGGGAATAACATGGCTATAAGAAATTCTATCTATAGTTAAGAGCCAGTTGACTGTTGGTATGGCTCTTTCCCTCAAGGCCATTTCCTATGCCCTCCACATTTATGGAGGACTTTTCTCTCACTGAGTTAGGTAAATAGCCAAACCTTATAGCTCAGAAGAAGAAGACTGAATTGAGAGTGGAAGGAAATAATAATGCATTTTTCTTAGTTAACCAGGCAGCATGTTATACAGTATATGTAAACTTGACCCAAACCATCATTTTATGTAAATAGGATCATAAGTTGTTTCATAGTTTTCTTGTGCATTTCTATAGATGTTGCCAGATAGCCCTTTGCTTGATCTTGTGGTGTTATTTTGTTTTACTAAAACTATTTCTTCCAAAAATTAAAACAAAAAACAAACCTGGGCAAAATGACATTGTTGGCATGCTTTCAAGGGCTAGTTACAGTAGATGTTTGTTAGCTTTTGTCCTGATTTAGTTTTTTCATACATAACAAGGCAACACTCAGAATTAGACACCTACTGTGTTTTCTTTTCACTTTTGGGAAAGAGACAAAATCCTAATTATAATTATAAAAGTTCAAGTATAAAATCTTTCTTGGCTCTTATGCCAAGGGTTTTGAATGTGAAACAAATGAATGTATTGGCATTCTATAAATAAGCATGAAAGATTAACTCACTATAGTAGAATGAGTTTTGATTGTTAAGATGCACCCTAGTCCCATTGTTTTATCCAGTTCTATATTGCACTAAAGGCTCACTTTAAGATTCCATCTTCAATTATATACCGATGTTTGAGTAAAAGAGCCAATGTAAACACTTTAAAGGTTTCAATCTTTGTTTCAATGATTAAATAAAGCAGGGATCTCCAACTTTGTCAAATTTAAGACTTGTGCACTTCAATTCCCAGAGGTCCTCAGCAAAACTGTCTGAGGAACTTCAGGAGTTAGTTAGTTAGTTAGTTAGTTAGTTAGTTAGTTAGTTAGTTAGTTAGTTAGTTAGTTTATTTATCCAATACACAAATACATAGGAAAAAAATAGACATGAAGTAATATATAGAATATATGTAATATATTGAAGTCCACAACTCTTAAGGTTGTCACAGTTGGAGACCCTTGGAATAAAGTATGCAATACAGTAGTACCTCTAGATATGAGCTGCTCCACATGCGAGTATTCCAAGTTGCGAGCCACGACGGGAGCAAAATTTCTGTTCCAGACCTGAGCTCAAATTCGGGATACGAGCCAAGCTTCCACTAGGTGACGCAAAAATCCTTGCTTCTGGTTATCTCCGTGGGGAATAACAAAGTCTAAAGCCATTTGTTCCAGATACGAGCTGATCAACATACGAGCTCCGTTCTGGAACGAATTAAACTCGTATCTAGAGGTACTATTGTACAGGTAATTTTCGGCTCAAAACAGTTTATTTAGTGACCATTCAAAGTTACAACAGCCATGAAAAAAGTGACTTATGACCATTTTTCACACTTACGAATATTGCAGCATCGCCAAAATCAAAATCCAGATATTGGGCAACTGATTCCTATTTTTGACAGTTGCAGTGTACTGATGTCATGTGGTCACCTTTCGCAAACTTCTGATAAAGTCAGTGGTGAAGGCAGATGACTAACTTAACAACCACAGTGATTCACTTAATAGCAAGAATGATCATAAAATGGTACAAATTTCACTTAATAATTGTCTCGCTTAGCAACATAAATTGTGGTCATAAGTCAAGGAATATCTCTATTTTTAAAGCATCTGTCATTTTATAATTATAACCAATGGCTCCGTTAATGATTAATCAGGCCATACAGCATTCTGGGGTATTTCTCAAATATTGGAGGTACAAGCATCATCTTTTCCCAACCTCATAAACTCTAAATTCAGGGACTATTATGCAGTATTGGGTTTCAATTAACTTTGCTACCAGTTTGCTATTGGGAGTGTGCATGTGAGGGGGCTTCTGCGAATGGGCAGAGGGGTCTAGGTGGGTGGACAGAGGCTCCCATCACTGCCACTACTGGTTCAGGGTGCCCCGGGTTTACATCTTGAACCCAGGGCGAACCGATAGCAACCCACCACTGATATAACGCAATTTTAATTGTACCTGTTGGGAACTATGACAGATGATCATAATAAAAGAGCTGGAGGTTGGTATAGAATAGAATAGAATAGAATAGAATAGAATAGAATAGAATAGAATAGAATAGAATAGAGGAGAGGAGACAAATTCCTTGTGTGTCCAGTCACACTTGGCCAATAAAATTCTATTCTATTCTATTCTATTTTAATAATACATTGCTTATAGTTTAATTGAATTGAGATGGTGTAATTGAGAAAGATATTAAATTAAATTATAAATCTATGCTAAGACATTTAGTGGCAACTGAACGATTCTTTTTCATGCAGAGAAAGACATTCAAATGAAATAAAAATAAATAAATGAAATAAAAATAAATAAATAAAATAAAATAAATAAATAAATATCAAATCTTTGTTATAATCATAGACTAGCATAAGGAGGTGTACTCTGAATTGAAAAGCATAGAAGATACATCAGTGCCTGAAAAATATGAAAAGCTAGAAAATATAAAAATAAAACAGGAAACTTACATAATAAACAAACCTAAGAGGGTTAGATAGGCATAGAAGAGCATAAAGGTTATTATGTGTAAAAGTGTCAAATTACAGGGTATTCTATGCATGGCAAACTAAATGGTCATTAAATCTAGTTTTTGGCACCGTTTATCTTCTGACAGGGGAACACATTCTTTTGTCCTGATAAGCTCTTTTTACTGAAAACAGTTAGTAAAAGCTGAGTTGGAACAACTTATGTTTTTTGAAATGCAAGAATGGAGGTTCTTTACTACTAATAAATTATGTAGGTTTTTGTTTCATCCCATGTGTTTAAAGGCCACATATACTTGTTTCATCTCTTGCAGAAAAACAGTGTTCAGTTTAATTTTCCTTTGATATGCTTTCCCACAAATGGATGTCTCTTAGAGACCTTACTTGGAACATTTTATTTTTGGCGTTGTCCAAATTCTTCTCAGAAGTTAAGATTCATACCATAGATTAGATACCTGTTTCATTAATGCCGCTTGGTTTTTCATTAGCCTTGGAAAATGAGCCTTTGCAGCATCAAGGAAGCAGCCCAATAAAGATACATTACTGTCACTTTACTCAGCTGAAGCAGATGGGTCATAATACTATGTCAGATACCAATGCATTCGTAGAGTCGTTTTTCCTTATCAGCTAGTTAATGAAATGAATTTCTATCGCAGCATCTTTAAAATGTAATACACTCACTACCATCTTCAAAGACCTATTTTGAACTAAATATGTTATCTATCAAAACACTCATTAAAATTAGGGGCAGGCCTACAAGAAAAGATAGATTAAATCACTGAGGCATCTGGGCCTCTTATTCCTCTAATGTGACCTCATTATATCGTAATTCGTTACTGCGGAAATTTAATTTTCGAATGCTGGGGCATTACAGAGCGATTTTCACAGTTTCAGGTTTTTCATTCTAGCAAACCCTAAACTTTTTGATCACTTGGTAGAAGAAACCTGATTATTTAGACACTTAATATGAACTTTAAATGAGCAAATCTAAGCTAAAACTAAGCCATGTATTGCCAATTACACTGAGATAAATCTCTCAGCCTCTTTAACACCTAGTACAATTATCAAGGCACAAAAGAAATTTCCTAACTGCAACTGAGACAAGATTTATTAAAAGATTCAGGTGCCAAACTGTTGATCATAAAATGTGTTAGGGGGGGGGGACTAATTTCAGCTAGAAGTGTATCAGAGAGTTATCAGTAGAAGGCCAAGTTCTTAAGATGGAAAGATACATAGAGGTAGTCCTTG
Source organism: Erythrolamprus reginae (assembly GCF_031021105.1). Taxonomy (NCBI): domain Eukaryota; kingdom Metazoa; phylum Chordata; class Lepidosauria; order Squamata; family Dipsadidae; genus Erythrolamprus; species Erythrolamprus reginae. Next base: position 213,886,400 of record NC_091952.1, on the reverse strand, counting down.
CATAACAACCTTTCATTTAATGATTTCTTAAAGTTACAACAATGCTGAAAAATGTAATGTACGGCCAATGCTCACACTTACAATTTTGGTAGCCTTCCTGTAATCATATATTGAGGATTCAAGCACTTACAATGGTAGTAGCATTCCATTTGTGACTTCCCCAGAGAGTCACAAGCTGTGATCACATAATGTTTCATTTAACAATTGCTTTACTTATCAATGAAGTTCCAGTCCCAATTAGTATCATTAAGCAAGAAGACTTTTTTAAAGCCTCACTTTTCCAACAACCATCGTCATCAAATGGTTTTGACTACTGTTCCTATCACTTTTTGTCATTGTTCATGCTGTTCACCTGGAAGACTGCAAGTTGGACATTTATTAAGACCAAGGTTATTCAACTTAGTCGAGTGTTACAATTTATTTAGAATTACCATGTCTGGGCTGTGCTTGTCAAGATATTTTTTGACCATTTATGCTAGGCATAAAGTTATTTATTTATTTATTTATTTATTTATTTATTTATTTATTTATTTATTTATATATTTATATATTTATATATATTATTTATTATTTATTATTTATTATTTATTATTTATTATTTATTATTTATTATTTATTATTTATTATTTATTATTTATTATTTATTATTTATTATTTATTATTTATTATTTATTATTTATTATTTATTATTTATTATTTATTATTTATTATTTATTATTTATTATTTATTATTTATTATTTATTATTTATTATTTATTATTTATTAATTATTATTTATTATTTATTATTTATTATTTATTATTTATTATTTATTATTTATTAATTGTTTGTTTGTTTGTTTGTTTGTTTGTTTAGTTAGTTAGCTAGCTAGCTAGCTAGTTAGTTAGTTAGTTAGTTAGTTAGTCCAGTACACAATGAGGGTTTTAGTGGGTATATTTCTATATATACATAGTAAAATACATGATGAAGATTATAGAGGAGATACTCATAATAACATATATCTAAGAAATAATAGAAAAGAAGATATAGTAATAGAACATATCAATGAAAGAATAGAAAAAGAGATATAGGAATAGAAGAAAGGTATAGGAGATATAGGAGAGAAATAGGACAGGGGACAGAAGGCACTCTAGTGCACTTGTACTCGCCCCTTACTGACCTCTTAGGAATCTGGATAGGTCAACCGTAGATAATCTAAGGGTAAAGTGTTGGGGGTTTGGGGATGACACTATGGAGTCCAGTAATGAGTTCCACGCTTCGACAACACGGTTACTGAAGTCATATTTTTTTCAGTCAAGTTTGGAGCGGTTAATATTAAGTTTAAATCTGTTGTGTGCTCTTGTGTTGTTGTGGTGGAAGCTGAAGTAGTCGCCGACAGGCAGAACGTTGCAGCATATGATCTTGTGGGCAATACTTAGATCTTGTTTAAGCGTCTTAGTTCTAAACTTTCTAGGGCCAGGATTGAAAGTCTAGTCTCATAGGGTATTCTATTTCGAGTGGAGGAGTGAAGGGCTCTTCTGGTGAAGTATCTTTGGATATTTTCAAGGGTGTCAATGTCTGAGATGCGATATGGGTTCCAAACAGATGAGCTGTATTCGAGGATGGGTCTGGCAAAAGTTTTGTAAGTAGCTTCCCAGGAATGAACTCCCAGAATTCTGCATCACAACCCTATCAACTGATGAGCCAACAGAAATCAAAATTTCTGCAGATTAGTCTTAAAAAGGAGAAGGAGGAGGAAGGAGGAGGAATTCAGACATTTTGTTGACTACACTTCTTGCATTGATTAGTTTGCATTCGAGTTTGTTTTCAAATTGGATTGAGGAAGCTTTCCTATTCTTGGTTGATGGTGCTTGGGATGTCGATTTGTTGTTGAGGGATGGTAGGCTGGAAGATGTAGGAAGTATTTTGGGTCTTGGATTTGATGCATTCAGTGCGGTAATCTATGTATAAGTTTCTAAAAGCAGTTGGACAGAGTGTAGTGGGTGATCTCCTGATCTCTCTTTTCTCTGAAGAGACTTTGCCAGCCAGAGCTTCCATTTTGTGCTAATCACCATCCCAATTTCATCCCCAGTCCTTCACTGATATCTAGTTTACACTCAGTCTTCACCAGAACCTCCAGTTCTTGAACCCTTTCGTGGTATTTTGTGATATATTTAAAATGTTTTTTTCCAAAAGTAAAAATTCAAATACGGTACCTAAACTAGTCAATATGGATTTTGCTAATATCAACTGAGTAGAAAACAATGTCAAACTTCAAAGTGCTTTTCGTTCATCATAGTTCTATAATTCCTATAATTTTGAAATTTTACCGATGTCCTAGTATGGAAATTTCTATGATAAATGCTATTCCATACAAATTGATGAAATACTTGTCTCTGTGTGTTTATATGCCTGTGCAAATAGAGAAAGTATTTTTTTTTAATGGAAGATGAAAATCTTTCATTTTTTTATTAATTTCCCTGTCTTCACCTATTGTTTTCTATACAGATAACTCTGTGATGCATTCTTTTTTGTATAAATTACCCACAAATACTTGTTTAGTGATACATGGTTTTAAACTTTCCTTATAACTATTCTTTTGAAATTTTGCAGTTTGTTTACATACCTGCAATTCTACAAAATAGTATATAAATTGCCCACAAAACAAAACCAAAAGAGGGGATGGAAGAAAATTCCTTTTAACCTAACAGTCCTTAAATCATTTGGAGAGAGGAATGGACCTATAAAATTTTGCACATTTCTTTAGATTATTTGATGTGAGAATCGAGTTTGGACACAAGTATGATAGCTTCTGTAATGATCCAAATCAAATTAGTCTGCTTAAATTTGGTACAAATTTGAATTATATGTTCAGTAAAACCATAGTAAAGTTAAAATCTTAGTTGGCATGTCTTGTAAATATCCAGAACCAAACAGTGAAGACTGAGGAGACTTGGGAAAGACAATGAGATCTATAGATACAGTGATTTATTTTCTTTCATTGTGTTTTGAGGTCATTCTATATAATATATTTGCCCTAAATAGAGGATACCATAGAATCCCCATATGGCTCATAAATATATGTTATTTTGACCCATAGCATGAAACATGTCTCTTACAATGGCAGATTGAGAGCAGGCACTATCTGTGAATAAGAAAATAATTACCTCTCAACAAACTTGACATTAATCTCTTTGTTGCCATTATACACAGAAAGAAAGAATATAGGTATTCTCTTTGATATGTGGCTTCTGAAAATGAAAATAAGGGACATTTCTAAGATAGCAGATATATAATGTTCTCTACTTCAGAAAAAAAACTATGTGGAAACAATTTTTTTCATGGGGTTAAAATAAGAAATATGGAAATTCAAGGACTTTATTATTTATTTTTACAACTGTGTAAAATAATGGTCTGATGGTATTATTCCTAGTTAGATTTACCATGGAAGCATCTTTTATAAGTAAATTAAACTATTCAGATAGTTTCCCCCCCCTGTTACCTATTTTAAATAAATTGGTCTAATCCAAATTAAAACTTTGTAGGTGTGTGTGTGTGTGTGTGTGTGTGTGTGTGTGTGTGTGTGGAAATAGTCTACATTCAGTGTATGATAGCTTCTTTCTTATTCCATTGTCACAGCTCTTTCAATCTGGCTGTTCCTGACAGCTGCAAACCCAGCTGAAATCTGCTGCAAGAGTCACCACCTACACACACACACACACACACACACACACATCTTCTCCCCTTTTCTCCCCCCCCCCCCACCTTTTCAGGCTTTATTTGCCATTGTGATGCATTAATGAAGTAGAGCTGCCTTGTCAGACTTCATCAGCAATCCCGTGAAGGAAGAATGAAATCACTTCTATTGACCCACTGGCATATTTATAGGTTCCTGCATTTTGCTGAGCTGGGTAGTTATCACCTTGCCTTCCTCGTGTTGTGTTTATTCAGCAGCAGGCTAAATCACATCTGTGCACAAGTGGGACATTAATCAGAAAATGTAAGCCTCTCATAAAGGCTGCTGAACCTATCTAATTACCCCAGCAGCCAGAGTTTGCACATGAATTCTCTTCCCCTTCCCCAAACAATTAACACAGCCTTCTGAACTCATAAGTTTCACTATGTTCCCACTGCCAATTTCCATCCTTTTTTTGCCCCTGATGGATTGGCCAACTGGGCTCTTTGCATGATCAACAAAACATTGGAAGGATGGGAGCCCTGATGCTCTGGATATATATTCTGGATAGAAAACACAGCTGTTTCATCTGAAGTTTCTATGGGAGCTATAACTAGGGACTTCTGACAATAGCAGCATCAGATAGCACAGTGTTTCCCAACCTTGGCCACTTGAAGATATTTGGACTTCAGCTCCCAGAATTCCCCAGCCAGCGTCTGTTGGCTGGGGAATTCTGGGAGTTGAAGTCCAAATATCTTCATGTGGCCAAGGTTGGGAAACACTGAGATAGCAGCAGCACTTGTATTTTCTGCCACAGAACGTTAAAAAAAGAGGGGAACTAGAAGAAACATTGGAATGGCAGTTAGCTTTGTTGTGTTTATCTATAAAATACAAACTATCTTTTAAACCAAACTAAATGGGCCTTGACCAAAATCTGGTTCTGGATTTTTTAAAGTTGAAAGCCAAGCCACTTATTTCCATCAGTGAAAAAAAAATAGTTCATATTACGGGGAAAGTACAGTATAATTAATACATTTTTTTCTCCTAAAGTTTTCACATAAGCCCGTCGGCCGCCTCCAGGCCGGCGGCGGTTGCGGCGGCGCGAGGAGCACCGCAGGACGCCGGCAATCCTGGCGTCAGGGAGGGGGAGCGGGGTGGCGAGGGGGCGTGCAGCGAGGAGGCGCCTTCTCCCACTCCCCATGGCCCCAGTATGCCACGCGTCGGCGCGGGGCATGACGTCTTCCGGGATGTGAGCGAGCGGTTTCCCCTGTTTAAAAGGGGGCGGGGGGCCGCTTGCCTCCCTCTTTGTTGCGCTGCCGCCAGCATGGCCTGGCTGGCAGCGGAAGATGTAGTGGACCCCACGTGGCTGGGCTCCATGGCAGAGACTGCTGGCCCCTCAATCGGGCTGGCAGGGAACAGAGCGGAGCCCACATGGCTGGGCTCCGTGACGGGGACCAACGGCCAGTCTGCTGGGCCGGCAGGGGATGGAACGGAGCCCACGTGGCTGGGCTCTACAACGCAGACCGCCGGCCTGTCTGACGGGTCGGCGGGGAGGAGAGCGGAGCCCACATGGCTGGGCTCCGTGACAGAGACCACCAGCCACCTGATCGGGCCGGATGAGGAGAGGGGCGGAGCCCACATGGCTGGGCTCCGCGACGGCTGCCTGCCGGGCTGGTAAGGAGGGGAACGGAGCCCACATGGCTGGGCTCCGCGACGGCTGCCTGCCGGGCTGGTAAGGAGGGGAGCAGAGCCCACATGGTGGGGCTTCACGACAGTGACCACCAGCCCGCAAACCGGGTCCGTGGGGAGAGGAGCGGAGCCCATGTGGCTGGGCTCCACGACGGAGATCGTCGGCCTGCAGATCAGGCCGGCGGGGAGCGGAGCCCACGGGGCAGAGCTCCTTGGGGCAATATGTGGCCCGAGGGTCGGGCCTGCCCTCAAACCAGGGGAGGACAGGCGGAGCTCACGAGGCTGGGGCACTGTGGCAGTGAGCCGGGGGGCCTTGCTGTTGGGTGCAGGCGACGGTCTAGGAGGTTCCCACGCGACTGGACAAAGCAGCTGGGGCCAAAGGCCATATGATCGGGACAATGAGGTGAAGGGGTGGAGCCCACATGGCATGGTGGCGGCTTTGTTATACCGGCGTGCAAAGTTGAATGGGTGCCCGAGGGCTTTTAGTGGCTGAGCCAACAGCTTGCAGGGTGAGTCTGGGGGGTGAAGCGGTGAAAGGGAGGGCCCCTGGGGGAGGGGCGACATCAATGAATGCTGTAGTCAGGTCCATTAAAACTGGGATGTGGTAGATGGAGGATTTAATTTATTTGGAGCAATAGGTTTGGAATGTGCGAGCATGCAGCGTAGGCGTTGACTAAAATTCGTTCAACTTATTTCAGCATGTTTGGTTGGATGGTTTCATTTAGTAAAAAGTAAGATCATAAATAAGTAGATAAATAAATAAATAAATAAAAAGGAGACTTAATTGAGGGGCTGTGTTCACGGACTACGGTAATGAATGGCGTCTTGAGGCACAGGAGTAAGCCGGGTGACCATTCATTTCTGATCTGGGCGGCATTTTCCCACCCAATTAGGGCAGGCACCCGTACGGCTCCGGTACAGCCCTCTCCCCATCCTCTGCCCCACAGGGGGGAGGGGGGCAGGGGTTTGGTCGGCCTTCCATTCTTGGCTCCATTAGGGAGGTGGCGGTGCATCCGGCCATTTCACGGGATACCAGGTAACTGGCAGTCACATAGTGTCTCCCTCAGCTAGCGAGGGTGTTCACGGGGGTCAGCTCCATGACTAATCAGGTTTACACGCCCCCTCCCCATATTACTCATGACTCGCAAGAGTGGCCCCCCTCCCCACCTTCTGTCCCGGCTTCACTTCCTCGTACTCTGTTTCGGGTACTCCCCCATTGGGACCCCCCCCCCCCTTATGAGAGGGACATTGGAAGGGCAGGCATTGGCGAATGAACGGAGATTGGCGATGAAAAAAAGGGCAGTGCAGGGAGTGTGAGGTTAGCGTCACCTCCGGAGAGTGGGAGATGGCTGGCCGAGATTAGTTAGATGTCTCGGGGTACAATGTTTTAGGTTATAAGGAGGCAAGCCACCACAATGGGAAATAGCGGGTTCCCCAATAGATGCAGCCGGCAATTAGGATGCGGGCTGGAGGGGATGTCTTGGGGCCCCCGGAGGGCCTGGAGGCGTAGAGAGGCCCCTTATGTGAGGCGGCAGGGAGGGGGAGGTGACGGGAACCCCCCCTTTTCCTCCTGGTAGGCAAAAGCTGTCATCCTGGCTTGGTGAATAAGGGCGATAGAAGTGGCTGATAACCGGCTGCTCAGTGATGTGCCCCCTCGTACACTGGGGCGGCTCCACAGGGGGACCCCTATGCTCTAGCGAGCCATGGTCACAGAATAAGGAGGGGACCCCCCTCCGGGGTGGCATCCCCCACACATTGGAACGGGGTGCGAGTGGCCCTCATGGGAGGTCACTGTTGGCGGGCTCGAAAGAGGCAAGGGGATGACACCCCACGAGGTAAGTGCAAACCGGCGGATTTCAGTTGAAGGCGCCAGGTGTCCCACGGGGAGCAAGCGGACAAGGACAAAGTACCCGGACTTACACCGGCAGCCCTCCGTGGAGAGCACTGGGTGGCCCAAGGTGGGCTTGCAGACAAGGACAAAGGGTGCTTAGCGGCGACCCCCAGTGGGTAATGCCGGGTGGCCGACGGCAGGTGAGCAGACAAGGTCGAAGTGTCGTAGGGGCGGCCCTCTCTGGGGTAGCGCCGGGAGGCCCAAGGTGGGCGAGCAGACATGGTCGACTTGACAAGGTCGACATGCAGTATGGGTGGCCCTCATTGGGTAGCGCCAAGAGGCCCAAGGTGGGCGAGCGGACAAGGTTGTTGTGCCGTAGGGGCGGCCCTCAGTGGGTAGCGCCGGGAGGCCCAAGGTGGGCGAGCGGACAAGGTTGACATGCCATACGGGCGTCCCTCAGTGGGTAGCGCCAGGAGGCCCAAGGTGGGCGAGCGGACAAGGCTAAATGCTTGTTAGTGGCGGCCCTCAATGGGTAACGCCGTTTTGCCCAGGGTGTGGGCAAGTGGAGAGGACGGAGTTGTGGTGGTGCGGAGCTCAAGTGAGAGCACCATGTGGCCCAAGGTGGGCGAGCAGTCAACGATGCGGAGTAGCCAGCTGACACTGCTGAGGCGGGAGCCCACGGATCGGACGTGTGTCCCAATAAGGGGTTTTTTTATGGGTCGAGGAAGGGTGGTTGCAGGAGCACCCTTACTAGGGGGTTGCCAGCCCTGTTGGGGGCGCAGCACATATCCTGTCGGCCCTGCAGAGGTCCCCACCCCATTGGGGCGGGAGGGGGGGGCTGGCGATGCTCACTTAAGTTTCATGTCCCCAGCAGTGGCAGTAAAGGGCGGAAAAATGGGGAATTCAGCAACTGTGTGATCTTCTTTGGGTACCTTTTGGAAGGTAAACGGCCACTCCCCGACATGGCTACAGGGCTCGGCCGGCTCAGTTATGGAGGGGAGACGCCATCGGGGCTCACCCACCCCATGCCCAGAGTCGAGTATATGGGTGGGTGAGCCTCCCACACACAAGGGCGTGGCAGGGAGCAAATGGGGGAGGTCAAGTTCAAGTTCAAGTTTAAGTTCAAGTTCAAGTGGACCTCCCCCTTTTGCTCAGCAGGAGGCTTCGCCCAGAGTTGCCAAGAAATTTTGATCGACGTTTCCGCCCTCTTGGTCTTACCTCTGCAGGTCCTGTTTTGGTTATAATAAATGTGACCCATTTTATAACCCATTTCTGTGTCCGTGTGCTTACTCTGTGTCCGCCGCAAAAATGTAGGGTTTGCCTTTTTTGTTGTTTTTGATCAACCTAGTATTGATCCATTGGTTGCCACAGAAATTGACCAACCAATTTATCACTCAAGCCTGACATTATAGGATAAGAGAGAGTGACTGGCTCAAAGTCACCTAGATGGCTTTCATGCTTAAAATGAGACTAGAATTCAGAGTCTCTTTATTTATTTTGTCAAGTACAAAGATATATGGTAACAATATTTATATACATGATACTAATAAAAGAGAAAAACATTGGGACAGGGAACAGAAGTCACTCTAGTGCATTATGCACACCCCTTACTGACCTCTTAGGAATCGGGAGAGGTCAACAGTGGATAGTCTAAGGGCAAAGTTTTGGGGGTTAGGTGATGATACTATAGAGTCAGGTGGTGAGTTCCATGCATTAACTACTCAGTTACTAAAGTCGTATTTCCTCCAGTTGAGTCTCCTGATTTCTAGCCTGGTGCCTTAAATACATATTTAGATCAAGGTGGTTTTCATAATACAACATAAATAATTGTATGTAAATATGAGAAGTTTATTTTAGCAGATAAATCATATAATTGAAAATTGAATGGAGTGAAGTGGAATGGAATGGAATTCCACGTAATCACTTTCATAAGATGGGGATGTAGGTTTCTTTCAAATTAGCCCTTCTTTTTTCTAAATATTCCAGAGTAGGAACTGGATCAAGGTTAATCAGTCTCATTATATAGAATTTTTTGGATTTTCTATATGAAAACTAATTAAAAATGAAAGATTGATGTATGACTTCTGATATCTTTTAATATTCGTTTTATTTACAGTGCACTATTTTGAGCATAAATCATAACAAAATGGAATGAAAAAGACAAAATAACGAGAAGACAAGGCTTAACACAAATATGCAATAATCAATGAATGCAAAGCAAATACATAATTGTATTTTTTTAAAGCCAGATTGCAACATGAATATTCATTTAGTTTGCTGATAATGCAAATGGACCTGCTCTCTTTGCCTTTTGCATTTTCCCCCAATGATATATAAAGCAAAGAAAATTATGTACAACTTGATTTTTTTTGTTTTTTCAATGAAAAATCAAAGTTAGATAGCAATCTACAGTTTGATAAAGCATATAATCTACGAGAATTGTTAAGAGGTGATTAGCCTTTTCTTTTCACCACTGATTTTTTATAAATACATTAACATTAAATACATGTTAAGACTAAAAATGTTTGAGGTGAGAGAAAAAAAATCATTAAGTTTTACTCTATATAACTTTCAGCTTTGTTCCTGTCACATAAAGCCTCTAAAAATATTCCACATTTCTTCCTTCACCTTTTAAAAACAATTAATCGGATTTTTATAAAAGGAAATTTTTAAAATGTTGTTAAAATTTGCATGTGACCTGATTACATTTTGGCCTTTATTGTTTAACTGTTTAATAAATTATTTGATGAGGTCTATAAAATATGATTATTTCATTTTACAATATTATAAAAGTAGGGGATGTAGCTAACACTTTAGAGCAGAAGTCTCCAACCTTGGCCACTTTAAGCCTGGTAGACTCAGAACTCAGAACTCTCTGCTTTAGAGGACGCTATCCAGATCAAAGGGGAATCTCAACAAGCTACAAGAATAGACAGAAATTATTCAAGATTAATTTCAATCATAACATAATGCTTCCTCTTGGAATGAACTCCCCCAAATATTTGACTGGTTCCAACCCTGTCAGCTTTCAAGAAAAATTCAAGACCTGAAGGTTGCCTAGGACATTTGAGTCACTGACATTAGCTGTATTTGTCTTGGGACATACTGTTTATGTGGTTATTTTATTATTTTATGAGCCGGGGTGGCGCAGCAGGTAGAGTGCTGTACTGCAGGCCACTGAAGCTGACTGTAGATCTGAAGGTCAGCAGTTCAAATCTGATCACCGGCTCAAGGTTGACTCAGCCTTCCAGCCTTCCGAGGTGGGTAAAATGAGGACCCGGATTGTGGGGACAATATGCTGGCTCTGTTAAAAAGTGCTATTGCTAACATGTTGTAAGCTGCCCTGAGTCTAAGGTGGCATAAAAATCGAATAAATAAATAAATAAATGAAGGAATGAAGGAATGAATGAACGAACGAACAAATGAATGAATAAATGAATAAATGAATAAACAAATAAACAAATAAACAAACAAACAAACAAATAAATAAATAAATAAATAAATAAATTTGTTATCATTACTGGTGTATTGTTATGGCATTGATTTGTTTTTACAACTGTAGGCTGCCCAGAATGATGTTTTTGTTAATTGGGTGGACAAATAAATAAATAAATACAAATTCCTACAATTTCATAGGAAAAATCAAAAGAATGAGTAGGAAATGGGAGAATCATGCTGGGCAATAATAACTTGGTGTGCGAAGGGGGAAGGAATGAAGGATTTCTATGTCTCAAAAGATCAGAAACTGAATGCGAGACAAAGGATCAGTGGTGGATCGCTACCAGTTCTTACCAATTCAGCAAACCAGTAGTGATTTTGATGATGCCCAGACATCATCAAAAACACTCTGCGCATGTACAGAAGAATAATGTGTGTGAAGTTCCTGTTCCTGAACTGGTAGCAGAGGTAAATGGAACTCAGTACTGCAAAGGATGATACATTTACTAAAAAAGCAATACAATCCTAGGCTGGATCAATAGAATCATATTGTAAAGATCAGGAAGTGCCATCCTTCCTTTCTTTGTGTCTTGGTCATACCTAAAATATTGCTTCTACCTTTCTGGGTATCACAGTTTAGGAAGGATTTTGCTAACCCACACTTATCTAAAAGAGAGTTATCAAGATGATAGATAATGGAAGTAAAAAAAACCCTCAAAGTATGTGTTGTGATTCAGCCTGCGGCTGCTCAGGGACCAGCTGTGTCTCTGCTGGCTCCATGCCCAGGGGAGGAGGACAGCAAAGAGGAGGGGGCTTAACAGTTGGACAGGGGAGAGGAAAGTCAGGATTGGGACGAAGGAGAACAGCATGAGAGCCCCGGGGGAGGCCTCTCCCCAGCCAGTAGCTTGGAGTCATTAGGTGATGACGCACAAGCCGTCATTGACATGCGACAGAGACGTTCAGATCAAAGAAAGGAGCAATTAAAGAAGTATTATCAGCACTGAATTAGGAACAGCTGGGCTTGGGTGTGGTCCTCCTTAGCAGGGTTTAAAAGGCAGGCAAGCCCTTGAAGCCATGTGGAGTGTTATCAATTGGAGTTACGGTGTCCTGGTTTGTTCTCGACGTCTCTGTTCCTGGCTTGTGGCCCAGCAGTTTGGAAGACCCGTGGGAGGTGTAGGTCTGCTATCTACAGCCTCGTCTTGGCAGCAAGAATCCTGTATTGCTGCCTGGACTTTTGTCTTCGTGGATATATCTGAAGATACAGCGTTTTCCTGTTTGTAAGGACATTTTCTGTTACCTGTGTTTTTCTTGAATTTTATAAACTGCCTTTGCCTTTTACCGGTGTGTCTGGCTTCTCTTTTTTGGGTTGGTCTTGGAGTGACTCAGACAGAACAATATGAATAATAATTAAGGCAGGGAAATATGGGATATGTTTTCGAGTATCTAAATGATTATGATATAAAAGACAGAACAGAACAGTTACAACGGATGCAAAAGACAGGGCAAGAAATACTGTAGGACAAACTACAAAGAAATAGTGTCCAGTTGCACAAATAAAAGTTCCTCTTTGGTCAGAGTTATTCAGCAATGATACATCTTCAGGAGGTGATACACTCTGGAGAGGCTGAATGGCCATCTGTCAGAGATGCTGGAATAATGGATCCCTGCAATCCGCAAGGGCTTGGATAAAATGATCTTCAAGGTCCATTACATTCCATGGCACCATCATTATTATGAATGCCAGTTATTATGTTTGCTTCCGGAAATTATCATCACATCTTTTCTTCCCTATTTATTCAGAAGAGAGAGACAGCCTATGTGTAGACTAATGATTTCCTGATGCTATTTCTCATCTATAGTTTACAGAACAATAACATTGATGGTTCTTGATTTTTTTTGACACCCTACCCCAAAAACCCCACCTCTGTCAGTGTCCACTATGGCTACTTGAGCTGACCAGGATCCACCCACACTGGAAGAGGAAAAATTTACACAGCAGAGCTAATTAGAAGACCCTTTGCTAATAGCCTTCTACTTCAGACATAAAATTAACTTGACCAAAGAATGTTAAGAGAGGAAAACCTCAAAAAAAATAAGATATTCAAAATGTTTAGAATATCATATATTTAAATTGAAAATTAAAATACTTAGGACCTGTTGTGATTCAGCCTGAGGCTCCTCAGGGAACGGCTGGAACTCTGCCGGATCCATGCTCAGAGGGGGAGGACGATGAACAGGAGGGGGAGGACCAGGCAAAAGAGGAAGAGGAGGAGGGAGAGCAGCCTGAGACCCCCGGGGGGGGGGCTCTCCCCAGCGAGTAGCCTGGATTCATTAGATGAAGATGCCCAGGCTATCATAGATATGAGGCAGAGACGGGCAGCCCAAAGAAGGGGCCAATTAGCAAGGTATTTCCATCCCTGAATTGGTAACAGCTGGGTTTGGATGTGGTTCTCCTCAGCAGGGTTGAAAAGGCAGGCCTGCCCTTACTGTATTGTGGAGAGTTATCAATTGGGAGTCCTGTAACCTTGCTTCAATTCTTGGCGTCTCTGATCCTGGCTTGTGGCTTCGAAGGCTGAAGACTTGGGGGAGGCGTGGGTTTTATTACCTCCAGTTTTGTTTTTGCCAGCAAGAATCCTGTTTTATTGCCTGGCCGTCATGAAACCTCTGTGAAGCTTCATAACGTTCCTGTCTGTAAGAACAGTTTTTGTTACCTGTGTTTGCTTTCAAATATATAAACTGCCTTTGCTTTGTACCAGTGTGTCTGATACTCTTTTTAGTTGGTGTTGGCGTCTGTGGGGACCCAGACAGAACAGGACCAGGTTTTCCTCTAGTATATTTTCACTGCTTGCATTTCCTGAATTAGATAGAACTGTCTAGATTAATGTCCTATAATGGTTGGGTTTAATATTTATTTTGGGTGTTTTTTAATGACTTAGGAAAGCAAGGCAGATTTCAGAGAGTTATAAAATTTGGCAAATACTTTCGTGGGCATAATGTCAAATATGTTTATAGTGTTGCCCAGTCTAGGAAAAAACATGCTAGAATCTCTAATTATTATTCTTCACATGATGTAACATTTCTTTATTATCCCTTTTTGAATTGTGTAGATCAAACCATTGAGATATAAATAAAAGATGCCTGCATGCATAATGTCTTTGCATTAATGTGAGGCAATTAACTTAAAGATTTTTTCATTAATTAAATTAAAATAGTTCTCTTAAAACACATTTCAAAAAAGATTTTGATTGGGGTACTTTTATTTTTGTCCAAATTAAAAAGGCCAAATATTTGAATTAAATTTTATTAGTTGTTTTCAAACGCATTATAATTTCTCACTTTTATCAATAATCAGCAATTTCCTTATGATATTCTCGGGCTCCTATTTGTAAATGCTAAAACGTTTCAACATTGTTGTTGTTCTGCCCTTCTTTAAAATCACATGAACAACCTTCCTTCCTTCCTATCTTCCTCCCTCCCTCCCTCCCTCCCTCCCTATCTTCCTCCCTTCCTTCCTTCCTTCCTTCCTTCCTATCTTCCTCCCTCCCTCCCTTCCTATCTTCCTCCCTTCCTTCCTTCCTTCCCATCTTCCTCCCTCCCTCCCTTACTTCCTATCTTCCTCCCTTCCTTCCTTCCTATCTTCCTCCCTCCCTTCCTTCCTTCCTTCCTTCCTATCTTCCTCCCTCCCTCCCTTCCTTCCTTCCTATCTTCCTTCCTTCCTTCATTCCTTCCTTCATTCCTATCTTCCTCCCTTCCTTCCTTCCTTCATTCCTTCCTTCCTATCTTCCTCCCTTCCTTCATGCCTTCCTTCCTTCCTATCTTCCTCCCTTCCTTCCTTCATACCTTCCTATCTTCCTCCCTCCCTCCCTCCCTCCCTTCCTTCCTTCCTTCCTTCTTTCCTATCTTCCTTCCTTCCTTCCTTCCTTCATTCCTTCCTTCCTATCTTCCTCCCTTCCTTCATGCCTTCCTTCCTTCCTTCCTATCTTCCTCCCTTCCTTCCTTCATACCTTCCTATCTTCCTCCCTCCCTCCCTCCCTCCCTCCCTTCCTTCCTTCTTTCCTATCTTCCTTCCTTCCTTCATTCCTATCTTCCTCCCTTCCTTCATGCCTTCCTTCCTTCCTTCCTATCTTCCTCCCTTCCTTCCTTCATACCTTCCTATCTTCCTCCCTCCCTCCCTCCCTCCCTTCCTTCCTTCCTTCATTCCTATCTTCCTCCCTTCCTTCCTTCCTTCATTCCTTCCTATCTTCCTCCCTTCCTTCATGCCTTCCTTCCTTCCTTCCTATCTTCCTCCCTTCCTTCCTTCATACCTTCCTATCTTCCTCCCTCCCTCCCTTCCTTCCTTCCTTCCTTCCTTCCTTCTTTCCTATCTTCCTTCCTTCCTTCCTAGGATGAAAGGCAAGATGGAGAAAGTCATGGCTATGGGTCAGATGTCTGCAGTGAAGAGCTACCAAAATTTTTACTACCACACTGTGGGCGTGGCTTATACAGGATGCCCTGCATTTTCTTTCAACGTCTTTCAGTGCAAACTGGGTGCTCTGGGGTGGAGCTCCATTTTCGCTAAACCACTGCCCCCCCCCCCGCCAATCTGGGCAGTAGCCTACCCCTGGGTGTCTGTCTCCTGCTCCCATTTTTACAAAACTTATTCAGCCAAGAGTTTCTGATTTTCAACATTATTTGTTTACAATAAAGGAAAGAATAGTGCATTCAATAGTGCATTCAATTAAAATCCCATGCACCTAACTTGCCTCTTAAACTTTCCCTCCACAAAGCTTCAACATTGCCTAAGAAATTAACTCCACCCATTTTGATAGTATGTTTGCCCATCAATAAAAAGCAGAATGATATAATGACAGAATGGAAATATTCCAAAGCTCTAACGGAGCACCTACCTTCTAGAGCAGGGGTCTCCAACCGCCGGTCCACGGACCGGGACCGGGCCGTTGGGGGTTTTCAGCCGGTCCGCGGCGCCAGGGCCCCCTCGGCCTTTCCGCGCTGCCCACCGCCCGCCCGATTTGCCCCCTCTGCTCCTCTGCCACCTCCTGCCTTTCACCGCAGCTCCTCCCGCACCCGGAACGCACGCCCTGCCCGCCTCACATTTGCCGAGAGGACTTTCGCCCCGGGCTCTCAGCAAGGGGGCTGCATGAGAGGCGGGGCCGGCGGAAGGTGATATTCAATGTCGGGGGCGCACGGGCGGTTTTGCGCGCGCTCCCTATCTCCCTGCTAGCCCACTCGGAATACTGTATTCAAAATAAGAAAAGCCTTCGCCGGCAAAGGCTTTTCTTATTTTGAATACGTATTCCGAGTGGGCTAGCAGGGAGATAGGGAGCGCGCGCAAAACCGCCCGTGCGCCCCCGACATTGAATATCACCTTCTGCCGGCCCCGCCTCTCATGCAAACCCCCTTGCTGAGAGCCCGGGGCGAAAGTCCTCTCGGCAAATGTGAGGCGGGCAGGGCGTGCGCGCGTCACCGCTGAGAAGAACGGAGAGAGAACGAGAGTGAGTGAAAGCAACAGACAGCAAGATAGAGAGAAAGTGAGAAAGAGAGAGTGAGAGAAAGGGGGGGAGAGAAAGAGATAGCAAGAGAGAGAGAACAAGAGAGAGAAAGAGCGTGAGAAACAAAACAAGAGAGAAAGAGTGAGAGAGAGAGAAAGCAAAGAGACAGAAAGAAAACAAGAGAGAGAAAGTGAGAAGAAGAGAGAGAAAGAGGGGGAGAGAGAGAGAAAGAGAGAGGGGGGAGAGAGAGAAAGAGAGGGAGAAAGAGAGGGAAAGGGGGGAGAGATAGCAAGAGAGGGAGAGAGAAAGAGAGAGGGAAAGGGGGAGAGAGGGGGGAGAGAAAGAGGAGATAAAGGAAGAGGAGAGAGAGAAAGGAAGAGAAAGAAAGAAAGAGGGATAGAAAGAGAGAGAGAGTGAGAGATGCTCAGCGAGCCTTTCTTTGAAGTTGCCTTTCTTTCTTTCTTTCTTTCTTTCTTTCTCTTTCTTTCTTTCTTGCTCTTTTTCTTTCTCTCTTTTACCTTTCCTTCCTCTATTTCTTTTCTTTCTCCTTCCTACCTTCTTCCCTCCCTCCCTCCAGTCCTTCCTCTCTTACTCTCCCCTTTCATAAGTTTCCTTGCTTCCTTCCTCTGTTCCTGTCCCTTCCCTCTTTCCTTCTTCCTTCCTTCCTTCCTTCCTTCCTTTCCTCCCTTCCTTTCCTCCCTCCATTTCTTGCTTTCCTTTTCCTTCCTCCCTTCTTTCCTCCCTCATTCCCTTCTTTCACTCCTTCCTCTCTTACTCTCCCCTTTCACACCTTTCTTTGCTTCTTTGCACCCTTCTTCTGTTCCTGTACCTTCCCTCTTTCCTTCCTTCCTTCCCACCCTCCGTCCATTCATTCACCCATTCCTCTCTTGATCGCCCCTTTTACGGCGCCGCTGACAGCTAGCTCCCCCCCCCCACCGGGCCATGGAAAACTGGTTTAGCTGAAAGCCGGTCCCTGGTGCAAAAAAGGTTGGGGACCTCTGTTCTAGAGCACAGGTGGGGAATGATTCTGGCTCAGGAATTCTGGAAGTTTAAGTCCACAAGTCATAAAAGGGCCAGCCTTTTACATCTGGGCAATCACATCTGGGCATCCCCACCCATGCTTTAGAGGAAATGTGCCCCCAAGAATCTCCCCATGTTTAGAGTTTTGTATTTATAGGCCAGTGAAGGTGACCCTATGGCATGGGTGCTACAGATGGCACGCAGAGCCATATCTGCTGGCACCCAAGCTGTTGCCCTAGCTCAGTTCCAACGTAAATGTGTGTGCCAGCCAGCTGACTTTTGGCTCACACAGAAATTCTGGGAGGGTATTTTTGGCTTCCAGAGAGCCTCCAGGAGGATGGGGGAGGGTGTTTTTATCCTCCCCCGGCTCCAGGGAAGCCTTTGGAACTTGGGGAGGGTGAAACACAAGCCTATGGGGCCCACCAGAAGTTGGGAAACATGCCATTACCAGCCTCCAGAGGGCCTCCAGGGGCAGGGGAAGCTGTTTTCACCCTCCCCAGGCATTTAATTATGGCTGTGGGCACTCATACATGCACAATAGCATGTGCACACACTTTTTTGGCACCTGAGGAAAAAAAGTTTTGCCATCACTGTTATTCATGGACACAATGGCTTTAAAGGCTGGACCATCACAGATTGAATCAGTAAATGTGGCCCTGTTTTTCCTCCCCTTATCCTGTACTGTATATTTATTCTCCATTTAATAAATGCCTGAATAGGGCTTGAGAGAAAACCTCTATGAAAACCAAGTGCTGTTGCAACTCAATGACAAATTAATGCTTCATTGAGCAATTATGGTGAAAAATTCTCCACTCTAATGGCTAAATTGGATTTTCTATTCAAATACAAATAATGGATCACCAGCATTTTCTCACAATGTCTCTCTGCCACAAGGAGGGACAAAAAACAAGATCTGGTACGGGAGTACCTTGATACAAAGATGTTGAAGCAGAGCATCGTTTATCTCTACCTGTCAAGAAAAGCAAAAAGTAGTAAACACTAATTTATTTTGCTATTCAACTGTCTAAACAAACAAATCTGAATATAATCTCATGCAAAATGTGCATTTAAAAAGGATGCCCGTGTCTCACAGAACATACCTTGAAATTTGTAACATAGGCAAATATATATTTGTTTATTTATTTAGTGTGTGGCATACAAAGCCAGGGAGGCTACAATGTAGATGTCCTGGAAGCCAAAGTTACTAGTCTGTTTTGTTCCACTGGTTGAGGAAAACTTGCCTTAAACGGCAACTTTGCCCAGGTTCGCCTGGTGCACCAGTTGTGGCCCTATCTGCATCGGGACTCACTGCTCACAGTCACTCATGCCCTCATCACCTCGAGGCTTGACTACTGTAACGCTCTCTACATGGGGCTACCTCTGAAAAGTGTTCTGAAACTTCAGATCGTGCAGAATGCACCAGAATTGCAGAGAGCAATCATGGGGTTTCCCAAGTATGCCCATGTTTCACCAACACTCCGCAGTCTGCATTGGTTGCCGATCAGTTTCCGGTCACAATTCAAAGTGTTGGTTATGACCTATAAAGCCCTTCAAGGCATCGGACCAGAATATCTCCGGGACCGCCTTCTGCCGCACAAATCTCAGCGACCGGTTAGGTCCCACAGAGTTGGCCTTCTCCAGGTCCTGTCGGCTAAACAATGTCATTTGGCGGGACCCAGGGGAAGAGCCTTCTCTGTGGCGGCCCCAGCCGTCTGGAACCAACTCCCCCCAGAGATCAGAATTGCCCCCACCCTCCTTGCCTTTCGTAAACTTCTCAAAACCCACCTCTGCCATCAGGCATGGCGGAATTGAAATATCTTCCCCAGGCCTATATAATTTATGTCATGGTGTGTTGTGTGCATGTTTTTTTAAATTATGGGTTTTTAACTTTGTATTATTAGATTTGTATTGTACATTGTTTCTATCACTGCTGTGAGCCACCCCGAGTCTACAGAGAGGGGCAGCATGCAAATTTAATAAATAAGTAAGTAAGCAAGTAAACAAACAAACAAACAAATCGGCTGGCTTGCAATGTTCTCAGAGGAAGGTGGCTGTTTCAGAATTTTCCTCCATCGCTCTTCCACCAAACACATCTGGGCAGATGCAGCACCGGTTCCAGCTCCCCATGCAGAATTCAGCCAGCAGTTTCCCACCACTGAAATGATGGTACCTATTTATCTAGTCACAAACAATGCTTTGAAAGGTAGCTAGACACAAGACATGGGAGCTCACCCTGTCCTGCAGAGCAGGACTCGAACTACTGGAGTGCTGACAATTGCTTGCACATTCAGCATTATTGAGCCTCTGCGGCACCACATCCCCATTTCATTTATAAAATTCTCAATAAATACCCAATTTCAAGGTTTGCATATCTTTTAAAAATAATAAGGGAAAAAAGATATGTGGATGTAGCATACGGGGGCAAGGGAGGTGTGACTGATTGCTTGGAAAGGAACCATATTTATTCTTGCAAATTGTAAGGTAATAAATTGTACTACTGAAATTCAGTGGTGAAATCCATTTTTTCTTTTGCTACTGGTTCTGTGGCTTGGTGGATGTGACAGGGGAAGGATATTGCAAAATCTCCATTTCCCACCCCACTCTGGGGCCAGCCAAAGGTTGCATTTGCTGGTTTTCCAAGCTACTCAAAATTTCCGTTACCAGTTCTGCAGAACCTGTCAGAGCCTTCTGGATTTTACCCATGCTGAAGTCCCATCTTACGAACGCCTCTTCTAACGAACTGTTCAAGATACGAACCCGGTGTTTAAGATTTTTTTGCTTCTTCTTCCGAACTATTTTCACCTTATGAACCCAAGCCGCTGCTGCTGGGATGAAGGGGTTTCTTTTCCCCCCCTTTTTTGAAGAAAGAAAAGGGAGGGGTGGCTTGGAGGGGGAAAGACTTTGCATTAACTAAAGTAGGAGAACAGCGTGCTTGCAGGCACTGAAAGGGTGTCTTTTGAAGAAAGAAAAGGGAGGGGCGGCTTGGAGCGGGAAAGACTTTGCAGAGAACAGCGTGCTTGTAGAGGCACTGAAAGGGTGTCTTTTGAAGAAAGAAAAGGAGGGGCGACTTGGAGGGGGAAAGACTTTGCAGAGAACAGCGTGCTTGCAGAGGCACTGAAAGGGTGTCTTTTGAAGAAAGAAAAGGGAGGGGCGACTTGGAGGGGGAAAGACTTTGCAGAGAACAGCATGCTTGCAGAGGCACTGAAAGAGTGTCTTTTGAAGAAAGAAAAGGGAGGGGCGGCTTGGAGGGGGAAAGACTTTGCAGAGAACAGCAAAGGGTGTCTTTTGAAGAAAGAAAAGGGAGGGGCAGCTTGGAGGGGGAAAGACTTTGCAGAGAACAGCATGCTTGCAGAAGCACTGAAAGAGTGTCTTTTGAAGAAAGAAAAGGAAGGGGCGCCCCCCTTGCCTTTCTTCGTTCCCACTCACCCTTTAGCCTAGCCTTGCTTCTTCCACCCGTCCCCTTTAGCTGCTCCTCCCTGCCCTCTGTTTGCCTCCCTTCTAAAGTTTGGGATTTTCATGAAGGATTTGCATGCATTATTTGCTTTTACATTGATTCCTAGGGGAAACATTGTTTCGTCTTATGAACTTTTCACCTTACAAACCTTCTCCTGGAACCAATTAAGTTTGTATCATGAGGTACCACTGTCATTACTTCTGTCTTTTCTCTTTGCAGTCCATCAATACCTGCTAGACATTAAATCCTTGCAAATATGTAGTAACAAAGCAACTCTTAGGGTTAAGGGGAAAAGGGAACAAAATTTGCCAAATGAAAGCAAATCCCTTTGTCCTACGGGATTGGGCAGCATAGAAGTCAAATTAAATTAATCAATTGGGATCCACAGCCATGAACTATCTACATCAGCACCATCCTGACTCATTGTAATGCTCAGAGGGGATGAATCTCCAATCCTGCAAATATAGGGACCATTTAATAATTATTTATTAGTTGTAAGCATTCTGCCCTTTGCTAGGTCAAATACAAAATGTCACCTAATATCACCATGCCATTCTTTTTCCACTTGACATACTCTAAAATTGTTGAGATTTAAATTTTCAGCCAGCATGATAAAGTCAACTCCCAACAAATCTGCAAAGTACCAACTCCTCCCTCCCTCTCTCCCTCTCTTACTTCCTTCCATTTCCACAGCATGCACCTTCTTGTGAAGGATATTTGTTATTGGTATTCCAATGTATGACGCCCCTGGTTTGTTTATAAAGAAGCCCAAATAGGTCTAATTTCTAAACAGATAGCATTCTGGAGTCTCCCCCTTGTGTCAGTCTGTGGATAATGCAGTTAGAATCTGAGTTTTATAGTGATCATTTGAAATCATTATAATGTTCAAACACTGAGACTTGGCTGTTCCCTTTTCCATTCACACTAGATCTGTGATGACGAACCAATGGCACATGTGCCAGAGATGGCACACAGAGCCCTCTCTGCTGACATTTGTGCCATCGCCCGAGGTAGAATGGAATGGAATGGGATAGAATAGAATAGAATAGAATAGAATAGAATAGAATATTGGCCAAGTGTGATTGGACATACAAGGAATTTGTCTTGGTGCAGATGCTCTCGGTGTACATAAAGAAAAGATAAGTTCCTCAAGAATCATAAGGTACAAAACTTAATGATAATGGAAAATATAAGCAATCCAATCCAATCCAAAATATAAGCAATCCAATCTTAGGAACCAGTCAATATAAATTGTAAGGATACAAGCAACAAAGTTACAGTCATACAATCATTTGTGGGAGGAGATGGGTGAAGGAAACAAAGAGAAGATTAATAGTAGTGCAGATTTAGTAAATAGTTCGACAGTGTTGATGGAATTATTTGTTTAGAATAGTGATGGCATTCAGGAAAAAAAATGTTCTTGTGTCTAGTTGTTCTGGTGTGTGTCCCTGATTTAAAATCCATCATGAAGTTTATTTCCAGTAGATCAGCCCACCGTCCAATTAGTTACAGCTACAGCTAATCCTTGACTTACAATCATAACTGGAACCAGAATTTCTGTTGCTAAGTGATGTGGTCATAAGTGAGTCGTACTCAATTTTGTGAACTTTTTTTGCTGTGGTTGTTAAGTTAAAAGTTCAATGATTATCCCGTGATCATTTAATGAATACACCATCATTACGTGGGCAGAATTTAGACTAGGAGACCTCCGAGGTCCCTTCCAAGTCTGTTATTCTCAAATTCTGTAATTATTGGGAACTGACTAGCTATTTTGGATGACATCTAGATATGTGTTAAGCTATATCTCAAATGTCCTGGTTTAATAGGAATGGAAACTAAATTATACATTTTTTTGTCAGCTATAAGCAGATAGTGGCCTAATCTGAACTGGGACTACTGCAGTCTGGGATTGGCGGGGACTGGAAGGACTGCTTCTAACCATTTTTGCCTCAATTTTAAAAGAAAAATTGTATAACAGCAATAATTTTAATAATGTCAATAGAAAGTATTCCCCTTAAATTCCAATTCTGTGTAGGGAGACAATAGATCCAGTAGAATTAGGAGTATGTACTCTAGAACAGTGTTTCCCAACCATGGCAACTTGAAGATATCTGGACTTCAACTCCCAGAATTCCCCAGCTAGCATTCGCCGGCTAGGGAATTCTAGGAGTTGAAGTCCAAATATCTTCAAGTTGCCAAGGTTTGAAAACACTGCTCTAGAGCCATGCTGGCGAATTTATGGCACACATGCCACAGGTGGCACATGAAGCGATGTCTGATTGCACATGAGGCATTGCCTCACGTCAGCTGCAGCACAAATTTTTAGCCTTCTGGAAGTGGGAAGGCCATTTTCACCCTCCCCAGACTTCATGAAAGCCCCCAGCCCCCCAAAAATGGACCCAACAGGTCGCACCATCTTTTGCCTTTCCCAGTGAGGGAAAAGAATGATCAAGTACTATTTTATAAAAGAATAGTTAATATGCTAACAAATTTTATAAATATATATTAAACACAAGCTGTAATACTCTTCTCTAACTAACCCAGGCTGTATTTAGTGAAACAAATAGGAATGACTTGTGAACACACCCAAGGCCAGGCCACTGGAACACCCATGGTCAGGCTAAAATGCAATAAGATAAAAACGTCGCCCAGGAGCAAAATTCCCAGAGGACAAGATAAGATAGCTATGACTATGGAGAGAATTGTCATGCTGACCCTTTAGAATATAGAAAAACATAGGAAATGACTTGGCAGAATAAAGGGGAGTGGGGTGGGATTATTAGGCATAGCGTATGATGTGTAGAAAGTACAAACCGCATTAATTGTAAAATGTTCTTTGGCTCTCCTTGGGCTCAATCAAACTTGGCAAGAGACTTGGAGGTCACCTTTACAAACACTTTTTCTCTTGCAATAAACCTTTGAATTGTGAACCAGATTTGTCTCTGTATTATGAGTATTAAAATAATTCACTTTCCTGAAGCCTGGGGAAGATAAAAAAATGACCCATTGGGCCTACCAGAAGTTCAGAGACTTTAGGTACCACTGTATACTGTATAAGTGAGTGATGGTGAACCTTTTTTCCCTCGGGTGCCAAATGAGTATGTGTGCACACTATTGCGCATGCACAAGTGCCCACACCCATAATCCAATGCCTGGGGAGGGTGAAAACAGCTTCCCCCACCATCCGGAGGCCCTTTGGGGGCTGGAAATGGCCTGTTTCCCAACTTCTGGTGGGCCCAATAGGCTCGTGCATCACCCTCCCCAGACTCCAAAGGCTTCTCTGGAGCCGAGGGAGGGTAAAAACAACCTCCCCCATCTCCCCAGAGGCTCTCTGGAAGCCAAAAATGCCCCCCCCCGAGACTCTGTGAGCCAAATATCAGCTGGCCAGCACACACATGCACGTTGGAGCTGAGCTAGGGCATCACTGGTATAAGCCATTCTCCTCCCCATGTCAATGCTCCAAATTCCTTCAAGGTATAAATCTAGTACTGTTAGTACTCTGTGTATAACTGGTTGCGTTGTACAATATATAACCTAAGCCAGCAATATATGGTTAAAGAAATTAGCACACTACTGCTTTAAGAACTGGTGTTGCAGTTGGGTATAAGAGGGAGTCAGCAGTGTCTCTCTTTCTCAGAGCTCAGAGCCTAATGAGAATCTCTTCCTATTGAGACTCTCTGATTCTATGCAGGTTTCTCTATACGACTATTCCATTGTGTTGTGGTTAGCTCTGGCCCAGTTCCTGCCCCAAGGAATGTGCAGGTGGATGTGGGGGAGACATCCACATGCCGCAGGCCTGTTTTGCTCCCGATGGAATCTGCTGATGAAGCCTCGTCGGACCAAGGCAGTGTGAGTGACAGGGAAGAGGGGAGTTTAGCAGACAGCCCAGGAGATCAATCATCTGCATCATCTTTGGATTCTGAACAAGAATTAATGACACTTCCACGCATGCGTAGAGTGATGCATAGGAGACAACAACTAAAGGATTATTACAAGAGAAAATGAGGCCACCTGTGGTTGGGTGGGGCTCCAGTAATTAGTGCTGCTGCTTTAAATAGCAGCATGTGGGTTTGGCCATTGTGGAAGAGTATCTGATCGCAGTTTGTCAGGAATCCTGTGTTACTGGTTTCTGGACTTTGTTTGTTGATTTTTCACGCCTTTGAAAACAAAGCAGAGCAACCTGTGTGTGTCTCACTTCGTTGGAAGGGGTGTGAAGTTTCTTCACAGCTGCTAGCTAAGTACTTAATGACTGCTTAAGGTTAATTATACAGACTACCCGGTTGTTTTGGGATGAGTGCTCTTTGCAATACAAAAAGAGTGCTTAGTTTATTTTGAATTTTGGGATAAAGAACATTGTTTTGAATTTTCAAACGTATGTGTGTGTGTGTAATTTGTACCCTTGAATTTTCGGGAGGCTCCTACCAGAGAGCCCGGCAGAACACATTGTAAGGATTATTATGTATAATAAGAACTATGTATTCTAATGTTGGTCTGTATATGTATTGAGAATATTGATTACTATACTTAAGAATGATTAGGACTGTTACTGACTACGATATTTGCCTAATGTAAATAATATTTATACATTTAGTGTATGTGATCTGGTTATTTGATATACTCCTCATATTTCTGGAATATTAGTAGGATGTCTACCTCCATGTTTTCCTCTGCGTAACTCTTAGGGGTAGCACTGCTTACTCTTTAACACCTAACAAGTACCCACATTTTTATAAATGTAGCTGTCTTGAGGGTCACCATAGAATACTAACTATTGGAAATCTGTAGATCCGTTGCATCGTTTCCCTGTGACCTTAGCGCATCCACTAATTACCATGTTGCTCAGCATACCAGCCTCTACATCAGCAAAACCTTGCCTTTCTAATGTTAACAAATTGGTAATATGAACAGATGACTTAATTGAAGCTATTGGAATGCAAATGCTCAGTGCTGTATAAGTAATTGGCAAATTCATGCAGAAGACTAAAGAAAACCTTCAGCAAACGGGATAAGGGACACATTAGGCTTGTGGGGATTTCTTCTTATCCTGGAAAAATATGCCAAATCATCACACCCTCTCACTGGTGGTTCTCTATGAATATTGAACATTTCAATGTAGCTATTATCTTAAATACTAAATGAAAACAAATGACCTATAGTCAGAGAAATCAGAGCTAGAGCAGTGGGGGAATTGCCCAATTTATTGTTGTCAGATCCTTGACTCTGGAAATAGCCCAACTTTCCTTGAATCAGTCTGTGTCAATGTCATTCCGACTTGGTTCTGCATCAATTGCTATCAATCAATCTTCTATTCCCATTTTTTAAAAATCCTCACCTTGGATTAGAGTATACTGTATGTGTTTCATTGTTTCTTTCTTTATTCTACAACTGGAAAAGAGGTCAGGGTGTAGCTACTTGCAAGTGGTCAGGCCCCTTTTTACTCATGCCTATAGGAAACCTAGGATTTTCCTAGAACAGGGGTGTCAAACTCAAGGTCAGATATGACCCGTGGAGTGCTTAGATCTGGCCCGCAGGGCCGCCCTATAAACAATGAAGGTATCAGGCCAAAGGCCATCATTTTGAGTTAGAAACTTTGGCCTGCCACAAGCAGAATACTGGTTGGATGAGAAAGAAAGATACTGGCCACAAAAAACTTTTTCCAGAAGATTCAAGGTCATCCTTTGTTCAGCACTAACCAGAAGTACAGGGGAGGATGGTGGACGTTGAAAGAACCGGAGTGGTCCATGTGATGAACTTGTGTGGGTGGGAACAAGGGATGAACCTTAACCTGGGTGGAGAACTGTAGGAAAAGTTAGTATTGGGATGACTACAGTTTGTAATCAACGTGGTCTCTGTCCAGGAGTGGGCTGCTGCCCGGATGGGGGAGAATGCAGTGGGGTAGCTAAAATGAAGCTCCACCCCAGAGCACCCAATTTGCACCGAAAGATTTTGAAAGAAAATGCAGGGCATCTTCTTTGGACAGCCTCTCTGTTCTTCCCGAAAGCATTTCAAAACCCCAAAGCTGGCGATTCTGCTACAAACAAAAGTGTCCAGGAAAAGTATAAGGAGCTAAGATCGGGAATGAATTCTATGTGAACTGGGTTTCTGCCTCCCGCTCCTTTCCGAATGGCTATAGTGTTCTCTAGAACAGAGATCTTTACAGCTGGCTGGAGAATTCTGGGAGTTGAAATTCACAAGTGTTAAAGTTGCCCAGTTTGAGGACCCCTGTTCTAGAAAATAAAATGAATAATGCTTGAAACCTAATGTTTTGCCAGAAACCGTGATTTTGTTTGGTAGTCTGAAGGAAGGAGGGTTAAGACTGTTATGTAGAATGGAGCATAACATTTAGGCTGTGAAAGTAGCAAAAAACACTTTAGATTGTTGCCTTTGAGTAAGTGATTATATTGTGAGTGGCCATTTTAATCATAAAACTCCTTTATTACAATGCTCAAAATGTGCTTTCAAAAGTCTAAGTGAGATGTTTCTGTCATTTCACTGTTTATAGCCTTCTTTCAAGTTCCAATTTATTGACAAAGTCAGTGAAGGGCTACCAAAATTTTTACTACTACACTGTGGGCTTGGCTTATTTTGTGGGTGTGACTTGCTGGACATGTGACCAGGTAAGAGTGGCTTGCCGGCCATGTGACCAGGTGGTAGTGGCTTGACAATCATGTGACTCCCACAGTCTGGCGCCAACAAAACCAGTTCCATGACATCATTGTGACATTACCAGTGGTGAACCGGTCCAAACCAAAGGAACCCACCTCCGCCTTTAGCCAAACATGTCCAACATATTTCTTCATCTCAAACTCTCCATAAAGCCTCGGTGGAATCCAGAATTAAAGGCTGGGGGTAGGCAATTTTTCAAATTAAGAAACATCTATGTCAGAAAGCATTACACTTATGTAAAGAGTAAATACTACCCAATTGGAAACTCTAAGGACAATAGGAATTCAACACATGAGCCCTCTGATAGCTTTCCTTTCCAAAAGGAAGTTGTTTTAAAAAGAGTTGATAATAAAGCCGCATGATGAAGCTGAAATTAGCTTGCTAGTGCAAAGCCACTCTGGATGGTCAGTGCCAGCAACTATTTCTACAAAGCAGAGAGAGACTGCAATGCAGTACTTTGCTCTCGAACTGAGCCACTGGATTTGAGTTTGAAGCTAACTGCAAGCAGTGGTTCACAATAAGTCCTGGTTCCACACTGTTTTCAAGGAGTCTGCTGGGTCTGACATGGCCATCTATCTTGCACAGCTAATGATGCTTTCCTAAATTATTCCAAACTGTTTCATTCATTGCCCATACAATTAATATCCCATTATGATTGTAAAGGACCATCAGCAATGGGAAATTCAGAAGCGCAAACGTTTTGAAGATGTAGGTGATTGTTTACAACCTCCTGGCAGGGCAGTATTTCATAGAAAACACACATCTTCAGGAATTCCAGAATGGCATTCTAAAATGAATTTCAAATTGATTCAGAAGTATGAAATTATCTTGAAATGATAATCACTTCATTTCTAATTACTGACAATAAACATCTCTTTTTTTAGCCCTTAAAAGATGGATAGGAAGTGTTTCAATGACCTCACTAAAAAGTCTAGTTAGATTTCAGCTGTCATTCTGATTGTTCCTACTTAAACAGATTTACATTCTAGTCAAAATTCAAGGCAAGGCAAACTGTAGGTCTTCCTCAAAACTGATTTTGAGAGTTTTAAATTCTTTTTCACTGAAATGATTTCCAAAACAGAAGGAAAAAAATTAATTATAGCAAACCTAATCAAAACGATCCAAATATCTTTCTTTCTACCTCCATTTCATTCCATGTATATGTGTATGTGTCTATCTGCCTATTTCTAGTATACTTTTATATGGAGTGTGCAATAAGGATTGTCCTACTAGCAGGAAAAAAGAGACAGATATAGTATTTTATCCCCTTTATATGTACCACTTACATATGTAAGCAATCAAATTCAGACACAAAAAAAGTTTCCAGCGTCACCAAATAATTCAGAGGAAAATATAATCCTATGCATAACAGACACAATGTGTCTTAACTTTGCAGTTGTGACTGGTATGGTTTGGGTGAGTTAGAAGGCCCAGGGATGTTTAAAAATTAAGTAACTAGGGCTTGGGAAACAGATGATACAGATGTTATTTGAAACAGAAACTCTGCTTTTTCCCATATTTATTTATCATGAGGAGGGATCCTCCTCCCTCACATTTTTTTGGGGTATGTGTGTGTGTCCTTACATGTTGACCAGTATGTTACTTTCCAAGATGGTCTGAATAAGACCCATTATGGATCGGCAACCCCACAGTCATATCAGTTACCAAGCACCCAAACTTTAATCATGTGACCATGGAGAATCCAACCGCAAGAACCAGTTGTAAGTCATATTTTTCAATGCTGTTATAACATTGAGCTGTCTTTAAATGAATGATTGTAAGTTGAGCACTGCCTGTATTGACATGCCTTCAAAGCCAGTAGGTTGTGTTTTAGAAATTAACTACAGTATGTCAATTGTTATGTTTTATTTACAAGAAGGAGGTAATAGGACCAATACTCTTCAAACTCTATATAAATGACCTTTGCAATCACATTACAAGTGACTGATGATGTAAAAATCTCGAACAACAACAACACTGCTACCCTCCAAAAAGACCTTGACTTTGTGTCAGAATGGTTAAACATCTGGCAACTCCAAATTTCAACCAACAAATGCTCTTGTCAGGCCCAAGATTAATATGTGAATTCAAAGGCTGGCCTGACACAGTATGGCAGAAAAGGGGGGGGGGGAATTTAAAGGGAGAGAATATGCCACGTAGCACACATTCCTTCATGCAAAATCCAAAGTAACTGAACACAGGAAGGAATTAGAAATCCCTGCATTGGATTTGTCCACATGATTGCTCTTGTGGGTGTGGGAATGGGAGATGAGCTTTTGACCTGGATGTAATCTTAAGGAACCTTAAGTTGGAATGAACAATGCTGAATCTAAATTGGCTCTGTTAATAAATATGACTCTACGCTAAAGAAATAAGATGTGGAAGTCATTTATTTTCTCAGATGTTTTTTTTTGTTCGCTTGACAGCTCTGTCCTGTACATTGGCAAAAAGAATCAGAACACCAAATACAAGCTGAACAAACAAGACCTTATAGACAACCCTCACTCCATGAAAGACCTTGGAACACTCATACCAAATGGCCTAAGTGCCTAAGCCCACTGCAACAACATTGTCAAAAAGGCTTCAAGAGTTGTTAAACCTAATCTTACGTAGTTTCTTCTCCGGTAATATCACTCTACTAAACCAGAGCATACAAAATATTTGCCAGACCAATCCTTGAATACAGCTCATCTGTCTGGAACCCACACCGCATATCAGACATAAATACATTAGAAAGTGTCCAGAGATACTTCAGTAGAAGAGCCCTCCACTCCTCTACTCGCAACAGAATACCCTACACAACCAGACTTGAAATCCTGGCCTTAGAAAGCTTAGAACTACGTTGCCTTCGGCATGACCTAAGCATAGCTCATAAAATTATCTGCTACACTGTCCTTCCTGTCAATGACTTTTTCAGCATCAACCACAACAATACACAAGCATACAACAGATACAAAATCAAAGTGAACCGCTTCAAACCTAACTGTAGAAAATACGACTTTAGCAACAGAGTGGTTAATGCCTGGAGCTCATTACCTGACTCTGTGGTTTTGTCATCTAACCCCAAAACTTTATCCTTAGACTGTCCACTGTTGACTTCAACCTAAGAGGTCCTTAAGGGGCATGCATAAGCGCACCAGCATGCCTACCATCCTTGTCCTAATGTTCCCTCTTATTAGTACCCATTTTATGTATTTAAACAATGTCGTATCTATGTATATCACCAATATGTACTTGACAAATAAAATAAAGGATAGTAGACCATAGAAAACTTTCTCTCATGAGAAGGGCAGCATAAAAATCTAATAAACAAAGAAAGAAAGAAAGAAATTTCTCCTACAGTCCAGGGTTGATGAGCTAATCCCTAGGAGATAGATGATGACAATTATGCCCAAGCAGAAGTCAGGGATAGTGAGCATAAAATGTTGTCTGTCAGAAGGAGAATATGACTATCCTGCAACCCTACTTGAAAAAACTTGAGGGCCAACCAGGCTGCCCTGAGCTCCAGCCAGTTGATGTTGTGCTGGAATTCTGAAGAGACCACCTGCCCTTAGTGACTTTGGAGTCGAAGTGAGCATCCCAGTCAAAAAGTTCTTATGTTCTTATGTTCTATGGTTCTTATGTTCTAAAAAGGCTGGCTTTGGAAGTCACTAACAATCTCACTGGCTCATGGAAATAGCAGCCTTTCATGATGGCTCCCAATTCCCTCAACACTTCTGATGGGATGTGAATCCTGGCGAGTGACCAACCCACTGACCAGCCATTGGAAGGATCTGGTGTAGAAATGGGCCCAGGGAACAATATCCAGGCAGGAGATCATCTTTCCCAACAGTTGCGACAGGATTAGAATCAGAGCCTCTCTGCTACGCGCAACTGATTCACCAAGGACCGGATGCTGTCCTGTTGCTCCTGGGAAAGAAAAATCTGACCTGAGACAGCCTTTTAGCCTTCTAGAAGGCCAATAAAACCTGTTTTTTTAATTAAACGCTAGCATGAGCTATGGTGGTGCAGTGGCTCAAATGTAGTACTGCAGGCTTCTTCTGCTGACAATTCAATTCTCACCAGCTCAAGGTTGACTCAGCCTTCCAGTCTTCTGAGATCAGTAAAATGACGAGCCAGATTGTTGGGGCATAATGAGCCAGGGTGGCGCAGCAGGTAGAGTGCTGTACTGCAGGCCGCTGAAGCTGACTGTAGATCTGTAAGGCAGTGGTTCAAATCTCATCACCGGCTCAAGGTTGACTCAGCCTTCCATCCTTCCTAGGTGGGTAAAATGAGGACCCAGATTGTGGGGGCAATAGGCTGGCTCTGTTAAGAAGCGCCCTGAGTCTAAGAAGGGCGGCATAAAAATTGAATAAATAAAATAAATAAATAAATGAATAAATATGCTGACTCTTAGAGAGGTCTGTAAAGCACTGTGACGTGGTATATAAGTCCAAATGCTTTTGCTGTTGTAAGGTAGAAGACATGGAATGAGAGAAATTGATCCCTGCTGTGGGACATCCCAAGAGGAACAATTATGAGACAGGGTTTTTGTTTATTGTTTTATTTATTTTTATTGTTTATTTTTACTATTGTTTTATTTATTGGCTTCATGGTTGTTTTAAGCCACCCAGAGAACTACCGGTACTAAGATGGGTGGCCATAAAAAAATCGTATAAATAAATAAATGAACTCTTATGATAGTTTTGTATGGTCATTTTGTGTTCTCACAACAATATTTGCAGGAGACACAAGGTTTATATTTTGCATCTTTGGACCATATTTTATGTCACCACAGCTCAAACACAATATTGTCACATTGGAAAAGATTCAGAATAAATAGAATAGAATAGAATAGAATAGAATAGAATAGAATTTTTATTGGCCAAGTGTGATTGGACACACAAGGAATTTGTCTTGGTGCATATGCTCTCAGTGTACATAAAATAAAATATATATTTGTCAAGAATCATATGGTACAACACTTAATGATTGTCATAGGGGTCAAATAATCAATGAAGAAGCAATATTAATAAAAATCTTAGGATATAAGCAACAAGTTACAGTCATACGGTCAACATGGGAGGAAATGGGTGAAAGGAATGATGAGAAAAACTAGTAGAATAGAAGTGCAGATTTAGTAGAAAGTCTGACAGTGTTGAGGGAATTATTTGTTTAGTAGAGTGATAGCGTTCGGAAAAAAACTGTTTTTGTGTCTAGTTGTCTTGGTGTGCAGTGCTCTGTAGCGACGTTTTGAGGGTAGGAGTTGAAACAATTTGTGTCCAGGATGTGAGGGGTCAGTAAATATTTTCCACGCCCTCTTTTTGACTCGTGCAGTATACAGGTCCTCAATGGAAGACAGGTTGGCAGCAATTGTTATTTCTGCAGTTCTGATTATCCTCTGAAGTTTGTTTCGATCCTGTTGGGTTGCAGCACCAAACCAGACAGTTATAGAGGTGCAGATCATGAAAGTAGCTTAGAGGCCTATTAAAAACAACCTATGCTTATAGGTTCTAAATTAGATAAGGGGGGAAAGGGAAGTCTTGCTTATAAATCTTTTTTAAAAAGAAGAAGAAGAAGCTCAGAACGGATGATGATTGATTGGTCATCAACATCACAAAGAAGTAAATTATTGATTGTACTTGGATGTGTCAGAATCTATAATAGGATCTATGATTAGATGTTTCCCATGCTCTGAGAAGAAAACAATTTGGAAATGAAGTACAGTATCTGTACTGTAGGGAGGGGTTGGGAGTGGGAGGCACTGTTCTTCAGTAGTTCTCCTCCTACCGTGTTTCCCCGATAGTAAGACCCCCCCGATTGTAAGACATATGGGGGGTTTCAGGGGGGTTGGCTAATATAAGCCATACCCCGAAAGTAAGACATATGTCTTACTTTCGGGGAAACACGGTACTAAAAGCGAGGGAGGCATCGAAGCAGTTCGTGGCGCTGGCGAGGGAGCTTCGCGCCCAGGAGAGTCTCCCAAACCCGGCGCGGATAAGGACTCCTCGGCCGGCGGAGGAAGCACGGCGGCGGCGGCAGGCTCCGGAGAAGAAAGAAGCGGCGGATAGCTGGCGAGGCGCTGGCTAGAGGGCTGGACCCCAACGCTTTGCCGCCGCTCTCGCCGCCGGCTTTGCTCTCCCCGCCGCGCCTGGGGCTGCCTGCCTGCCTGCTGCCGTAGCCGGGCTGGGCGCGGGGCATCCTCGGCGTTGGGCAGCAGTGGGAGGAGCCGCAGCCTCCGGAGCTGGCCAGCTGGGCGCCCCCAGGACGCGCATCGCGGACCGGCCCCGCCGCGGCGCAGGAGGGATGGAGGCCGGGCCCGATGGGCAGCCGTGCCTGCTGCGCAACGCCGCCTAACGCCGCCCGCCCGGAGAAGAGGCCTCGCCCGGGCCGAAGCCCGAAGACGAGCCGCAGCATCTGGAGCCGGCCAGCCGGGTGTCCCCAGGACACGCATCGCGGACCGGCCCCGCCGCGGCGCAGGAGGGATGGAGGCCGGGCCTGACGGGCAGCCGCGCCTGCCGCGCAATGCCGCCTAATGCCGCCCGCCCGGAGGAGAACAGGCCTCGCCCGGGCCGAAGCCTGAAGACGAGCCGGCCCCGGTGCCCGGGACAATATAAGACATACCCCCAAAGTAAGACACAGTGGGGCTTTTGGGGGTAAAAAGATAGTAAGACACTGCCTTACTATCGGGGAAACATTGTACCACTCCCGTCGATTGCAGTTGGTGTTAGTGGGGGGTCAGAGGTTGACCTCTAGGGTTCTCCCTTGTGGGGTGCCTCAGGGGTTGGTCCTCTCCCCCCTGCTATTTAATATCTACATGAAACCGCTGGGTGAGATCATCCAGGGACATGGGGTTAGGTATCATCAGTACGCTGATGATACCCAGCTGCATAGTTCCCTCTAAGCTGAGCAGTGAGCAATCGCTCACTTAAAAATCATCATCAACTCAGAGTTTTCCAAACCTGCCCAGAAGCTGAGAGGGAAAGAGTGAGAGGGAAGGAGAGAGAGAGGAAGAGAGAGAAACAGATAGAAAAAAAGAGAGGAAGGAAAAGAGAAAGAAAAAGAATGGGAGTAAGGAAGAGAGAAAGAAAATCAAAATCTACTTTGAAACTAGCTCAACTATTTAAGTGGCATTTTGATATTGATAGAGTTGCCCTATTATGAGCTCACTGTTATAGACATACAGTACAGTATTTTATTTTGAAATTCTCTTAGGCAAAACAGGGTGGGTTTTTTATTTATTTGTTTGTTTGTTTATTTATTTATTATTTCTGTGCCGTCCAATCCCAAAGGGACTGCCGCTCAGACACTATACTTTTCCGCCCCCCCCCAAAAAAAAATTAGAGGGAACACTGCCCAGCTGTACATCTCCATCCAATGTTCAGTCAACGAAGCAGTGGAAGTGATGTGCCAGTGCCTGGAGGCTGTTAGGGTCTGGATGGGTGTCAACAGACTCAAACTCAACCCTGATAAGATGGAGTGGCTGTGGATTTTGCCTTCCAAGGACAATTCCATCTGTCCATCCATTACCCTGGGGGGGGGGGGAAATTGTTGACCCCTTCAGAGAGGGTCTGCAACTTGAGCGTCCTCCTCAATCCACAGCTTACATTAGAGAACCATCTTTCAGCTGTGGCGAGGGGGGCATTTGCTCAGGTTCACCTGGTGCACCAGTTGCGGTCCTACCTGGACCAGGAGTCACTGCTCACAGTCACTCATGCTCTCATTACCTCGAGGTTCGACTACTGTAATGCTCTCTACATGGAGCTACCTTTGAAGAGTGTTCGGAAACTTCAGATCCTGCAGAATGCAGCTGCGAGAGCAATCATGAACTTCCCCAGGTATTCCCATGTTACACCAACACTCCACAGTCTGCATTGGTTGCTGATCAGTTTCTGGTCACAATTCAAAGTGTTGGGTATGACCTATAAAGCCCTCCTTGCCTTTCGCAAACTGCCCCCACCCTCTTTGCCTTTCGCAAACTTCTCAAAACCCACTTCTGTCACCAGGCATGGGGAAATTGATTCCCCTGGGCCATTTCCATTTTATGTATAGTTTGTATGAGATGTATGATTGTTTTTATATTGAGGGTTTTAAATCGTTTTATCATTGGATTTGTATTGTTTTGCTGTTGTGAGCCGCTCTGAGTCTGCGGAGAGGGACGGCATACAAATATAATTAATAATAATAATAATAATAATAATAATAATAATAATAATAATAATAATGATAATAATAATCTGATAAGACAATTCAAGGCTCCTGACCTGTGTAGTATCCTACATGCATCTATCCTTCAGTAAAAGAACTATATAAACAAAACATATTAATATGATGCGCTAAGCAGGTAAGTCTGGTTCATGAGCAAATGGTGTACACACTTAAGAGACACAAGATTGAAATCTGCTGGTCTGAAAGGATACTTTACCTTGTTGATGTCTCAGTTGAGCCACAGTGCCACCTGTAGTTGGAATAGCTGCATAACATGATTTTATCATCGTGTGGATGATAAAAAAAACCCATCACTGCCTTAGATATGGAAGCCTGATTAAACATAAGGAAAATTGTCTGCCTTGTGTCTTTTGTTATTTACTATTCTCCATTTCTTACATTTTGTACCAGAAATGAGGATTCTGAATAGTATAATAAATATATTTCTTTCTGATGGTTTCATAGCTGAAACTGTTCAGTTGTAGATGCAAGACATTTGAAATGCTAATTTAAAGTAATGAAAATATTTCTTACCTAAATGTAAGAACATTTATTACCTAACAAAAAAAACAACAAAGTTGGCTGAGAGTTATTTCATTCACAAGGATATTTATTTAATTGTTATAAACAGCTCCAATCTACAAAATTCTTTTAAAAAAATATTAAAACTCAGAAAAAAAATATTTAAATAAAATGTTTATGTGATATCATGAAACTAAACACTCACTTTTATGGCTAGTAGAATTCGAGAGAGAGCCATAAAGAACAAATTGGAATCACTCTACACTTTGTAAATATGTTGATGTTCCTGGTTTTAAAATACAGTTATACCTCGTCTTACGAACCTAATTGGTTCCTGGGGGAGGTTCGTAAGACGAAAGGTTCGTAAGACGAAACATTGTTTCCCATAGGAAACAATGTAAAGTCAATTAATCTGTGCAACCAAAAAAAAAAAACCCGCAAAAAAACGCTGCCGCCCGGCTGTCACCTTTTAAAACAGCTCGGGGGCTTCTCAGCAGCCTCCCAAATGCCAAACCCGAACTTCTGGGTTCGGGGTTTGGGAGGCCGCCGAGAAGCCCCCTGGCTGTTTTAAAAGGTGACAGCCGGGCTACAGGGCTTCTCAGCAGCCTCCCGAACCCCGAACCCGGAAGTTCGGCAAAGGTTCAGGGTTCGGGAGGCTGCTGGGAAGCCGCGCAGCCTGGCTGTCACCTTTTAAAACAGCCGGGGGACTTCCCAGCAGCCTCTCGAACCCTGAACCTTTGCCGAACTTCCGGGTTTGGCGTTCGGCTTCAGGAGGCTGCTGGGAAGCCCCCCGGCTGTTTTAAAAGGTGACAGCCGGGCTGCGAGGCTTCCCAGTAGCCTCCCGAACCCCGAACCCGGAAGTTCGGCAAAAGTTTGGGGTTCGGGAGACTGCTGGGAAGCCCCGCAGCCCGGCTGTCACCTTTTAAAACAGCAGGGGGGTTTCCCAGCAGCCGAACGCCAAACCTGAACTTCCAGGTTCGGCTTCAGGAGGCTGCTGGGAAGCCCCCCGGCTGTTTTAAAAGATGACAGCCAGATGGCGCGGCTTCCCAGCGGCCTCTCAAACCCGAACTTTTGCCGAATCTCCGGGTTTGGCATTCGGGAGGCCACTGGGAAGCCCCGCCACCCGGCTGTCACCTTTTAAAACAGCCGGGGGGCTTCCCAGCAGCCTCCCGAACGCCGAACCCAGAAGTTCGGGTTTGGCGTTCGTAAGACGAAAAAAGTTTGTAAGAAGAGGCAAAATTTTTCTGAACCCCGGGTTCGTATCTCAGGTTGTTTGTAAGATGAGGGGCTCGTATCTTGAGGTACCACTGTATTATAAATTAGTACACCCTGATTTGGTGGAGGAACCGAATGATTGTTGTTGAGTGGCTGGAGCACATTTCACTGTGCACTGTTTTGTGTTGTGTGTATTTGTTTATATTATAAAAATCGATAAAATTTATTTTTTTTAAAACACTCTACTGTATGATACCACATAAAACCTATCACTAATGTTATAAAAAATACAAAAATAACTTTATAAGCTTTTCTCCCATAAACCAATTACATAATTACACATCAATGTAGGGGTTGAAGAAAATGAGCAGACATTTAACCTTTGGATTACTTGCATAATAACACGTCTGTACTACTTTTTTTCATGCCTGTATTAAAAGGAATTAGATAAAGGAATTGCTTCTTACCCAAACTTCAACTTTTAAATCAATAACCTCAGCTTTATTAGAATTGTTAAGAACCACCTAAGGATCCAGACTGATAATGGAAAATCCATACTAGGAAATGATGTTTTTTAAAAATGTGATTTTGATAAACTGCTCCTGTAAAAGAGGTCAAAGATCAAAGATAAAGTTGCAAAGCAACCATAATCAATTCTGAATAACTGATATGAAAAAGTAATAAGCAAAATGATCTAGATGACTAGAAAGACTGCTGAGATAAAGCCTTTACTGAAGATCAAAAGGTTATTTAAGAGATGGAGAATTGCCAAGTATGATATATGGGTAAAAGTTTATCTGACTGTCTGCTGAGTTATCAAACTTTCTATTTCATTTCTAAACACTAAAGTATCCTTCAAGGTTTTATATTTCTTTTTATGAAAATTAATAGATAATAAATACTGTGATTATTACCTGTGACATTTATCAATTAAATTATTTTAATATTGTGTGATTCCATTAATTAATTAATTGTTATAGTCCCTCCAAATTCTTATCATGGTAGCAGAGTGTTCCTGGAAGGGATAAACAAAGAATACTAGGAATGTATATCAAGTAAATATATTTACAAAAGAAAAGGTTTGAAGTTTGTCCAGCTAAAGCAAGAAACTGGCAACAATAAAGGAAGTTGTTCGAGGTAGATCATTTTAGTGACAAGAGCAAAGCCGTAATTTCATATAGCTCAGGTGATGGTATGCCATCCCTGTAGATGCATCAATAAAACCCCTCAGGTTGGATGGCACTTAATATACTATTGAGTTTCTCCCAAAATAAGACCCAGTCTTATTTTTCCTTTGGCCACTGAAATAAGCACTAAATCAATGATGCCGAACCTTTTTTCCCTCAGGTGCCGAAAGAGCGCATGCCCACACCCATACTTCAATGCCTGGGAAAGACAAAAACAGCTTCTCTCACCCCCCCCCCCCGGAGGCCCTCTGGAGGCCAGAAACAGCCTTTTCCCCAACTTCTAGTGGGCCCAGTAGGCTCGTGTTTCGCCCTCCCCATCTCCAAAGGTTTCTCTGGAGCTGAGGGAGGGTAAAAATGCTCTCTCCCACCCCCCTGGAGGCTCTCTGGTAGCCAAAAATGCCCTCTCAGAACCTCTGTGTGAGCTAAAAATCAGCTGGCCAGCACAGACATGCACGTTGGAGCTGAGCTAGAGCAACATGAGCCGGGATGGCGCAGCAGGTAGAGTGCTGTACTGCAGGCCACTGAAGCTTACTGTAGATCTATAGGTCAGCGGTTCAAATCTCATCACCGGCTCAAGGTTGACTCAGCCTTCCATCCTTCTGAGGTGGGTAAAATGAGGAGCCAGATTGTAGGGGCAATTATGCTGGCTCTGTTAAAAAGTGCCATTGCTAACATGTTGTAAACCGCCTTGAGTCTAAGGAGAAGGGCAGCATAAAAATTGAACGAACGAACGAACAAACAAACAAACAAACAAACAGCTCGTGTGCCAGCAGATATGGCTCCGCATGCCACCGGTGGCACCCGTGCCATAGGTTCGCCATCACTGCACTAGGTCTTATTTTCAGGGGATGGCTTATGTCTTTTGAGTGCCACCACCATTAGACCAGGTGGTGAGCTGCCCCATGCATCCTGCACCAGCTTACCTCAGGTTCCCGCAGCCAGGCCCTCTACACCTTGACAATTGCCTCACCTAGTGAGACAGCTACCAAGTGCCCAGATTGTGATTCCATGACCATAGGAATGGAACAACAATTATAACTTTGTGTCGGGTCTTAAAAATACTTTTTAAAAGACTATCATACTAAACCAATGGTCATAAGTCAAGGCTATCTGTATAATCATCCAATATTTAGACTTTACAGGTACAGTATATGCACTGCTCAAAAAAAAATAAAGGGAACACTTAAATAACACAACATAACTCCAAGTAAATCAAACTTTTGTAAAATCAAACTGTCCATATAGGAAGCAACACTGATTGACAATCAATTTCACATGCTGTTGTGCACATTCAACTTTGTACAGAATAAAGTATTCAATGAGAATATTTCATTCATTCAGATCTAGGATGTGTTATTTGAGTGTTCCCTTTATTTTTTTTGAGCAGTATATATTGCAAAATTCCTGGAGAAAGAGGTTACAGTACATTTAGGAAAAATAAATTCCAGAGTTAAATTAATCATGAAGATGGCATCTGAATTGGTTTTGCATGAAAAGAAGACACATTACTTCCTTTCTTTTAGGAAGTTTAGAATATTTTGGACTTAGTGCTATGTGTTAAATCCAGTGAATTTCTGTATCCATGAAATGATTTAATAGCATTACTCTGTTAAACATTTAAGGCATCTTCCCTTTTTTCTTTCAATTTTCTGTGTAAACAGGCATTGAAGGTGTTAATATGGTTAGGGGGGGGGAGAGGCACACAAGGGTTTTATCAGAAAAGGTTTTGGAAGGATTGTTTTTAATTTTAAAAAAAATGACAAATATGACAAATTCTTAAACATCCAGGTCAGAAACAAATCTGGTTTTCTAACCTTTAATGGGTTTCTCTATAATTACATGCCAAGAATTTATTTTTTTAAAATTAATCCAATCATGTAAAGACAGGTATCCCATAAAAAGTTTTCATGAGATAAAAATTAACTTTCATCAAAGAAGTTGTTGATATTCTAATCTATACTTTCAAACTGGAATTCCTTTCCTGTGACAGAATTTATTTTCTGTGCCAAAACGTAGCCAGCCTAAGCAGTGTAGGGTATTCTAGTTTCACAATTTTCAGTGGGGAAAACAATTATAAGTTTGTGTTTAATATGTTATCAAGAACAAAAAAGTACTATAAATCTTTAGGGAAAGACCAAAGGGGGGGCACAAGAGTAAAATTTAACATTGACCAAATTAATCTTGTGAAATAAAAGGAAAAAATGGAGATGAACATTTAAATTCTGCTTCTTTTCTTTCTCTCTATTATGCAGGACTTCAGCACTAACAACCAACAATTGGAGAAAGAAAGAGACCTCATTATGCTTATTTATAGCATTCTGTTTTGCATTTATCCACACAAATGAAACCATAAAAGAAACAAAGTATAAAAGAAATGTGTAGTTCTTTCATTAGCTTGTCTGTAACATGTACTGGTCCATAAATTAATCTGCATAAGGGACTAACAGAGATGGGGGTGGGGAAGAAGAAGAAAATTCAAAGCTATGCCATTGTAATTACAGCTCTTTAAATATCAAAAGACACAAAAGAAGATTCCTTTTGAAAAGCTTGCCGACATTCTTGGCAAGCTACTATTAAATACTTGCATAAATCTGTAGTTTCTTCTCCTTGGACAAGTATAGGTGACATTGCTTCAATAGTGTAAAGGTCTTTGTTAAGGTACTGACTTGTGCTTCCTGGGTTTTTATATTGCTCTGAAATGTACTCCATTTTTGTTTTAGATGTTTTCAGTACTTCGAAAACTTTAAAACGAAAACAGAAAGGTGGGGGAAGGGAAGGCAGGAACTGGTCTGGCTTGTTCCATAGGACATCAGAAATAATGAAAAACTCTTCCCCATCATATAGCAGAGTAGTCCAAAACAGCAGGAAATACAGTGATACCTCCGGGACGAGGTTTGTAAGGTGAAAAATTTGTAAGATGAAACAACGTTTCCCATAGGAATCAATGGAAAAGCGATTAATGTGTGCAAGCCCAAAACTTTTGCCAGCCAAAGTGCCCGTTTTTGCACTGCTGGGATTTCCCTGAGGCTTTGGAAGTTTGGAAGAAGAGGCAAAAAAATCTTAAACCCCGGGTTTGTATCTCGAAAGGTTTGTATGACAAGTGGTTTGTAAGATGCGGTATCCCTGTACTGTCAAAGTAATCTCAAGGACAATCTAGCCCAGTGATGGTTAACCTTTTCAGCATTGAGTACCGAAACTGGCGCATGTGCGAACATTGGAACCTGTAACCCTAACGCAACGCTGTAACCTGGAAGACCAGTTGGCGATGGCACACATGCCCACAGAGAGCTCTGCGTGCCATAGGCTCGCCATCACGGTCCTAGAAAGACCTCCCCGTACCATTGCAGACCTACAATCTTGGCTTCAACCCACAATGGAGTAGGCAGTGTTAGAAATGGCAGGACGTTCTACATAGTTTAGTTTAATCAGTTTAGTTTAATCAGATTTGTATGCCGCCCCTCTGCGCAGACTCGGGGCGGCTCACAGCAATAACAATACAATGTAAAACAAATCTAATATTTAAGTTAAGAAATTCCGTTATTTCAAGTTTGGTTTTTCTTCTTTAAAGCTTCCACCATGGATTCGTGCCCTATATTTCTATGCAGAAAAATGTACTCCCGTGACAGCCTTTTAAGTTTTTAAAGACAGGTCTGATATCTCCACTTACTCTGTTTCTCTTCAGGCTGAACCTACCCAGTTCTTTAACTAATTTTACAGCCCTCATTACCTTTGTTGTTCTTCTCTTCTTCCCAACTGGTCAGCATTCTTCTTGTATTGTGGCAACTAGTACTGGACAGTGTTCCAGAATCTCATCAGGGCAGAGGATGACAGAAATATTGCTTCCAGTGATATACCTTTATTAATACAGCCCAAGATTGCATTTGCTATTTTGGCAGCTGCAGCACACTGGTGGCTCACGGTTCTACTGTGACATCCCCCTGCATCTCTGCATCTGCTTTTTTGTCCCTTATCTAAGTGCATAATTGTTTCTCAAATGTTGTTGAAGAGACAATGTTCACATTTATTTATCCTTTTGATTTGATTTCTTTTTCTTTACTTAGCAACCTTCCCTGCTTTGTGTCATCCCTTTTATCCACAAATTTAAGTCACTTATTAAAATATTGAATGGAAGTGGACAAAATCCTAAAGTACTCCATTGTCTGTCTTCCCAGAGGTAGACATATAGATGTACATATCAGGTATGATTACTGAACCTGCTGGGAATCCATCTGAGAGCAAAACATAAAACTCGCATACCACTTTATGAAGGAGGCTATGATCAATTTTACAAATGTTTTATTGAAGTCTAAGTGTAC
Organism: Erythrolamprus reginae; assembly: GCF_031021105.1. Classification (NCBI taxonomy): domain Eukaryota; kingdom Metazoa; phylum Chordata; class Lepidosauria; order Squamata; family Dipsadidae; genus Erythrolamprus; species Erythrolamprus reginae. Next base: position 213,843,731 of record NC_091952.1, on the reverse strand, counting down.
AACATGTATGATATTTCCCTGGTCTATTAATTTGGTCATACAGTCCCACCCAAAGTAGATTTATCCTGCATTGCCTATTTTTAACAAATCCATGCTATTGTTCCTTTTCAAGAATTTTCATACCCAGGTCTTGTTATTATTTTTCCAGGATTTTTCTCAGTGATGTCCAGCTGACTCCTCAAGAGTTTCTTACGTCTATTTTTTCTTTTTAAAAAATAAAATAAAAACATTAGCTCTTGTTGCATTTTCCATGAAATCACATCCTTCAGTTTCTTTAGTACTCGAAGATGTAAGATTTCCTGTCTCAAATACTCAAAATCATTCAGTGAGATAGGTCACCGGTTTCTGCAAAGTTCAAGAACAATTAAAATGCCTTTGCCAATGGTCAAAATGACTAGGGAGCCCAATGTACAAGAGGTAGCCACTAAGGCAACCGGTCCAACTAGCCATCTATTTATGTCTCATCTTAGGATAGAATAGTTTTGTTGGTCTGTTTTTTCAGGTACTGTTGTTTTACCAGTGATTTTATTTCATCTTTTATTTAAAATTCTAAGATATTTAGAGCCTTGAATTGAATGCTATATAACACGAGGCAAATAGAGAAAGAGATGAGTAAACGTAGTGGCTGAATTGTCAAACTGGTTCTTAAAATATGAAACTCATCCAAAGAAATCTGACCAGATGAGTCTTGAGCATATCTTCTGATTTAACCACTAGAATTGCAAACTTATTAACTATGTTGCTCTCCAAGTGTCTAGCCAACAGCTGTTAGGAAGATGCCTAGGGTTTCATATGATCTCTATGTTGGATACAAAATAGTTTTATATTGTGGACAAGATAAAGGCAGCTTTAAAGGGAGTTGGGAAAATTCATGGATAGGCCTATCAAGAGCAAACAGAAGAAGGGCAGTGAATAACAACTTGGCTAGGTCAATCAACTCTGCAGCTTCTGAAATCTGTTTGGATTTCTTAGAAACAGTGTGTGCCTAATGTCATATGGGTTGTGTCATCTCTTCTAGAGCGAATAAATATTTTTTCAAAAAAATTGATAGGAACTCTCCAAATTCATTTTTCTTCTTTGTTCTCAATAGGCTAATTTTGACAACGTGCGGCAGGAAAATGGCTTACCTGATGCCAAATATACAATATTTCAGTTTTATTGTTAACATAATTTGAAAGCCCTACTCTACTACCATCTGCTGGTGAATACATCCTTTTTTGTTTTGTTTTGTTTTTGTAAGGGGGGAAAGTGTTCACATTTTATTATCAATGCAGTTCGGCATTAAAAGCTTCTGCGATTTCTCCCTTAATTATAATAATAATAATAATAATAATAATAATTATTATTATTATTATTATTTATAGATTTGTGTGCCGCCTCTCTCCGCAGACTTAATTTTGTAATATTTTATGTTATAATTGTAGACAATTTTACTGCGTGATTACAGCATATGATTGTGTTAAATTTACAACTAGAGCACATATTCTAAGTATAAAAGTCTAAAATCTTCTCAGGTTTATATGTCCTGTTACATAAGCCTAAGAAACTTGATTTTAGATTTATCAAAATCACACCAATGAGTATTGGTGTGATTTTGATCAACTAATAAAATAGTATTGGTGTGATTTTGAATAACTAATGAAATGGTGGATGATAGTGGAATGCTAAATGTTTCCAATTCCAAAGTTGATTTTAGTTTGAAACAAATTGTTCTAACTTCCAAGCTGAAAACAGAGGCATTCTGAACCCAGAATAAAAAAATCCTTTAAATGATTAGAATAATCCATTTCAAGCACTCATTGTTTGATGCACCCTTAGTTGAGAACATTGGATAGTTTTATATTAATCTGCATAATACAAAATAAATTACTATATTCATATTGTATATTGTAATTTAGGATGGCCTATTTCAAATTATTGTAAGTCTTCTAAAGCCACTGTTAACTGCAAAATAACAAAATATTATTCTCCAAGATTATCCAAATAATTATCCAAGATTCTATCAGTATATTTTGCAGTTATTAAAACGAGCCATTTGTAGGTATAATATCAAGATAAACACAGAGGCATTGCTTTTCTAACTCAAGCAGCAAGTATGATCTCTGTTCATATAATGAACTTTAACCATGGTTCAATGAAAAATGTAGACTTCATAATGCAAAGATAAAGTATGACTGGGTACAATTATACTTGCTGGGTCTATCAATTAATAGACATTATCAATTGACACTGTGATCTGTTCTGAATTGAGCCACACACCTGGAGGTGAATGGCAGCCAAGCGAAACTGCATTTGATGGGATCTAGTTTTCACTCCTCCTGTCTCCCCCCCCCCCCCCATGGAATAATTGTCTTCCACAAAACCAGATCCTGGTGCTAAAAAGCTTGGGGGCCACTGGATTTAGAGAATATGTAACTTATTTCAAATTAAATTATTCATTTGGAAATACATATGTAACAACCAAATTTCCTAAATACATTTTATTAGAAGGAAGCCCCATAGAGTTCAAAGTACTATAACTTAGATTCAATCCCATGGAGTTATGGTGGAAGTTTTCTTCAGAATGGACCCATTTATAATAATAATAATTTAGATTGTCACAGAGGAACTGTGGTGTCAGGGCCCCCCTGGAAGCAGCTTTAGATTCACTTGTGTGATATACTGTCCAATTATCCTTTCTTCTGCTAACACAAGCTCAACCCAGCAGAAACTTTGGCAGCACTGAGCAGAGAGGAACGAGTTGGAATGACACAATTTCTCTTTTCCTTCCTTACATAATATTCTTCTAAAAGTAAAGTTACTGACTTGGATGATACATTTAATTTGTACAGGTAGTCCACAACCTATGACTATAATTGGAACCAGAATTTCTACATCTGAGCAAGGAAACTGTTAAGTGAGTTGCATTTGATTTTATGATCTTTTGGCCATGTCTATTGAGAAAATCATGCAGTGGTTACTCATTAATCTCATTTCTCCCATTGACTTTGTTGCGCGGAGGCTGGTCAGAAGGTTGGAAATGATGACCTCAGGACACTGCAACTGTTATAAAATATCTGCTGGCAGTTGCCAATGTCCAGATTTTGATCACATGACTGTGAGGATGCTGCAATGGCTGTAAGTGGTTGTAAATCACTTTTTTTCACTGCCGTTTTAACTTCAGACAGTTGCTAAGCAAACGGTTGCAAGATGAGAACTACCTGTACAAGGTTGCCTTCAAGCTAACGAAGAGTTCCAAAGATGATGTAAACATTTATGGTTTACAGTCATAATTAAAGAATTCACAAGTAGGTTTTTAAAGATGCCTCTACACTTCCACTCTTCGCCTTCCACTCTTCTAAAAACATAACACAACTTGATGCCGTTCTACAGCTGTTTTTTATGTAGATAATTAAGCTATTGTGTTTTCAAACAGAAGTACTCACATTGATGCACAAGTAAACTTTTAAAATAAATTTTAAGAAGTAGCATAGAACATATTCAGGTGATTATGATTCCTAGGCTTTTATTATATTGTACTAATAAGTAACATGTAAACACAGCCATGAGAGCATACAAACTGAAACCATGAATAAACGTTTTATTTCCCAAAGTATTTTGAACTGAAAAAAATAGCAGACTATTATATTCAGAATTGGGAACAAACAAAATCTGAGAAACTGAATATATGCTTGCTAAAACAAGAATAATGTTTATTTAGCTAGTGAATCACTTTGAGGAATAAATTTTCACTTCCATGATAGCAATCTTTTCAGGCTTGCAAACACCCAGAAATAGGAATTAAAGATTTTAAGTGTTGTTATAAAGGTCATAAAAAGTCTGATTTAGACTGAGGTACATGTACTCAAAATTGAGATTGAGTGTAGCAAACAAATAGTTCCTCAGACAAACACACTTCTTCTGGTATACATGTTACAGGGTGGAGGGCGAGGGGGGGAGAAATGTGCATTAACTGGTGCGGCCCACCAAGCTGCATATATTAATATTCTCTACACCAAACAGTTTGAAACAAGGGAAATGACATCCTAATATAATTTCATGAATTTTATAATTCATTTGGCTAAACTGTAGCTCAAAGTTGCTTTGCCATATTAAAAGTTTACTACAATAATTTTCACATGAACATTTAGACTTGAATTTTACTCCAGGACTAAATATGGCATGATTTTGCTTTAAATTCTGCTGTATAGCTAAAAAAAAAACCTGACAATTAAAAAACTACATCAAAGAAAAAAATAAATTGAAGCAATGTGAATCTCACATCATTGAACCACTTATGATGGTTAATTGTTAGTATTTAACAAATTCAAAGAGTTAATGAATCCTTGCATTCGTTCCATCTCCTGTGCCTTAGCTAGGATGCATAATTACAAAAGATAGCAGATACCGGTAAAAGCTTCAGGACAGAAAGTGCTTGACGAAGTTACAGTTCTCAAGTGTGTTTGGTGAGAGAGTATAAGGGCAGATGCACTGATGAGAACCATTACAAGAAGAGTCATTTGTGTTAAAGTGTTCAAAGATGTCACCTTAAGCAGGAACAAAGCTTTAATAACGTCTTCTTAGACATATTAGGCATTTCCAGAGTCTACATCATTAGTGTTGTAATTCTAGCCGGATCATCTCCATATAATTATTGTTTGTTTCTATTCCTCTCCTGCAGGACAGAAAAAAGGGAAAATCATTAAAGCATTATCATAAAATGCTTAAGTTCTATACAGTGGAAGACAAACCAACTCTTCAATTATAACTGATTCATAGAAAGAATCTGTCATCTGTATCAAAACATGAAAACAATTACCTTGGTTAAAAAATCATTTCTCAACCTACAAAGTTTGAACTTGTTGTTTATAAAGTTCTATACAATGTTTTAAGAAAAATAAGCATGCCATAGTATTTTATCAAAGCCATAAACCACTCTTTCATAATAATTTATATTTCATATCGCTTCAATTTTCTGTATAGGCCTAAGACCATGATGGTATTCATTATTATAAGTGTTATAATAAGTATAAGTAGGGTCATTAATCATAAAATGAATAGAATATTTATTACGCTCTCTTTCAATTTAAGCACAAAGTCAGAGCACAGGGCAAAACCTATAACCATTAACTTTAATCTGAATCCTTAAAATAGCAAAATCATCTTAACTGTATTCAAAAGGTTAATGTCTGATGTTAATATTAACAGTCTGATTCTTTTTGGGTGAAAGGATCTTTTAAATTCAGACATTATTTTTTAATATAATACAATGGCTTAACCAATCCAATATAAGGTTGCATATTTTGACCAAAGGTTTTTCTCTTCATATTAATGTTAAGAATCCAGTTTAGGGTAGACTCTGTCCTTGATCGGGTCATGTGGAAGTTATTGTGGCTAGATCCAGCTTCAATATTTGGGGCAAATTTGAGTTCATTAGGCCTGAGGACATGGACACAGTCCTTGGAGTTATTATGCAGCACTTTTGTGTTAGATCCATGTTCCTCCTGGCTGGTTATAATCTCCAGAGAGGGAACATGTAATTGGTTTTGGCAGTAGTTAATTTCTCTTTGAGGGAGGTGGATAGTTCTGCTGGTCTCAAGGTGCCATCGCTAGTCCCAACCGCAGCAAGATTATTGCACACACAAAGATGGAAATACCTGATAATACCTACAGTTGAGGAGTGGTTAGCAAAGATGATAAAAACTTGTTGAAATAGCCAAATTGACCTAGAGAAAAGATAATACAGTACCTATATTTATTGCAGATTGAAAATCCCTTATGGACTTTTGTGTAAAATAGAAAAAAAATTATCTATGTTTTGAACCATGAAACAAAAGAGGCACAATATAAGTTTAGAAAAGAGGTAAAATCTACAGTTTTATTTATAAAGGTGATGTGTCAGTACTTGGAGGCCGTTAGGGTCTGGATGGGTGTTAACAGCTCAAGCTCAACCCCTACAAGACAAAGTGGCTGTGGGCTTTGCCTCCCAATGACAATTCTATCTGTCCTTCCATCAGCCTGGGGAAGGGGAAACTTTTGACACCCTCAGAGAGGGTCCACAACTTGGGAGTCCTCCTTGATCCACAGCTGTGACAAGGGGGACTTTTGCACAGGTCCATCTGGTGCACCAGTTGTGGTCCTATTTGGACAGAGTCTCTTCTCACAGTCACTCACACCCTCATCACCTCGCAGCTCGATTACTGCAATGCTCTCTACATGGGACTACCTTTAAAGAATGTTCAGACATTGCACTTAGTCCCAAACGTAGCTACGCGAGCCACCATGGGCCTTCCAAGGTATTCATGTGTCACCATTACTCCATGAGCTGCATTGGCTACCAATTGGTCTCCGAATGCAATTTAAAGTGTTGGTTATTACCAAATTACTTACAGGACTGTTTTCTGCCTCATATATCCCAGTGGCCAGTCAGAGCCCACAGTATTGGCCTTCTCCAGATCCTGTCAGCCAAGCAATGTTGCCTGGTAGGACCTAGGGGAAGGGTCTTCTCTGTGGCAGCTCCGGTCCTCTGGATCAATTCGATTTGCACCACCCCCACCCTCCTGGCCTTTCATAAGGCTCTAAAAACACACTGTCTGCCCGCAGTCCTGGGGCCATTGAGCATTGCCACCAGCTCCGTCTGACAGTATGAGTGAATGTATGTGACTTGTTTTTAGTTTAATGCTCTTAATTGTTGGGTTTTCATATTATATTTAGATTGGGTTTCTTACATTTTGTATTTTTGTATTGATTTTACTGTGTAAGCCACCCTTGAGTCCACTGGAGAAGAGCAGCCTAGAAATTCGAAAGAAAGGAAGGAAGGGAGGTAGGGAGGAAGGAAGGAAGGAAAACAAAAAAGAAACAAAGAAAGAAACAAACACTGGTTGTCTTCCTTCCTCCAGGATCGGTCTCGGTGTTGATAGGAGGGAAAAGATCCAGTAGTGGTGGCCCCTCTGTGGAGCACCTCAGGGATCAGATTCCATCTCTTCTCTTGTTTAAAATCTATGAAATGGGATGATGTCATCTGACAGTTTGTGGTGAGCTTTGTATCTCTACCCAAAGATGCCTAAGAAATGCCACGGAGACTCTGTCTCAGGGCATGGAGGATGTGGAGTCTGGATGGGGCACAACAGGCGTCAGCTCAACTCAAGCAAGACTGTGTGGCTCTGATATTTGGGATTTATTAGTTCATGGGTCCCTCCATCTTTGGTTCTGTGCCAACTGGGCCTTCTCTTGGACTCACAGTTCCTACTTGAAGAGGAGGCGGCAGCCAAGGTTAAGAGGGCCTCTGCAAAGCTTAAGGGTTTATTAGTTGCACACATTCCTGCAACAGAGGAGTGGCTGCCCATGGTCATACATGTTATTTTGATATCCAGTGTGGACTACTACAATGTGTTTTATGTGGAGAATATTTGGAATATTCAAATGTGATCATGCAAAATGCAACATCACATTTACTGTTACTGTGATGTCAGTTATTTGGCACATGTGACACCACTGCTCTGTAAGCTGCATCAGTTTCCAATGTACTTCCGCAATTTCTGCAATTCAAGGTTCTGGTTATCACCATTAAAGCTCTTCATGTATAAGGACCAGGCTACTTAGACCATCTGTCCCAATTGTTTCTACTGGTTCTGTCTGAAGGGTATGCTCAAGCTACTATCAGCTAGGTGAGGCCCAGAAGAAGAATATTTTCAGCTGTGGTACCTGTTTCTTTTAACATCATTAAACTGTCCCTGTGGCTTTTTGCAAGATTAGGCTGCCCCTCTGGGCTTTTTGTAAGGCCTGGGCTTCTGAGCATGGATTAGAGCCTATCTCCTGGTCGTAATGATGATGTTAAACCATGCCAGATTGCTATGTGTTATTATTAGATAATCTGCGGGGTTTTTGTTTTATTTTAAACTGTTTGCAAAGTGAGACAACCAGTTATATAAATTGACTAGATAAAATTAAAACAACCCAATTCCCAAATAAAGCTATTCAGCAAGGTAAGAGGACACCAAGATCCATTCTGTGGTAAATGGAATTTAGTCTATTAAGATACAACTCCATGTTTTTCATTTGCAAAGTTAATGGGAAAACTTCCAGAGATAAGCTTTGGGATTCCCTGTGTGATAAATACCACTTTCAAGTCTTTCTAATAGAAATAACATTGTCAAAGGTTTTTCATAACAATGTCTTTGGAAGGTGGGAACCCCTTCAATAGTAAATTCTATCACAATACATGCTGCAAAACTACAGTAGGGAAACAAGTATGCTAGCCTGTGACCATCTAATCTTATACTCTATTTAAATATGCATACAAAACATGGTTACAGAATGTCAAATACAAATCAATATCTTCCTACAAATATTCACACAGTGCAATTTGTTTTGCATTTATAATTTCAGTAGATCAGCCAAATTCTATGCTGCTTATTGTACAATTTATTCATATTGAACATAAAACAGAGTCAATACAAGAGAAGTAAAAGGTGCCTAGGTTGAAACTGTTAACTAAGTATCTAGTTGAAACCAATTTTTAATGAAGCATTTTCAATCATGAATTTGTGTTTCTTTCATATGTATGTATGTATGTATGTATGTATGTATGTATGTATGTATGTATGTCGGCTATAAATAAATTAACTGCCTTGAAGTGGCCCTGGGTTGGGCCTAGAGGCAAAAAGGAGCTGTGACGTTCCTTCAAATATACCAGGGTGATCCGACATAAAAAACCATATAGCCCCTCCCTGGTACACAGCTGGAAGGGATCTGATCTAATAGCACAACTGCTAAGTCTCTGCCTTACAAGGCAGAGTCACACCAAATATTATAAAATATTTTCTTAGATAGCAATTTAAAAGCTTATTAAAAGGTGTATATGTGGTAACAGACTGGGGATTCAAAGGGTGATATTCTATAAAAAAAGTTTCTCATTCCAAAGGGCCATTTGTTAGCTAGAAAAACAATGGGAAAAAGCAAGTCCCAACTCATCTACATATTTAGAAAAAGCTATTTGCACAAACTTTCTTTTTAAGATTTATTTTTTTCTGAGCCCTCAATTCTTATTTTCATTATACATCAAAATTATTCAGAGCACTTATCTGCAAACTGAAATACCTCATAGTTGGAAGGCAAAACAACCTCCTTCCCCTGTAGCCTCCCAAAATCTGGAAATGTAGGGATCATCTATGAAAATAAGGAACATGGAGGAGGAGGAATCCACAAAAATAATCAATCATCTGCTCCTTATCTACAATGAGGAATTTCTTCTGTCAGTATTAGGACTCTTTTAATTCAATATGTCAAATCTGGATTCAGTCGGTTTTTATTCACAGCACAGTATTTAGCACAACCAACTGCAAAAAGTTCTGCTTCCGCTACCAATAAACCAGATAAGCCAGTTTTTCAAAAAACAAATCTATGATATGATTGGTTTGGTCTTCAACTAAATATTTGTTTATATTAACAAACTAGCTGATAACCTGGGAATTTATTTATCCCAATCCTGTATTAGACAGGAAAAGGAATGAATTATATCTAGTGTCAAATAATTGCCCTGGCCAACAGCATGGGGGAAATTATAAAGAGAATAGTCTTTGAGGTGATTATCTGCATTAGCACAACTTGCCCTCTTTGCTTGAAGCTGAAGACCTAGGGAATTTTTGTTGTTGCTGTTGTTGTTTGTTTGTAGAACCAACCCCCCCACTTACCAGAGGGAGCCCCCTTGTGGAGTGCTGTGAAGCCATTGCCATGGCAACTCCACTGCGCTGTACAGTAGAAGCCATTTTAAGGCACAACAGGCTGTATTTTAACAGAACATGAATCTAAAATGCACATCATCACTGTGAAAAGTAGTGTGATTTGATATTATAGATATAATCCATTCCTTTTCATTTCAGCAGCCCAGGTGTTCCAAAGTTATGTTAGAACACACACATACACACACACCTCGAGATGTTAGGGGTGTTACCCCCACAGGGTTTTTTTCCGCCCAGAGAGTATATATCTGTGTACCAAGTTTGGTTGAAATTGCTCAAGGAGTTAGAGTTATGCTGGAATACACAGACACCGATGGGTGTTAGGGGTGTATTACCGTCACAGTACAGTGGTACCTCGGTACTCGACCACAATTCGTTCCAGAAGTGTGGTCAAGAACCGATTTGGTCGAGTACCGAATTTATTTATCCCATAGGAAATCATGGAAATGGATTTAATTGGTTCCCAGCCCCTGTTAACTCGCTGGGAACCAATTAAATCTATTTTCTTTATTTCCAATGGGATAAATAAATTCGCTACTCCAAGCTGCAGGAAAGGTAGGGGCTGCTGAAAGCAATGAGGAAAGGAGTCCCCAGAAGCTGCCATCCCGGCAGCTTCAGGGGGCTGAGGAGCTCTCTAAGAGCTCCAAGCTGCAGGAAGGGTGGGGGCTGCTGCAATCTTGGCAGCTTCTGGGGGCTCTTTTCCTCATTGCTTCCTTTTATTACCTGTAAGCAGCTTCAAAAACTTTCTCCTTCCCTGTGGCTGCAACAGCGGCGATTTCCCTTCCAGTAGCAACAGCGCCGGAACGTCACGTGATGAAGGGAAGCCGCCGGAGCCATCTCAGCAGTTGCTGCCGCTCCAGCAGCTTCCCTTCACTACGTGACTTCCCGGTGCTCTTGCTACTGGAAGGGAAATCGCCGCTGTTGCAGCCACAGGGAAGGAGAAAGTTTTTGAAGCTGCTTACAGGTAATAAAAGGAAGCAATGAGGAAAGGAGCCCCCAGAAGCTGCCAAGATTGCAGCAGCCCCCACCTTTCCTGCAGCTTGGAGCTCTTAGAGAGCTCCTCAGCCCCCTGAAGCTGCCGGGATTACATTTCGTATACTGTAATGAACAAAATTTTCTCTGGCTGTTCGGTATCTGGATTTTTGTTCAGATACCGAAGCAAATTTTTGCCAAAAATTTTGTTCGTTATCCGAAATGTACAAGAAAGGAAGCGTTTGAGTACCGAGGTACCACTGTATTTTTGTCCAGATAGTAGGTCATCTGTGTTCTTTTTTGACCAAATCAAAAAAGGCCTAATGGCAATTGCAGGATAATTGAAGCCCCTCTCTCTTTGTCATGTATGCAATGCTGACACACATACAAAAGAGGTAGAGCTTTGATCACACTGCTACTAGTATTATCTTTCCATTCTTGACCTCCTTCACTTTCCCTGTGGATGGTGATGTTCTCTAAAATAACCCCAATTATAACTAACATAAATATGAAAACATTTAAACTATATTTTCAAGATTACACTACTTTGTGCATATACAATTTAATAATAGTCTAATACTTTAAAATATTATACACATTTAGAAGATACATCCACTAAATTGTTTATTTCTTAATCATTTTGTTTACATGTTATCCATTCTCAAAGTCTGCAGGTGGTTAAAAATAACTGAAGCACATTTAAAAATATAAAGGCAAAAAGATCAAATCTCAAAAATAAAAATTTCATGCATTTATGAATCCGACCTTCAATTACAGTATACCCTCCTCTTTTGCAAAATGGAACAAGTAGGCCTTTACAATTTTCTAAAGCAGTGTTTCCCAATCTTGGCAACTTGAAGATATCTGGACTTCAACTTCCATTCGCTGGCTGGGGAATTCTGGGAGTTGAAGTCCAAATATCTTCAAGTTGCCAAGGTTGGGAAACATTGTTCTAAAGCTCCAAAGCAAGTTATCACTGTTGGGAAAGAGTTCCACAACATGGGCCAGGGCTATTCAACATACCCATTTCCAAGGCTCCATCAGGTGACACTTACAGGGATGGGATTGGGAGGGAATATGTTGTATGTCATCTGGTTTGATAGACAGAAGAGTACAAGAAAAATAAGTACCCCAGGTAACCAGATCTTTAGACATAGTCTTCTCTCAACAACTGGTTTTTCAGGAGTCATTCAAAATTTGTGACAGCATTGAACAATTTTACAAACTGTGTCTGAAGTTATGACCATTGAGATGTCCCTCCAATCACATGATCAAAATTTGGCTGCTTGTCAGTGAGCCTGCTGTTGTAACCATGGGAACGCTGCAATTCTCCCACCACCTGCCTACCTCTCCTGCTGAACAACCTGTCAGCAGCCCAGGCTTCGATTTCAGCCCTAGCATTGCCACTATCACTCAAAAAGACCATGTTATACCCTATCTCAAGGGCATGCAAGCCTTGGGGAAGGGTGTAATGATTCTGCAGTCTAACATTTCCCAAAATCTGCCTCTTACTTTCATATAGTATTCTCTTTTTGTAACAGGCCCCTATAGCCTACCCATAATAGCTACACCTTACACACAGGCTTTCTTTTTGAAGCAGAATCAGAGCATGCTCTTTACAAGAGCCTCTGCAGAGCAATAGTTTTACAGCTGTTCTTATTTTAAGTAACTGCAAGGAAGCATACATCCATTCTTGTAGGATTTTCAAAGGCTCCAGAAGCTACACAAAAACAACTTCTAGATGAACTGGAAGAGCATGCCCTGTTCTCACACAACTTCTGCAGTCTCTGAAAATGACACAAGAACTGGGTGTCCTTTTATGAGATTTTTGGATGCTGCAGAGACCACACAAGGATGTGGTATGTTGCCACATGGCCTCTGGATCAAATCCAGATCTCAATTGTAAACAGAAGACCAGGAACCAACTGGCAACCAATGTAGTTCATGAAACAGGTGTTATCCAAGTATACCAAGATACTGTATACCAATATACAGTATACCAATCAGTCTATATAAAGAACTCAGTGGCGTAATGGTTAGAGTGCAGTACTGCCAGCTACTTTTGCTGACCACCGGCTGCCAGCAGTTTGGCAGATCGAATCTCACCAGGCTCAAGGTGGACTCATCCTTCCATCCTTCCAAGGTCGGTAAAATGAGGACCCAGATTGTTGGTGGTAATATGCTTACTCTCTGTAAACCGCTTAGAGAGGGCTGTGAAGTGGTATATAAATCTAAATGACATTGCTATACCAGCATATACCATCACTGCTGGTCCACCATATTCTGTGCTAACTGCTGCCTCTGAATGCTCTACAACAGTAGCCCCATGTATAGTTGTTACAATAATCTAGGTGAGAATTGATTAGGACCTAAGTGCCTAGGAATGGTTGCAGGCAATATAACATATTTAACTGTGAAAAAGCTATACTAGTCACCACTGCTACTTGCTCTTCAATCAAGAATTATGAAGCTAGAAGAACTCCAAAATTCCCAAGTTCAAGGAGGACTCAGAGAACTGCACTTTCTAAAAGCTATCATCAGCAAGCATATCCAATGCAATTTACTTACTATATCACAAACTGAATCCAGACTACCAATATATCAATAATCTACTTGGTGGGCATTGGATTTGGTATTATGTACTGTGCTGTTTTTTATTATTGTTGTGAGCCGCCCCGAGTTTGCAGAGAGGGGCGGCATATAAATCCAATAAATCTAATCTAATCTAATCTACTTTCTCTAGAAAAAAATGTAAGAACACCACTTCTTTCTAGGGTAAATAGGTATACTGTAGTTGTACTGAGCCAAGGTTTCTTGAACAGGAGGTACGCTACAACCATCTCCAGAAACTATTGATCACTGCCAAATCCAGCTTCCTGCCATTTGACAGGAAGTCATAGCAGTAGGAGTAGGGTTCTTATTGAAAAGTGATAAAAGTAACACTGTAGAGCAGAGGTGTGAAACTCAATTTCACGGAGGGCACATCAGGATTGTTTTTGACTTTGGGGGAGGGGTGGGCATGGCCAGGTGGAAGTGGCTAGATCAACATCACTCATATCGGGGGGGGGGGGGTGTCTGTCGAGGTGTGCTCTGCCTGTGAAAACAAAGCTTGGGAGGACCAGACAGAGCCCTCCCGAATTCCATTTTCGCTGGCAGAGACACCACGGGCCGGTCCTTCGCTGTTTCCAGGCAGCCCTGTGGGCCAGATCCTGCCCCCAGGTCTTGAGTTTGACACCCTTGCTGTAGGGGATTTGCTTTCCCAGAGACATAAACTCAAAATTACCCCAGATTATTCCACAAGACAAGACTTCAATCACTTATACTATTAGTGTGTGCCAGATATCTAGCTTCTGTCAAACCTGAGCAATTTTGTCCACAAAAGCTGCAAGCATTTTTAAAATAATCTTTCAAATAGCCTACTGTCAAATAAATGAATTTCAAAAGTTCAGTCTTTTTAAAAAATAAATAATAAACTGCTTTTGTCTCCACAAATAAACGTGTTTTGATAAGCCTTGTGTCTGAAACAACATTCTTACTTGTAGATAATCCAAGGAAGAAAAAGTTAAATTTGGATAGAAGAGTCTTTGGATCCAAATCATAAAAAAATGTGTTTATTGCTTTACCAAGGTTGATTCCTTTAGCCTTCTCAGAGCAATCCAAGAATGGAAAACACAAGAGAAAAGTTTTTTAACTCACAAACACTGTTTCCATCAGATATGATTTCAACAGAGCTCTTTGTTTCCTTCCAAGTACAAAATTAAATCTCAAGATTTTGTGTAATTCAAGACATTTAAAGGATGAAAATGTGCCTTAAACATCTCAAAACTATTGTTTCCTTACTTCCTGCAGAATTCTGCCAGCATGAACTCAGACTCCATTAATTACTTTAGCTGAGCTGTAGCTTTTTCATTCCTGGTCTGCAATGAATTTGGATACAAATTATAATGCTTTTGAGGAATTGGGGCAAAGGGTTCAAAAAGTGTTTTATTGATTTTTTTGATAAATTTTTATTTTGTATTTTTTTTAACCAGCAATAGTGCTGGTAAAGGAATTATTTCTTTTTTGTACACCTCAGTGTCGATTACAACTTGAATTTATTTTACATGAAGCCACAGAACCTCATAACTACTATTAAATATTTGGCCTTGCAGTTTATTAATACAATATAAATTAAAATTAGGATATTTAAAATTTAACGCAGACAGTAACTAACATGTTATCCAAAAATTTGATAACTCTCACCTAAATCTATTAAGGTGGCATTAAATATCAATTTCTATTAATTAAGATCAGAAGCAACTCCATTTTTAATAATCAAGCTTCCAACCTAAGAAAAAGTAATATGATTTCTTACCCTACGCATGGCTTCCTCCTCCTCTTGACGCTTTTCATAATGTGCAAAGTCATCAAAGATTGAGGTGGTATGCTTGAAAGTAGCAATTATTTTAAGCACTTGCTTGGCTTTTTCTAGGGGTACTTCTTGAGTGTCCCTTGAATTGGTAACTGGTTTGTTGTCATTATTTTCCAAGCGAATGTGCCGCAGCTGGTTGTTTGGAACGTCTTTAACAAAGATCCATTTAACATCAAACTTCCCCTTCCATTTATCCTGAGACCAGACTCCAGCATATGCATTGTAGTCCACCACCGACTTCATCTCAGCCACGCCACAGAAGTGTCCACTGCCATTCACACTGAAAAGTAAATAGAGTGGGCCTTTTCCGTTCAGTGAACGATATGCAGCATCCAAGCGCTTATTACCATGTTCAGTACTACACCAGATAGAATATTTAATGGAACGATGTATATCATCCTCTGAGTAGCTTTTGATTATAAACACGCGACCATTCTTCAGGTTCCAGTCAAAGTCTTTGGGATTATAGTTGTTTATGGCCTTTAATTTCTCCAAAACTGGGTGTACTTCTACACCAGATGGTGAAGAGCTAACTGGTATCACACCTATACCATAGTTTTCGTTGCCAGCTCCATTGCTCTGATTGAAGCCTACACCTCTATTGCGAGGAGCCACCCAGCGATTTTGCAGCTGCTGCTGCTGCTGCAACTGATGAGGCTGAGCCTGTTGCTGAGGTCCTTGAGGCTGTTGTGACTGTGGTGGCGGCTGTTGCTGCTGCTGCGGCAGCTGGCTTTGCACCATAGGAGGTGGCTGAATTAAAGGCTGAGGCTGATGAATTATAGTCTGAGGAGAAAGTACTGGTTGGATTGGAGGACCTTTTACCACCGACCCTTTGTCATCCCAAGTGCCAATATTCATGTTGTGTTTTATAGGTGGTGGCGGTACTGCAGGGCCCCCAATTCCCACATTACCTTTAGGTTTAAGTTTTGGCTGAGGCTTAGCAGGCTTTCTTGCAATGGCAGCCCACGAGGTTGGTTTAGGTGCTGAACTGCTAACTGCAGGCACATTATTTGCTGCAATACTTGTCATACCAGTACTGGTTAGAGCTGATCCAACCGTTTTTGTTACAGCAACTGTCATTTCACCACCAATTTTCAATCCAGTCATACCTTGTTCTATGCTGCTAATTCCAGGTACCTTGCTCAAAGTATCATTTCCAAATCCAGCCTGTCCATCGGCTATAGCTCTACCAAGAGAGCTGGGTGGATAGCCATAGCTGCTGCTATAAGCAGAGCTCTGGGTTGATTGCCCCTGAGATCCACTTGTCCCCCATGTAGAGAAATCTGCATTCCCAGGAAAAAAATTAAATCCATGCTGACCAAGAAACGGAGGAGTATTTCCTAAAGCCCCAGGTTGACTGAATACACCATCGGGGATATAGTGATGTTCACCATTGCTCATCTGTCCATAAGTTGTCAAGTATGGCATTGGAGGATCTCCAGCTGTGGACCATGCTGCTTCACCCAAAGAGTATGGAAAACCAATGGAGGGCGCATAATAACTAGGCATGTATGGGTCTGACATTGGTGGATAGCTATTACTCTGCAAAAGAAGAAAAATAATAATTAAACTTTAATGTTGCATTTATAATGTTCATTTGTTACAAATCTAAATTTAATAATTTGTAATACTGTTAATGTCCCAAAATTTAAATATAGAAAAAATATTTTCACATTAAAATACCTGGTAAAAATAATCACTATTTTAAAACTGCTCCACAGTGGTTCAGTTTTAATTTCACTGATATAGCTTATCAGTGTAATTAATATAGAATATTCCAGATACCATTTTATTTTATTTCTTCTAACTGGGCTCCTGCCTTCTTCATCATCTTAAATCAGGCTGTACATGACAAGTTTTATTTAGCCAATATGAATTCAGTATCTTCAGTGTGTTAAAATTCACTGTTGTCTCAGGTCAAGATGATACTAATTTCACTATAGAAAGATAGCAATAAGAGATCAAGCTATGGAACACTATTTCTTACTCTTGAGGAGGAACAAAATTTGAGACGCCAAGAACATACATCACTAAATAAAATGAGTTTAATTGACCCAAAAACCTCTGAATTTATATACCATGTTCTGTTCATTCAACCTAAATATTTTTATTGTACAATAGCACAAAAAATAAAACAAGCACAATAGTTTATGTTACCTGTTTTATCTTCAATATTTTATCAAATTATAGGAAAACAAAATGGGAAAGGTAATATTTGTGTTAAGCACAGAAATTTTTGAACCCTTATATGGCAGTGATTTGCATAAACTAAAAATTGGCTTAAAGCATTGACCTGAAGTATAAATAATTAATCATCTCACCTACACACAGCTAGCTAGCTATCTTAGGATGGAGAGGAAAATTTCAGGCCTAGAATATTCTTGTTTAATTGGGAATGAAATGTAAGGCCATTTTATTGGAGCTCTCAAACCATCCTATTAAAATTTTCATACTGAAACTATTAAAATTATCATACTGAATTTATGTATCTTGTATTCCATTGCAAAAGTCCAATTAATAAATAATAATAAATAAATAATATGATGCTCAAATCACCTACTTCCTGGACAAAAACACATACAATTGTCTTTTTTCATAAGCACACATCACAAAGAACATTTTTGCATGGAAAAAACTCAACATTATATTTTAAAATCTTCCAGATTTTTACCTATCACTTTCACCAGGAAAACGTTAAGCTAAAATTTAATTATACGCAACAAGATATGTAAAGTTCCCGCAATGTCTGAAATGGTGTTATACCAATCCTTTGCGAGATATCAGCATTGTTGCACAAGATTCCAGGTATAATTTCTAGTGTATTTTAAAAATGGAGGAGGGGAACTATGTCCAATAGATCTCTATAACAACACTGAAAAATAACTTTACAACTGACCACTGTACCATTTGGGTTTTTCACAACCTGTGGCTGTTTACCACCACTGCATCAATTATGTGATCATTATTTGAGGGCTTCCGACAACCAGTCAAGGGAGACATTGGCAGTAAAGTCGCAAGACATGAGATATGTGATATCTCACTGAATAACCATATCGCTTAGCAAGAAAGTTGCCAATCCTAATGTAAGGACTATCTGTATTACTGATACAATGTGGTAAGTCCAGATGAAGTAGGACACAAACACTAATGACAGAAAACATGACTGCAACTGAGACCCCTCACATTTATGGGCAGCAATGTTCCCTCTAATTTTTTTTCAGTGTGGGCGGAAAAGTATAGTGGCGGCATGGAAGAATATATATATACACATACATATATACACATACATATACATATACATATATATGTGTGTGTGTGTGTTTTCGTAGATTTTCACGGGTACAGGTATGACGGTCTTGGTATATTCGGGTTTCTTCCAGTGTAGGATTTGGAAATTTCTGGCAATGTTTCGACGAGGTCCCACTCGTCATCTTCAGGCTGGTGTTTCTGTCCTTGTTCTAGAACGAACACTGCGAGACCTGAGCTGCCTTCCTTCTATAAATACTGGTGGCTGGGTGTGGTTTATATATATGCCTGAACGCCTTATTTGGGGCTCAGTGCTGGGATAGAATAAGGTCCCTTTCCACTATGTTATTCTGTTATTTTATATTTCAATTAATATCATTATCCTCTTATAAATCCAGATAGGCCATCATGCCTACTCCTCCTTCTTATATATTCTTCTTAAAAGAAACAAAAAACCCTTATACAACTTTTTCCTAATTAATAGGGAGGGGAAAATTTCTTCTTTTTTATTAAAAGAAATTAATAATAAAACAAAACCAAAATATATTACTATTAAACAACCAGCAAAACCAAAAACACAACTATTAAGAAATCCATGCTTTAAAATCTTCATTTCTTAAAAATTTATCATAGTATTATAGTAATCTAATAATACTATGAAAATCGATCTGAACCCCAATGCATCAATTAATATATTTCCATATTTACTTTTCTATAATTTCATTCAATATTTCCAAGTTCAATTAATTTTCAGGCACTTAGCATTTAATATTATTAACTTTCATCAATCTTCTACATTTCCAAATATATTTTAAATTCATAATGCAAAATCATAAAATCATACAGTATATATCATAAACCACTTACTTATCAGATGTATCTTCCATTAATTTTACCTATGTAAGATCGTCCATGGCTAATGTCGGCAAGCCGACTTCACACCACCGCCGGCATGAGAGAGGCGGGTTTGTCCGATGAGGGTTTGCCGATCCCCTAATCGGGCCACCAGCCGCGTCCCGTCACCTCCCCTGCAGGGAGGATCGGGTCCAGTTCGGCAGAACTGAAACCCCTGGACAATGGGGATTCAGGGCTACCCTCGTAGGAGCGAGAGCCCTGTGGCGCCATGGCCGTTGACCCCGCCCATCCCCCTATTTTTTTTTGAATTTTTTTTTACCTATGTAATTCTATATAGTTCTAAAATTCTAATCCAATTTTACGAATTAATACATTATAATATTAAAAACACGTAAATATATCTTTTACCATCATTCATAGTCAATCCATATTTAATAATGAATCATCCCTCCTCAAATTTCTACCACTGTCTCCTTTCTAGATACTTATCCTGTCTGTTCCTCTTTTCTCTCTCATTTGTTTCTCATTTCTCCCTCTTCCTCCCTTTTTCTCTCATTCCTTCCCCCTCTCACTTCTCTCTTTTTCCTTCCCTGTCTCCTCTTCCCCCCCCCCCAAGAGTATACACACTCTTGAACCATTTCCAAAAACAGGTGAGGGCTGGGGGGGGGTTCTCTCTTATTCTTTGGGTGCTTTTTATCATATGTTTTAAATCAAGTCACTTCTCTCTCTATTTAGTTTCTCTATTTTTCCTCTCATTCTCTGCCTCAATCATTTTCTCATTTCTTTTTTCTCCGCTTTTTTCTCTCATTTCTCTCTCGCTTCCTATCCTTTTCTCTCTCTCTCTCTCTCTTGCTACCTCTCTCTCTTTTTCTCACTCTTTCTCTCTTCCTCTCTCTCTTCCTCTCTTTCTTTCTCTCTCTCTCTCTCTCTCTCTGTCTCTTGCTTTCTTGTCTACCCCTTTGCCGTCTCCGACATCGCCAGCCATGAGCATGGCTCTCCAAAAGCTCAGAGGCAACGTGAGCTGAGCAGCAGAGCTGCTTTCGACCCAGGGCGGGAAGTTGGCCAAAGCGCAGTGCAGCGTAACCCAAGGCCGGGCAAAGAAACCGCCCGATCCAAAGGCTGGAGAGGGAAGCTTTATTTTTTTTGGGGGGGGAATGCCACGGCCGCAACTTTTATCTCTTGCGCACTCTCTTTCTCTCTTGTACACCACGCAAGAAACTGGACATGTTGCTGGACGCCTTACATGCTGGCACTGCGCTGGCATGGGGTTGGCACTGGCCCGTTGGCTGGGTCAGGACGGACGTGCCCTCCCATTCCTAGTTCAACCCCTGCTGGCAGCGGCGCATTCACTGCCTGCTCTGCTGCCACTTGCCCGCCTTTGCTGCCCGGCCCCGATGCCCCTGCAGGCCCACCTCAGGCCCGAGCCCTTCCTGCTGCCCGAGACCTGCAAAGCTCACCTGCCGCTGCCGGGCCCCAAAGCTCACCTGCTGTTGCCGCCAGGGAAGCTCCAGCTGGGCGGGGCGCTGCAGTCGTGGGAGAGGCTGCCTCAGGGCCTCCATGCTCCAAACTTTGCCAGAAAAACTTGGAAGACGCGAAGAAGGAAGCTCAGTTTCCGGTCTCGCAACTTTTTGCTCTTTGTGCCCTCAGCAAAAAGTTGTGAGACCGGTAGCTTTCTTCTTCGCGCCTTCCACGTTTTTCTGGCCCCCGGCGATAGAATCTGCCGGGGGGAAAGAGGTTTGAGACCTATGCGGTAGAACTGGAAACTTCTGCGCTGAGATCTCAAATCTCCTGCGCTATAATAGTGCATAGTGCAGGTTAGAGGGAACAGTGATTGGCAGATGTAAATTCTAATTATATTTGTCAGAATTATCTAAGTATCCTATCCTATGCATATTAAATAACATTTAAATTGGCACTTTAGTGTCAAAAGTCAAATATTTATAATTATATACATACTGCTTGCTATGATGCTCAACTAGCAATAATATGCAATCAAACTGCAATCCCAAACT
The DNA here is from genome assembly GCF_031021105.1 of Erythrolamprus reginae. Lineage (NCBI taxonomy): Eukaryota > Metazoa > Chordata > Lepidosauria > Squamata > Dipsadidae > Erythrolamprus > Erythrolamprus reginae. Next base: position 213,822,516 of record NC_091952.1, on the reverse strand, counting down.
GGAAGATACAGAAGGCAGTGGAGACAATCCAGCAATGATGTATCAATCACAATTATCTAGGCATTCAGTTAGAAAAGACATCCAGAAGATAATGCCATCAAATTGTCTATTGTAGATATATAGCTTTGCTCCTACTCTGCCTTAGGCAAACCTGGATGAAAAAATACTTCCTTGACTTCTGCCACACTGAAACATCCAGAGCCTCAGTAGAAGTAAATTAAGAGTTTTTCAGGGAAAACAAGGCCTTTGCAGCTGCTTGAGAGAGAAAAAAGTCTATAATATATCAGTGAAACTACTAAAACAATAGGGTTGAACTAGAATAGAATAACTAAATAGATACATATGCAAATCCTGGTTCATTATCCTTAACTTTGTCTATAGCTTTTGTTAAATAACCACTATTCTAGAGCAAGAAGAAAATAACAGAAGCACCCCATAAGATTAATTAAGACTAGCTAGACAGCTCTGGTTAATAATTCAGGCAATGCTTCAAACCAAGGCTTCAAACTCCCTAGCACTATTTTTTTTATTTTTCATTAAAAAATCTAATTTAACTATGTTTTATAGAATATATAACTTCTGCTTAGAGCATTAATGAATGAAAATAGGCGTTGATTGCTTACCTGAACGCCTCTTCTCGTACAGTGAGCGGGTACAGCAGTCACATGGGGTTGCTCACGTCCAATCCGATGGAACTGAGCCTAGTATTAAAAAAGCTTGCCGGATCCGCCCCTTCCCCAGAATTCGCGAATCCATAGACTAGGCTCAGTTGTGAAGCTCTGTAGTGTTCAACTCTCATTGTTAGAGAAAGAAAAGTATAGAAAGGTAAAGAAGACACATACAAGGGCGGGAAGTGACTGCTGTACCCGCTCACCGTACGAGAAGAGGCGTTCAGGTAAGCAATCAACGCCTATTCTCCGTACTGAAGGAGCGGGTCCAGCAGTCACATGGGACATACCCAATAGATGGTCCCTAGGGTGGGATTAGATTGCTATCGTGTGAGATAACGGATTGGAGTACCCTTCTGCCGAAGGCAGCGTCCGCTGAAGCGTAAGAATCAATCTTGTAGTGCCTGATGAAGGAATTTGGCGAGGCCCAAGTGGCTGCTTTGCAGACCTCCTCCAACGGGGCTTGAGTCGCCCAAGCGGCCGAGGTGGCTGCGCTCCTGGTGGAATGCGCTGTGATGTTCCTTGGAACGGAGAGGGAGGCCGACTCATAGGCCTTAGATATAGTCCCTCTGATCCAACGGCCCAGTACTGTTGAAGACACTTTGGCCCCCATGACTCTGGGATGATAGGCTACAAAAAGTGCTTCTGACCTTCGAAAGGGTCCTGTGCGTTGGATATATATTCTCAGCGCTCTGATGAGATCCAGGGTGTGCCATCTAATTGCCAAGGGATGGTCTCGTTGGAGGCAGAAGGAAGGTAGGACAATATCCTGAGATCTGTGGAACATGGAACTGACCTTGGGTAAGAAGGTGGGGTCCAGTCGCAAAACTACCTTGTCCTGATGGAATTGACAAAGGTCCTGCCTGATTGAGAGAGCAGCCAGCTCCGAAATGCGTCGGGCAGAGGTAATAGCCACCAGGAAAGCTACCTTAAAGGATAGGTACCTGAGGGATGCCGATTTTAGGGGTTCGTATGGAACCTGCGTGAGGGAATGGAGAACCCGTGGCAAATCCCAGGATGGATACCTGTGGACCTTGGAAGGTCTGAGGTTGGCTATGCCCTTGAGGAATTCCTGAACTTCAGGGAAGGATCGGAGAGGCTGTCTGCGGGGGCCCCCCAGGACAGATGAGATGGCTGCCAGATGACGCCGGAGGGTGCTGGTGGAAAGCCCTTTATGGAAGCCTTGCATAAGGAAGGAAATAATTCTGTGTATGGGGATGCACAGAGGGGAGAAACCTTCCTGTAGACACCACTGGTGAAACTTGGACCACGTGTGGTCATAGATTCGATTGGTCGAGCCCCTTCTGGCCTTTAAGATGACCTCCACTGAATCGGGGTCATGGCCACGCAGTTCTAAATCTCTCCTGATAACAGCCAGGCGGTGAGGTGGAACCACTCCGGGTCTGGATGGAAAGAGGCCCCCTGCCGCAGCATATCCCCCGAAACGGGGAGTCGCCAAGGGTCCTGGACGGACAGCTGTTGGAGATCCGCGAACCAGGGCCGGCGGGGCCAATGAGGGGCGATTAAGATTACTCGGGCCCTCTCGGTGAGGACCTTGTGAATCACGTCCGGGAGGATTGGAATTGGAGGAAATGCGTAGAGTAGGCCTGGAGGCCATGGACTCCGGAGGGCATTGATTGCTTCCGCTCCCGGGGATGGAAATCTGGCATAGAAGCGAGGGAGTTGGGCGTTCGCATTGGTCGCGAAGAGATCCAGGACTGGTAGGCCGAATCTGAGGGTGATTTGATGGAACAGGTCTTGATGGAGGTTCCACTCTCCTGGGTCTATCGTTGCTCGGGATAGCCAATCCGCCTGGACGTTGAGACTCCCGGAGATGTGATCGGCTAGGAGCGACTGGAGATGTTTTTCCGCCCAAAGGCCCAACTTGAGAGCCTCCCTCATGAGAGCCTTGGATCTCGTGCCCCCCTGTCTGCAGATATGGCTTTTTGTGGCAATGTTGTCGGTGAGAATGAGAACGTGCCGGTTGGGAATGCGAGGAGAGAAATGCTTCAGCGCCAGGGAAACGGCTCTTAACTCTAGCCAATTGATTGGCCTGGAAGCTTCCTCCGGGGACCACGTGCCCTGGGCTATCATCCCCTGGGCGTGGGCGCCCCATCCCGATAGACTGGCATCTGTGGTGATGACAAATTGATCCGGGCACCTGAACGGGGATCCTTTGTCCATGGCCGGAGACTTCCACCACTTGAAGGATCTGCGAACACTCAGTGGGATGACAATGCGTCGATTTGAGTTGCTGTGCCCCGATCTCTGAAAAGGTAACAGGAGCCACTGGAGTTCCCTAGCATGAAGGCGAGCCCAGGGAATGATGCCTATGCATGACACCATCTTCCCCAAAAGGGAAGATAGAGTGACTATGGATACTGAAGAATTAGATAAAAAGTTAGAAATTAACTCCACTATACTGAGTTTTCTCTCGGGAGAGAGAAACACCTGGGAGGATTCTGAATCAATAATGGATCCCAGGTGAGCAATGGATGTGGAAGGTTGGAGATGACTTTTATCAAAATTGATGGAAAATCCATGGTCCTGAAGGACTGACATGGTAACAGAAAGGTCTGTTTTCACTTTCTCTAGGGAGTTCCCATGAATCAAAATATCATCAAGATAACATAAAATGTGAATGGGAAACGCCCGGATATAGGCCGCCAGGGACCCCAAGAGTTTTGTAAAGACCCGAGGGGCCGAGGAGAGGCCAAAAGGCATCGCCCTATACTGGAAGTGCCTGCCTTGAAAAGAAAAACGTAAAAATTTTCTGTGGCATTTGGCTATAGGAATGTGAAGGTAGGCCTCAGTGAGGTCCAAGGAAGTCATGAAATCTCCCGAGTGGATGGCGGCCAAAACAGAAGGCAAGGAGTGCATCTTAAACTTCCTATATTTGATGAAAAGGTTTAGTTTCTTTAAATCCAAAATAGCTCTCCAACCTCCGGAGGACTTTGGAACCATAAATAAAATGGAGTAAAAACCTAGGCCCCTCTGATCGGAAGGGACCGGTTGAATGGCTCTGATGGACAATAGATGAGAAATGGCCTCCTCCATACGGTTACAATCAGAGGATGACCTGGGAGAAGGGCAGGAAATAAAACGTCTTGGGGGAGGAGAAACAAATTCTAAAAGAAGACCTGTTTGAACAGTGTCAATGACCCAAGGGTCTTTGGAGGTGAAACGCCAATTAGAGGCGAAATGAGCTAGGCGACCCCCTATGGGAATAGAGGAAAGGTTACCATCTAGGTTTCTTTGAAGCCCTGTTAGATGAAGCTCCCCTTTGGAAGCGAAACCCTCTACCCCTGGAGTTCCTACCTTGGGAACGAAAGCGGGGGGAATACTGACCTGGAGACCTCTGATAGGACGCCGCTTGGTCTTGCTGGCGCCCTGGGCGACGAAAGGACTGCGTTTTGGTAGCCTTTTTAGTGGTTGGACCCAAAACTTTCTTCTTGTCCGTGGTTTCCGTGAGGAGTGGATCCAGAAGATCACCGAAGAGCAGGTCGCGCTTCAAGGGGCCCTGGGATAACTGCCACTTTTGGCGAACTCCCGCTTGCCAAGGGCGAATCCAAAGGAGTCTTCTTGCCGTTGTAGAAGCTGCAATAGACTTAGCAGAAAATCTAGTAGATTGCAATGTGGCATCAGCCACGTACTGGGCAGCTGCAAAGACCTTGTTGAAGTCTTGTTGACCTCTCAAGTCATCGGGAGGAATATGCTGTTGCAGTTGGCGAAGCCACAGCAGCATGGCTCTGGAGAAAAAGGAAGCCGCTGCAGAACTTTTAATGGCCCAGGAATCAGAGGTGAATCCCCTTTTGAGTATTTGCTCAATGCGCTTGTCCTCTGGGCGGAGGACTTCCTCCGCCTCTCCTGGCACAGCCGCTGCCGAGTGAAGAATCTTGACAGGTTCATCCGGTTTAGGAAAGGATAGAAGTTCCTCATAGGAAGAGGAAAGTTTGTACAACTTTCTGTCCTTGGTGGAGGGATTAAGGCCAGAGGCTGGAAATTCCCACTGTTTGAGTAAGGCATCTTTAAACAATTTAGGCATAGGAATTACCTCGTTATCCTCCTGTTCCTCTGTGAAGTAAGGTAAATTCTCCTCCGGGGGATCAGTGGAAGTGGAGGCTTGTTTCTCCTGGGCCGCTAATCCCGTAGAAATTCTAGCTTTGAGGAGAAGAGATTTGAATAATTGAGAGGGGAAAATAGTAATTGGAGGGGGAACCTTTATTTGGGATTCCTCATCATCAGATAATCCCTGGAAAGGGTCCTCATCATCCTCCATCTCCTCGTATTCATCCTGGGAGGAATCTGAATCATCCTGAATAGGAGCTCTGACCGCTGGGGAAGAACCCAAGGGGCGGGAGGGACGAGAAGGAGGAAGAGGTAGAGGAAGCGCATTGATGGTGGAGAGTTTGGCATCAATGGCTTTGGACAACACAGCAAAAATAGACTGGAACTCAGGAGGTAAATTGGAAATATCAGCAGAAATGGCAGAAGAATCCCTAAAGGCCTGGGAGGATCCTGGCTGGGGGGAATCTTCAATAATATCTGGTTCCTCTGGACCTATGCCCCATAGGTTAGGTTGGGGTCTGTCTAGGTTTGGCTCATCCAGAGATAACACAGGGACCCCAGAAGGAGGCAGGCTAGAGGCCTCTGGGGGGTCTTGACTACTGATTACTTGGGCCTGCACTTTCAAACGTTTTGCTGATTTGTCATGAATTTTTTGTAGGGCTAGGTCCCTTCTCTTCTCGGCCCTGGTGACCTTGGTCGGGGGGCGGGCCCCTGGAGAAGAGGAGGAAGAGGCCTGGGGGATGCTAGTAATCTCATCGCCAGTAGGCCTGGCCTCTCTGGGACCTTTAGTTGTGCCTCTCTTGGGAAAAGAAGCCATAGTCTGACAATTAACAGAAGACAAGGCTGAGCCAATAATTAAATAATAAGGAGAAGAATTTCAAGGACTTCCCAAGAGGAATGGATCCTGCTTCGAGGCCTCGAAGCTGCTGAAGAGTGAGGACAATCTGGGCAAACCCAGAGTTCGTGCCCCCAAATCCAGCGGGGCCAGCCTCCCTAAACTTAATAATTAAGTAAACCAAGGCACTCTGGTTGGAGGCTTAGCCGGTGGAGAATTTAGCCTGGGACCCCCAAGGCCCGCTCCGGGATCCACGCGGTGGACTGAGGCCTACGCGGCTGGCAGGAGGCCAACACGAGAGGCCTAGATTTAAAAAAGGGCGCGAAGGCCTTCGCGCCGAAAAGATCGCTCCGTAGAATTTCTTAAGGGAAAAGCGATCGACTAAGTCCAGGAGACTGGAAGGCGTCTCACTCCGCAGGAGGTATTTTTTAAGCCCTTAAATATATTTATACGATAAATAATCAATAATGTAATCGATAAATACTTGCACCAGGACCTCCGGGCCAAGGGATTAGAAGAATCCACTAGCGGCCGCAGGAATCGTAACCGGCAAAAACCGCCGGGGGAAAACGAAACCGCAACTTCTCCTAAGGGACAAAGCCGAGCCGCTTTTTTACTTTTTTCCTTTAAACGGCTGGCGCAATGGTGCAAGTAATAAATAAAGACAATAAATCTTACTATTTTTTGAAGGAAAGATCGAAGGGAAGGTGTTAGAATGTTGAACGAGCTATCACAATACAACCGCAGGATATGCGAACTGAGCGAATTCTGGGGAAGGGGCGGATCCGGCAAGCTTTTTTAATACTAGGCTCAGTTCCATCGGATTGGACGTGAGCAACCCCATGTGACTGCTGGACCCGCTCCTTCAGTACGGAGAATGATAAAAAACTAAGCTTGTTTCCCATCCATATTCACTGCAAGGTACCCCCTTTGTATTTAGATCCTAAGCAAAAGAATTTAAGGAAAAAATAAAGTTCACTCATTGACATGTTCCTAAGGCAGCAATTTTTTATAAGTAAATGGTCTATGAAAATTTTGAAAGGTTATGTTTTATTGTTATTGGATAATTAAAGCAATCTATTTTATTACTTATTACAGAGTTCCAAGAACATGTAAGCATTTTGTAAATACTTGCCTGATTTGTCTGGCTACTCAGATATGGCTCAAAATCATCATCATTTACTGCATCCTTTTGATGAATCGAACCGTTTTGCACTGAAACTGAAATGCAACTAAAATTAGAAATAACATAAAAGCATTGGGCATTACTCTGAACAACTAATGGAAATAACATTTTAAGGTAAATTATAATTGATAACATGCATGTATTGTGGAATCCTAAATCAAAAAGTTGCAAAGGGTTGGCACTCTGTATTTACAGAATCATCCAGAAAAAAGATGAAAATGGGAAAATATTACATAAATAGAAGGTGAGAAGGGAGCTTTACATTTTCTATGGCCACAGATTAAAATATAAAGCAAGAAAAAAAAAGGTAAGACTGAAGTATTATTTGTAAGAAGGCCCTAATGAAAACAAACTAATTTGGGTAAGTATGTACATCAGAACAAGAGAACTTCAATGGATTCATCCAGAAGTGAAAATACAGCACTGATCTGGTCTTTAACTAAATACTGTTTAGGGTTATACAGCACCTTATATGAATACTAAGTTATCTAATTACCTTGTATACTATACCATGACAGCAATTTTTTCCCTTAAGTTCGTAAGAGAGAGAATAGATGAATAGCTTACTGAAAGCAGCCAATTTAATTTTTCTATACTGAAATACATGGAATAACAGCGAAAAGTCCAACTTTTCTGTTTATATTCTCTTTCTATAGTACAGTGAAATCCCAATATATATCTATAACAATTTTATTTCAAAAATGAAATCTGCAAATGCTTGTATTAAAAGTTATTTTTACTTGGTTTATATATAAGTAATCTCAGACTCAATCACTATGTAAAATTCCTGATTGAAATTCAGTGATACAATATTGCCTTAGATGGCAAATGACTGGATTTCCTCCATATTACTTCAAATGTAGCTTTTTAACCAGATTCCAGGTATATGACAAAAACTGGTTTTTAAAAAAGTCAATACCAATGAATTTCAACTAATAAAAACTGTAATATAAAATGAACTGGTCCTAAAATGTGGCTTTAATAATCTGCCTGTGTTCCATGTCTGTCTGTTCTCTACAAAGATATCACAATGCATAAGCAAGAATTTCAAGACAGGTATACCATATATTCTCAATATTTCCAAGTGTTCTACTTGGTTTCCATTTCTAGCAACAAGCAGCAACAATTTTTTTAAGAAGTGAGATTGCACTAGATGCACATTAAAGGTATAGGTAGGAATTAGGTAGGAATCTGCCAAATCCTTATATAAAAACTAGAATATTTTAATTTCAATCTTAAAATTAAGGAAAAAAATGTTTCAAAAGCTGGTACATTTTACTCTGCATTTCTGGTAACCATAATGGATATTAAGGTTTACAATTTAACTTGCAAATAAAACAATTCACAAATATATAACTCCAACCACTCAACTGAGCATCTACTTTACATATTAGGTACTGTGTACCCATATTACAATGATTATACTAAGAGATTTATACTCTAATATTCTATTGAAAGCAGATTTTTCAGCTATACTGTATATCCAACATATCTCACCTTTTGTTTTGATAAGCTTGGTGGTCTGTAATAAAGTTACTCATCCATGTAATATACATCATTGTTAAGTACTGTATTCTCTTTTCTGTCACAAATAGCCAATTTTGGAGAAGAGAAAAATGTGCCTAAAATTTGGGTTGCAAAATAGATATAAATACAGATATCAAGAGAATATCTGTAGCTCAGTTTGAACTGTGGAGTCCTTAATGTCCTCTGAGCTTGGTTGTTTGTTTGAAGATGTTTTATTACCTGACTAGGTAACATCCTCAGTGCCAATACCTAGTGCACTGGGGGTGTGACCTAACTGGACAATGAAACAACTGCAAACAAACAAACAAGTTCAGACAGCACCAAAGACTCCACAATAAGCTTTATTGCAGTCCTACTTGACACTCAAGAATCACATTTTCATTGTATTGGCTTCTTTAAAATTCTACTTCTAACATACTTTCAATTTCATATTTTCTTCTTAGACTTCTTTCTTAAATTGTTTCTACACATATTTTGTAAACTACAGCCTAATTTTTTTTTCACTTGTCAAAACATTGAATCTTCTTAACATGATTTACATCCCTTTGCACAACTCCTGCACTGAGGGGGGACAATTGGGCTTGTTAAAAACCACAAGCCAAAGATATAAGTCATATAATATTGCAAGTGCAAACACTAACTTTAAAATTAATAAAATTCAAAACAAGTACATACCAAAATTGGTACAATTCATTCTAATAGAATATCTGACAGAGTAAGCAAAAGAAAAAGATGTAAATGTGCGATACAATTTTTAGAGAAAGGCAAAATTCTCTACCAAGTATTTCAGAGAAAGACAATTTATCCTGGGATTCACCTTATAGGAAATCAACTATGCCATAGAACAGGAATAGAAACATATGCTACTAGCTCATAAGAACTGAAACAAATTTTGTAAAAATATCAAATCAATAACAGGTATGTGCCAGAACAAATTTTAAACAAAAGATATTACAAGTCTGATTAATTTACATCGTAACTGAATTTTAGCTGTTAAAAATCTAAACCACAAAGTAGAAAGCACAATTATTATTAATTCAATATAATATTCAGTGAAAAAATGATTATATATATAGAATGTAAATGTATGGCACCCTGTTTCAGTTAAAGTTCAGTCATGGCTATTTAAAAGTAATTTAAAAGAACTACAAATAGAAATAAATACAGTGTATTCCTTAGTTCTTGATGTTTGTTTTCATAATGTAGTAAAAAATATAATTTCAAAAAAAAATCTTCTTTGCTCCTTGGTTTATTGCTTTAATATATTGTAATCAACCAGTTTCCTCAATAATTGAAGTGGATTATAAATGGAATAAACACTAAATAAATAATGGGTTTTACTTTTATTAGCAATTTATTTTAAAAATTAAAACAAAATGTTATGTGCAATGCAATATCAGAGTAACAGACATTTTAGGATTTTATTGAGAATTTTAATATAAGCAATCTGACATTGATTCTATAGATTTATTTTTATCAATTATTAAAAGCAAATAATTTTGTAAAGTATAATGAAACTAGTAACTCATTTTAATATATTTAGGTTTTTTACTTGTAAATGAGTTGTACACATATGTTCAGAGCTATACTAATAATAAATTGCCATTGTAAACCATGAATGATTAAAACTAGAACATTACTAGTTGCCATCTTAATTTATATTATAAACTGCGTATAATCATATTGCTAACAATGTTTTAATTTATTCAGTTGAATTACCAGTATCTGAAAAGACAAAATACACAACTTTGCTTTCAATCCATTGCCTCAATTCCTATATTTTAATGCATATTCAAAATATTTCCTAAAATACTATCAGGTTATGTATTTTTTGCATAAATAAATTTATAAAATCTTAAACTGTCTAATGTTTCACAACACTTTTAGGTATCACATCTTTCTCACTATTTGATGTTATTTTAATGCATTTTTTTAGCTTTGTGATGTTTTTTAAACTTATATAAATCCTGTAAGGAATATTTAAAACCATAAGTATGGAATATAAGAAATTTATAGAAATTATTTCTGTTTACTTCTCAGATGTGGAAATGTTCAAACAATACATTTATTTATCCTTGTGATGAGAAATAAGTAAAACTGAGATACCAGAAAAAAGGTATCACAATAATTTCGTCGTTTCATCCTTCAAAATTGAAAGTGTTTCATTGTGATAGATGCTATCAATTTTAATAGCTCTAAAGAACTATTCAGTAAAGAACTGAAAGAAATGTCACAGATAACAAATCCTATTGGAATTTATCATTTCAATGATGTGAACACTTATATCACAGTTTGGGTTGACACAGTAAGTACACTGTGAATATATTGTTAAATGTTTATGCAAGATTTTTCGTTCCTTGTACAACTTTCTTTTTATCTACACAAGTCCAAACTCAGAAATAGTTATTAGTTATTAGAATTCAGGATTAAACATTGACCATGGTCATCCACAAATAAATAAAAAGAACCAAAAAATGGCCAATTGACAAATGTACCAAATCACCAGAGAAGTCTTTGGAATGTTATTTTTAAAAACAAGTTTTAAACTGTAAGTTAGCTTAAAAATAGATTTAAACAGCTTTTCCATTGTCTTCTCTCCCTGAAATTATGAAAACTCCAACATTCTTCCTCAAAACACTCAACTTTAGATCTATCCTAATCAATGTGAAATACATAAAGTGAATCCTACAGAAAAACTGTCCAAACCAGCCACAAATCCAGTCTATGTATTCAAGCTACTTTTCTCACTTCTTTTGAAATTAAAAAACTCTGCCTCAAATCTACAGGTTTTCCTCCTGAATCTAAAGACCTTCTGCTTGAGGTTTCAAGGAAAGGAATGGAATGAAAAGGAAATGAAAATCTTTTATGAACTTCCTTAAATTAATTTAATTCTAAAATGAACTGCAAAAATATGTAATTATAGCAAACCCCTGGTTAAAGTTGAAATGTAGTTGAGACACTTAATATCTGAACTGGAAAATCAACAGGCAAAAGAAAACAATAAAGAACCTACGTCATTTGAACAGTTGATTAGTCCTATTTGTTCTGATGGCAGAAATAAAGAAAATGGCAAAACATTCAGGTAATTCAAGTTTATTAGAAATACAAACAAAATTGCAGAATTTCATTGGTGAATCATTTAGTGTCAACAAAAGTTGTCAAATAAATGAATATCCTCACTCCGTATAGACTTTTTTCAGATTAATTAATTATACTGATTAGCTGAGATTCTAAGAAAAGAAAAACCTTACCTTTATTTCCCTGTCCTTTAGGTCTCTGTTAGCAATGAAATAAAATAACAATAAATTAAATATATAAAATAAGTCATCTTATTTTTAAAATAGTAAATACTAAGATCTAATCATCTAATGAATTGGTATGTGGAAGATCACTAGAACTATACACTTTAAAAATACATAAGTTTAATATTTAAACATAAAAGTACACTATTAGCACAAGCAATAAGACATAAAACTATTAGAACTTTTTATTTAAGCACTAGATTTATCATTAAAGCATAGCTAAAAATTAACACTCCACTGTGATAATATGATTATAAAACACTCCGCTGTATATTATTTCTGTTTTTCTCCTGTATGCCATTAATTAGACTTAATGATTTTGGAATTGTAATAATCTTCTTATATTGGTGAAGCATAAAACCAATACGTACAGAAAAATCTATATCGTCTAGCTTTGACCAACATGGAAGTATTTTCCACAAGTGAAAATTCAAGTCTGAGATTGTTATACTGACCCCGATGTGCCTGATTTTGATGTCTATTAAATTGGCTGTCCACTACAGACCCCCAGTATCAATTCTCTTTGAAAAGGGTAACGTGTACACCGAGGGAGAGAGGAAGTTCATCAGATGGTTGCAAACATATAAGAATGGAAAACAGCAAAACTAGGAGGGGGGGGGGGGGGACGACAAGCAAGCAAAAAACTGTGCATGAAATGGCGTTAAAGCACAGCCATACTATCTGGGGGGAAACAGCAATATCACCCTGAGGCGACAAAAGAGGAAGAAAAGTAAATATTTGGAGAGAAGAAAAGAAGCGCGGCAACAAAAAAAGGGCCGGCAGAAAACACTGTTATTAATGGAGAACAAACGGCAACGACTACTGCGAATTCCTCAAAGCCACGTCCAACTCAACAGTCAGGGAGGGCAGAACATTTAGCCGGGGGCCAGCGCGACCAAGGCAAAGGCCGGAGCTCGTAGATTTTAGGGAGACTATAGCGAGTGAAGCCGCCCTCCTCTCGTGAACAGAAGCCACGGGAGCGTCGAGCCACGGCAGGAAGGCCCCAGGCCGAGCGGCCTCCAGGCCTGCAGAAGGGGCGGTCCTGGGAGCAGGGGAGGGGAGGAGTTCCACGGTCTCGGATGTAGCGGGCTCGGATCCCCGCTATGACCAACGGAAGGAAGGCGGGACGAGGGGGAATCCTCCACTCGGGGACCACGAAGCCGCGAGAAGGCGGTACCTGGTCGACGCTGGTGGCTGACATTCTTCACGGGGAGCCGCAATCCCCCTCACCCCGCTCCGCTCGGGCCTCCTTCCTTCTCTCCCTCAGGTCGACGTGGTCGCTCGCTTCCGCCTCCTCTACTCTCCCCTCCGCCGCTTGGCTGATTGTCTCCGCAGCCCGGACCCTCCTGTCCTGGTCAGTGCCTCCCAAAGCCACCCGCCGGACGCAGCGCGACTTCCCACCTCTACTCCAGGCTCCGGGCTTTCCCACAATGGCGGACGCGCTCCGGCTCCTACTTCCGCTCCGCGGCACCCTGACCTTCCGCTCTTCCCCCGCTTCCCCCTCCTCCTCCTCCTCCGCTGACGACGTCGCCGCCTGACCTTTCCCTTTCCTTTTCCGCTTCGAGTCACGTGGTGAGGTGGGGGGGCGGGAGTGGAAAGTGAGCGGGGAGCGGATCTTCACGCGTGCGCCGAAGGCCCGTAGAGAGGCGGCGCCTCTGACGGGGAAAAACGGGCCGCTGGCGCAGGCGCAGTAAGACCTGGTTGGGACCTCAGGAGGAAGTGAGGCTAGCGTTTCGCGTCTTGAGGACTGGCAGGAGCGGTTGCTTTTCCGAAGGGTGGCTGTTAGGAAGAAGGGCCTGCCGCGGCCTTCCTCCTCTTCGCCAGCGGCCCTGTGGTGCGTATATAAAGACCAGGGCTTTTTTTTCAGGGTGTGGTTGAAGGGTTGGAGCCGTAGAGCTTCCTGGGAAAAAGGAGTTGCGTTGTTCGAGTTATAGGGGCTGCCATTGTCCCGGTTGTTGATTGTGACCCGTCTGGGCTGTGGATTTCGAAGCGGGCCCCTTCCCTGGAAGCCCGAAGTGGGACAAAAAGGACGCGGGAAAGTGAGGCAAGGAAGGTGTTGCCCTGGCTTTGTATCCCGAGCCTTTTTCTGACCCGTCTCCCATTGTTTTCAAAGGAGATCGGACGGAAAGAGCCTGGGTGCGAGTCGCTATGGAGGACGTGCCTAATGTGAAAGTGCCGCAGAGGCTTCGTCTTCCTAAAACCGATTCTGTGACAAGAGAGACATTGGGACAGATTGATGATGGGAGTTGGGATTAGGGTGGAGAGCCAGGATTTTAAAAACAGGCTTTGTTTCGACTCCTCCGAGGCCCTCAAATTTAGATTCGCTGTAATTCAGGAAGGGCAGGAAGTGGTTAGTAAATATCTGCATAATACACTGTTTTCTCCTTCGCTACTAGCGTTGTTAGTTATTCATAGAATAATGGAGAACTGGATTTTCACGAGTCATTTATTTTGGGATTTAATTTTTATTGCTGAGCATAGCTTTGGGGGGGGGAAACAAGGGGTTGGTTCCCTTTCCATTTGCATTTTTAATCTTTTTTTTCTGACAATATTTCCTCTTTTACATGACGACCTATACAAGTTTTACTTTCCACTTCAAGCTCATCATGGCTTCGCTATATGTTACATTTATTTTGTTTTATTACTTGTTATTTTAGAGGTGAAGTCAGATGACCTGTTAGAGCGATGGAAGATATGTTTTGGATTTGGGGAGACAAACTTCTGTATTTATTAATTCATGATCATATTTATATGGCCAGCCAAATCTTCGTCCCTGATCACTAATTTATTTATTTATTCAACTTCTATGCCACCCAATCCCAAAGGACTCAGTCTTTACTGTCATTAGCACTTTTGTTTTCCAAATTCCCTTTTTAATCCATTTATTTCTCCATTTCCAGCCCCTTTTCTTATTTAGCACCAATATCACCAATATCTACAGCTTAGAGAAGAGGACACCTTTACTAAATAAGTATTTAGGCGAGAAGACTGGTTAATAGCACTATTAGCCTAATCTGAAATTACCAGATTGTTACTATTTTATTTTTAAAATAATTATTTTACTATTCCAGAACACTCAGAAGCAATTGACCAAGAGGGATACATCCTTTAGTTACTTTACTGGTCAGTCGTTTTAAACACAAGGAACCAGACATTTGAAACTTTTTGTGACATTCTGACAAGCGAAGTTAATGGGAAAGCCAGATTTAATTAAGAACCCTGTTACTAACTAAAAGGCTGCAGTTATTCACTATGATTTTGATTTTATTTTGGAATGGCATTTGGCATTCTTCTATGACATCTAGATGGTTACTATATCTGACCTTGCTCTTTCTATGTTCAGTACAAGAAGTCCTCCATTTAAGAGCACAACTAAGCCTGCTCCATTTTACCACTTTCTTGCCACAATTGTTATAATAATAATATTTTCTCCCTTGTGACTTTTCCATTTTCACCAAGGGTTTGCCATTAAGGTCACATGTTAAGTAGCAGGCATAAAATAAAAGCAATTAATAGCTTGAGACAGTGTTTCCCAACCTTTTTAGAGCCGCGGCACATTATTCATATTTTCAAAATTCTGGGGAACACTGGGGGGGCGGGGGGGGGGGGGCTAAAGAAAAGTTTGGACAAAAAAAAATCTCTTCCTCCATTTCACTCTATTTCTCCCTCCCTCTTTCTCTCCCTTCCCTTCTTTCTCTCCATCCCTCTTTCTTTCTTCCTCTCTTTTTTGCTCTCTTTCTCTCTCCTCCTTCCCTCCCTCTATGTCTTTCCCTCTCTCTCCTTCCCCCCTCTCTTTCTCTCTCTCTCTTGCTTTCTTTCTCTCTCATTCTCTCTCCCCTCCTTTTTCTCTCTCTCTCTTTCTCTCTCGTTCACCACACCGGCAACAGAGAGAAAAAGAAAATGAGAGAGCCGGAGAGAGTGGAGGGAGAGAGCCGGCAGCTGTTGTCTTCGCCTCCGCCAGCCGGTTCTGCAGCTAAGAGGCAGCAGCGATCAGCCCCCTCGCCCTCCCAGACGTCCCCAGCGCCCAGCCACACGCCGCCTCCCATTAGCCCGGCTGACTTTTCCCTGCTGCCGTTTTCTCTTCATGGCGCAAAGCCACAGTCCCGGACTCCCGGACCGCTCGCTTCTCCAGCCAGCAAGCCGGCTGCCGGAAAAGCATCGCACTTTTTCAATGCGCGGCGCTTTCCTGGCAAATGGCTTTACTGACTGGAGAAGCGAGCGATCCGGGAGTCCGGGACTATGTGGCTGTGCGCCATGAAGAGAAAACGGCTCGGGCAGCAGGGAAAAGTCGGAGGAGAGGGGGCAGCTTACGGGGAACGGTGCTCGCAGCTGTCCCTCGGCTACTGCCAGATGCCGCTGTTTCCAGCGCTTTCCTGCTGGGCCCCAAAGAAGGAAGGTGGGAAAAAGGAGGCGCGAATAATGAAGCTCTCCTTTTTCCCGCCTTCCTTCTTTGGGGCCCAGCAGGAGAGCGCCGGAAACAGCTGCATCATGCAGTAGCCGGGGGACAGCTGCGAGTGGGAGCTCCAGGTCCGAGGCACCGGTGGTCCGGCAGCGCCCCGCCCAGCTGGAACTTCCCTAGGCTTCGCGGCACACCTGGCTGTGTCTCGCGGGTTGGGTAACGCTGGCTTAAGAGACATAAGCTAGTAAAGCAAAATAGGAAATTGACAGAGGTAGTCAGTGACTATTGTACTGAAGAATTTGCATATAGGTTTATTATGAGAGCCAGTTTGATGTAGAAGTTAAGGCATGAGGGAGACAATTCTAATTCCACATTAGGAACACAGCAGCTCACTGACCTTAAGCCAGTCATTTTCTCTCAGCCCAAGAAAGGGGGAAATGGCAGACCGTTGCTAAAAAAAAACCTTGCAAAGAAAACTGAGGGACTTGTCTAGACAGAGAATTGGATACAATTGAATGGAAGAAAAATAATGTGAGTGTTATCAATTTTATGTCACTGGCTCAGTTCTTGGGTAAAGTCAGGACCAATCAGTAAATAATCACTTTGCACTAACTTTAAAAGGTTTCCCAATTATCTTGGGAAAAATTATTTCAGTTAAATAAACAAGCTGAGAAAAATCATTTTTTTTTCTTACAAATGTTATGAACACCATACTTTTATGTATTCATTATTGGAAACCAAGTTAAGCATAGATTGACTACAAGGCATACAGATTTGTTAACTAACTTCAACCAAACTTAATATTAAATTTCATCCTACTCTCCTTGCACACACATTTCCCTAATTTAAACCATGGTAGAGTATGTGTTGAAAGAAATGAAAATTTTCTATTATTCCTATTCATTGGACTTGATTCATTCATAAAATTAAAACCAGTGTAGATGAATGATAGCTTCAGTTTTTATAATAAAGAATTTGGTTGGGGTAATCACCATGGCTGAAATTAAATTTTAAAACTTTAGATGGATTCATGATTCCTGTTGAATGCTGTACTGCTATTGAATGCTATGCTGTTGTGTGGAATATATTAAAATATGTTGTTTTTTGAACGTATGTGTTTTCTAAGGAAGGTTATGCAATCATCTTGTTAATAGTATTGAATTTATTTTTGATTGCCCGTTTAACGGTTGGCAGTTTATTTCATATGTTCATAATAATAGTGAATAGATGACATTTATATATACAAAATGGTCCATTTCTCTTCAAATTGCACATCTTTTTTAATGATCTCTATCAATAGACTATCTCAGTAGTTTTCAACCTGTGGTGTGCGGACCCTTGAAAGGGGCTCAGGGGTGGAGTCCAGTTACCTTTGCCACCAGTTCATATCACAAGGAATTTGTCCAGTTGCACATGTCAGTTGTTATCTTGCACTTCTTTAGTGGTGGGAACTTTCTATTTCCAGATCTAATGACCTATCAAATAAAAGCAACAAAAAGTCCCACTTTATTTTTCTTGATCACTAAAGTAAATTTTAGCTTAAGCAATGAAATAATATAAAAATGTTAAATTAGTGTAAATATCTTATCTGTCTTATTTGTTTGTAAGTTACATTACATTATGTTAATGTTTATAAATAGATAAACATGAGGATACAGGTAGCCATTTCTACAGAAAGTTGAGTTAGTACTGTCATCTGAATCGGGTTTAATATAACAAAGATTTCTTAACAAAATAGTTTTGACAATAAGAAAATCACTGAATAAATTCAAATAATTGTATAGAATGTGAAGGATGTGTGTTTGTGTTTTATTTTTATAGTTATTATGTACACTGAAGGTGGCATTTAATTTTGTTGTACAGGGTGCAGTGACAAACTAAACAGTGGATGAATTGGATTTCCTGTAATTTGGATTCTTGGATTGAAAAGTGTATTGAACTGGGGTAACCTTGTTCTAGTGTTGTAATTCTAGTAATCCTGTCTGAATTCGATGACTGCATTTGATCTGTGAACTTGAATTAGTTGTAATTTTGATTTAGTTATACTAGTTATAGTTAGTACATACTATAAATACAATAGTACTTAACTAGTTATATATTTCAGCTAACTAGTTAGTTTCACAATAGTTAATAACATGTAAAAGCCTACATTGGCTTTTCAATAGCTTAGGGCAGTGATGGCGAAACTATGGCACAGGTGGCAAACAGAGCCATATCTGCTGGCACGCAAGTCATTGCCCTAGCTCAGCTCCAACACGCATGTGTGTGCCAACCAGATGGTTTTTGGCTCACACAGAGGCTCTGTGAGGGCATTTTTGGCTTCCAGAGCACCTCCAGGGGGATGGGGGAGGGCGTGTTTACCCTTCCCCAGCTCCAGGGAAGCCTTTGGAGCCTGGAGAGGGTGAAACACAAGCCTACTGGGCCCACCAGAAGTTGTGAAATAGGACATTTCCAGTTTCTAGAGGGCCTCTAGGGGGTGGGGAAAACTGTTTTCACCCTCCCCAGGCATTGATTTATGGGTCTGGGCACTCACACATGCACAATAGTTTGTGCACACGCTCTTTCGGCACCTCAGGAAAGAAAGGTTTGCTATCACTGGCTTAGAAAAATAATAAATTGGAATTTTTAATAACCTTTGCTACTAACTTGTTGGGTCTGAAGTGGGGAAAGCCTTTGAGTTCATTTTTATTTCTTCGTTGGCAACATTTTTGAAAGTGAGGCCTTCTCTACTAGGGCTGAGAGGAAATGACTGGTCTGAAGTCACCCAGCTGGCTTCTGGTGTGTGGGGCAGGACTTAGAAGTTGGACTTCACCATTCATAGCCCAATGGTTTGGCCTCTAGATTAATTTCGCTGTCAACTTGCTGATATATCCAGAAGAGGGGTGTCAAACTCAAGATGTTACATGAACTATCACAGTTTGTTTCCCCTTTGCTAAATCGGACATGGGCTTAGCCAGCCCATGTTACATCAGACCTGCAGACTGAGACCTTGACAGCACTAATATAGAATATATTTTTTTCTTAGACAAATTTAACATGAATTCAAAATTCACTCCTTTACATTTGCTGGAGTAATCCTGTAAATTCTTCTTTCATCAAACTTTTACTGGCAAAATTAAGATTTTTAAAATATAGGTATTACATAAGTTTACTTTTTGTAATACTTTAGAATTTGTATAAACATTATTTGTAGAATTTGTATAGATATTCTGCTTGCTATTTTTTGCAGTGAAGCAGAATATAAACAATTCTTTTTTATTATTATTATTATTATTATTATTATTATTATTATTATTATTATTATTTAGACTTGTATGCCGCCCCTCTCCGAAGACTCGGGGCGGCTCACAGAACACAATACAAAAACAATATGTGTACAAATCTAATAATTAAAAACTATAAGCTAAAATCCCATTACATTAAAAAGCAGTCAATAACTCAATCATATCCACGCATAACATTTAATGGTCAGAAAGAGAGGGGGGGGGCATGATCTAACTGTTCCATGCTAAATGCTAAATAAATATGAACAGTCTGCTTTTATCTTCTCTGGCTCTTGTTAAATGTAGAACTCTTGGTGACTTCGTAGTTTTATATTGATAAATCTGCAGATTTTAAACTTACTGTTGATTCACTGAGAAAATAAGACTAGTTTAAACATAAATTTATTTGGATAAGCACTAAGGCAACAAATGTTATGCAATTTACATTCCAGGAAATAATAGGAACTGCTACCATGTTTCCCCAAAATAAGATCCTGCCTAATATTTTTGAACCCTGAAATAAGTGTTTGACCTTATTGCACTCAAAAGCCTGATTGGGCTTATTATCAGGTGATATCTTATTTTGGGGAAACCAGTATTCTAGCTATAACATAGACAAGAAGCTGACTAAATTTAGAGCAGTATAGTGTGGTGGTTAAGATCCAACTTTAGTCTTAAGTACTCACTGGGTAACTTTGGTTCGGTCACTATCTCTCAGCTCAGCCTATCTCATAGGTTTGTTATTATGGGGAAAATGGGTGAGGGCATGCAATATATGCTAGCTTTGCTCCTGGTCAAAAGATATAATTCAGATATAACAAAAATAAAATTGAGGATGATCTATCCAAATAAAATTAGTATTGTTTAAAAAGAATTTGCATTGTACAGTATGGTTAGTATTCTTCCTTGTTTTATGGTTTATCAGTTGGAAGCACATGCAGTGGATTTTTACTTTCATCTGTTTTACTCATATATTTATTTTACTCCTAGATTACTTGTTTATTTGGAAGCTTGGTTTTCCCTGCCTATAGCCAACCATGAGCCCAACTGATGCCAAGCGTTGTGGGACCAAGCGTCGGAAAAATAAAAAGGGAGGCGGCCTTAGCCCATCAAACCTAGCTGGAATCTTCGAGGTCAAATCTGTAGGGCCATCTTCCAATACTGCCCCCTCCTGCTCCTCTTTCTCCTCCTCAACCCCATCTACCTCTACTGTAGCCTTCTTGGAGCCTCCTAGTACCAACATAGCTTCTTCTAGCACCGAAAATGGTCCTCTGGCAGAAGTTGCCACAGCTGCCAACTTGAGTCCTAGTGAAAGAATGAAGAAGGCCGATTTTCAGAAAAAGCGATGTGGAGGAACAATTAACTCTAGTCAAACTTGTACAGGAAACACAGTTAATAACATGGGTCCTGAAACAGCTTCCCAAGAACCAATTGATGTTGAAGCTAACACTTGTGAAGAAGTAGTTGACCTGACTTGTGAATCTTCGGAACCAATAGTAGTTGATTTGACACACAATGATTCAGTTGTGATTGTTGAAGAAAATGTTTGTCAACCACAAAACCAAGAATTTAGAAATCAAGTCCCTGACAGCTGTATATTAAGCAGTGATGATGATGAATCAAGAGATGAAGTGATTTTAACTAGCACTCTAACTAAAGAATTGGAATTATTAGAAGATGATGTTCCAAGTTCACACCGTTCAGGTACTGTGAGTTGCCCAATTTGCATGGATGGCTATTCAGAGATTATTCAGAATGGACGGCTCATTGTATCAACGAAATGTGGTCATGTCTTCTGTAGCCAGTGTCTCCGGGATTCTCTAAGAAATTCTAATTCTTGCCCAACTTGTAGGAAGAAACTTGGCTGCAAACAGTATCATCCAATTTATATATGAAACTTAGCTCCCTCTACAAAGAATCTAAACTGTACTCTTCTGAATGCTTCATATACTTATATTTTCAGCAACAATAGAATATTATAATTTCCCAGCAGTTAACATGCAGACCATTATCGAGTTTTATTAGGATGCAAGCTTTTTAAAAAGATTTGGTTAATCATATGAAGTTGGCTTTATAGTCCACTGTGGTATGTACTGTAGATGTTTGAAGGACAGTTAGCTACTATGAAAGCAAAATAGTATAACTATGCTGTTTTTGAAAAATGACACCGCTTCAAGATTACATTTTTTTTACTTCAGATGACCAGATGAAAATCTTTTTTAATTTGCCCAAGATACAAGTCATGCTTATGATAATGTGAATAATAGCAGCCTACATTTTTCTTTTTGCATTTCATTCTAAAAAAATGGAACCCACATTTTTTTTCCTGATGATATTCTACCTTTTGCGTGAACTTCTACATTTGCAAGAAGACTATTTTGTAGCCAAAGTGCACCACATTTCTAACATTAAATGTTTAAATCTTTTATTGGGAGGCTTTTTGGAAGATAGTATGGCCATAAATAGAGAATGTTTGACTCTAAAGTATAACCATAAAGAAATACTTTCTACACTCACCAACTTAACAAGAATAAATTGAAATCTACTTCATCACCATCTAAGAACAAGGCAAACTGAAATGCGAGTTCTGGCGTAAGAAGCTTATAGTTCAGATATTTGACACAATGAAAATAGTTAATGCTGTCTTTCAGCAAATACATTTTCATTCTGGTATATTGAAGTCCTAATGGTTCTTTCCATTCTCTTCCTATAGTGCAGCCTGAACATTTTTATCATTATTCATTTAAATATAGGTGCATTTTGGAAATATTAAGAAATCCCTTATTAGTCTGGTTGCCATTAACAAATAATGATATTTGCTTATTATATAATCAAAGGTTTCTTAGCAGCTACCTTCCAAATGAAAGTTATATTTACAAATTATCACAAATACGCAACATAGAAACAATCACTCTACAGTATTCAGAATTTCAATAGACAATTGAATATTTTTCCATTTTCAAATGTTAAATGGTATGGATTTCCCTATCCGTTTATAATAGAGTAGTAAAAATTAGAGATGTATATAAATCAGAAGGAATATTCTGTTTGCAACACAGAACTAAACCATTTCATTTTGGAGGTTCTGGCAAACTTTCTTAGGTCCTTCACAGTTCAGCTTTAGCTTTATTTATTCTAGGTTTGGGATGAAATTTGAATAGGATAAGATGAGTATATATCACCCCTTTCTCTGTTGCTACACTTCAGCTCCTAGTAAAGAATAAATAAAAGCCTGTATTTTTCCCTTCTCAGCAGCTTTACTTATATTCCAGAATGGCATGTCCTGTTTACCCATGATCTTCCTCCTTTCAGCCACCACTGCTGATGTTCCAGCAAGTGTTGTCCACCTATGCCCTAAACCTACTGGCACCTTTTCTCACTATTGTTTCTCAGCTACTGCTACTTCCTGAAACCACTTCCATTCCAAATAGAGTAGCTTCATTTATTCAGTATGCAGCATTTAAAATGTGTGTCTCAGTTCAAACCTGGACCAACAATTTCAGAGTGATTTACATAAAATGTGAAACCTTATTTAGAATTTCCTTTGGGGGTTAAGAGAACTGCTTATCCATGAGCAATTCCCACATGCTTAGAGGTTGCTATATAATCAACTGAATCCATATAATTGGTTCATTTAGATGCAATAAGAGCATTTACTGAAATCATTCTTGTTATTATGCAAGTTTAGAAACCAATATAATTTTTATATCACTCAGATCCAGTTTTACTTGTTAAAAAATTCATTATCTAGGAGTACTTTTTGTCCAATACTTCAGCTCACATATTTGTGAATCAATTCTGGATGACTAGAGTAACCCATGTCAATTGAAAATCTAGTCCCCTTTAAGAAAGTTAGATTGAAATCTGCTCCGCAGATGCCTTTTTATTTTGAACAAAAAAGCTTCACAATTTGTTAATTTGTCATTAATTCAAGTCTGCTTGGCCTAGAGTGATTTTTTTTTTATTGCTAGCTTTGAAAGTTCTACTACTTAGCAAGCACATCAACTGTAGCATTAGATATTAAATAGGTTTGAACTGTAATATGTTAGACCATTGTTCAGTAGTTCATACATGAACTCATTGGATGTGTTATTTCTTTCTCAATTAAAATCTATATTGAAGGCTTTTGCTTCTATTTTCTTCCAAAATTAGTCTTTTTGCTAGGGAAGGGAAAGCACAAAAATTTTGGTTTAACATTATAGCCTATAATTTTAGCAGTTTCCAAATAAAATCTAAACATTATTCTGAATTTGTTTTCAAGGTGCTATTGGTTTATACAAATATGCATACCATAATTTTAAAAATGGCAAGTATATGTATTCCATTCCTAAATATGTCGAATCCATGCTTTTTATTTATATGTATCGATATCATGTTTCTGTTAGGATATTAGACAAATTTTATTACAGATACAAGTAAAGCTTTTTGCATACTTGACTCACATTTATTATGCAAGAACATATATAGGGAGAATCTGGATATTTAATGGTACAGGTCCTATTTATAAAAAAAATGATAAGAATTCTGTCTTGTAATCAATTATTGTACTGAGCATCATAATTTGAATAAATATACACCACAAACATTGAGGAAATAGGTTTTAATAATAACTCAATCTGTTTGAGACAGACTTTGATAGCGTTTAATTCTCAAAGATAAAGTTCAAGAATTAAAGATTTCTTTGTACATGATGACTATAAATTAAACAGACAGAGCTCAAAAGCAGGAAAAAGGTAGGTTGACACATCTCAGAAGTGCAGGTATTTGAATATATTAATATATTAATTTTTCAGCTGAGAAGGTTGCAATAGGTTTTAAAAACCACTGGTAATAAGTGTTAAGTCACTTTCAAAATTCCAAAAAGTTGCTAAAACCTGGCTATAATATATAGAATAATGGATCAGCATTTAGTTTTTAATAACCTTATAATATTAAAACAACTGTCAACAAGCAGAGTTATTGCTTAGCATCTATAATTGGACTATCAATTACAGATTAAGATGCTTCAACTTGCAATCATTCATTTAAACACTTGAACTTAGGTTGCTGAAGAAAGTGGATTATGACAGGTCCATGCACACATGACTGTTGCAGCGTGCCGATGCTCATGTAGGTGCATGGGCACCAGCATGTATATCTGATGGTTGCAGTGTTTCAGGCCACGTGATTGCCACTTGGGACTTTTCCAGAAATCTTCCAACAAGCAAAATCAATGGGGAAAGTCATATCCACTTAACAACTGCAACAAAAAGGTTATAAAATTGGACACAATCACATGATGCCTCACTTAACTGCATCACTTAGCATTGGAAGTTTCAATTCTAATTGGGATTAGAATTGTATTCATTACTCAACTTGTGTTCACTGTAAAGGTCATTGATGTAAAGCAATTCTGTATGAATGTAAGCATGCAGCTCCATTGAACTCAAGGGAGCTTTGTCCCTTCTAAATACAAGCTACTTAG
This sequence comes from Erythrolamprus reginae, assembly GCF_031021105.1. Lineage (NCBI taxonomy): Eukaryota > Metazoa > Chordata > Lepidosauria > Squamata > Dipsadidae > Erythrolamprus > Erythrolamprus reginae. The sequence goes on along the minus strand of NC_091952.1, from coordinate 213,797,804 downwards.
CAACTTTAAGACTTGTGGACTTCAACTCCCAGAATTCTCCAGCCAGGATAGCTGGCTGGAGAATTCTGGGAGTTGAAGTCCATAAGTCTTAAAGTTGCCAAGTTTGAAGACCTCTGGACTAAAGCATCCTTCCTCATGCCGCCATATCTGTCTGTTGGATTACACCATTGATTCCTACAGCCAGTAACCATGCACTACAAACTCGGGATTGAAAGTGTATAACTACTAAAATACTTTCTTTTTAAAGATATAAGCTTTATTCAGTGTTGACTCATTTAGTCTATCATTTCTAAAGGATATGGGCAAATGTCATTTAAAATATAATTATTTAATGCAATTTCACCCTTTAACTTATAGTTTTCTCCAATCTGGTATCCTCTAGATATATTACAAATGCAATTTTCAAGTAAACACAATGTCCAGCACTTAGTGATAGTAATCTCAGCACTCCGCATTGCAACTGCTAAGCACTTAAACTTATATAATGCTTCATTGTTCTTTTTAATGTTCTCTAAAAGTTTACCAAGTCAGCATATTGCCCCCCAAAATCTGGGTCCTTATTTTACTAACCTCAGAGGATAGAAGTCTAAGTCAACCTTGAGCTGGTTAGAATCAAACTACTGGTAATAAATTAGCCTGCAATACTGCATTCTAAACACTGTGCCACCACAACTCCATTAGCCAATGAATATCTTGGCAAAAGAATCAAATTTGATGAAACTTAAGCTTGGTATCTAAAGTTCCAGTTCCAATAAGTTCCATAAGGCAAGGACTCCCTATAAAGATAACAGGATAATAATTAAATTGCTCTGATTCAGAATGGATGAAAATGTATTAACACATAATATATTAAAAGATATTTCTTAACAGGACAATCAAGTTAATTTTAAGAGTGCCTACCTCTATTCAGAGACACTGTTTCAAAGATGTTATGAAAGAGGAACAAGATTGGACTAATTTGAAAGGAATTAACAATGAAAGGCTACGGGAATGATATGGAAAAAAGCAACTACACTGGACATCAAATCAAACTGGCTGGTACCTTAATTTAAAATTATGCTCTTTTCTTATAAAGGCTGAGGACAATAGTGAAAAAGATACCAACCTGGTTTCATGTTTGGATGACCTGTGATGGAGTTGGATATATATATATATCCATTGGATATACAGTATATATATATCCTGTGATGGAGTTGGATATATATATATATACAGTATATAGAAAGTCTTGTTTCAAGGCCCAACCAGCTACATTCCAAGACATATTTTATGGATAGGGCAAATAAGGGGTCAGAGTCAAAGGGCTGACCATGATCAGTAGTCCTAGGGAAAGAATGATCTTGTAAGGAGGAATATCAAATTATAGATGGGCAGTCGTTGGATGAATAAAATCAAGATTTATGCAAGGGGAATGGACTAGTCATTGGCTAGTCTGTTCTTAAGAATCCAGTTGTAAGGGCTTTTTGCCTGTGAGCTAATCATCTAGGGCAGTGATGGCCTAGATGAACCTTTTTTCCCTTGCGTATCAAAAGAGCATGCACATACGCGAGTGCCCACACCCATAATTCAATGCCTGGGAAAAGCGAAAACAGCTTCCCCTACCCTTGGAGGCCTTCTGGAGACTGGAAAAGGCCTCTTTCGCAACTTCCAGGTAGGCTCTGCCCAGGCTACAAAGGCTTCTCTGGAGCCAGGGGAAGGTAAAAGCATTCTCCCCCATTCCCCCAGAGGCTCTCTGGAAGCCAAAAACACCCTTCCAGAACCTCTGTGTGAGCCAAAAATCAACTGGCTGGCACATGTGCATGTTGGGGATGAGCTAGGGCAACAGCTCGCACGCTAGCAGATATGGCTCTGCGTGGCACCTGTGCCATAGGTTTGCCATCACTGATCTAGGAGATTATAAAAAGATTATATTAAACTACAGTAATACCTCGTCTTACAAACTTAATTGGTTCCGGATGAGGTTCGTAAGGTGAAACGTTTGTAAGATGAAACAATGTTGCCCATAGGAATCAATGGGAAAGCGAATAATGCATGCAAGCCCAAAACTCACCCCTTTTGCCCATTACTGCCAGCATTCGGATCCTTGTTCAGGAGTGGGTGGCGGTGGTGGTGGTGGTGGATGTGCCATTCCCGGTGCTGCTGCTTCTGAAAGGGAAACTTGCCACTGCCGCCACTATCCTCTTGTCCTGGCAAGAAGGATGGAATCCGCCGGGACGTGGTAGCCCCACCCTTTGGGAGGGCGGGGCTGGAGCAGAGGGGCGGCTGCGAAGGGGCTGGATCGGTGAAAGCACTCCCAGCAAAGGGGCTGTGAGAGGGTTTACTCCAAGTGCTTTGGAAACGCCTGCCCAGCCCCTCTCGCAGCCCCTTCGCTGGGAGCGCTTTCGTCCAGGGCTGTCAGTGAAGGGGCTGTAGGAGAGGTGGGGCAGGTGTTCCCAAAGCGCTCAGAGAAAGCGCTCTCAGCCCCTTCGCTGGGAGTGCTTTCTCTTAGCGCTTCTGGAACACCCGCCCCGCCTCTCCTGCAGCCCCTTCGCTGACAGCCCTGGGTGAAAGCGCTTCCAGTGAAGGGGCTGCAGGAGAGGCGGGGAAGGCATTCCCAAAGCGCTTGGAGAAAGCGCTCTCGCAGCCGATTCACTGGGAGCGCTTTCACCAAGCGCTTCCAGAAAGCCCGCCCCGCCTCTCCTGCAGCCCCTTCGCTGACAGCCTGGACGAAAGCGCTCCCAGAAAAGGGGATGCGAGAGGGGCGGGGTGGGTGTTCCAGAAGCGCTTGGAGAAAGCGCTCCCAGCAAAGCAGCTGCGAGAGCACTTTCTCCGAGCGTGGAATCCTGGCGGGGGCTGTAATCAAATGGGAAATCCCAGCGGTGACAGTCACAAGGCAGGGAAATCCTTGCGGCAATCAGAGAGCGCACACACAGTACGAGAGCACACATACCCGGGCTCGGGTTCGTAAAACAAAAATGGTTCTTAAGACAGGGCAAATAAATCATAAACCCCGGGTTCGTATCACGAAAAGTTCATATGAAGGGGCGTTCGTAAGACAAGGTATCACTGTACTTGGCACTTCTTTCGATTTGAATTAATTTTTACATTGGAAAACTTTTTAGAAGGCTGTTAAACACTCAGAGAATGCAGCATTTCAGTAGGAGGACAACTGGAGGGCAGTGATGAAACATTGAGGTACTCAGTTGCATCAGTCACTAACCAACGCATTGATTTAACAGCTTCGAGTTTATGTACAATTGTTTGTTGTTCCAAATAACTGAACTGGTTTTTCCTACATTATTCATAGAGTTGAAGAATGTTTGTATCTTCCCTTTAATTAAATCAAGGTTGTTCTATCTCCTGTGTTTATCTGGGCCCGACCTTGGAGTTGGTGGAACTGCTGGGTAGGAAATTGCTGGCTGAGATTATGAACTCTGGGATTTATGCCATCCTCCCTTGCAAGCTTGGCTCTCCTCCCAGGATTTAGCAGAAACTAAATACTATTGTGAAACACACATAGAAGCGTTATTTGAAAAACTATAGAAAATGTTTTTTATAAGTTGAAAAAACATCAAAGGCAGTGCATAATGCCTAAAGGTCAATATTGTTTCAAGTCCATGCCATCTGGGAAGCCAGGGATTAATTAATATTCTGCAGTGAAGATATAGGAGTCTAGTACTGGTTGCCTCTTATGCCACATGCTCCCATGCTCCCATTAAGGGGATTTATTTTATTTTATTAATTACATTTGTATACCGCCCCTCTCTGAAGACTCAGGGTGGCTCACAGCATATAATATAAAACAGTAAATACAAAGACAAATCTAATTAAAAACTACATCAAGGAAATGGAGCACCTCCCTTATGAAACCAGATTGCAACACCTTGGTCTGTTCAACCTTGAAAGACAGCGTTTAAGGGGTGACTTGATCGAAGTGCATAAAATCATGCATGGGATAGAAAAGGTGGATAGAGAAAAATTATTTTCTCTATCACACAATACTAGGACGAGGGGGCACTCCTTAAAACTCATAGGTAAGAAAGTGAGGACAAATAAAGGGAAATATTTCTTCACCCAGAGGGTTATTGGTTTATGGAATTCACTTCCAGAAGAGGTCGTGACGGCTGTCAGCCTTAATAGCTTCAAGGCAGGATTAGACAGATTCATGGATGCCAAGTGTATCGATGGTTATTGAAACGGATGTCCATATGCCGCCTCTATGTTGGTTGAGGCAGGCAGGATTCCCTTGAGTACCATGTGTTGGGGGTCCAGGGAAAGGGAAGGTTTTGCCTTCTTTTTCTGATCAAGATCCCCATGTACAATTGGTGGGCCTTTGTGTGACACACAATGCTGGACTCGATGGGCTTTGGCCTGATTCAGCATGGTTCTTCTTATGTTCTTATGTACATAAGCTAAAAACCCGATATCTTAAAAATCAGTCAAACAAATTCAAATCACATCCATATATCACATTTATTGGCCAGGGGCCAAGATCTAATTACCCCAAGCCTGTCGACATAAGTGAGTCTTAAGACGAGGAAGGTGGGGGCAGTGCGAATCTCTGGGGGAGCTGATTCAAGAGGGCAGGGGCCCCCACAGAGAAGGCTCTTCCCCTTGGTCCCACCAAGCAACATTGTCTGGTTGACGGGACCTGGAGAAAGCCAACTCTGTGGGACCTAACCGGTCGCTGGGATTCATATGGCAGAAGATTGATAGCAGTCTGGAACAGAATCCCGTGTTACTGAACAAATACCTCATCCCTGACAATTTTCATACATATAGAGCAGAGGTCTTCAAACTTGGCAACTTTAAAACTTGTGGACTTCAATTTCCAGTTATGTTGGCAGGAGAATTCTGGGAGTTGAAGTCCACAAGTCTTAAAGTTGCCAAGTTTGGGGACCCCTGGTCCCCAACTCTTGTGATTTTTAACTAAGTCAAGCAAGTGGGTTTGTGACCAACTATTCAAGTTTGTGTCTATACTTTCCATTATAATCTTAAATTCATTTATTTTCTGATTGGTATGTAACAGATGGTTGAAAATTCAAATTCAGGTAATGCTCAAATTAACAGTCATTTATTTATTTATTATGTATTATTTATTTATTGGATTTGTATGCCGCCCCTCTCCGCAGACTCGGGGCGGCTAACAACAGTGATAAAAAACAGCATGTAACAATCCAATACTACACAACTAAAACAACCCTTATTATAAAACCAAACATACATACAAACATACCATGCGTAAATTGTAAGGCCTAGGGGGAAAGAATATCTCAGTTCCCCCATGCCTGACTGCAGAAGTGGGTTTTAAGAAGCTTACGAAAGGCAAGGAGGGTGGGGGCAATTCTAATCTCGGGGGGGTTGGTTCTAAAGGGGCGGGGCCGTCACAGAGAAGGCTCTTCCCCTGGGTCCCGCCAAATGACATTGTTTAGTTGACGGGACCCGGAGAAGGTCCACTCTGTGGGACCTAACTGGTCACTGGGATTCGTGCAGCAGAAGGCGGTCCCTGAGATAATCTGGTCCGGTGACATGAAGGGCTTTATAGGTCATAACCAACACTTTGAATTGAGACCGGAAACTGATTGGCAACCAATGCAGACTGTGGAGTGTTGGTGTAACATGGACATATTAATGACCAGTTATGGTAGTGCTGAAAAAGTGAGTTACCACTGATCCTTGCATTTATGACTGTTGCAATGTCCCTACAATCATGTGGGCTGTTTACAAATTGACATGAATTTACAATTTTAGTATCCTGGGATCAAGCGAGAGACATCTGCTACCTTCCTAGGGGACGTCTGTCAAGGAAAATCCAATGGTGAAAGCCAGATGTATTTAAAAACACCACAAATCGCTTAACAAAAAGGTTTTAAAAAGTCATAACATTGGCTGTGACTCCATTAATAACTGCATCATTTGGTGACAGAGGAAGTCCCACTTGTGGTCATAAGATGAGAGCTACCTGTAACCCTTGCAGCTGTTAAAAGCCAATTCTTAGCAATCAAGTCTTACAATCACATTTAAATTTCAAATATGTTCACCTATACTTTTATATCTTTTCTTCTTTTCTTTACTTATATTATTACATATCTTTCTCTTCAATGTGTATTATGTATTGGACAAAATAAATAAATAAATAAATAAATAATATAAATATAAACATAAACATAAACATAAACATAAACATAAACATACATACATACATACATACATACATACATACATACATACATACATACAAAAATAAAATAAAATAAAATAAATACCTTGTGGCTTTCAAAGTGTCCTCCTATCTAACTTCTGCGAAAGACTTATGCCAAAAGGAAAAATCATTTCCTAATCAAATAGGGCATAGGGTTTATTAGCAAAGATTTGAGGGCAGAGAGGAAGGACAAGAGAAATTACATATTGTGTTCTTAGGCTGGAACAAATAGTTCCGATTTATCTGTCTGGAGCTTTAGTGTTCATAATGTTTGAAATTTTCTGTTTGCACCATTTTAAACTTGTCCTCCCTTCTGTCTTTCCCGTTGAATTCTTTTTCATTACTTTCCCGTAGCCATTGCTGCCTCCTATCATCAGCATTTGTCTAAATCAGTTGAATTCCAACCTATAAAACACCAACCTAATTCTAAAGTTCTTAAATTACTAATACCAATATAAGAACTAAAATTACTAATTGACGTATATACAACAAGTAAGTCTGCGGAGAGGGGCGGCATACAAATGTAATAAATAATAATAATAAAAGCTATTTTAAAACTAATAAAGTACTGAAATAGAAAAATTAAAAAGTCACTAAAAATGTTGTCATTATGTGGCCATTTTGCTCCATCTTCAGATGTAGGGTCAGATACATGCTTTCCAGTGTGAAAGCTCTGATTCTGAGGCCTAATTGTTTTTAACCACTTAAAAACATCATGAAAAGAACATATGTGGAAATGCTTCAACATTAACTTGGATTTTCTAATAAGAGTTCAAGTGTTATTTGAAAAGCTTATTTTGAGAGCCAATAGCTTGAGGTTATACACATAGTTTGTAAACTACTGAAATTACATTATAATGAGACTTCATGTACAGAGACATCTGTATAATGAACATCTAGGATTGAAAGAGATCTTAGAGATTATCAGGTTTGGAACCCTGCCGGTTCACAAATACATTTTTTTCTTATTCAGCCTTATAGTATCAGGCTGTGATTCTGACCTTACCAAAAATAATGACCATGAAAATCTGCATTACTGTATTTGCAGATATGCACCTGGAAATATAAGTGCTGACTGAGACAGTGGGACATTTTGGGGCTTCACTAAATTGTGCTGAGTCAAAATGTGATCCTTGTTGAATGACTTAGTGCAAGGGTAGGCAAAGTAGGCTCTTCTATGAGTTGTGGTGGACTTCAACTTCCAGAATTCCTGACACAATCCTGCTAGCTCAGAAATTCTGGGAGTTGAAGTCCACATGTCATAGAAGAGTCAACTTTGCCAACTCCTGATTAGTGTGTTAAGTCGGAGTTCTCTGACACATAACTTTTGTCCCCTGCCCTAAACATAGGATTTTATTGTTTTATGATAGGTAGTAAGTGACAAACAGAAGCACACAAACACCCCCCCCCCAAAAAAAAATCTGCTTTGATATAAATCAGATTCCAAGATTATCACTGGGCCTGATATGGCAGGAAGAAGAAATAAATCTTGATGCCTCAACAATAATTAAGCCACAAGTGCCATCTTGAATATAACACAGTTTATGCCCATAACAGCTTAAGCCAAAATTTAAAAAAGCACATTCTAGCTTAATTTATAGCTAGGTAGCATGTACCTTTCTAAATGAATCCACCCAATCCTACCAAGACTTCTGTAACATGGGGAGATTTATTTATTTATTTATTCATTCATTCATTCATTCATTCATTCATTCATTCATTCATCTATACAATAACAACAACAACAACAACAGAGTTGTAAGGGACCTACACTATTTCAGACAAATAGTTGTCCAACATCTTCTTAAAAACTTCCAGTGTTGGAGCATTCACGACTTCTGGAGGTAAGCTGTTCCATTTATTTCTCCTTAGTTCTAAGTCACTTCTCTCCTTGTTTAGTTTCCATCCATTGCTTCTTGTTCTACCCTCAGCTGCTTTGGAGAAGACTTTATGCTGCCATGATCCGCTTAACAATGGGGGGGGGGGGGGAGAGAGAGATCCCGAAACTTGGCAACTTTGAAGACTTGTGGACTTCAACTCCCAGAATTCTCCAGCCAGATGAGCTTTCTTCTTCCTACATTCAAGCTACTTAGCCTAAAATTGGGGTCCCAAACTTGGCAACTTGTGGACTTCAACTTCAACTCCCAGAAGACTTGTGGACTTCAACTCCCAGAATTCTTCAGCCAGCAGAGCTTTCTCCCTTCTAAATACAAGCTTAGTGTCAGCTGGGGTCCTCAAACGTAGCAACTTTGAAGACTTGTGGACTTCAACTTCCAGAATTCTCCAGCCACCAAAACTGTTCTGAAGTATTCTGGGAACTGAAGTCCACAAGTCTTCAAAGTTGCTAAGTTTGGGGACCCCGGCTTTACACTAAGTAGCTTGTATTTAGAAGGGAGAAAGCTCTGCTGGCTGGAGAAGTTGCCAGTTTTGAAGGGTTTAACTACTCGGGCTTAAGTACTCGGAGAAAAGTTGACTTAAGAAGCTGGCTTCTCCGCGCCCACGATCTAGCAGCAGCCTTTGGAGATTGCCGACAGCCCGGGCTCGGACTATCCCAACTGGAGTTTTCCGTGGCTTCTCCACCCCCGTGTTTGTTTGAGTTGCGCAGGGCGCTCCTCCTCTTGGCCGGGCAGTTGGCAGCGGGAGTAGCTGAGCGCAAACCCTCCTCATGCTGCCACTATTGTTATTTGCCCCGGGGAGGGGCACCGACTCTCGTTTATTTTCGCCGAGGAGTTGCGAGAGGTGCTTTTCTGGCCGCGCCAGTGTGTCGTGGGCCGAAACTCTCCGTCCGTTTCTCCTCCCAGGAGTTATGGGCAGGGGCACTTAGCCGAAGTCTCCCCTTCAGAGAAACACACACATTCCGGGCGGCGTCATGGACCGAGACCAGCTGAATCCCCCGACGGTTCCCCTCAACGAGTTGCCGGACGACTCTCCTCACGTGAGGGCTGCCATTGAGGCGCTGAGGCGCCGAGCTGTGGAAGAGAGCCCGGAGGAGATCCGCCAGTCTGACCTGTCGGACGCCTGTCTGATCCGCTTCTTGCGGTGTCGGGACTTCGACAGCAACCTGGCCTGGAAGGTAAACGAGATCCTCGGCAGAAGAACAGGAACGCACGGGCGCCCGTCCGTCCTTTCTCCCTCCCTGCTTCTTCCCCTCCTGGCTGGCGCGCGGGTTACTTTCAGGTAACTTTTGCATCGCTGTCCTGCTCGGGCTGTTCCTTCCGTGCTAAAGAGCTGAAAGGAGACCAGCTTTTAAAGACCCTCTAGGTCAGAGTTCAGAGGTCCCCAAACTTGGCAACTTTTAAGACTGGCGGACTTCAACTCCCAGAATTCTCCAGCCAGCATAGGTGGGAATGGAAGTCCACCAGTCTTCAAGTTGCCAAGTTTGGGGACCCCTGCTTCAAGCTATGTTAAGTAGCTTGTATTTGGAAGGGAGAAAGCTATGCTGGCTGGAGAATTCTGGGAGTTGAAGTCCACCAGTCTGAAAAGTTACCAAGTTTGAGGACCCCTGCTTTAGGCTAAGTTGGGAGCTGAAGTCCTCAAGTCTTAAATATTGCCAGGTTTGGGGACCCCTGCTTTAGGCTAAGTTAAGTAGCTTGTATTAAGAAAGAAGAAAACTCTGGTGGCTGGAGAATTCTGGGAGTTGAAGTCTACCAGTCTTCAAGTTGCCAAGTTTGGGGACCCCTGCTTTAGGCTAAGTAGCTTGTATTTAGAAGGGAGAAAGCTCTGCTGGCTGGAGAATTCTGGGAGCTTAAATCCACAAGTCTGAAAATCAGATTAGATTAGATTTATGAGATTTATAGGCTGCCCAACTCCTTCCAGATTCTGGGCGGCGTATACAATCAAAACCAATATAAAAACAATTAAAATTCCCAAGAGCAAGATCATTCATGCCTTCTTGGCTGGAGCTAGATGGTATTGTTCAGTGGCCCCAGATCTGTCAGCAAAGCCAGGTTTTCATGGCTTTCTCGAAGGCCAGGAGTATGGGGGCAGTGTGGACCTTGGAGGGGGAGTTGGTTCCAGGGAGCCAGTGCTGCCACAGAAAAGGCCCTCCCATGCAAGCCCACCAACCGACACTGTCTAGCAGATGGGACCCGGAGAAGATCAACCCTGTCATCCTAATCAGTCACTGGGAGGTATGCAGCAGAAGACGATCCTGTAAATAGTTGCCAAGTTTGAAGACCTCGCTTCCCTGTTTATCCTCAGCTACTTTTGGCCAAGTGCTTCCACCTACTTTCCTAGAGACGCCTAAATTAGAAAGGCAAACTCAAGCATGACTCTTCTCTTTCGCCAGAATTGGAATGTGCTGATTCTGTAAATTGTTCAGTAATAGAGCTCAAGCAGGTGCCTACACCTAGTTGAATCTAAGCAAGGTCTGGATGGATGATTATTGCAATGGGGAACCTCAAGGGCAATGCGGGGTTAGAAAACAGATTGGGAAGTTGAAGGCCATCAGGAAAAAGACAAGTGCAAGGGGACAACAATGGCAAAACACACCTCATCTCACCAGGAGTTAAGCGCTGCCTGGTTTTTACTTCAGAGTGGCTACCTTTCATCTTTTTCTAATTGTTCTTTCCTCTTGAAAGAATAGAATACAATAGAATAGAATAGAATTTTATTGGCCAAGTGTGATTGGACACACAAGGAATTTGTCTTGGTGCATATGCTCTCAGCGTACATAAAATAAAATATACATTTGTCAAGAATCATGTGGTACGACACTTAATGATTGTCATAGGGGTCAAATAAGCAATGAAGAAGCAATATTAATCAAAATCTTAGGATATAAGCAACAAGTTACAGTCATACAGTCAACATGGGAGGAAATGGGTGATAGGAATGATGAGAAAAACTAGTAGAATAGAAGTGCAGATTTACTAGAAAGTCTGACAGTGTTGAGGCGAGGGAATTATATTGAGCTGCAACCAGAAATCTATTTTTGTTGAATCAAAGGTGCTTTTTCAAGAGGCAACTGTATTTTCTGTTTTTTGCTTGACGACATTTTACTTCTCATCCCAGAAACTTCTTCAACTAGCTGAGAAACAGAAAAAGTCTTCAAAGAAAAACCAGAAAGTTCAGTTGTCTCTTGAAAAAGCACCTTTGGGACAACCGTGACCTGGATGATTGAGAATCTCCACAGACATTATTATTGACCAGTTGTCATTCGTTATCTTTAGCCCTCGAGGGTTAGCCAAGTCATGAGATATTTACTATAGGGATTCCAGGAATGCTACTTTATTTTGTAGGACACATTAAAATAATTTTGAAAGCCTTTCCAAAATTTTCTCTGCCCTACTTGGTCAAGTCAGGAACATTCTCTTCCAGAGTCTCTTTTCATGTTTACTGCTTTCCCAGTACTTGGCAACCATTTAACTTCTTCACTTCCTTCTCAATAACCAGAGCTAAATTCCTCTACATAAGGTTTTGGTGGCTTTTGTATCAGTTGGAAGCGATTCTTCACTTGCGTGGTATTGATCTTTGCTTTTCCAGTTCAGATTTCTTTAAGCGTGTGTCTGTCTTTGCTTTTTTAAAGCACCACTCATCCAGTAGGATTTCATTTGTCTTTCTTCCGGCTTTTTTGTGCTGTTAAAGGCAACTATAGTAATAACTTCTATCACCTTTGTACCTAAGAGCAATGAGGGCACAGGAAAAGACAATAAAAAGCTGCAAGAAGAATTTAAAAATCTGGATACTCAGTCAGTTAAGGCACTGAGCAATCTTGTTTGTTTGTTTGTTTGTTTGTTTGTTTGTTTATTCCAATACACAATGAGGGTTTTAGTGGGTATATATCTATCTATCTATATATATATCATGGCACCGGACCAGATTATCTCAGGGACCGCCTTCTGCCGCACGAATCCCAGCAACCGATTAGGTCCCACAGAGTTGGCCTTCTCCAGGTCCCGTCAACTAAAGAATGTCGCTTGGCGGGACCCAGGGGAAGAGCCTTCTCTGTGGTGGCCCTGGCCCTCTGGAACCAACTCCCCCCCAAAGATTAGAATTGCCCCCACCCTCCTTGCCTTTCGTAAGCTGCTTAAAACCCACCTCTGCCATCAGGCATGGGGGAATTGAGACCCTCTTCCCCCTAGGCCTTTACAATTCCATGCATGGTATGTATGTATGTATGTATGTATGTATGTATGTATGTATGTATGTATGTATGTATGTATGTTTATATATATATTAATGGGCTTTTAATTATTTCTAACATCAGACTACTATTGTACACTGCTTTATTGTTGCTGTTAGCTGCCCCGAGTCTCTGGAGAGGGGCGGCATACAAATCCAATAAATAAATATCTATATACACATAGTAAAATACATGATGAAGGTTATAGAGGAGATACTCATAGTAAAATATATCTAAGAAATAACAGAAAAGAAGATATAGTAATAGAACATCTCAATGAAATAATAGAAGAGATATATGAATAGAACAAAGGTATAGAAGATATAGGAGAGCAATAGGACAGGGGACGGAAGGCACTCTAGTGCACTTGTACTCGCCCCTTACTGACCTCTTAGGAATCTGGATAGGTCAACCGTAGATAATCTAAGAGTAAAGTGTTGGGGGTTTGGGGATGACACTATGGAGTCCGGTAATGAGTTCCACGCTTCGACAACTCGGTTACTGAATTCATATTTTTTACAGTCAAGTTTGGAGCGGTTAATATTAAGTTTAAATCTGTTGTGTGCTCTTGTGTTGTTGTGGTTGAAGCTGAAGTAGTCGCCGACAGGCAGGACGTTGCAGCATATGATCTCTCAGATTCCTCCAAGATACTAAAAAAAGAAAACTACAATTACTGTATACAAATAGTGGCAGAGTTCATGTTTTCATGCAGCGCATGTATGCCACTCTTTTCCTTGTTTGCCTGTTTTTATTTCTGTCTCTATAAGCTTTTGTTTTCATCTTAATTCAAAGTGAAATGTTGAGTTTGCACAAACCAGACATTGTACCCAGCTAGATTACCATATTTCAATGTACATTACCAATTTCAAAGACATAGAAAGAAATCTACACAATACAAATTCCTATTTTCACAATAGTTGTGGGAAAACATACGAGAAGAGGGAATAAATAAAGTCAAACATTAAAATTAACTCTGGACGTTGAGAAGGAAGTGAAGAAGTTAAATGATTGACAAGTACTGGGAAAACAGAAAACATAAAAGAGACTTGGGAAGAGAATGTTCCTGACTTGACCAAATGGGGTAGAGGCTTTATTTATTTCCCAAACATTTTGTTTACTGTTACTACTGGTACTTAGTTATACGGTTATTATTTAGTATTCTGTCATTTCTCTGTCCTTCCCTGTCCTTTGAAAAGTTTTGCTCTCATCTTTCATATTTTTACTGCTGTTTGAAAAATAAAACTTTCTAACAATCAGTTTCAAAAGCTATAACAAAAATGTGTTGGAAATTTCAAATTTCCTCAGAATATAGAGAATTTTTAAATGTTTATGAAGCGAACAACGACATGGGAGAAATTTATCATGACTATTTTTTAATTGAAGATGTTTCTTGTATACAGTGCCGGCTCCATTTGAGAATGATTCTGTGTCACTTATACGATAGTCAAAGCAGTTCAAAATATTTTTATTTACTTCTTTAAAACTTTAACCCAAACACTATTCAACTGAGTTTATTTGTCATCATGTGAGCATGTGTGTACATCTAATAAATAATAACCTTGGAATCCATTAACACAGTGATCCCCAACCTTTTGGATGCCAGGGCCTGGTTCCATGGAGGGTGGCTTTTCCATGGCTAGAAGTGGGCATGGTTTCACACACTACCTGGTCCTGCGCCTGAGCAACTAGGACTTTACAACATGTATTGCCTGGTTCCTAGCAGGCCATGGACCAGGTCCTGTTTGCAGACCAGGGACCATGCATTAACTGTGGATCCATGCATTAACAGATAGTATAGATATTTGAGCTGTTAATTTATGTACCAATTCACTTTATTCATTATTTATTTATTTATTTATTCATTCATTCCTTAATTCCTTCCTTCCTTCCTTCCTTCCTTCCTTCCTTCCTTCATTTATTGGATCTCTATGCTGCCCCTCTCCGAGGACTCGGGGCGGCTCATAACATATAAAATATAAAATAATCCAATTAACTAATTAAAAATCAAGAAAATCCCCAGAAACCATAAAAAACAAATATTACATTCACTCCACATTCTCTCAATACATTGATTGATTGATTGATTGGATTTATATGCTGCCCCTCTCTGAGGTCTCGGAGTGCCTTACAACATATAAAAAACAATACAACATCATAATCCAATTAATTTAAAAGAGTTAATCTAAAACTCCCATAGTATTAATTTATTGTCATTGTCATTCAGACAACAAACACACACTACATTCGTTAGGCCAGGGGGCTAGGGTCTAATGTAAGGTGACCAGACATCCCGCTTTTTAGGATTTTTTCTCATGTCCCGCATTGTTTTTCAAAAGTCCCACTTTTTTCGGGTGGCCAGTTTGCAGAAGCACCCTCGCTCACTCCGGCTCTGCAGTGCCCCACCACCACCACCGCGATGCCTCTTGTGCGCCCAGCCTCACTCCTGCTGCTGGGCTTGCTGCAAGCCAGTAAGCCGACCCAAGCCGCTTCCACCCCAAACCAACGGGCCAAACCTGTTTTTGCACTGTGGGACCCACAACTCCCGCTACAGTCTCTCTCCAGCCCTCCAAGTCCTCCAGTGACGCCTAAAAGACAGGGGCCCTGCAGACGCCGTCGAAGCCACCACCCTCCGTTAGCTATGTCTTCATGAGGAAGAACAGGCAAGCTTTTTTGAGCGTTTTGAGTTTTGTCAGTCATCTGTCTCTCCCCCTGCCGCCGCCAATTTATTTATTTATTTATTTATTTATTCGTTTATTCATTTATTCGTTCGTTCGTTCACTCACTCACTCACTCACTCACTCACTCACTCACTCACTTATTTATTAAATTTGTATGCTGCCCCTCTCCGTAGACTCGGGGCGGCTCACAACAGTAATAGAAAAACAATGTACAATACAAATCTAATAATTAAAATTAAAAACCCATAATTTAAAAAACATGCACACAACATACCATACATAAACAATATAGGCCTGGGGAAGTTATCTCAGTTCTCCCATGCCTGACGGCAGAGGTGGTTTTAAGGAGAAGCCCAACTCTGTGGGACCTAATCAGTCGCTGGGATTCCGATGGTGTCCTGCCTTACCTAACTCATGATCTGGTCACTTTAGTCTAATGGCCTCAAGCCTGGTGGCATAAATGGGTCTTGAGACTCTTGCAGAGCGAAGAGGGTGGGGGCAGACAAATCTCTGGGGGGAACTGATTCCAGAGGCCTGGGTCCCCCACAGAGAAGGCTCTTCCCCTAAGCCTTGCCAAGCAACATTGTCTAGTTGATGGGACCTGGAGAAGGCCAACTCTGTGGGACCCAACCAGTTGCTGGGACTTATGCAATTTTACATGAGTCCAAGTGACTGGTTTTGCAAAATCTTCCTGTAACTTGCATTCAGATCAAATCAAACTGCAACTAACATTGCTACAGAGAGCAACATTTATTTATATTGACATTTCAATCCATGCTAAGCACATATTTGATTCCAGCCTAACTCATTTTGTTCACTAAGAAATTTATGTGCATTGGCATTTTTATTACAATGGCTGGGACAGGCAATTTGTTGTTACTATTGCAATTTCAATAGCTTTCCTTGGCCTATTTGTAAAAGTGCAGAGACAGAAAATATATTGTAGTTTATGAAGGTGATATGCAGCTGTGCATATTGATTGTCAGTTTTAGCAATGGTAATAGCTTATTTTTATTAAAATCCAATCCTTGTTCATTGTGCTTCACTCAAATATCCTTCTGATCTTCCCACACAATTGCCATAATAAGCGATATTCCATGTTGATACTGTAGTTGGATAGAATAAGTTTGTGAAATGCTTTAAACCTGAAGATAAAATGTTGTTGTAATGCATTGTGGTCCTGTATTATCTAAGAGGGTTACGTGAGCACATTACCTACACCTTCTCATGTGAAACTGGAATAATATCCATTTAACAACTCAGTGCTTGCCCAAACATGCTCCAAAGCATTGTTTTCCCTTAGAAATTCAAAGTATGCATGGACTAAGGTAAGCTCTCTATTTCCAAACTGAAGACTAGATGGGAGTATTATTAAAGTTTGGTCGATTCCATCATGTGTAATCCATACTGCAAAAAGTAATGAACAGCAATATTTGCCAATAGTGTCTAAATAAACGCTAGTGACCATTTGGATTGTTGCACACTTGCTATGCAGCGGTTGCTTCTGGTTTGGACCTGGTGTTAGAACTGGTAGCGCCGGTGGCGAGAGGATCCGCCCAACCACTGGGAATGCCTCTGTGCATGTGCGCACACACAAACCAGTAGCAAAATTATTTACAACCCTCCGCTGCAGATATGATAACATAGATACACAACCTACCTTCCTTCCTTCCTTCCCTCCTTCCTTCCTTCCTTCGAAACAGAAGATTGACGGCAGAAAAAGACCTCATGGTCCATCTAGTCTGCCCTTATACTACTGTATTTCCTGTATTTTATCTTAGGATGTTATTCCAGGCATGTTTAAATTCAGTTACTGTGGATTTACCAACCACATCTGCTGGAAGTTTGTTCCAAGCATCTACTATTCTTTCAGTAAAATAATATTTTCTCACCTTGCTTCTAATCTTTCCCCCAACTAACCTCAAATTGTGTCCCCTTGTTCTTGTGTTCACTTTCCTATTAAAAACACTTCCCTCCTGAACCTTATTTAACTCTTTAACATATTTAAAGGGTTAAACAAATAATTCTCTTCCTCCCTCCCTCCCTCTTCCTTCCTTTCTTGTCTTTTTCCTCTCTCTCTCTCATACAAGTACAGTGGTTCCTAAGTGGGGGTGATGCAGTGGTTAGAGTGCAGCACTGCAGGCTACTTCAGCTAACTGCTAGCTGTAATTCAGCCTTTCAAATCTCACCACTGGCTCAAGGTTGACTCAGCCTTCCATCCTTCCAAGGTGGGTAAAATGAGGACCCAGATTGTTGGGGGCAACATGCTGATTCTGTAAACCACTTAGAGAGGGCTGTAAAAGCACTGTGAAGCGGTCTATACAGTAAGTCTAGATGCTAAATGCTAATGCTAATTCTTGGGCTACAAGTGTAATGGAGCCTGCCCAGCATGGTCGTAACTCATTACAGTTGTAAAGGTAATTTTCTGCAATGGTTGTTAAGTAAACACTATAGTTATTGCTAGTACAGGGTACATGGTTGTTAGGGATTGCCATTGTAAACTGCATGTTGTACACTTGTACCAAACTTGTACTTAAAGAGTTAATGTGCACTTAAAGAGTTAACTTGTACTTGAAGAGTTAATATTCAAGGCTGTTTCGTCACTTCCTCATTGAAGCTATAAAAGCTTATTATTCTGCTCAGTCATTTCCTTTTTCACTTTGCCTGAGAGAGGGGGAGTTGTGTTTACGCTTCGTGCGTATCTTCTTGTATTAGCTTCGTGCTTATTATCTATATTGTATTTTGCTTTGTGCTTCAATCTTGTAATTGCTCAGTGCTTATTATCCTGTATTTGCTTTGTGCTTATTTTGGATTGTTTATATTTTGTTTATATGTAAATAATACAGTACTTATTTAACTAAGTCTCTGTCTTGGCTTTATCACACATCCACGCTCTGTTAAAATTCTTTGCTCGGTGATGTCGAACGTTTCATAGCTTAGCTAAACCGAGACAAGCCAACAGTTATAGACAGTGGTGGGATTCAAAAAACGTTGCTACTAGTTCTGTAGGTGTGGCTTGGTAGGCGTGGCTTGGTAGGAGTGGCAGGGGAAGGATACTGTAAATTGTCCAGTCCTTCTCCACTCCAGGGGTAGGTTACTGCAAAATCCCCATTTCCTCCTGATCAGCTAGGACTCGGGAGGCAGAGATTAAATGAGGGCAGGGCCAGTCAAAGGTGGTATTTACCGGTTTTCTGAACTACTCAAAATTTATGCCTCCAGAACTGGTCAAAGCCTGCTGAATCCCAACCCTGGTTGTAAAGCAAACTAATGGTTACGCTATGGACGTGGTTTCGCTGAGAATCAGAAGTAAATGCAGACTTTGTAAAACTTATCATAAAATGTGGCTACATGACTACAGGATCCTGTAAATGGCTGTAAATGCAGCCCGGTTGTGGAGTGCCTGAAATGCACTCATGTGACTGCAGGGAGAGATCCCCATTGGAATTTAGACTCTAGATGGTAATTACCAGTGATGGGCTCCTACGGGAACGGTAAGGAATGCAGTACTGGTAGTGAAATTTGGAGCTCCACACCAGAGCGCCCAATTTGCACTGAAAGATGTTGAAAGAAAATGCATAAGCCACGCTCACAGTGTGGTAGTAAAAATTTTGGTAGTCCATCACTGGTAATTACCCCCAAGTCAGTCCATTAGAACTTTGAACAGACATTAACTGGTCGTAAGTTAAAGGCTATCTGTATAAACAACGGTGAAGTTTGGTCTTGAACGGGGTAGGCACAACAGATTTAAACTTAATATTAACCGCTACAAACTTGACTGTAAAAAATATGACTTCAGTAACCGAGTTGTCGAAGCATGGAACTCATTACCGGACTCCATAGTGTCATCCCCAAACCCCCAACACTTTACCTTTATATTATCTATGGTTGACCTATCCAGATTCCTAAGAGGTCAGTAAGGGGCAAGTACAAGTACACTAGAGTGCCTTCCGTCCCCTGTCCTATTGGTCTCCTATATCTCCTATACCTTTCTTCTATTCCTATATCTCTTCTTTTACTCTTTCATTGATATGTTCTATTACTATATCTTCTTTTCTATTCTTTCATAGATATATTTTACTATGAGTATCTCCTCTATAACCTTCATCATGTATTTTACTATGTGTGTGTGTATATATATATATATATATACCCACTAAAACCCTCATGGTGTATTGGACAAAATAAATAAATAAAATAAATAAAGCTGGCTCTTCTATGACATATGGACTTAAACTCCCAGAATTCCTGAGCTAGCATGATTGGCTCAGGAATTCTGGGAGTTGAAGTCCACAAGTCATAGAAGGGCCAACTTTGCCTACCCCTGGTCTTGAAGGAGACTCCTGAGAATATTGTGGATAGCCAAGGAAGAAAACACATGGATTATTAAACAAGTCAACCCAGAGTTTTCATTGGAAGCATAAAAGAAGAGGCTCAAATTCTCCTGCTTCTGACATATTACGCAAAGAACCAGTTCTCTGGAGTAGGCTGTAATGCTGGGAAAGTTGGAAGGAAGGAGGGTGAGGGGGATAAGCATCAAGATAGATGATCTCACAATGACAATGGGCACACTATTAAAAAAACCCTGAAAAATCAGGTAGGGCAACAGCCCCCAATCTATATGGCTAGGCAGCCTGGTAGGAAGGGAACGAGAGAGAAGTCGGTCTGCTGGTCATGCAAGTCGCACTGTGTGCGCAGCAGGAGATGCTGTGTGAAAGTGCTTGCCACTTCCTGCCTTTTGAGCCTGGTGCTCTGTGCTTCGCTGGACCTTTAGACCCCTGCCACCTGCTTGCCTTCTTCTCCATGTCTGCCTCCTCTCTCAGACTCAGTCCCATAGCAGCAGCAGCGGCACCGGCCTATTGGTCACACAAGTCAAGCTGGGCATGAGCACTGGCGTGCCACTCACACAAGTCAGTGTGTGCACTGGCCAGCCACTTGCACAACCTAGTTTTGAACAGGCTACAGCCAGTAATGGGCCATGGCTCACGGGTTGGGGACCCCTGAAATAGGGTCACATCATCATGAAGTAAAGCTACCTGGACTGTTTCTAAGAGTCGAGCCCAACTTTATGGGGTATCATCATCACAATCAATCAGTGGTAGAGGCACCACTGTACTTGTTCTTTTTTCTTGTTTTGTTCTTCACTTTTCCCCCTGATGAAAATGGAGCGCTGAATTTATATGTGAGGTTATATATATATTGCTTAGGTGTGGGAGGGAATTTTATGCTTGTGAGACAGACAGTGGTTGAAATATACAAATGGAGATCAATTACTTTTGAAACATAAAATAGATTTATAATGGGGCAGAATTGCTAATAGTAATTCGAATTAGATTGGCAACCTAGGGAAGCTAAATATTTCCCACTTTGCTTTGCTTTGTTTATAGTTCTTTTGTTCTTAAATTCAGGATAATCTGTCATTTGGGGAATTCTGGGAGTTGAAGTCCAAATATCTTCAAGTGGCCAAGGTTGGGAAACACTGGTATAGATTACAGAACCCCCCATCACTGCAGTTTTATGCAGATTCTTCTGAAAGTTCTGTTTTCTATTGATTTGCCTCTTGAATTCAAAGACATAAACTCACAGGAAAGCAGTAGTGAAATGCTCCCGGTTCTGGCGTACCTGTAGTGACAGCTGCTGCTGGTTCGCCAATGCTGACTGGCCACACCCCCAAACAGGTCCCACAGTCCCTGCTCGCTTGTCCTTCAAATGGATGTCCCAGGGCTACACATGCGGTAGGATGTGAGTCCACACCGGAAGAGGACTGGGAGCAGTGAAAGGCTTATGCATTTTCTTTCAACATCTTTCAGTGCAAATTGAACAAATTACTTGTCAATGTACTTTAAAATAACAAATGGAGAGAAATCTATTTCTAAACTGAGAGGAGCTGGGGTGGCGCAGCAGGTAGAGTGCTGTACTGCAGGTCACTGAAGCTGACTGTAGATCTGTAGGTCACCAGTTCAAATCTCATCAACGGCTCAAGGTTGACTCAGCCTTCCATCCTTCCGAGGTGAGTAAAATGAGGACCTGGATTGTGGGGGCAATGTGCTGGCTCTGTTAACAAGTTGCTATTGCTAACATGATGTAAGCCGCCCTGAGTCTAAGGAGAAGGGTGGCATAAAAATCGAAAGAAAGAAAGAAAGAAAGAAAGAAAGAAAGAAAGAAATAAGTACATAAGCAAATAAAATAAATAAATAAATAAATATAAATAAATAAATAAACCAAACAAACAAAAACCAAGTAAACAAGTAAATAAAATAAAATAAAATAATAAAACAATAAAATAAAATACAATACAATAAAATAAAATAAAATAATAAAATAAAATAAAATAAAATAATAAAATAAAATAAATAAAATAAATAAAATAAATAAAATAAATAAAATAAATAAAATAAATAAAATAAATAAAATAAATAAAATAAATAAAATAAATAAAATAAATAAAATAAATAAAATAAATAAAATAAAATAAAATAAAATAAAATAAAATAATAAAATAAAATAAAATAAAATAAAATAATAAAATAAAATAAATAAAATAAATAAAATAAATAAAATAAATAAAATAAATAAAATAAATAAAATAAATAAAATAAATAAAATAAATAAAATAAATAAAATAAATAAAATAAATAAAATAAATAAAATAAATAAAATAAATAAAATAAATAAAATAAATAAAATAAATAAAATAAATAAAATAAATAAAATAAATAAAATAAATAAAATAAATAAAATAAATAAAATAAATAAAATTATAAAATTATAAAATAAACAAACAAAAAACCAATAAATAAATAAATAAATAGGGTGCTCTGGGGTGGAGCTGCATTTTCGCTACCCTACTGCGTCCCCCCCTGTCCAGGCAGCAGCCCACCCCTGATTGCAGGAAATGCGGTGCAAATGTGCAGCAGGACATCTGCTTGCTTCCTGCCTTTTGGGCCTGGTGCTCTCTGCTTCGCGAGGCCTTTGGATGCCTGCCCCCTGCTTGCCTCCCCCTCCCCCTCTGCCTCCATTCTCAGACTCAGTCCCCTAGCAGCAGCAGCAGCAGCAGCAGCAGCAGAAGGTAAGGCCGATGCTGGCAGGGGTGAGGAAGACCTGCTGCGCCTCAGCTCCCAAAGATGCTCTACTGCCACTGGCACCAGGGCCATGCAGGAAAATTGTGTGAGTTGGTGTGGGACACTCCCACCTGTGTGTTCCGTTCCCATTCTATCTGGCTGGGTCGGGGAGCCCCCACCTCCTTTCTCTTCCTTTTGCCCTCATTCTTCTCCCCCACGAGTGCACAGGATTTTCAGCCTGCCCGCTGCCCTGCCACGAGGTGGGTGGGTGGGTGAGTGAGTGGCTGGGAGGGGAAAATAATTGACAGCCTGCTGAGCCCTGTAGGGACACCAGTCCGAGGTGGAATTGGCTTTAAATTGTCCACCCGTTGTTTGCTTTGGCTCCCCGATCAGTTGCTTTCCAACTTCGGGAACTCCCAGAGGAAACGGCTCCCAACTTTTTCTCCTTCCTTGCTGATGGGAGAGGGAGGGGGATGCCTGGCTGTGGAGAGGGTTGGTGCAGGGGGTGTTTCCCACTGGGCAGTAGGCTCAGCTGCAGTGATGGGGATGGAGGCTCGCTGATTGAGCATCCATCGCCAGTCTTGCCCAGGTGGGCATTGAAGTCTCAGAAACCACCTGTGGTGGCTGGATGTCTCCTCCTCTGCTTTTTTAATACCCGCAATGAGTTAGTGTGACGGAAGTGCGAGTGTGTCCTCGCCGTGGACAAACAAGGGCTCCCTGATCCCCTGAAGGCACCAGGGGGGGCTGCTCTTTCCACCAGACCAGACCTGATGGAAGCTGCCTTCTGCCTCAGGTCCCACTCCCTGCATCCAGCCCCTGAAACCAGCCGGCCCAGGCGATGGGTGCTCATGGCTGCTCAAGCACACATCCTGAAGCCTGTAGCCAGGTCTGGGATGGACGCCGGCTTGCAGCAAAGCCCACCACCACGAGGCCCACCTGCACAATAGGCTATGATGCCCTGACCCTGCTCAACTACACTTCCTTGCTGGGTGCCAGCCTGGAAGCCACCACTGCCACCCAGCAAAGTAGCACAGAAGTTCCAGCCCATCCACCCCACAATCAGCTGTACCTTCCGGCCTGGCCTTTTACTTTCAGCTTACCTCCCTGGCAAGGCTTGGACACTGCCAGGCACACTCATCCCCTTACTCTCTAGGCAGCACCACTATGTCCTTGCCCTCCAAGGCTCCCACAGCCCCAGAGCCTGAGGCCAGCAGAGCTCCATAGGTGCATGCCCCGGCACTGCCTGGCCCGCAAACATCCCGGAGCCAAAACCAGGAAGGGGGGAGGGGGGCAGCAATGGCACTCCGGGATGGCATGTGACAGGGTCACTGCCCTACCAAAGCATTTTCTTC
Source organism: Erythrolamprus reginae (assembly GCF_031021105.1). Classification (NCBI taxonomy): domain Eukaryota; kingdom Metazoa; phylum Chordata; class Lepidosauria; order Squamata; family Dipsadidae; genus Erythrolamprus; species Erythrolamprus reginae. The sequence continues at coordinate 213,774,411 of NC_091952.1, read as the reverse complement.
CTTCTCCCACTGCTGAGAGGAAGAGAAAAAGAAAGAGAGAGAGAGAAAGAAAGTGAAAGAAAGAGGAAAGGGAGAGAGAGAGAGAGAAACAGAGACAAGAAAAAAGAAGAAAGAAACAGATGGAGAGAAAGAAAAAGGAAGGGAAAGATGAAAATAAAAAGGAGAAAGAAAAAAAGAAAGAAAGAAATAAAAGAAAACAAAAGAAAGGAAAGAAGGAAAAGAAAGCAAAGGAAGAAAGGAAGGGGGTAAGGAAAGAAGGAGGGGAAAGGAGAGGAGAGGAAAGGAAATGAGGGGAAAGGAAGGGAAGGGAAATAAAAGGAGAAGGAAGGAAAGAAGGAGAAAAAGAAAACAAAAGAGAAAAAGAAAGAGAGAGAGAGAAAGGAAGGAAGGAAGAAAGTGAAAGAAAGAGGAAAGGGAGAGAGAGAGAGAAACAGAGACAAGAAAAAAGAAGAAAGAAACAGATGGAGAGAAAGAAAAAGGAAGGGAAAGATGAAAATAAAAAGGAGAAAGAAAAAAAGAAAGAAATAAAGAAAAGAAAACGAAGCAAAGAAGGAAAAGAAAGCAAAGAAAGAAAGAAAGGAAGGGGGTAAGGAAAGAAGGAGGGGAAAGGAGAGGAGAGGAAAGGAAATGAGGGGAAAGGAAGGGAAGGGAAATAAAAGGAGAAGGAAGGAAAGAAGGAGAAAAAGAAAACAAAAGAGAAAAAGAAAGAAAGAAAGAAAGAAAGAGAAAGAAAGAAACTTATGACCACAAATGAGCCCTAAAATTTTGCTTACTAAGCAAAAGTGTTGTTAAGTGAGTTTCACCACCAAGCATGCCCAACGAGTTACATGACCACCAAGCCACGCCACCTGAAGCCATGCCTACTTGACCTCCAACCCACACCCATAAAATAAGGCATGCCCACAGAAAACGTTTAGATTTCACCACTGCAGGAAAGTGTTGTAAGTGTAGACTTGTAACATCCAACTTTTTAGTAGCTGATATCATGCTATACATGAAAATTTATGTGTGTGAAATTATGCTATTACGTTATCTCATTTCCATCTCTGTTTATTATTTCTGTTCTTAGGTTTTCAAAAACTACCACCAATGGAGAAGGGAATGCCCAGAAATAATTGCAAATTTACATCCACCCTCCGTTCTTGGTCTGTTGCAAACAGGCTACATTGGAATTTTGAAAGAGAGGGATCCAAGTGGTTCTAGAGTTGTCTTTTATAGAATTGGCAAGTAACTTTTATGTTGATAATTCTGTCTAGTTTCTAACGGGACAGATGCGTAAAGGGATAATGAATAAATTGCCCTCAGATCTTACGATCAGGAGCCACATCCACCTCCATCGCACCTTCCACTGTGCAATTTCTGATTCTGTTATTGAAGGGAAGAGAACTGTAGCTGAGGTTCTCCTGGCTAAGTTAAGAAGGTTGGAAGAATGCTGCCAAAAAATTTGACCAGCTGCATTGGACCATATTTGAAAACTTACTTTCCTGTTTGTGTCTGTGTCTATATGCGCATATACAAGTAAACTGGAGGGGTTTTTTTCTCCTGTCAGATAGCTAGCTAGCTAGCTAGCTAGATAAGTAGGTAGGTAGGTAGGTAGGTAGATATTTGTTTTTATAGATTTTCATGGATATAACGATGCATTTTGTGTGTTTGAGTTTCCCCCCGTGTATTGAGAGTGTTTTTGTGACGTTTTGACGAGTGTGATCTCATTGAAACAACACACAAATATCTTGATACACAGAGAAAAACCCAAACACACCAAATACACACACAAACATACAAGAAAAAGCTTATTGTTATGGATCTGTTTATAATCTATTTCTCTGTAATATGGCAAATGATTTAGCTTCACTAGATAAATGGTCAAAGCAATGGAAACTGCAGTTTAATGTTTCCAAATGTAAAATAATGCACTTGGGGAAAAGGAATCCTCAATCTGAGTATTGTATTGGCAGTTCTGTGTTAGCAAAAGCTTCAGAAGAGAAGGATTTAGAAGTAATGATTTCTGACAATCTCAAAATGGGTGAACAGTGCAGTCAGGCGGTAGGGAAAGCAAGTAGAATGCTTGGCTGCATAGCTAGAGGTATAACAAGCAGGAAGAGAGAGATTGTGATCCCGCTGTATAGAGCGCTGGTGAGAATACTGTGTTCAGTTCTGGAGATCTCACCTGCAAAAAGATATTGATAAAATTGAGCAGGTCCAAAGATGGGCTACAAAAATAGTGGAAGGTCTTAAGCATAAAACGTATCAGGAAAGACTTAATGAACTCAATCTGTATAGTCTGGAAGACAGAAAGGAAAGGGAGGACATGATTGAAACACTTAAATATGTGAAAGGGTTAAATAAGGTTCAGGAGGGAAGTGTTTTTAATAGGAACGTGAACACAGGAACAAGGGGGCACAATCTGAGTTTAGTTGGGGGAAAGATCAGAAGCAACATGATAAAATATTTTACTGAAAGAGTAGTAGATGTTTGGAACAAACTTCCAGCAGTAACTGAATTTAAACATGCCTGGGATAAACATACAGTATATCCATCCTAAGATAAAATACAGGAAATAGTATAAAGGCAGACTAGATGGACCCTGAGGTCTTTTTCTGTCGTCAATCTTCTGTTTCTATAATCTTCAGTAAAGCTTTTTAAAATTTAAATATTCATTTATTTTCTCCAGGGAAATTTCTTTTCCTTCATATAAATTGGAATTGTATTGAAATAGTTTTTGCATAGTCCCATTACCTGTTATTATAGTTTCACTCTCTTGTAATTTCAACATCATTCCCCCACCACCATTTCCCTGGTTTATTTGAAAGCTCATTGTTTGGTTTGCAGAATTTATTTTTATTTCCATTTCTCTTAATGCTAACATAGATAATTGCTGCTGAAGTTTAATTGGTTGAGAAATAATTATATTCTGTGGAAACGTCTTTAATTTCTCTTCTTTTTTAATCTCACACAAAATAGTTTGCATTTTCTATTGCCTTTGCCTTTTAAGTTTATTATTATGGTATATAAACAATAGCAATAGCACTTAGACTCTTTAGAGCAGTGTTTTTCAACCAGTGTGCCGCGGGATATGATCAGGTGTGCCATGAGCCCGGCCCGGCTGGAGCTTCCCTGGCGGTGACGGCAAGTGAGCTTTTGGAGCCCGGTGGGAGGTGCCGACCACTGTTGCCTCTAAGCTGCGTGGGCAAGCGCCCGCACAGCCATTGGAAACCCCCACCCCCTGCAGAAATTTTTGAAGTGGCGCAAAGCCACGCAGTCCCGAATTGCTCCCTTCTCCGGCCAGCAAAGCCGGCTGCCCAGGAAAGCGCCATGTTTGAAAAGCGTGCATTTAAAAAATGTGCTGCTTTCCCAGGCAGGCGGTTTGCTGGCCAGAGAAGCGAGCGATCCGGGACTGTGTGGCTTTGCGCCATGATGACAAAAATGGCACCATGGCGGCCTTCAAGGGCCACCCTTCGTGGCGCCCCACCACCCGTTCCTGCAGGTAGAAGTCGGGCGCGCTACTGGGAGGCGGAGGCGGCATGTGGCCGGGCGCTGAGCACCATGGATGCCTGGGAGGGCGAAGGGGTGGATGTGGCTGCTGCCTCTTAGCTGCAGAGCCGGATGGGGGCGGAGGTGAAGGCGACGGCGGAGTCCGCGCTGGGGCCATGCGGTGCCGCTGATCCAGGGGGCCGCAGACCGGCAAGCCGCCCTCCACTCTCTCTCTCTCTTTCTCTCTCTGTTGCCGGCATGGTGTATAAGAGAGAAAGAGAGAGAGAGAGAAAGGAGGAGAGAGAGAAAGCAAGAAAAAGAGAGAAGGAAAGCAAGAGAGAGAGAAAAAGAGAGAGAGAGAAAGCAAGAGAGAGAAAGAAAGCAAGAAATAGAGAAAGAGAGAGAGAGGAAGAGAGAGAGGAAGAGAGAGAAAGAAAGCATGCGCGCGAGAGAAAGAAAGCAAGAGAGAAAGAGAAAGAGGGAAGGAAAGCAAGAGAGAGAGAAAGCGAGAGAGAGAGAGAGAAAGTGTGTGAGAGAAAGAGAGAGAAAGTGTGTGAGAGAGAAAGCAAGAGAGAATAAAAGAGAGATAGCAAGAGAGACAGAGAAAGAGAGAGAGAAAGAATGCAAGAGAGAGAGGGAGGGAAGGAGGGAGAGAGAGAGAGAAAGAGGGAAAAAGAGAGGAAGGAAGGAAGGAAGGAAGAAAGAAAGAAAGAAAGAAAGAAAGAAAGAAAGAAAGAAAGAAAGAAAGAAAGAGGGATGGAGAGAGAGAGATGGAAAGAAAGAAAGAGGGAGAGAGAAATAGGGTGAAAGGGAGGAAGAGAGGGTTTTTTTGTCCAAACTTTTTTTAGCCCCCCCCCCCCCCGCTCAATGTTCCCCAGGATTTTGTAATTGTGAATAATGTGCCACGGCTCAAAAAAGGTTGGGAAACACTGCTTTAGAGCACTTTACAGCCCTCTCTAAGCAGTTTACAGAGCAGTGTATTGTTCCGAACAATCTGGGTCCTTAGTTTACTCACCTTGGAAGGATGGAAGGATGAGTCAACTCTGAGTGAGAATTGAACTGCCAAATAGTGGGCAGATGGCAGTCAGCAGAAGTAGCCTTTAGTACTACATTCTAACCACTAAGCCAGCACAGTTCTTTCATGAATGCTTTGCTTGCATATTAAATGAATCTTACATCTGTACCTTTATTATGATTATTTTCAAACAACTTGGAAAGGGGGAAGTCTTAAGGTAAATGCTGCACTGAGAGCAGTAGTAATATTTGGCCAACATTCAGTGAGATAATTTACAGATAATTTTCGTGAACTGCTGATTATTAAGGTATGTGAAAAAATGAGATAAACATAGCTATAAAGCAATAATTAGATAAAAACTGAAGATAAAAAGTGAAGAAAGTGAATCTGTTTGAACAAGCAATTTTGAATTGTAGTTTGTAAAACACAGAGGCTGTGCTTTTAATTATGTTTAATTAAATATTTAGGTGTGCATCGGCTTCACCCTCTCTCTCACTGATTTGTTACATGGTACACTTTTTAGGAAAACCCCTATCTAGTTCTTTCCCCTATCAAGAACTGACAGATTTGGACTTGATAGAGAATAATCCAGTATGTCATTTTGTTATCTCAATCATTTATCCTTAGTCTTTGAAATCAATAATGTAGACATTTATAGTAATGCTTATCACTCTTATCTTTATTTGTTGCAACTGTTTCTTTTTAGCAAGAATAATTATGGTAAACTTTGTGAAATAGACTATAAAATAAGATTGTATTTAAATTGTGACTCCTAATTTGGCTTAATTGTAATAAATTTCCACAGTATAGATACTATAGGTTTTTCTTACATTTGGAGCATATGCACCAAAGACAAATTCCTTGTGTGTCCAATCACACTGGGCCAATAAAGAATTCTATTCTATTCTGTTCTGTTCTATTCCATTCCATTCCATTCTATTCTTTGTGTTTATATATTAGCTTTCATAATATTGATTGTACAATGCTTGTTAGGAAAGTCATATCAATTGAAATTATGATTGCTATTAAGGCTACCTAGTGTGTGGAATAGTTCATGATGCACAAGTTTTGTAAAACATAAGTAAACTTTTTATTGATGCCCATTATTCCTGTTGCCCAGTCCAGAATTTTATTTAAGACAAAATATTCACTTTGTGCAGAAAAGTTGGCTTATTGTTAAATAATTAATATGTTTCTCTCTTTGTATGTTGCATTTAGCACGATGGGATCCTAAGATATTTACAGTATATGATCTCTTTCGTGTAAGTGTTATGTTATCTGAGCTATTGGTAAGAGAGACAGACACCCAACGTAATGGAGTCAAGGTAATCTTCGATCTCAAAGGATGGAAATTTGCTCATGCATTTCAGATCACACCAGCAGTGACGAGGAAAATAGCATTTGCACTCACAGTAAGCTTTATTCTTATTTATTCCATAATAGAATACTGTGTTAATTTCCAAGAACTTAAATCAGATAGCTGAATTCAAGCAGATAAATAGCATCTTTTCAGTATAGTTTTATGCTACAATTCAAAATTAAACCCTCTTCAAACTGAATAAAGAATATGTTTCCCAGGCTGCCCCATCTTGGGTTTTTTTTGTCCACCTTCTATATTATATGCTGCATAGTTTTGCCAGGATACAAACACTGCTGACTTCACTCTCTCCAGATTTGTCCCATATTAATATAGGCACATGATGGCAAAACTATGGCACGCGTGGGCACGGGAGCTTAGCTCCAGCATGCATGCATGTGCTTGGCTACCTGATTCTCGGGCATTCTGAGCCCACTAGGAGTCAGGAAACAGCCTGTTTTCAGCTTCTGGAGGGGGTGCTTTTCCCAAGCTCCAGAGCCTTTCTAGGAGCCTGGGGAAGGCACAAATGGCCTTCCCCACCCCCACCGGAGGTCCTCCGCAGCTGGAAACATTCCATTTGCCAACTTCTGGTTGAACCAGAAGTTCCCATTTTTTTGCTCTCCCCAAGCTTCAGAGCCTTTCTAGGAGCCTGGGGAGGGCGAAAAAGATCTTCCCCACACCCAGAGGCCCTCTGGAATCCAGAAATGGCCCATTTCCCAACTTGAAGAGACTCCTAGAAAGATTCTAAAGCTTAGGAGAAGCAAAAAACAGGTGTGCCGTGTCATGCTGGGAGCGGGAGGGGTCACACATGCATGCGTAGAGAGGTCACATACATGGAATTATGGATGTGGATACACATGTGTGTGATCCCCTATGCCCCCTCCCCCCTTTGGCACAGAAACCAAAAAAAATTGCCATCACTGTTATAGGCTCTAATAGAGCTTGGTCACCTTGGATTGTCCAACAATGTGACTTGCTTATAAGATAAAGATATGTACTGTCTTATAGTCAATAATTCCACATTGTCTGCATAGTTCTCAGTGCACTTCCATTGACAACTGCTTGAATTGATTTAAAATGTCTTTTGGCAGTCCATAATCAAGTTATAAATAATGTGAGAGATATTGTTCTGACCTAGGATTCCACAAACCACAAAGCAGACTCCTTGTTCTGATAATCCCCCCTTTTATTAAGTTACTGTGAATTCTTCTCATTCACATCCAGCAAAGTCTTTCAAGGGTAAATTTACTGTACCAGACCTTATCTGGCTTGAAGAGCTGCCAGGCCAATATCTTCAAAACTTGGCATGAAGTCTCTGCAAGTCATGTGCAAACTGGCCTCCTTTTTCGCTCCTATTTTATTCCCTATTGAAGGGGCCATTCATTGTCCACCTGTGGTCTTACTCCCAGGTTGACCCTTGATCCTTAGCTGTTTAGTTTATTAGATTTGTATGCCGCCCCTCTCTGAAGACTCAGGGCTTCCCTTTGTCTGGCAGCTCTGCATATGTGTACACTGGAAATAGGCTCCAGCTGTTCGTCTGCTTCACTGATGTCTGACTTCAAAGGCAGCTGATAATTGTCAGGCTGCCCTGGCGCCATCTCTGCCTCCGATAAAGAGCACTCATCAGAGCCTTCCCCAGACTCCAGAATTGGCCCCTATTCCTCTCCAACCTTCTTACTGTCCAAATCTGCTGCCAGCTCTGCTGGCAGACCACAAAAGATATGTCCAGGTTTGGGTTCTCCTTACCTTCCCCATTGATTCGAATCACGACGGAATGTACATGTCACTTCCCAAAAATGTGAATGCACAATACTTAAAAAAAACCTTCTGCGCATGCACAGAACCCAAAAACAAGTTGGCGGCACTTATGGCGCTGTGGAGAGAACCAGGTTTGGCAGGCCTGGATTGCTGTTGGTTCCAGCGACCCAGGTTGCCATGTTACTACCAGTTCTCTAGAACAGTGTTTTTCAACCAGTGTGCCGAGGCACACTAGTGTGCCGTGAGACATGGTCAGGTGTGCCGCGAAGCTCAGAGAGAGAAAGAAAGGAAGAGAGAGAAAGAAAGAGATAAAGAAAGGAAGAGAGAGAAAGAAAGAAAGCAAGAGAGAGAAAGAGTGAGCGAGCGAGAAAGAGAACAAGAGAGAGAAAGCAAGAGAGAGAGAGAGAAAGAGAACAAGAAAAAGAAAGCAAGAGAGAGAGAGAGAGAGCAAGAGAGAGAGAAAGCAACAGAGAGAAAGAAAAAGATAGGGAGGGAAGGAGAGAGAAAGACATAGAGGGAGGGAGGAAGGGAGAGAGAAAGAGAGCAAAAAAGAGAGGAAGGAAGGAAGAGAAAGAAAGAGGGATGGAGAGAGAGAGAAAGAAAGAGGGAGAAAGAGGGAGAGAGAAATAGAGCGAAAGGAAGGAAGAGAGAGAGAGAGAGAGAATTTTTTTGTTCAAACTTTTTTTAGCAGCACCCCCCCCCCCCCCGCTCAATGTGCCCCAGGGTTTCGTAAATGTAAAAAATGTGCCGCGGCTCAAGAAAGGTTGAAAATCACTGCTCTAGAACTGGGAACAACCTATCTCTGAAATAGATAGAATTCTGAAGTCAGTTCTTTCACCTTACAATTGAGTATTCATTAATTATTCTCTATGCACAATCCATACATACTTCAAAACACAGGCATGGTTGTCTGTATAAACAATGATGTTAAAAACCTTTTCAAAGAAATTGCTTTCTATATTGAACATATTGACCTTGAAATATGATTGAATATTAGTAGCTCGGGTTGGTAATTAGGCTGTTGGTTTGCTCTCCAACTTAGCAATTTATTTGCAAATATTTTGTTTAACTCAAAACTCACTAATGATGTCTCCTCGAATAGTGATGAAATGTTTGCAACCAAATTGCCATGTTCGGAGCTCAAATCAACAGCATTTATGTGTGTATTTGTGTGTAGCCTGTTCCATATTTTCATGTATGTTGCTTATAAACACTAGAATATCAGCACTCTTATATTTGTAGCCAGTTTGGTGTAGTGATTAAATTCTTCCTTAAGCTCAAAGCCAGCTGAGTGATCTTGGGCCAGTCGCATCCTTTCAGCCTTAAGCAAGCATTGGCAAACCACTTCCCAATAAAACCTTATGAAAAAAAACAAAAACAGAAGAAACTTTTCCAGATTGCTCCAGGAATCAATACTGACTTAAAGGCAGAAAAACATTCAAACTCACCTCTACTTTGTTTTCTTATTTTTTTCCTTTTTTGGCAGGATGGTTTCCCACTAAAAGTCCGAGGACTCCACTTGATTAGAGAGCCTGTAATTTTTTACCATGTATTTAATCTAATTAAGCTTTTCCTCTCTGAAAAAATCAAAGCACGGGTAAGTGGGCACAAATTATTATTTGTGATGGAATTGATCCTTTGTTATTTCAGTACCCAGCACTTTTCTTCTTTTGCAATAAATACATCCATTCCATTCCGATTCAACAACTCTTTTGTTATTTTAATTAAAAGGAAACCACATATAAAACCAGCAATTCAAAACAACATGCAAGTTCATAAATAAAGGTTTTATTCTGCTGAGTAGTTTTGAGTGAAATAGTTATTTCCTGATGATAGGAATGTAAAAGATTCTTATCACAAATATTGTTGTGAGTACTTGGGTTTCTTTAATTCAAGTAATCTATTTCATATATATTTCTTCCCAAGGGAGGAAACAGTGAACTCACTTTTGAAAATATATATAAAGTAGATTATCTGATTATCTCTTGACCAGTGTTTCTCAACTTCAGCAACTTCGCTAGCAAATAATTTCCGGCTAATGAAATCGATACATATTAAAATTATTGAGGTTGATAAATATCACTATTGCCTACTTCCTTCTTTTCATAATAAGAAATATACTACATGCTTACAACATTATGGACTTTTTTCTGAAAGCCAAATTTTCCTTTGTAGCACTTCCTGGAACAGTCATGTAATCATTTAATACCACATAATTACATGAACATTCTTGGAGATTTCTCTTCCATCACTTATGTTTTTGAAATTTTACCCTTAATTGGACCAACAAATTTGTATCTGATATACAACTGATGTACAACTGAGAGAATAGAGTTCTTACCCTACAAAGTAAAATATATGACATTTATATATTTGTATATTTCTTTCTGATAGTGTTAATTCTGAGCTAAAGCTGTATTGGCTTGAGTGTGGGGAAGGAGGATGGAAGACTGAAAGAGGTTTTCTTTCCTACATTGTCCACTTATGTCAAGTCCATATAACTTTATATACATATTCTGCATAGATACCTATTCATTGAATTGTAATCTTGTAAAGGTCTATTTAGACTTTTAGATCCAATCTCCTAGGTCAGTGTGGGAATCCATTTTCATGGCACCTTATTTCTAACTTTCCGGTGCTTATCTGATTTTATCTGTTATTTAATTGTAGATCCATCTGCATGGGGATAACTTTGCACATGGGCTCCAGAAATATTTTCCAATCAGCCTTCTCCCAGAAGAATTTAATGGTGAAGCAGGCCCTTTTTAAAAATTTTCTAAAGGAGTGACTGACTTTTTAATGGAATCTACAGACTATCTTCAAAGTATTTCTCTTCTTGCATAACCACTGACATGGAGTAAACTATATGTAGGAGGGACAAATACTTATTAACCAGAATGAGGTGCTGATGAAGCTAATGATTTAAGTTGCAGGATCCAAAGGTCATGGAAAATTTCAGGTTTAGGCTCAGAACCTCTGTCCCAAAAGAAACAATTAACTCAGTTTCAAAAATTACAGGTGCTTTTTGATACTTTCAGTCCTCTGATCACTTAAATACAAAATCACTTATGGATCAATATCCGGTGTTAATGATTTGAGATAAAGTTACTTACAAAATAAAAGGAGAAAGTATTTTCTGTGAAGGGGGATTGTTTCCTCCCTAGATGATGTTACACAACTTCTAATTGAATTGTACCCCCTGCTGAAATCTTCTCTGCCAGAATGTAAATATAACTTCTGCTAAAGCAGTGATATACTAATAAACTGTTTGCTGTGTTCAGATCTGGTACTCAGTTCCCCAGTCCCTATCTTTATATATTCTGTGAAATAACTATTCCTTTATTCATTTTGGACTCCTTGTGAATGATGATGTATTCAGACTATTAATATGTGCATGTTTCCTCTACAGTAAGCCTCTATGTTCAGTGGGTTCATTCTCAGCTGTATATGTGCCTACTTAGTGCTATAAATTGTATATAAATCAAAAATTTACCAACCAAATTTATTATGTTATATCAAAACAAACACTATTAAGGTTTAATGTGATAGCTTGGTTCACATAGGGATGATTTGTTTATGCTTAGCCACTATAGTCTAAATATACTTTGAAGCTTTGCGTAAATATACCATAGCTTTTAAAGGCACTTTCTCTCAGGTGAACTTAGATGTTATTTCATGATGCAAAAAAACCCTCCAGCTATGTACCTGTATCAGTTGGTATAGCAATTACTCTTTTTTACTACTGATTTTTTTTTTTTAAGGTTTTTTTCCATGTAACAGTACCTGACATAATTCTCAGGAATATAGGTTGGGGAGCATCAACTGGTGTGAGAAAAAAAAAAATAAAAAAACAATATTCACATTAGAAAGCCTGTAACAAAGGGCACACTCTTTTTTGCAATTTGGGAACGATATGTATCTGGATCAGATATGGAAGTAGGAAATAGAAACATTCTTCATTTTTTACAATACTTATTCAGACACTATAAAGGAGATGTTTAATAAAGTACTCAGTTTGAAATAATGTGAAGGCAGTATATACACATACACAAATCTAAGCATCCCTATCTGTGTTGGATAACCTTTTTAAGGGAAATCGGATTAAGACTATAGCATTAAATAAACTGAGAATAACTCTCATTTCAGTTTTCTAAGACTGTTGACCAGATTTTGCCCTTTCCTTTTACAAAAGAAAGGAAGAAAGAGAGAGAGAAAGGAAGGGAAATAGGTATCAGTTTGCAAATCCTCTTTTACTGAGAGAATAGGCTGAATTATATTTTCTCCCAACTTCTACTGACTGCAAAGAAGCTTTTTCAGTCACCAGGTGGAATGAAGGATTAAGAAAAGGATTACGTTTCAGACCCCATTCAACTGGTAGGACTGAAACTCACAAGTTCTGATAAGAAATCTTTATTCAAGAAAATATCTAGCACTGTCTAAGACCTTTTCTGACCTTTTCTCTTTACCTTATGTAATGGGTCCCACCTCTACCTCCTTCCTTTTGCAGAGACAGATTGTTTTCTATCTGCGTCTTGTTTTTGCTCAGATTGTTTTTCTCTGTCTGTGAGTGCTAATTTCAAAGACACAAAATCTTCAGTCTTGAAGGAAAGCAGGCCACAGAAAGCACTGGTTTTCAATGGGTTTCTGTGTCTGCACCTTCTTTTGGGAAAAAGTACAAAGAGAAATGGAACTGGCTTCCAGAAGGACATTGACTCCAAGAAGGCCTTTTAAGCACAACTATTGAAGAAGCAGGAAAGGAAATCTGCCTCCTTGTGTGGCTACCAGCTAAGACGTAGAAGAACTGTTATGTCCGTAAAAAGAAAATAAACGGTTAAATCACTGATTGGTTAAGATGCGGCTTAAGTTAGAATGCCGCCAAAAATAAATGGTTGTCAGAAAATGTTCCCGCGTAAAAGAACTGTATAAATAGGGCAACGGATTAGTCGTTGCCCTTGTTGGGAATTGATTGTTGGAGAGAGCTGTTCTGTTGACTATGCCTAACGATATAAACCTGTTGAACTGAAGCAGTCTCCGAGCACTGATTTAACGGTGGCAATGAGGAGGTTAAACTCCTGCTGAGCTACCATGAGCTCCGTCATGGCTCAGGCACCGGCATTCTACAACCCGGACACAGAACCGTGGACATCCTACATGTCGAAATTCCACATTTTCCTACAAACAAGCAATCTCCATGACGCTGAAGATGATAGGAAGCGAACAATTTTTAAAAATTACTGCGGACCAACAATATACAGACTAGCCTCTACGCTGGTCGACCCAGACACTGTAGAAAACGTCGCCTGGGCCACTCTTCAAGCCAAACCTGCCTCCCATTTCCAACCTACCACGCCGGTCCGAGTCTACCGCCACCAGTTCATGCTCATGCGACAAGCCGAAGGCAAATCAACGAATGAGTTCGCCACCCGCCTACGAACCATCCTGGCTAAGGATTCCAGAATTGGGTAATTGGACTGCATTTCTAGTGACCAAGGAAAGATTCAACTTGGAAATAAGAGAAACTTTCTGACAGTCAGAGCAATCAACCAGTGGAACAGCTTGCCTACAGAGGTTGCGAGAACTCCAACACTTGAGACTTTCAATAGGAGAATGGACAGCCATTTGTCTGATATGGTGTCGGGACTCCTGATTGAGCAGGTGGTTGGACTAGATAACATAAAAGATCCCTTCCAACTCTAGTAATCTAAAATGGAATCTTCCCAGATAGCCCAAGTTGTAATTCCTTGTATGGCATAGCATCAACAGAGGACTTCCATCAATAGCCCAGTTGAACAAAATCTCGCTCTCTTCCTCTGCATGATCCAAAATCTTAGTGGAAGCAATCGGTATGGAAAACATTGAAAGTAAAAAGCAAAGTCATGTACAACAAGGTTTCTGAACATTGACCACTTCGAGATATGTAGACTTCAACTTTCTTGATGACTGGAAAATTCTGGGAATTGAAGTCCATACATGTTGCCAAGGTGTTCTGATATATTCTCTCAGATAAGCATATAAAGTAATTTCTTAACAGAAAAAAAATCAAATGACAACTAAGATAACACTGTAATGAGTAAAACCAAAAATATACATATTTACTGTATTAAAAATACAGAAAATTCATGCTGCTGATTTTTCTAGGTATCTTTCTATGTATCATGCTTTCCTATTGAATATGTATGTATGTATGTATGTATGTATGTATGTATGTATGTATGTATGTATGTTAAAGTTTTATTCCTGTAGGAAATGGATTTTTGTAAATTGTTAAATCAGCTAAAAATCTGAAGGGAAATATTTTAAAGTTGTAAGCATAAGCACTTTCCCAGGAGCAGACCCACAAGAACAATGGGATTCAGCTTATATAAAATTGCATCATCAAAAAATCAGTTAACTCACTGATGATGAGCTTAAAATGCTAGTGTTACACTGTATTTTTTATTTGTCTTTTGCAGTTCTAGTATGCAATTTGCATTTTTATAAAAGATACAGAATTGTTAAAAACTATTAACATATAATAAAGTATTAATAATATAAAGCCTTTTATTAAGCCTTTTAATAAATGTCTTTTATTCAGTAAGTTTTGGAATATATTTATATAGTATCAAATATCTTCCAACTAGGTGAGAAAATAACTTTGAATTATTTTGTGTATGCTTCTCACTTCACAATTGCTGTAAATGGCTATGGTCATTTGTTCAGCATGCAAGTTCTTATGTGTTCAGTACATTCCTATGTAATATGTCTCTCTCTGTAAAATAACATCTGAAAGTCATTCAACATTCTATGTTTGCCCACTGTGTATGGAACAGAACTGGCCTGTGCTAGTTAATAGCTGACATGGGAAAGTGTGTCATTCTGACTGACTCAAATCTTACTTATGCTTCCAATTTCTGCAATTTTTGCAATGGTCATGAGGTTTCATTAAGCATTCATTCATAATGTAACATTGACTCTTGCTCAGATAGAATGACTCTTTATATTTCAGCAGATTGGTCCTGTGACTCTAGAGTTCCAAGGACAGTGGTAATTGTCTGGAAATTGTTTGTGACATTATTAACATGAATAATTGGCAACTTCAAAGTTGATCTTAATCACACTGGCTTGCTTGTCACCACTGCATTTATTTATTTGATTAAATTCAAGGCCATCCAACTGCAGATGACTATGTGAAGCTTACAATTTAAAAAGTAAGAAAATTCAAGGCCATCCAACTGCAGATGACTATGTGAAGCTTACAATTTAAAAAGTAAGAAAATTCAAGGCCATCCAACTGCAGATGACTATGTGAAGCTTACAATTTAAAAAGTAAGAAAACCATAAAGCAGAGTGGAGGGTGAAGACCAAGAATATCCATATGGACATACTATACAGTACAATAGGAAACAAGCAGAAACTAATGTTTCAGACACCTGTTGTTAACCTCTTCTTTTACCAAAGAACAGAAAATTTGTAATGTTTAAGCCACACAAACCCACAATATTTAAATGTAAGTATCATTCTCCCCTCCTTTTAGAGAGATGTTATCTGATCAAATCAGTTTTTATTACTCATTAATAGATTTCTGGGGGAGACAACTATTTATTTCATTTTTTATTTTATGGATTCGATTTTTATGCCACCCTTCTCCTTAGACTCAGGGCGGCTTACACCCTGTTAGCAATAGCACTTGTTAATAGAGCCAGCATATAGCCCCCACAATCCGGGTCATTTTATCCACCTTGGAAGGATGGAAGGCTGAGTCAACCTTGAGCCGGTGTTTTATACAGGAAGGATGCACGCCTCTGGCTATCATCCAGGGCGGTGGGGGACACAAGAATAATTTCCCCCCAATGCCATCACTTGCTAAGCAAATAATTCCCTCACCACTGTCAAACTATTCACTAAGGCTGCATTACTATTAGTCTTCTCATCGTTCCTATTATCCATCTCCTCCCACTTACGACTGTATGACTGTAACTTGTTGCTTGTATCCTTATGATTCATGTTAATATTGATTGTTTCCTGATTACTTATTTGTATCCTATGACAATCATTAAGTGTTGGATCTCACCTATTCTTGATAAATGTATCTTTTCTTTTATTTACACTGAGAGCATATTTATTTGTTTGTTTGTTTGTTTGGATTTCTATGCCGTCTTTCTCCATAGATTCTGGGTGGCTTACAAAAATAGGAATAAAATATAAATACAGTGAAAGTGAATATGCACCAAGGCAAATTCCTTGTGTGTCCAATCCCACTTGGCCAATAAAATTCTATTCTATGCTGTGCTATGCTATGCTATTACTCTAAAATATACTTCCCCATCTTGCCTCTTCTTTTCACATAGCAACCAGGATATGATTCAGGATGCCATACCTCTAGAATGAGAAGTCTGTCAAATATATAGCATTATATGTAGCAATAACACTTAGATACTATTTCAGAGTTCTTTACAGACTTAACTAAACAATTTACAGCATATTGCCCCCAACAATCTGGATCCTCATTTTACCTTATCTTGGAAGGAGGGAAGGCTGAATCAACCTTCCTATCATTAGATGGCAATACAAAGACTCAGAAAAGAAACTTGTTTTGCAGCCCAAAAGAGATTATTCTGGGGAAGGACATCCAGGCTGCTGCTTTAATATGTTTTCCTGTAAAAGACATAATGGTGAAAAAGTATATTGCCATAATTTGCTTTATCCCAATAGGTGACATCTAATCTGCCCAGTAATAAGGCCAATAAAGAGTGCTGTGGATCAACTTAAGCAAAGTAGATTTCTGCTATTTTGGGGAAGAGGTTGGTGGGCAGGAAGGTAGTAATTCATTCATGGACTCCTACCCTGTTTCCCCCAAATAAGACATCACCTGATAATAAGCCCAATTGGGCTTTTGAGTGCATGGCAATAAGTCCAAGTGCTTTTCTTCAGGATTCAAAAAATAAAAGCAGGGTCTTATTTTCGGGGGGAAATAGTATGTACCCTAAAGATTTTCAGCATATTATTCCATATTTTTCTCTTTTGTTGTTCACTCTTGGCATTTTTTGTGCTCTTTCATGTTTCTTCTTCTGCTACATCACCACTGGTTGTACACCACTGGTAGAAGATGAAATGCAACCATTTTAACATTGGAACAAACAAAAATGGAGCTAACTGGCCTCACTTATTAGGGTGAAAGGAAGGGGTGGGTTATGAGATGTCCTTAAAAGAATGGTTAGTGGGCATCATTCAACTTATATTAAGGGACATATTTGGGGAGAATATATGTAGTCCAGGATGAATTTTTAGGTTCTTGGTGTTCTTTCTCCTTGCTTTTCTTTTCACACATATTTTACTGCCAGACTAAATCACAGCACATGGAGGAATGGAATTTGTAGACTGTTTATATGTGGTACTGGGATATTGCTACTTCTGATTGCTCTTGGAATGGAACATTATTTTTTCCATAATTATTCCGGCTATCTAGGTGTTGGTTAATAAAGGTGTGATGAGGAAAGATGTGCTGAGACCTTATTTATTTGATTTTGAGTTGTTCCCTTTTTTATTTATTATGGATGAAGTTTATTTCAGTGGGTCTGTTAATTTCTTATTAGAGTGCCAACCTCTGGACATTTTCTTAGTATCTGGTCTAAAATTTCCCAAGTTAAACTGCTTTTGAATTTTTGTGTTGGGAACTTAGTGAGTTTTTCATTGTTTTTTTAATAAATTCCTCTGCCAGTCTTCTAATCCTTAGGACACATTTATGTCCCTATGCACCAATGATTTTACAAAATCTGATAATGAAATTCCTGCAAGAAGGAAGCTCAGAGAACACACGAATGCAGTGATGGAGATGCCCATCATGTCAAAGTATAGCAATACAGCAAGAACTGAAGGAGACTTCTAGTAGTGATGAAAGCTTAATTATTATTTATTATTTATTTATTTGTTTATTTATCTATTATTTGGATTTGTATGCCGCCCCTCTCCGAAGACTCGGGGTGGCTCACAACAAGTGAAAACAAATCATAATAATCCAATTAATTAAAATATTTAAAGATTTAAAAAAACCCATATACTAACAGACACACACACAAGCATATCATGTATAAATTAAACGTGCCCAGGGGGAGATGTTTAATTTCCCCATGCCTGACGGCAAAGGTGGGTTTTGAGGAGTTTACGGAAGGCAGGAAGAGTAGGGGCAGTTCTTATCTCCGGGGGGAGTTGGTTCCAGAGAGCCGGTGCCACCACAGAGAAGGCTCTTCCCCTGGGGCCCGCCAACCGACATTGTTTAGTTGATGGGACCCGGAGAAGGCCCACTCTGTGGGACCTAATCGGTCGCTGGGATTTGTGCGGCAGGAGGCGGTCTCGGAGATATTCTGGTCCGATGCCATGAAGGGCTTTAAAGGTCATAACCAACACTTTGAATTGTGACCGGAAACTGATCGGCAGCCAATGCAGACTGCGGAGTGATGGTGAAACATGGGCATACCTGGGTAAGCCCATGACTGCTCTCGCAGCTGCATTCTGCACGATCTGAAGTTTCCGAACACTTTTCAAAGGTAGCCCCATGTAGAGAGCATTACAGTAGTCGAACCTCGAGGTGATGAGGGCATGAGTGACTGTGAGCAATGAGTCCGGGTCCAGATAGGGCCGCAACTGGTGCACCAGGCGAACCTGGGCAAACGCCCCCCTCGCCACAGCTGAGAGATGGTTTTCTAATGTGAGCTGTGGATCGAGGAGGACGTCCAAGTTGCGGACCCTCTCTGAGGGAGTCAGTAATTCCCCCCCCCCAGGGTAATGGACGGACAGATGGAATTGTCCTTGGGAGGCAAAACCCACAGCCACTCCGTCTTATCTGGGTTGAGCTTGAGTCTGTTGAGTCTTATTATGTATCGTGCATGAACACTCTGTGTTCACGCACACAGAGTGTGTCAGTGTGGAAGCATTTAACTCCAACCTTTTAAAATGTTAAATTTGCCACATATGTGTGAAATCCACACCTAAACTAGATAGGAATCTCTTCTATTCATTTAAATTTAACCTATTGAGAAATAGGTTAAACATTATGCAAATTAATGAGCCATTTACCTAAATGTACGAAGTAATGTACACATTCTTGTACTTCATGTAAACCAATTTAGAAATCTATTCTAAACCTTATACTAACCTTCTACTATGGTACTTATTACTACTTTTTACATATTTTACATTATCGCTACTAATTTTATTAGTCTTTTCTGTTTGTATGCCCACTTTTATTAGACTGCACTCTTATTAGTTGCAGCCACTGACTGTTGAAATTTGTACACTTAAGCTATGATCAAATAACCTATTGCAATACCATTTATATACTGCTCACAAAAATAAAGGGAACACTCAACTAACACATTCTAGATCCGAATGAATGAAATATTCTCACTAAATACTTTGTTCTGTACAAAGTTGAATATGCACGACAGCAGGTGAAATTGATTGTCAATCAGTGTTGCTTTCTAAGTGGACAGTTTGATTTTCCAGAAGTTTGATTTACTTGGAGTTATATTATGTTCTTTAAGTGTTCCCTTTATTTTTTTTTTGAGCAGTGTATAATCAATTTTGAGGATAATTTATTTATTCATTCATTTGTCCAATACACAAATACATAGGAAGAAAAAAGACATGTGGTAATATATATAAGGGTAAAAGTGAACTTAGAGGGGAGGATATATGAAAGGAAGAGAATATATATGACAGATGAAAGAAAGGAACTTTTTCTTAATTTTCACGGAATTTCCTTCCTTCTTGAGCAGACAGAAAAATCTATTTTCCAATAAAACTTTGTTTTGAAGCTTCGTAACATCCACCCAAATCCTTTTTGCATTTATTCAAAACACAACTTTCTCTGCCAACAGCAGAGCCGGAAGGCGAAAACACCAGTTCCCTCGAGACTACATTTCCCAGCATGCCATTGGTTGGCGGAGAGACCTGGCAAGTGGGCGGGGTTTCAAAAGCTTGGCTCGCGCTTGAGTGTTGGCTTTGCAGAGCGGTCTTGTTTCGAGAACTGAGCTGGGTGCAAGTGAGCCGGGCAAACGGCAGCGATGGCGAGGGGGTTGCAAGTTCGTGGACTTTGGGGTCTTCTCATCTTCTTCTTCTGCTGCTCCTCCTCTGCGGTCTCCTTTGTGTTGCGGAATGAGAACGAGCGACCGATTATTGGTAAGTAGAAAGGCGTTTGATATTGCAGGAGCAACGAAGCTGACAGTTAACTATCCAAGACTTCAGTGCTTTCAGTGTTGAGAAAGAGGAAGAGGAAGGAGAGGTAGGAGAACGGGGAAGGGAGAGAGGAAGGGGGGAGAGAGGGAGAGACACCTGTATAGGCTTCGTTGGAACTAGGTGGCTCAAATGACACATCTTCTGTGTGATTTTCCCTGTGATTTCCCATTGTCCTATTGTCCTCTTTTATCGTGACTTTTTACTTCATTTATTTTATTTGTCATACAAATATAGTATTGTATTGTAGTATGTTTAACATAATATAAGTATAAAGTAGAGATAGAAAAGATAAAAACACATTAGGACAGGAAAGGTAGGCAAGAAGGTGCACTTATGCACGCCCCTTTGTATAAACATAGCTTATGTTATGTTTATACAAACTACCATCCTATATATGTTTGACAAATAAAATAAATTAAATAAAATAAACATTACTCCAGCTAGTAAATGTATTCCTCCCACTGAAATCCGTTACATTGTCTTCTTGGAAGAAAGGCATAAGCCGTGAATAGGAAGCCTGGATAGACGTGTTGCGGTTCTACCTGTTCAGATGAATGTGGTTGGAGGTAAGTTAGAATAATGAGGTTTTTTTTTAAAAAAAATGTTAAGATGGGACAGTACCTAATCAAACATGAAATGAAATATTTGTGATTCATTATTAGATCTTGAAAAGTGATAAAAGACCCACCCTTATTGAAACATTTAGAGCAGTGTTTCCCAACCTTGGCAACTTGAAGATATTTGGACTTCAACTCCCAGAATTCCCCAGCCAGCAAATGCTGGCTGGGGAATTCTGGGAGTTGAAGTCCAGATATCTTCAAGTTGCCAAGGTTGGGAAACACTGATTTAGAGCATATCCGATACATCAGTATATAAAGAAGGCTGCTAGAAAGAACAGTAGAAGGGAAAAGCAATGGGAGATGGCACAGAGACAGTTGGAGCATAATAATAATAATAATAATAATAATAATAATAATAATAATAATAATAATAATGATAATAATAATGATGATAATAATGATAATAATATAAAACAACAACAACAGAGTTGGAAGGGGCGTTGGAGGTCTTCAAGTCCAACCCTCTGCTTAGACAGGAAACCCGACACTACTTCAGACAGATGGTTATCCAACATCTGCTTAAAAACTTCCAGTGTTGGGGCATATACTATACATAACTAGATTGCTCTAAATTATAAAGAACATGCAAAAATGACAAAAAAATGAAGCCAGTATATAATATCAGTCATCAACCTTCTAAAATGAGAGGGCACTTGGATTGATCTGACTAAATTGAACCAAAATTATTTCATTGTCCAAATATTTTGTTTCCAACTTTACATCATCAAGTGCTTTTTGGGATTTTGATGAGGAACATAATGTGATAATGATACATGGCAAATTAAGATTATTGATTGATTGATTGATTGATTGATTGATTGGATTTATATGCTGCCCCTCTCTGGGGACTCGGGGCAGCTTATAGCATATAAAAGAACAATACAAAATATCCTAAATCCAATTTTTCAGCTGAAACTAATTTGCAGCTTGAAACCAAAGGCCTGAAATAAATATATGAATGCATAACAGCTATAAAGACATTGATCTACAACTCTACACCAACAATCAAAAAGTAAACAATACCCCACTCAGGGAACTACTGACACAGACTAACAAACTAACAGAAAACAGCAACCTAATGAAGGAACAACTTCCATCAACATTGAAAGGCCAAACCACAAATATATAAAAATTAAGAGCAAAGCCTACTTCTTTTTTAGCATTGATGATGTTATCTAGTTTGGGTAATGAAACATCTGCAAGAAAGTCTCCAAACTCAGAAAGCACCAAAGACCCAACAACATAAGTTTTGGAGCTCAAGTGCAAAGTGTTTTTTGTAAAACATTTTATAATATGATACAAAATATCAGTTATTTTGATATTGTATTATATTTCCACAAATCAATCCTGTTGCTCTTCAGATATTTTTAACTATAATCACACTAATTCCACAGTGTCTGAGAATTATAGACGTTGTATTCAATACATATGTTGTATTGGCTCCTATTGACGTAAAATATATGATATGGATAGTATAATAAAAGTATTTGTTTTCATAGATTTTCACGGGTATATGTATGTAGATTGTTCTGAGTTCGGGTTTTGCCCCGTGTAATAGGCAGTCAAAATATTACACGGGGCAAAACACGAACTCAGAACAATCTATATAATAAAAGTATTATATACTGTTAATTTTTAGTATATATATCCTCGACTTACAACAATATGCTAGGTGACCATTCAAAGTTACAATGACACTAAAAAGTGACAGGTTAGGGGTTAGGGTTAAATGCAGCATCTCCATGGTCGCATGATCAAAATTGAAACACTTGGCAACTGACTCATATTTGGACAGTTGCAATGTCCCAGGGTGATATGATCACATTTTGTGACCCTCTTACAAGCAAAATTAATGAGGAAGCCAGATTCACTTAATTGTGTTACTAACTTAATAATTACTGTGATTCGTTTAACAACTGTGGCAAGATAGGTAGTAAAATGGGCCCAAAACTCACTTAACAACTTTCTCACTTAGCAACAGAACTTTGGGTTTCAATTGTGTTGTAAGTCAAGGACTACCTGTATCAGTTTAAAGTGGATTTATAAAATTGTTAGTGATTTTAATCTGTCCCTATGTAAAGTTGCTATTTTACTTCTTCTCATCTCTTTACTGTGTCCCTGAAATCTTGGAAAGAAGAAGTATCCAATACAGTATTTAGTGAAGGGTGCTTAAGCTGATATTTTGAAATGTTTTGAGCAGATGGCTCGCTCTAATGGTGGTGCAATGGATCGAGCATTGCATAATTTCCTGGAAAATATTGAAAGGATTTCACCTTGCCCTGATACACACCCTAAGTAAAATAAACAAGAACGTTCAGTTTCTTTCCCAGAAGCAATATAACAAACATGTAACACAAAGGGAAATATAATTACTGAAATCTGCTTTCTTCATACTAAATTTTAAAGAGCAAAGTTAGTCAAAGATCATATTTAAGAGTCAAGACTCACTTATGTCACCAGGCCTGGGTGATTAGATCTACCCACTGACCGACGAAATGTTATGTATAGTTGTGGTTCAAATGGGTATAATTGTTGTTTTAATAGAACTAACGGTTTTAGAGTAAATTTTACTTAATTGGATTTAGCACATTATATTATATTGTTCTTTTTATATGTTGTAAGCCGCCTCAAGTCTCTGGAACGGGTCGGCATATAAATCCAATTAATAATAATAATAATAATAATAATAATAATAATAATAATAATAATAACAATAATAATAATAACAACAACAATAATAATAATAATATTTAAGCAATCTGGATTTCTTAAAAAAAAAGGATTTAAAAGTTAATGGCAACCAAGTGGTCTGACCAAAGTTTCTAAATATGTCCCAGATGACGAGGGCTGTTCTTCAAAAATTTTAGCAATATCTTCTATGCCCAATTGTTGAGTGGGTGTGGCCATGCTGGGCGTGGTCTAGTCAGCCTCCTGCACCACAGTGGTGGGAGCTGTTTTCACCCTCCCCAGGCTCTGGAGGCTTTCTTCGAGCTTTCCAGAGCTCCGGAGACCCTCTGAAAGCCAGAAATGGGCCCCTTTCTAGCCTTCCGGAGCCTCCAGGAGTCCTATTTTTCACTCTCCCCAAGCCTCCCCATGGGCCCTGCACTTACTTGGCATCCAAAATGGGTATGTGGAGACTCCTGGGAAGGGTGGGCTAAGGTGGGCGGGGCAGTGTCAGTCAGGAGCTGGGATTTAGCGGTTTGCTGACCGCATTCACTAGAAGATCGCCTGAATCTGGGCAAATCTGGAGCTGTCCATCCCTGCAGATGACCGTCCTGACTGGGAATTAAAAGCAGTCATCGAAAAGATTTGAAAGGCACCAAGCTATGCATTCCACTGCTCACCTCTAAAAGAAATAGTTTGATGTATGTTCATAAGAGCCGGGGTGGCGCAGCAGGTAGAGTGCTGTACTGCAGGCCACTGAAGCTGACTATAGATCTGTAGGTCAGTGGTTCAAATCTCATCACCGGCTCAAGGTTGACTCAGCCTTCCATCTTTCCG
Source organism: Erythrolamprus reginae (assembly GCF_031021105.1). NCBI lineage: Eukaryota > Metazoa > Chordata > Lepidosauria > Squamata > Dipsadidae > Erythrolamprus > Erythrolamprus reginae. The sequence goes on along the minus strand of NC_091952.1, from coordinate 213,750,476 downwards.
AGGTGGGTAAAATGAGGACCCAGATTGTGGGAGCAATATGCTGGCTCTGTTAAAAAGTGCTATTGTTAACATGTTGTAAGCCGCCCTGAGTCTAAGGAGAAGGGCGGCATAAAAATCAATCAATCAAACAAACAAACAAACAAACAAACAAACAAATAATAGACTCATATAACCTGTCTTTGTGTCATCTCACATTTCTCATATGGAAAGTTTCAGGGTAAAAGATGTGTTTGTCATTTTGTCTCCTTTTTGAATGTTTTATATTTGCTATAATATAACAAATTATAGTGATATGGCTTTTTCAGATAGCTACAGATATGTTCTCAAGTCTCTGTAGAAACATTGACTTTCCTATTGCACAGCACAACAGGTGATGCTGAGATAGATTTATTCTTGAAAGGAGTCAGACATTTATTGAATACTGTGAAATATATCAATTAGTACAGCTCCGCTAATTTATCATCAGCCTCTACCTACTAGTCTTAAGAGTGGTACAAATATATAATATACGTCCTTTCTCTTTCTGGATGGTTTAGGAATATTAGCTCAGGAAACTTCTAAAACTTTTCGGAAGTTTGGGAGTTCTTATATTGCTGCTTCTTATGTGAAATTCATCGAATCAGCTGGAGCAAGAGTAGTACCAGTAAGGTAAGCTGCTAAGAACTACCTGCTCCCATGATATGCCAGCCATAAAAACATATAATTAAATTTGTCTTCAAGATACCTTGTGACACTGAATAATATTGCACAGAAACATTCTTAGGACTTAATATTCAATATTGGGGAATTAGAAGCAGCTGTTGTGAATAAGCTGCTTAAGAATTGTAATGTAAGTTTTCAGGGCTGGAATTAAATACTGTAATACTTCCTGGTATGATCACACTCACATGTGATGTCATAGGTAGTAATTAGAGTCTTGAACTAGGAATGGGAATGTCTACATTCAAATTGCTATTCAGAAACTCACCATAGTGAAATCCAATGTGGTGTAGTGGTTAAGATCAGGGTGAAATGTTCCTGGTTCTCTTGTGCCTGTCGGTCATAGAAAGGTGGGCCTTCTCCGGGTCCCGTCAACTAAACAATGTCGTTTGGCGGGCCCCAGGGGAAGAGCCTTCTCTGTGGCGGCCCCAACTCTCTGGAACCAACTCCCCCCAGAGATTAGAACTGCCCCTACTCTCCTTGCCTTTTGTAAGCTCCTTAAAACCCACCTTTGTCGTCAGGCATGGAGGAACTGAGACATCTCCCCCGGGCATATACAATTTATGCATGGTATGTTTGTGTGTATGTTTGCTTAGTAAATGGGGTTTTTAAAATATTTTAAACTATAATTTAGATTTGTTATGAATTGTTGTATTCTGTTGTGAGCCGCCCCGAGTCTGCGGAGAGGGGCGGCATACAAATCTAATAAATAAATAAAGAAAGAAAGAAAGAAAGCACAGAAGACTTTGTGCATGCTCAGAGGGTAACAGAACTCAAATGGCGAGGTCCAGGCAGGTGGGCGGAGCCTTGCTCTCCCTTCACGACTGGTTCTCCTATGACTGATAGGAACAAGTGAACTGGGAGCATTTCACCCCTAGTTAAGATGGTGGACCAGGATTGGGAAAACCCATGTTCAAGTCAACCTCAGACATAGAAGCTGATTCCCCTTAGGTCAGCTGTCCTCACAGGATTATTGTCTAGGAGAATAGAAGAGGAAGAGCAATACACCTTGCTTTAAGTTCTTAAATAAAAGGATATAAATACCGTTCGTTCACCCACTCAGCTAAAACAATCATCTGGGTTAATCACTATCTCTCGGATTGTTCTAAAGATAAGATGCAAAATCCAGTAGTCTTATATGCTGCCTTGGAGATTCTTGGAGGAAAAAGTTGCCATTACTATAATCCCATCAAAATATTACAATGCTAATAAAAAAATATCCTTATCCCAAAACGATTCAGTGATCGGTTTGGATTCAGGCTTCTTCCATCATAATCCATATGTGTAGCTCATTTCACTTTCTAGTCAATGTATTGTGAGAAGGATAGTAAATTTTATTTTGAGTGGGTGATTCGTATAGTTAACATTCCGGTATTACTAAAGATGAATTTTATTTGCATTTAAGACAATTCCAATCTAAGATACTTACTTATGCCAGAAATTTTCATTTTAATTATTATAGGTTGAATCGTTCCAATGAAGAGTATGATGAGATATTCCGTTCTATAAATGGGTAAGTATACCAGTAAGTTAATTATAGTGGAAAGAGCATCACGATATTGAAATAATACTAAAGACCTTGATTTTAGTTTCCAGCCAAGAAAATTCATAAGATGACTTTTATAGAGAACAGTCTATCTTATAGGGAACACAGAATAGAATAGAATAGAATTCCTTATTGGCCAAGTGTGATTGGACACACAAGGAATTTGTCTTTGATGCATATGCTCATAAAAAAGTTACTGTGAATAATGAATTGTAGCAATGTAAATAGGAGTCTATCAGTGAGCAACATTTTAATGATTCAGAAAGTTTGGAAGTGTGATCTCTGAATGACTGACTGTTGCTTAGCCCAAAGCTAAACATATGTCCAGAATGGTGATTCATCTGTTTTGCTGGCTCTTTTAATAAATGTAAAATTGATTGCTCCTGAAAAATATTATATTTTTTATTTAAAGTAAGTGCAAATTAAAACTGCAAAGACTTTTTAGACATTGGACTTTTATTGCAATAAACATATTGTAGAATTATTAAAGAAGCTTAAATAAAGTTTAAGTTGCACCTTACTGCTTTATAACCCTCATTTAACTGAGGTCAGCTGGGATGATGTTCTTGATAATAAAATTGTTGCAATCATATTTTCTTAGAATACTTTTCCCAGGAGGTAGTGTTAATCTTGCAACTTCAGAATTTTCCAGAGTGGCTAAAATATTCTATACAAAAGCACTAGAGGTAAGTGTTCTAGCATTCAAGTCAAGTTGCACTAAGGTTTGAGAGATGAAGGCTGTGGGTGATTCATGTTTACACATTTTTCTGCTTGCATGACCTTGCTAGTCGAGGTAGGCATAGTCAATAGAGGTGTGTGTGCTTCAACTAATATATCTATGATATTAAACAGGATTATCTTGATGAGTATATGATACATCTTAAAACGGCATAATAAATTCCCTTTGTAGCCTCATTTTAGTCTGTAGCCTCATTTTAGTCTGTATTAGTTTAATCACTGCATGCAGAATTTGGATGAATCAATGCTTATGTTTCTGCTAATTATAAACATCTGGACATTGAATTTGTGGAATCATTGCCCACACTCATCTACTCTGTTCTCAAAGCTACAGTTAATTGTGTTAATTTAATTTTGCTTGTTTGATTGATTTATACTCTCTGCACCCCCGCCCCCCCACTTTCAAGTCAAAATATTCTCTGTCATGTCTAGACTGCTTTGTTGTTTTAATGGAGAATGAAGGTTTTCCTACCTGGATGGTTTTGGAGGTCAAATATAGTTCTAATGTGATGACTGCTGATTGGGATTAATGGATGTTAAAATTCAAAACATTTAGTGACTGGTTTATTATTTTGTGTATTGACCTGGCAATTTTTTCCCATTGACTTTTTCTAGGCCAATGACAGAGAAGATTATTTCCCCATTTGGGGGACGTGCCTGGGACACCAGTTGCTCACCTATCTCACGAGTGGAGAAAACCTACTCGTTCGAACAAATACAAATGGCTTCACAATGCCACTGAATTTTACTGAAGGTGAAAATTCATATGTTTTAGCCAATAGAACATGGTCTGAGTTCTGCTGGGGACCATAGAATTGATGCATTAATGATTTCTGGAGCTCAATGAAGTAATAGTTTGAGGAATGCGTGATACAGGACGGTTAACTTTTCCCCCTATGAAAGCGAACAGAATACCGTATTTTTCGGAGTATAAGATGCATCTTTTTCCTCTCTAAAAGAGGTTGAGCATATTATTATTATTATTATTATTATTATTATTATTATTATTATTATTATTATTATTTATTGGATTTGTATGCCGCCCCTCTCCGCAGACTCGGGGCGGCTAACAACAGCAGTAAAACAATACAACAAAATCCAATACTAAAAAAAAAAAAGCAGTTAAAAACCCATTATATAAAAACCAATCATGCATATAAACATACCATACATAAAATTGTGAAGGCCTAGGGGGAAAGTGTATCTTAGTTCCCCCATGCCTGGCGGCAGAGGTGGGTTTTAAGCAGCTTACGAAAGGCAAGGAGGGTGGGGGCAATTCTAATCTCTGGGGGGAGTTGGTTCCAGAGGGTCGGGGCCGCCACAGAGAAGGCTCTTATACTCTGAATGTAGCTTTCCCCCCCCCAGCACTAACTAGCTGCTAATGATCTTCCCAGCTCTTACCTAGCAGGTTCTTTCATTGTTTCTCTCTGCGAAGAATGTTTTCCAAGCCCTAAGTCTTTGCAGGGTTTTTTTCATTGCTCTAACTTGCTCCGAATACATTTTTTTCCAGCTTTAACCAGGTGCTAACAATGTTCCCAGTTCTTGTCCACTTGCAAGCTCTTTCATTGTTAGTCTCTGAATAAAGTTTTTTTAAAGCCCTAACCAGGGGATAAAATAATATGCTGAAGCTAAGGACGCTAGCCAGATGAATAGCTGGTAAGCAGATTCTTTGCCCTATTTCCCTCCCAAAAAACCAAGGTGCTTCTTATACTCCGGTGCATCTTATACTCCGAAAAATACGGTAGTTGCATTTTCTTAGCTGTTTTTAACAGAAACACAATGAGAATTCTTGACAGAGCTCAGCATATTCAGAAGTTTTTCCTAATAATATAACATTTCCAGAGGTAAAGAAGAGAAGGGTGTATTTGTATGGTAGTTGGGTGGGTCAGTGTGTCTTTCTGCTTCTATTTTGTGGCTAGCTCCTGGATGTAGTCCAAATCTAGTGTGGCTCAAAAGTACTCAGTCTCTGTACTGACAATATATTTTGCTATAATAACAGAGATTTCTGCTTGATCAGAACAGAAAAGAGGGAAAAGGCACTTATGTCATACATTCTATTTAATAACAGCAAGACTGAGTTAGGAATAATCCAGTGTAATTTCTAGTTCCTTACCATTGTGACATTCATTTCTTCAGAAATATGTGGATTATCATTTTCTTAATTAAAATTGAAAAGCTGTTTATAAGGAATTGTTTTAAAATATGTGTTAAAGACAATATATTTGAATAATCATAACACTAATACTTTCAGTGTATCAAACCTGAATGAAAAATAAGAAAATGTAGATTCCAATTCAGGCTCTCATTATCTATCTTTCATTATTTATCAGTAGCTTCATATGTGAGCATGTCAAATATGACCCTCTGGATTGGCTGCTGGGCATAATCAAACATTTGACACACATCACTGCAGCAGGAAAGTTAAGTGGCCATCTGCCCAAGAAGGACAGAGGTTTGACTTTGGTCTCTAGTCTAAATCTGAGCAAACAAAAGAGTGCCCAGCAGTCAAGTGGCAATATTGGCTGACACAAATCATTTAAAGTATAGGGTAAAATATTGCATTTTGACTTAGCAAATTGGTGAATATAACAATTATGGTTTACAAATTGCCAGTTTACAAATTGTCATTCGGTAGTAAGTTATTTTGTTGAGTTATTTTCTTTTTGGATTATTTGAACGATTTTTTTTTCTTTAGCCAATCGTATCATTTGCCCCAGACTTGGTAAAAGACAGTGTCATCTCGATTTTGTAATTCCATGGTCAGTTTTGACATCTCTGCGTAGTCCATAATTTTAATTAAGAGGTTTAACGTAGTGGGTGTTTGTTCCTGTTTCCAATATTGAGCATAAAGAATTCTCGCAGCGGCAAGAATTTGAATTATGATATACAGTAGTAATCATCTTTGTTAATCTTTTGCCTTATTATTCCTAAAAGGAAGAGTTCTGGTTTTAGTGATATATTTATAGAAGTAATTTGTTCTATTAATTTTTTTATTTTTAACCAATAGTCTTTTGCAATTTACAGCCTAGCCTAGAATTTGAACCGAGTCATTGCTCTTCTTGAAGTTGATGAGTGGTGTTTCATTTTGTTTTGTTTTTGGCATAAGCTTCAAAGGACAGTAAGATGTTCCATGATTTTCCAGAAGAGATATATGAACTGTTAGCTTCAGAGCCTGTATCTTCACATTTTCATTTCTGGAGCCTATCCACGCAGGTAATTTCTTGTCAACTGCGGTCAAAGACTGCAGTTTCTTGGGGGTACAAGGAATTTAAAAGCATAAAAAAATATAAAGTGCAAAAATAAGAAAAAAAATCTAAACAAATCTAAAAGAGGGATAGGAGCAATAAATGGACAGAAAAAGCTTGGCAAAGTGGAATTATAATACAATACATTATATAGTAATGGTCTAGCTTAGGGGTGTCACACTCATATCATCATGTGACATTTGGACTTTTGGACATTTGGACTTTCCCCTCCTTCGTTGAACCAGGCAGAGGCAGGGCTAGCGTGTGGTTCATCCAGCCCATGGGCTGCAAGTTTGACACCCCTAGCTGCTCATTAAACCTGATTTGTGGCACAGGTCTGATATAATTTTAAGTGTGAAGAATATGGCATCATTGTATGGTGTATCAGGATTGAGTGTCTGAGAAAGCAAAGAGGTGTAGAATTGTCTTGTACCCTTGGAATGTATGCAGATGAGGTTAGTATGAATATCTGTAATACAAGCACTGTGGAAGTACAGTACATGTTCTGTAGTTTCTACATGACCATAGTCACAGAGATATTGTCTTTCTGGATAGAAATGCTGTTTAATGACAGCTTTGGCATGATATCACATGCTGGATAGAAGGAAAGAATCCCAATTATATTTTAGTTGTCATTGCTTCCCTCCACCTACCCACCATGTCTTCGGAGAGGGGGGGTGTCTTCGGAGAGGGGCGGAGAGGGGCACCCCAAGTCTTCGGAGAGGGGCGGCATACAAATCTAATAAATTGAATTGAAAATTGAATTGAATGTGAACTGAAAATCATCCCTCATAGTTATTTGAGCAAGAGCAAGAGTGTGAAAGAGTGGTCTACCTAGTAGTTGAGTATGGTTGCCCATACTCTAGCCCAGTGATGGCGAACCTATGGCACGGGTGCCACAGGTGGCACGCGGAGCCCTTAGCTGCTGGCACGTGAGTCGTTGCCCTAGCTCAGTTCCAACTTACATGTGTGTGCCAGCCAGCTGATTTTTGGCTCAGACAAAGGCTCTGGGAGGGCGTTTTTGGCTTCGAGAGAGCCTCCCGTGGGGATGGGGGAGGATGTTTTTATCTTCCCCCAGCTTCAGGGAGGCTTTGCAGCCTGGGAAGGGCAAAATATATCTCCGGGACTGCCTTTTGCCGCACGAATCCCAGCGACCAATTTGGTCCCGCAGAGTTAGCCTTCTCCGGGTCCTGTTGACTAAACAATGTCGTCTGGCGGGTCCCAGGGGAAGAGCCTTCTCTGTGGTGGCCCCGACTCTCTGGAACCAGCTCCCCCCGGAGATTAGAACTGCCCCCACCCTCCTTGCCTTCTGTAAACTCCTTAAAACTCACCTCTGCCGTCAGGCATGGGAGGATTGAGGCATTCCCCCTCCCTCCCCCGGGCCTATATAATTTATGTATGGTGTGTCTGTGTGCATGTCTGGTTTAATAATGGGGTTTTTAAATGTTTTTTCAATTTATTAGATTTGTTATGAATTGTCTTATTGTATGCTGTGAGCCGCCCCGAGTCTACGGAGAGGGGCAGCATACAAATCTAATAAATAAATTAAAAAAAAAAAAAATGAGCCTATTGGGCCCACCAGAAGTTGGGAAACAGGCCGTTTCTGGCCTCCAGAGGACCCCGGGGGGACGAGAGAAGCTGTTTTCACCTTCCCCAGGCATTGAATTATGGGTGTGGGCACTCGTGCTTGTGCGATAGCGCATGCTCACGCTCTTTCAGCACCCGGGGGGGGGGGGGAAGTTCGCCAACACTGCTCTAGCCTCCTCTTTCATGAGAACTTTCTCTGGCCTCAAGGTGCATTATGTGGTTGAAGGGCCGAACTTTAGAATTTGGACTGAATAAGTTCTAATGGTGCAAAGTTGGAGAAGGGATCCACCTGGGCAACACAGAGAAATTGTGACATTGGCGTGTGCTTATTAAAATGATGTTAATAAAAAAATGTCCCCTTTTAAAAATTAGTTTAAATCCTGGTTATCTTTTTTTTTAAACAGAATTACTCAAGAAATGAGAAACTGCGCAACTTTTATAAGATCTTAACAACCAATTTTCATATGGTGGAGTTCATATCCACCATGGAAGGTAATAATCTAATTCATCTAGAAGTAAAATTTGTAGCTACTGCACTGGCAGCCTATTAGTGAAATCCAGTATAGTTTTTGCACTGACAAAATGGTGGAATAGATTTTTCTCTTTCTATTTTACTCTTTTCAAAACACCTGCTGAAGGTCACAGAAACCTCTGTGGCCAAAGTAAAGAAGCAGGACTGGCAATCCCATTTGTTCAAATAATATAATATGGATTCCAGAGGTTATTCTAGCTCTATCTTTTCCTTATACATTTAAAACTGCAAGGTGTGTATTGTGAGGTCATTGCATTCCACTGTTCTATTTTTAAACACAGGAGAATTAGGAAACATGCAAAAAAATGATGTCATTTTATAGATTTTTTTCCATTAGTGGAGGAAATAGGAAGGCTGAAGGAAACATGACACTGAAATTTTCTGTGGCTATCATCTATTGCTATCCTTGATTTGTATGTTTTCATACGTGTCTCAATAAAACTCTTATCATTCTCTTATGGCATGCTTATGTTAGTGGAAGTTAATGTAAATTGTATTTCAAGTAAACATCAAGTGGAAGAAAACAGTTGCAAATGTTCTCATATTCAGTGATTGTATATTATTTAGCATTCAGATTATTGATAGATGAAAAAGTGTTATCAAATTGGAATTATTGTATTGTTAATTTATGTTAGTTTAGTTAGTTAAATTAGTATATATTACTATTTCTTAATTGCACTTTTAAAAGAGTGGTTGAAAACTCAATAGGACCATAGTTTAGCAATAGAGCATTAATACCTTTAATTAAAAATGATCATAGTTCAAGTGATCAAGTGAGCAAAGAAGAAAGCTACTGTAAATACAGACAGTACTGGAATGGATGACACAGTGGTCTCTGGTCTGTATTCTAACTTTCAAAGAATAGACTTGTTAGTCTTTACTATCAAGACTGAACAATGTCATAAAAGCTTCTGTAATAAGAATTAACTTCAGTGTATCCATTTTGACAGCATAGACTGTCAAATTTATGAATATTTATTGAGCAGTACATTGGGTGATAATTTTGAGATTCTGCTCTTTGTTTCTATTTATTAGTTATTAAGTTTTAATTATCAAATTTACATGACTCCCTTCTTGCCATCAAGCAACTCTTACTTTCAAGATCCCCAAATAACTGTCTCTAAAGATGATAAAGAGAGTGATTTTGGTGTTCTACGATGGTTACGTTTGTTCTGTTTTGTAGCTTACAGATACCCTATTTATGGTGTCCAGTGGCATCCAGAAAAAAATCCATTTGAATGGAAAAATTCAACTGGCATTCCACATTCCTCAGCATCTATAAAAGTAACATTTTTCCTAGCTGACTTCCTTGTCAATGAAGGTAAGTAACATTAGTAAGGGATATCGGTGGATATAATGAAACATTTCTTTTTAAAAAGAGTCTAAAAAGAAAAGCATAATTATAATTTACTAGTGTTTGTACTGCAAATATGAAATTCATATTCATGGAATATTTGTTGGCAATATAGCATATTTCATAGATTGTATGTTTATCACTAGACTAAATGGCTGCAATATTGAAAATTATAGTCTTACTTCAACCACCCTAAGGTTATTCCACAATAACCTCTGACAAGTTGCTTGACTTTTGTGAAAAAGCTGCTAAATTCATCCCAATGCATTTCTCCTGTTATCTTTAAATATAGTGTTTCAGAGAAGCTACAGAGAGGAAAGAAATAAAAAAGAGCCTTAAGTTTAAGTTTAAGTTTAATCAGATTTGTATGCCGCCCCTCTCCGCATATCCTCTAAACTGTAATACTCTAGAAGTTTCTGGATTATATTGAGTGTTAGAATGTTAACAAAAGAATTGGGATTATGCAAGATGATGACATGAAATAATTCATATATCTCCAATATTTTGCAGCCCGGAAGAGCAATCACCATTTTTCCAGCAAAAAGGCTGAGGCTGATGCACTGATTTATAATTTTAATCCTGTCTACACTGGGACCTTTTCATCTTTTGACCAAGCGTACTTTTTTGATTAAATTGCCAGCCTGAAGAAGAACATAAGTAGATTTTAAAATGATTTGATCATATTGTTTAAACTGATACAGTATATTGTACTATAAGGGGAAAAATTCAGATTGTACCTCTTTATAGAACTTATCCTTCCCATTCCTTTCTGTAAAATCACTTTTTATGTTCCAAAGCGGTGAATTTTGGAAAATTCACCACTTTGCAGCAGCTTGAGAATAAAAGGCTTGCTGTGAAAGCCTTGAGTTCTATGAACCTTGTGCAAGAATAGTTCTAAGTGTCCCCAATAACTTTTCAATTTAAGCAAAAAGGATATGATCCTCTTTTGGGGTCAATAAGTAGGAATGGAGCAGCACTTGTTAGTTTGGGGTTTACAGTAAATTACACAGGATTTGACTTACCATTTTGTATTTATTATTATGGGCTTGGCAAAGAGGTGACAGAAGTATTAGCCTAACCCTCAGTAGAACTCACATCGTTCTTGTCTTTTTCATATCTGGAATTGGTAAATACTTTAGCACTATATGTAGTTTATGATTGCATTAATTGCACATATTTCATTTGAGAAATTGCACTTACCTATTTGTGTTCATTTAAAACTCTTATGGGAAAAGTTGAAGAGGATGGCTTTTTAATGTGAATAGGAGTGATGGCTTTTCCTCTTTGATCAAAGAACTTCTGCTATAGTTGTTTCTGTCCATTAAGGAACAGTGTGATATAAAAATTCTCAGGTAACCAATTTTTTAATAAAGGACAACGTTTCTTCTAGAACACGCAAAGGAAACAGTTTTCCACATTCCGAGCCTCCTTTCGAGTCCCTTCCTTTTCTTATATCTCCCTGTATCCTAGCATGTTGTTTTAGTGTTTTCAGAGTAGACATCACCATCCACCCAAACAATGTTGTATTTTGTTGAATCCCCCCCCCTTTCCCCCCTTTTTTTGTATTCTTTTCTTTTATACATCTTTCTTGGAATAATGTAGCACTTTAAAAATGATTTTGCTCTTTTTAAAAAAGAAACTTGCCACAAAATCACTGATACATCTTCCATAGAATCACCATTCATTCAATGCTGTATTTTGTCGAATCCCTTTTTTGATAGTCCCTTCTTTTATACATCTTTCTTGGAAATAATGTAGCACTTTAAAATGATTTTGCTCTTTTTAAAAAATAAACTATTGCCACAAATTCATTGATACATCTTCTACAACATTTCTTATTATTATACAAATAGATGATTCTGAGCCTCATTAGTTTTCTCTCCCCTACACCTTTATTTTCTACCGGTACTCACTCCCTGTGTGGTCCAAGCACTTTAAACCGATTGGATTTGTATAGTACCGTGAAGATAAATGATACTAAGTACACCCATTGTTTCCAAAACTATTTTATGCATAACTCTTCTAGGGATCATGAAAACTGAAGTCCTGGTATATTTGAGAGTTATCTTCTTAGGGAGGCTTGAGTTAAACCTTGCTTTTGGGACTTCAGGCAGCATTTTCCCTTATCCATCTGCCAGCTGGTAACCTCATGAATCATTTGAATGGGCAGGACCAATATTTTCAGATGCATTTTTGTTTTTGAGGATGCTTATAAATTTTTTGAGGATACTTATAAAGTTTTCTACACCTAAAACTCAATGGGAAAAAAGCATTCAATTTGCCTTTCATCCTCTCACACTAGAAACTAAATATTCCAGGTTGACCACACCTGAAAGTTATAAAGTGGTTGCTTGAATGTGACTTCCATTACATTCCAGAATTATATTAATTAATATCATTCATTTAGCTAAATGGTGCTTGGTGTTTTCTACTTTAACTACTGTTTATACAAAAAATTGAATTTAAGAGAATCCTCCAAGATATCATTTTATTTTAAAATAGACTAGATTTTCCCCATATAAGGTTTTGGCTTTATTTACAATTAATGCAGTTCTGTGGTTTTCTAAGATTTGTTGTAACTGTTCTATAACTAAGGTGCTAAATATTCCTAGGGGTAGTCTACATTACTCTAAGTACTGAAATAAAACATTCCAATTTATCAAATATTAATAGGATTTTCATATAGCACACCAAATATGCAAATTTGGAAAACTACTGTAGATCTGCATTTTGATATATAAAGTATGACTTATTTTTTTTTGTAGGTAAAATATTATGCTAATATCATAAATACATGGGTGTCTGCGTGTGTAGCCTATGGGGAAAAAAACCTTATAGATTTTTCCCTGTAGTTTTCTTTACATAAGTGAATATAAAAACCTTCCATGTTGATGATGCTATTAATGTGAGTTCACGATTTCAAAAATATGTAGGATTATTTTTTGTCTTTTTATAATTGTAATTTCTTGTTTTTCATTTCATTAATATATTGTAATAAGCCAAAGTATCTACACCATAGCCTGTGGACCAGGCATGATCCACAAACTGCTTTTATTTTATTTTTCTGGTTGTTTTTCAGCTTTTCTGATTATAGTGATTACACAAAATGGATGAGAGCTTCTAAAAAGTGAAATACAGGTTAATATGTTAAGTTTTAGAGTGGTCTTAAAAATTGTAATTCACCTTTCTGCCCTCGTCCCTCTAAAACTGAGATGAACCAATGTTATTGTGGTCCTTTGGACTGATTAAAAAACTTGGTCCCTGTATGCTAGGTCCCTGAATGAATAAATGACAGGAAGTAGATGTGAATGCATTTTAAGTATTATATAGTTTAATTTAATACTGTGAACTCAATTTTATTCTTTCACCTTTATTTGACTTTGAACATATGGCCTTGTATTTTCTGCTGAAATATGTTTATTGCTTTATAATAAAGGAAATGCAACTTAAAAATACTTTTAAGAAAGAATTGCGTACATTTTTTTCCCCTATGGTAGTTTCTTAACATGTCTCTCTGTTAAGTACCCTTGCTACTCAATATGGATAATTTTGATAAAAAGGGGGAGAAGAAATGATAGTTAACTCAAATGATAAAACATTTTTTTTAATGTACTGTAACATGTTTGGCACTAGGGGGCCTGCATAACCCACGTTGTTTGATTTGTATTGGATGTGCAACCAAACCTGAACCCTTTAGGCAAGATTTGTCTTAAACAATACGTCCCTATGATGCTTACTCAAAATATAAGAACAAGTAAGAAAGCATAATACATACAGATATGCAGATATGCAAATTACCCAGATTTAAATGTTAGGCATGCATACAATTCCCCTGCATGTTTACTCTAGAATAATTTGATGCAATTTTAATGAGACTTGATCTCAGATAAATCTGCATTAAAATTATACTGTTTAACAAATGTTAGGATCATGCAAAAGAAAGGACAAGGTTAGAAACATAGAAGATTGACAGCAAAAAAAAAGAACTCATAGAACATCTAGTCTGCCCTTATACTATTTCCTATATTTTATCTTAGGATGGATATATGTTCATCCCAGGCATGTTTAAATTCAGTTGCTGTGGATTTACCAACCATGTCTGCTGGAAGTTTGTTCCAAGCAACTACTGTACTATTCTTTCAGTAAAATAATATTTCCTCATGTTGCTTCTGATCTTTCCTCCAACTAACCTCAGATTGTACTCCTTTGTTTGTGTGTTCACTTTCTGATTAAAAACACTTCCCTCCTGAACCTTATATGATCCTTTAACATATTTAAATGTTTCGATCATGTCCCCCCTTTTCCTTCTGTCCTCCAGACTATACAGATTGAGTTCATTAAGTCTTTCCTGATAGGTTTTCTGCTTAAGCTTACTAAAATACGAAATCATGCTGATACATCAATGGTTGACGACTAGTTAAGTCAATTGGAAAAGAAAACAAAGGCATTGATGTGATTTCCTTAATTTTAAAATCTGTAAATATATGGAGGAGCTGCAATGATGAGCTTGAGAAAGACTTGTCCTGATGGATGAAGCAATCTAAAGTGGCAGCAGGAAGTTTGAACTGTCAGACTTGGAAGATTCCGTTAACATAGCTTTACAGTAGAGTTAGTTTATATAGTTGTTTCCTATCTGGGTTACCTGGGAGAGCTGACATATGTAAATTCTGTGCATCCTCCTGTTTTCTGTTGGCATTGATGTAAGATGCCTTTAGGTAGAAAAAAGCCAGCACGAAACATGCATACCTAAATCAAGCCATCATCTGTAGTTGGTCTTCCCCATCTTCCGGGTTTTTAATGATGGCTTGTTTTAGTATGATTGAGCCTTTCAAATCTCTACCAATTTATTCCACAAGTATTGGAAAGTTTTCTGCAGTAGGAACAATTTTTTTTCCTGTGATTTTTGTACCGCTTTGACTTTTTCATAAGAAAAAAAAACAAAAGACTGAGGCAGGCAACATCGGCACTTTTGAAAAAGACATTGAAGTCCATCTGCTTGGACGGAGCTGTATTAATATTCACACATCAATATAAAACGTATAGCTTAAATACAGAGTTGTTTGTGTGGAGTCCTTGGTGCTTGCTGAACTTGTTTGTTTAATTAAAAGAACAGAATAACAGAGTTGGAAGGGATTTTGGAGATCATTTAGTCCAATCTCCTGCACAAGCAGGAGACCCTATACCCGTGATGGCGAACCTATGGCACATGTGCCATGTTGTGGTTGGCTCTGGCCCAGCTCCTGCCCCAAGGAATGTGGAGGTGGATGTGGGGGAAACATCCACATGCCACAGGCCTGTTTTGCTCCCGATAGAATCTCCCGACAAAGGGTCCTCTGACGAAGGAAGCGTGAGTAGCAGGGAAGAGGGGAGTTTGGCAGACAGCACAGGAGGAGATAAATCATCCTTATCATCCCTGAATTCTGAACAAGAATGTATGACGGACCCACGCATGCGCAGAGTGATGCATAGGAGAGAACAACTGGAGGATTATTACAGGAGATAGGTGAGGCCACCTGTGGTTGGGTGAGGCTGCTGTAATTAGTGCTACAGATAAAAAGAGCAGCGTGCTGGTTTAGCCTTATGGAAGTTTATCTGATTCATAGTTTCGTCAACATCGTGGTTTTGCTGTTTCCCTGTTCAAGACTGTGTGTGGCCCTTCTGGACTTTGGAATTGGACTCAATTTCCCAGTTACTGGATGAGAAATTGGATTGCATTTAACCTGTGCCTTGTGTGTACCAGAAAATCCCTTTGACATTTAAAAAGGGAGTTTTTTCTGCTTTTCTGTTGATAAAGACTTTTGGTTTTCCTTCTATCGTGTGGTGTGTGTCTTTTTGGACTAATTACCCTGTAATTACGGGCGGTTGGGACACGCCGGCAGAACATGCCATATCTGAGGGTACGCCAGGTGTTCCCCTATGTCAGATCCAGTGTGCATGTGTGCTGGCCAGCTGAGTTTTGGCCTTCTGGAGGACAAGGGGGAGGTTGTTTTCACCTTCCTTAGGCTTCAGAAAGTCTGGGGAACTTCTGGTTTCCGAACTTCCAGTAGGCCTGTTGGGTCCATTTTTTGCCATCCACAGGCTCTGGAGGCTTCAGTGAGTCCTGCACACGTGTGTGTGGGAAGTATTGGAGGGAGATTGTGCACGTATGCACAAGGGGAGGGCATTGGATGTGTGGGCATGCAGCTCTTTTGGCAATTGAGCACACACACCCCAGTATTCTTTGTGGCAGCCTCTCAAATATTGGAACACTGCTATCTTGTCAGCCTTAGCCCTTCTTTTCACTAAACTATAAGTTTTGTTACCATCTGGGGTAACATCATCAGTTCAAGTGAGTGTGATGTTCGCTGCCTGTTTATACTGTATATACAGTAGTAGTCCGCCGTGCCACTTTTGGTGGGGATGTGATTTATTCCTTGTTCACAAAGACGATGCAAGGAATTTATAACTTAGTAGCTTAATGAAAAGATCTTCAAGTAAACAATCAAGCTCAGAAAACATCAACATCGACCCTGAGCTAGATCATTCTTTTCAGTAGGTCACAGTTGTTTTTCATTGCCAAAATGCAAATTGAGTTTTGCTTTGATAAAGCACAGAATGACTCATTTGCTTCCAAATTTTGTTCGATGGCACTTTCAGATTGCAGTGTTTGGTTTCAAACATGAAACAAAGTACTTTCCCCCCCTGCATACCAAAACTAAAGATGAACGATTAAGTCACGGATGGGCTACTACCTGGATGGGGGGGGGGGGGCGCAGTGGGGTAGTGAAAATGGAGCTCCACCCCAGAGCACCTAATTTTTCCCTGAAAGATGTTGAAAGAAAATGCAGACATAAGCCACGCCCACAATGTGGTAGTAAAAATTCTGGTAGCCCTTCACTGGATTAAGTCCATGGATGAACTGATATTTCAATGTTCTTATACTGAGTGCAGTGTGAGGTTGAACTATAGATAATCCTGACAAGACCACAGTTGGGAGTAGACTTTCCATTGCCAAGAAAAGCTGTTGTTAAATGAGTTGCACTGATTTTACAAATTTTTTGCACAGAGTTGTTAAGTAAATTATTGAAGCTATTAAGTGAATCTTGCTTCCTCTGTTGACTTTGCTTGTCAGAAGCAGATTCCAAAGGAAGATTACAAATGGCAATCAGGACACACAACTATCGGAATGCTGCAAAAGTTGTAAATGCGAGGACTGATTATAAGTAATTTTCTCCTGTAACGTTGTAATTTCAAACCAGTTGCTAAATAAATGGTTCTAAGTTGAGGAGCCCTTGTATATAAAATCCAAGGCTTCTCCTTTGTCCTAATTTTGCATGAAACAAAGTACGACAAGAGGAATAATTTTACCATTACTCATTAGAATTTAATTATGTATTGTAATGTTGTATATTTCACACAGATTAATAGTTTTAAATTGCTTTTTTTACTGACTGTGATTTTCTGTTCCAGATTGTGAGCATTAATTGCCATGAGCTTATATGATGAGCATTTTTGTACTTTGCAGTTTGCTCGTGTAAATGGATTTTATAATTTATTTTATTTATAATTTAAATGTACAAGGCTGCCAATGCACTACAGCTCAGAACAATGCATAAATAAAGAACAAAACCCAGTAATTAAATCAATAACAAATTAGAAGATGGTGATAGTTGGGGCAGGCAGGAACAGTCATACTATAATCAAGCTGAATCTAATCTTGTTCAGATTGCTCCACAGCTCAAACTAACATAATACCTGAATAAAATAGGTACAGCAAAGAATGCTAACAAAATCTGTACTATTCTTTTTGACTTATTGCACATTGCTTTTATTATCTTCCCATCTATACTTAAAACAGAGATTGCCGGCTACTTCCTCTTGCTTATTCATTGCACAGTTGGACAACTGCCAAATCTACAGCATGAATGTTTTATGCATTACAAGTCTTAGCTTTCTTATTATTATTCATAATTGTACATGCATAATCTTAGTAATAATTCTATTCTATCTAAAAATGATGCCATCCTAAATCCCCTTTACTAAGATGTAATTGTGTTGCCATTTCAATGACTACACAATTGAAGAATGAAGATGAAGATCCCAAAATTACATCAAACAATCTAAATCTTAGTTCCTCAATACTGTACAAAAAGCAATGCTGTCCCAGTAGCATGTTCTATTATGTTTATTTTTGTTCTAAACATGCTTTTTAATTTAAAAAGTTATAGGGACTTAATTGTAAACCCAAATTGTCTTTCCAATAATGATTCTGGATTTCAAATAGACTGCAGAATCTTTTTAGAAAATAAAATGAAAATGGTTTGTTGTACATAGTCTAGTAGTTTGCTTTCCAAATTATGAATATTCTGTTGCCTGGTGGTTAAGACACTAGGTTAGATACCAAGAGGTTATAGTTTTAAGTCCAACCTTAGGCATGAAAGATGAGTGGGTGATTTTGTGCCAGGCACATTCTCTCATCCCAACCCATCTCATAGTGTGAGGTGGGTAAAATAGGCTGGAGTATTAGGTTAGTTATAAAACAATGAAGGCAGGATTAAACAAACAAACCAAAACATAAATACCCACTTACCCACAATATTCTGTATATTTAGTCTAGATTAGAGAGTGGTTTCTCTCTATGATGTATGGACAACTCACACAGAAATGGAAGAAGTTCCTAAAGGCTGTGCCAAACTAATTTTAAATGGGCCAATCTTTTGGAACATCACAAATCTAGCATGATTTTAACATACTCAACTTGTTTTGATAGATTTCTAATGGATACACCAATGTCTTACAAAATTTGGCAGCCCTAGGAGATTCTGATAACATTTTTAACATTCACTTTTAATTTGTGAGTGTGGATAATGCAGGACGTCCTGCATTTTCTTTCAACATCTTTCAGTGCAAATTGGGTGCTTTGGGGTATAGCTTCATTTTTGCTACCCTACTGCGTCCCCCGTGTTCCCCCCTGGTCCAGGCAGTAGCCCTCCCCCCGCCCGGGGAGAACCACATGAAGAATGCAGTAATCCTATCTCTAATGTATAGAATGTCCCTGAAAAGAATTTAGTGACAAAGTCGCAGTCTGAAAAAAATTAAAGAAAATACTGTTCCAAATTGTGATGTGAAGGTACATATATACTTAAGACAGCAAAAAATGGAATGCAAAATTCCAAGTAACTATTAGATTAGATCGAAGAATTCACATTAATAATTTTAAAAAGGTAATCATCTCTCTAATAATTACTCTGCAACTATGGCTTTATGTTTACTTATTGATTTACAAACTTCATGTTATAGTAAAAGCTTCAGAGACCACAACAAAAATACATACCACCATCTTTAGGGATTCCTTGTTGGCCTGATATAGGATATATAGAATAAAGTATAAGAATCTTACTCCAGTTAGTAAAGATGAAGAAAATCAAACATCAGGAGACTCTTCAGTTTATTTAGAGAGTCACAAACCCTGTTTCCCCTAGTAATTCTGTTTTCTAGAAGAGTTAAAGTGTTTGAAGTGGTGCTTCACAATTCTACTTATAAAAATAAAATTGCTACTGAAGTTTGGTTGCTAGATGAACATATACATTAAATGTTGATAAAAGAAACCCATTGAAGCAGTTATGTTGGGCTTTGAAGAGGATACAGCACTTTTGCACTCAGCTAAAGATCTTTTGCTCATGTCAATGCATGCTGCAAAGCACCTCTTCCTAAAACCTATACCTAAAGCCACACATTTAGAAACTAGACAAAACTATTTTGCATGACCTCCCATGAACCGATAGCTATGCAGCCTATCTGGATCACCTGTTCCCCACTTCTTCCGCTGTGCTTGGACTTATCTGTGCTGCGCCAAGGGGCCAGCAGGCTGCGGCTGCTGCCAGACACCATTGGCTCCTATGTGCTCACCACGTCTTTTGCTCACCACACCCCCGATCTGAGGCTGGGGGTTATTTTTGTGGTGGGCCTTATTTGCGGGAAAACACGGTAGTACTGAAAGAGAATGTGTTTTCCGTCAGTTTACCTCTCTTCCAAATAAACTAATCATCTCCACTTTTCATTGACTCCTTATATGCAACAACATAAAGTATGTTTGATTTTGAACAAACTAACAAGAACTAAGCAATCTCATTTCTGATCTTGATTGCAAATTCTGAGTAGAAGGATATATTTGGTTGGAATACAGCAGTTGACAGTGCTATAGACAGAATATTAAAATGCTCTCCTTAAAAACAAAGGAAATCTCTCTCTGTGTGTGTGTTTTTGCTGCATTTTTAAAATTAAGGGAAACTAGGATAGCACTATTTTGGCCTTGTTCTGGCCTCATCAACTAGCCACATATATATATTTATCACATGTTTTTTGCTGAATTTTTAATATTGATGGAGACTAGGGTAACACTATTTCGGCCTTGTTCTGGCCTCATCCAATAGAAAAAAAACCCCACACAAACATATATATATACTATACATACATACATACATACATACATACATACATACATACATACACATACAGGGGTGGGCTATGAGCCAGAATGCTAAATTGCGCTTGCCGCGGCGGCTCATGAGTGCTTGTGGGGCCAGCGCGATTTTGCTTCTGCACCTGTGGAGGTAGCAAAATTGCACACGGAGCCCATGTTTCGGCATGCACAGAAGCAAAAAACCCTTGCTGAAACATTGGCACACCTATTGGACCATGCACGATTCTGCTACCTCCACAGGTACAGAAGCAAAATCACGCTGGGCCCACAAACACTTACAAGCTGCGGCGGTGAGTGCTATTTAGCATTCCGGCTCATAGCCCACCGCCATATGTATGTACATACTGTAAATATATGTATATATAATAGATCTATCCTAGTCTCCCTTAATTTTCAAATTCAGCCAAAACATGACATACATAAACACACACACATATATATATGTATCACGTTTGGGTTTTTTTCTGAATTTTTAGAATTAAGGGAGACTAGGATGGCACCATTTCATAAATTATATATAATTTATGTGGCTGCCTCATCTCAACAAAGTGATTCTGAGGGGATAACATATATATATGTCACATTTTTTTTGCTGAATTTGAAAATTAAGGGAGACTAGGATAGATCTATTTTGGCCTCATCAGCTAGCCATACCCACTGGGACTTGAACCTGCAACCTTTGCCTTGTAAGGCAGAGAATTATCCTTTAGGCTACAGTATCCAATCCCTTTAGCTCTGCACCAGGGAAGGGTTACATATTTTTGTGTCGACAGACAGACAGACAGACAGACAGACAGACAGACAGACAGACATATAATTGTTATCCCCTCAGAATCACTTTGTTGAGATGGGGCAGCCACATAAATTGTACAAAATAATAAACATGGAAGCCTCAAATAGAATTTTGCACGTATATTTATGAATAAATAATGTGTATGTGAGCAACTGAGGGTGGAAGAGCAAGTAACATCATTTGCATCCTGACTTCATTTACATGATATAATGATACACATGGCCTCATTGTGTCATCTGCTTCTGAATGCAGAGATCTCCAGATTCCTATCAATTCTAGCAAATGTGATAGATGGCAGAGGAGGGTAGGGTTGCCATTAAGTAAAATCTGGAGATTTCTACATGGACCATCCACATTTTAGCGGATAACATCAGAAATGATATTGTGGATGCTACATCCTAACTACAGTATTTTCTAAAATAAAGAACTACAAAATCATAAATTAAACAAATTAAATTAAACATTAGATAAGTAATGATAAAAAGTAACAAAAGAAGACAATAGGACAGGGACGGTAGGCAGAATGGTGCGCTTATGCACGCATTGTCACAGAAAGATCAGAACGTCACAGTTCTGTATTCCTTCCCAAATTGATCCAAAGATGAACCAGAGAAACAACATGAGACAGGGTGATTTTGTACAGCATAAAGACTAGATATTTTTATATAATATCCAGAAAAGGATGAAGAACAAAGGCCTAATTCATAGAGCACCATATATCCACAGGGGGAAAAACATTTTTATATCTCCCATTTTATACAATTGGAAGAGATCAAAATGCCACAATACATATTCTAAAGTTATTTACAGATAAATTTACATCTTTGTACATATTTTCATAACAAATGCCTTCTGTTCAGATTTTACATTAAGGCCATCATGAATTTTCTGAGGCTTAAGGCTTTAGTTGGTGCCTCCCCTTGATCTCAGTGTTGTACACATTCATGTTTGGCTCCTTCTAAGGAGAATTTTTTTTTTAAAAAAATGTGCAAATTACACATATTTGCCCTGAATCTTGAAGAATGAAATACTTTTTTGTCAATTACAACAGCTACAAGGAATGCATCTTGGAATCAGAAAGGCATATGGGAGAAGTGACCATATACAAATTACCTTGCAAACCTTATGCAATTGTCATTGGGGGAAAAAAACCACACTTGAAAAAAGCGAGGCTTATATTGGAGCAATCATGCATAGTCTTGAGCTCAATGATGTTGATCATTGTAACAATTGGAAAACCACTTTTACGGATCAATTCCAACAGTATGCCTGTAATTAAATGGGATTCCATAGAGAAGGCTAGTTGTATGTCATAATTTTATCATTCTTGCCTTCCTTCCTGCTCACTTCATCAGAGCTAAGAGCTTTTGGGGGGAAGTGTGTGTTTGTGTGTGTGAGTGTATGTGTGTTGGTCTGTGTGTCTGTGTATGGGGTCTGTGTATGGCAAATAATGACTAACACATGCAAATACAGTATAGTTGTTTACTCCAAAACTATGGTAAAATTCTGGAAAAAGAGGACTCTTTCAAGCTCCACTGTTTTCATGCCATAAACACTAAATATTTTGTTTTTAAAAACTTCAAAAATGAAAAAGTTACAATCTACAAGTTGTCATAAAAGTGAATAAAGAAAAAAAATCAAGATTATCTAAGAAGGCTTAATTTACAACACTAATAAGGAATCTGAGGTGGTGACTGAGAAATGCAGCCACATGTCGGGAGAGGAATCCATAGTCCAGGTTGAACATAATGAAGCCATATTTCTTCATTGAGATAGTCTTGCACAATTGGGCTTTTGTTGCAAAGCCCGGTTTCTCCTCATAACACTGCTAAGCATAAGCACAGCATCAGTGCTGATTCCTTCTTGCACACCTGAAATGAGAAAATGCAAGTTACCTGAGAAGAAAAGGTTGGGAAGTAAGTTTAACTACAGTACTTGTTAGCCTCGCTCACTTCTGAAGGCATTGCTTCTTCTGAACATGGGTATAATGCTCTTGTGAAAAAAATGCCAAGCCTGTGTTGATTCAGAGGCTGTGGAGTTCTTGATGCTTTACAAATTTTATTGTATGCTTCCAAACGTTTCCTTACCCAACTAGGTAACAGTTTCAGTATGTCCATAGTGTGTCCATAAAGCCGAACTAGTAAAATAATTGATTTGTTTGTTTGTTTGTTTGATTTATATGCTTCCTTCTACGAGGACTGGACTACAAAATATTCTAAATCCAATTTTTAAAACTAAAGTAACTAATCTAAAACCCCAATTTATAAAAAAAAAAAAACTCAGTCACTCTCATTCCAACAAACAAACAAACAAACAAACAAACATATTTATTTATTTATTTATTCAATTTTTTAATGCCGCCTTTCTCCTTAGACTCAGGGCGGCTTACAACATGTTATCAATATGCCTCCATAATCCGAGTCCTCATTTTACTCACCTTGGAAGGATGGAAGGCTGAGTCAACCTTGAGCCAGTGATGAGATTTGAACTGCTGACCTACAGATCTACAGTCAGCTTTAGTGGCCTGCAGTACTGCACTCTACCTGCTGCGCCACCTTGGCTCTAATATGTTCCATTCATGGGCAGGGACTGATGTCTAATGTCCCCAGGCTTGATGGAGCAAGTTGGTCTTCAAACTCTTGAAGAAGGCAAGAAGGGTGGGCGTGGTATGAATCTCTGGGGGGGGAGCTCATTCCAGAGAGCCAGAACCCCCACAGAGAAGGCTCTTTCCCTAAGCCCATTGTCTAGTTGATGGGACCTGGAGAAGGTCAACTCTGTGGGACTTGACTTGTCACTGGGAGACATGTGGCACAAGGAGGTCCCGTAATTAATCTGGGAGTGATTAGTGGGAGCAATGGTACGTAATAACCGATGTAGTTAAATATATTATAATATATAGACTCATGGATCTCATTAACTTCTGCCACAATAACTACTTTCAGTTTGGCAGTCAAACATGCAATCAAATACCCATGCCATCACTATTCCCAGGCAGAGAGTGGTGTACAGCATCTGGAAACTGTAGCACTCCCACATGTATAACCAAAAATATGAATCTAGTATGTAGATGACATTTTGTCATAATAAAGAAGGAAGACACAAAACAATCAACAGCATCTTCAAAGGAATAAAATTTGCAAGGAAAGAAGAAAAGAACAACACTCTTCTTGGATATCCTCAGCAGCAGAGGAAATAACTGCCTGCAACCCACACTAACCAGTTTCCAAAGGAAGAAACTTTGGACCGAAGATGACTTTGTGAAAAGTGCAGCTGACAACTGCAGTGAAAAATGAAGAACTAGTTTTGAGTCCTGGGAGATGAGGAAATAGTTATCTTATTCAAACCATATTTGGCAATTTAAAAGTTTACATACTACCTTTTCTGATCAAATTCAAAAAATACTTATTGTTCTGCTGGCGTGTTTCAACCGCCTGTAATTACAGGGTAATTAGTTCAGGAAGACACACACCACATGATAAAAGGAAAACCCAAAAGTTTTTATAAACAGAAAAACATAAACAGCTCCCTTTTTAAATGTCAAAGGGATTTTCTGGTACACATAAGGCACAGGTTAAATGCAATCCAATTGCTCACCCAATGACTGGGAAATTGAGTCCAATTCTAAAGTCCAGAGAGTCCACACACAATCTTGAACAGAACAAAAACCACAATCTTGACGAAACCATGAATCAGATAAACTGCCACAAGGCTAAACCAGCACGCTGATCTTTTTATCTGTACTACTAATTACAGCAGCCCCACCCTACCACAGGTGGCCTCATTTTCTCTTGTAATAATCCTTCAGTTGTTGTCTCCTATGCATCACTCTAGGCATGCATGGATGTGTCATTAATTCTTGTTCAGAATCCAAGGATGATACAGATGATTCATCTCCTCCTGGGCTGTCTGCCACACTCCCCTCTTCCCTGTCACTCATGCTTCCTTGGTCAGAGGAGGCATCGTCGTCAGATTCTATCGGGAGCAAAACAGGTCTGCCGCATGTGGATGTTTCCCCCACATCCACCTGCACATTCCTTGGGGCAGGAGCTGGGCCAGAGCTAACCACAACACTTATTAAGTACTTTTTGGTAGTTTTTATCAGGGCAGGCTACAGTACATAAACAGAAAGCAAATGTAATTGGATGTGTGAATGGCTTTGGGGAATGAGGGAAGTGATGCTTATGCCCCCCCCCCAAGACCTTGCTTTGCCTTGATTCATAACATCGGCAGCTACACTTGCCTTGTTAAAGAACTGGTAGTTGTTAATGGAATTGAGTGCGGAGTTTCCATGTACTTGTGCTCAACTTTGAGTGGACCACTGTGAGCCACTGTGTGACACAGAATGCTGGACTCGATGGGCTTTGGCCTGATTCAGCATGGCTCTTCTTATGTTCTTAACTTCTTTTATCTATTTCAGATGACATATTTCCTAGGGTGTCCTTAATTATTTGTTTCCTTCTTATCTACTCTCTGAAGGGATCAAAAAGATTCCTGGCCTGTTTTCCTCTATGCTTATCTATCTATTAGGTATGACTGATTTATGCTTGTCTAACTTATTATGCAGGAAGCTGCCTTATCGGGAACCAGGGGTCTGGTTGGCTCTTAAATGGCCATGGAGGGAGAAGTATGCACACAATAAAAAAAAACCCAGATTGCATCTGTAGTAGAAAATACGTTAGGAAAAGAGAAAATAGTGCTATAAAATTGAATAATGGAAGGCAACCTTAAACTGCTTTACCTGTGAGATACAATGAGACAGGCTATGTGACATCCCTAAAACTTTGCTGGGATATGTTTCTCCCACGAACAGTGGAATATCAGGTTAAGACAATTTTTGAAAGTAATCTAATGCTTATTTTGGGCTAGTAGAGCAATGTTATTGTTAGTATGGAGTATTTATTTATTTATTGGATTTGTATGCCGCCCCTCTCCGTAGACTCGGGGCGGCTAACAACAATGATAAAAAACAGCATGTAACAATCCAATAATAAAACAACTAAAAACCCTTATTATAAAACCAAACATACACACAAACATACCATGCATAACTTGTAATGGCCTAGGGGGAAGGAATATCTCAACTCCCCCATGCATGGCAACATAAGTGAGTCTTGAGTAGTTTACAGAAGACAGGGAGGGTGGGGGCAGTTCTAATCTCTGGGGGGAGTTGTTTCCAGAGGGCCGGGGCCGCCACAGAGAAGGCTCTTCCCCTGGGGCCCGCCAAACGACATTGTTTAGTCGATGGGACCTGGAGAAGGCCAATTCTGTGGGACCTTATCGGTCGCTAGGATTCATGCGGTAGCAGGTGGTTCCGGAGGTAATCTGGTCCAATGCCATGTAGGGCTTTAAATGTCATGACCAACACTTTGAATTGTCACTGGAAACTGATCGGTAGCCAATGCAAGCCACTAAGTGTTGAAGAAACATGGGTGAATCTTGGAAGCCCCACGATGTTTTATTGGGCCAAAGAGGTACGTGGCTTTTGATTTCTACAAATATAGTAAACAGAGTTTATCTCCTAAGGGTTTGGCAACAACTAATGTAAGCAATGCACAAACATTTATCATTGTGCAATTATAATCTTGCATGCTCACTGTGCGGAGACAAATAATTTATAATAATGAAGAAAAAGAATCCACTTATAACCCCATGCTTTACATTGCATACAAAATTCATTTTCTACAGAATAGTTTATTTGTTCCTTCTACTTTTACATCCTCTGGGAATTTAAAGATAAGAAGTAATTGAAAACTAAATAAATAACTCAACAGCTGAAGTGCTGAAAAATTAAAGGATATACAGATTCTTTCAGGTCTTAATTGTCATGCTCCTGTTTCTGATATGTCTGCATAAAATAGGACATAGATTTTCCAGAAATTGCCAACCTCATAAGTGTAAACACTGTGAAATGAATTCCTATCTTACTAAAGTTTTCTATTCTATGGGCTCCTCAATCTGGCTCAGACCCTGATTTGGGAGTTAGACCACCTAGTCCTCTGGAAAGGACAGTCAGAAAGTTGCAGGCTTCAAAAATGCTGGGCTAGTATAGTTAGCTATATACAGTGTTCCCTCGATTTCTGCGGGGGATGCATTCCGAGACCGCCCGTGAAAGTCGAATTTCCGCGAAGTAGAGATGCGGAAGTAAATACACCATTTTTGGCTATGGACAGTATCACAAGCCTTCCCTTAACACTTTAAACCCCTAAATTACCATTTCCCATTCCCTTAACAACCATTTACTCACCATTATTACTGGTACTCACCATTGAATAAGACACTTAGTGATCCTGATATTTAGAAACATAATTATTTATTAACAATAATTATTTTTTTTGTTCTTTATTTGCAAAAATTATTAGTTTGGTGATCACATATGACGTCATCGGGTGGGAAAAACCGTGGTATAGGAAAAAAACCCTGCAAAGTATTTTTTAATTAATATTTTTTGAAAAACCGTGGTATAGGCTATTCGCGAAGTTCGAACCCGCGAAAATCGAGGGAACACTGTATTCCCGTTTTGGGACACTTTGATTCCTGCTTGTTGCAAAATATTTCTAAAGATGTGACTTTAGCCATGTCAGGACATC
The DNA here is from genome assembly GCF_031021105.1 of Erythrolamprus reginae. Lineage (NCBI taxonomy): Eukaryota > Metazoa > Chordata > Lepidosauria > Squamata > Dipsadidae > Erythrolamprus > Erythrolamprus reginae. Next base: position 213,722,933 of record NC_091952.1, on the reverse strand, counting down.
CATGAAAGATAGCAAACACAATTATTTTTGTCTTCTAGCTTTTAGCTCAGACAGTTGGGCTTTTCACAATTTAGGTAGTAAAAGGCCCATTACTTTTGAAAAGAGCAGCTGTCCTGGTCCATTTGCATCAAATACCGATACCAATTATCTTATTGTAAAGCCAAGTGAGCAAACTGCCACACATCAGACAAATAAGCATCAAGAAACTGGTGGATACCACAGATCACTAAATAGTTTTCTGCTGCTTTGCCCTTAATTTTTTTTAACCTTGATCATTGAATTTTTTTTTCTTTGCAGTTCATTAGCACTGCAGAACTGCACAGGGATGTAAGGCCCTGCTTGTGTATTGTACCTGCCTCCAGATATTCTGCAATAATAAACACCTAGGAGACAGTCTTTTATTCATTTTTTCATGTATTCATTTGTCCAATAAACAAATACATAGGAAGAAAAATAGACATGTAGTAATATCTATAAGGTTAAAGTGAACTTAGAGGAGAGGATATATGAAAGAAAGAAAATATATATGATAAGTGAGAGAAAGGAAAGACAATTGGACAGGGGACGGAAGGCACACCAGTGCACTTATGTACGCCCCTTACTGGCCTCTTAGGAACCTGGAGAGGTCAATCGTGGAGAGTCTAAGGGAGAAATGTTGGGGGTTAGGGGTTGACACAATTGAGTCCGGCAATGAGTTCCACGCTTCGATAACTCGATTGTTGAAATCATATTTTTTACAGTCAAGTTTGGAGCGGTTTGTATTAAGTTTGAATCTGTTGCGTGCTCTTGTGTTGTTGCCGTTGAAGCTGAAGTAGTCATTGACCAATAGGACGTTGCAGCATATGATCTTGTGGGCAATACTCAAATCGTGTTTTAGGCGCCGTAGTTCTAGGCTTTCTAGGCCCAGGATTGTTAGTCTATTTTCGTAGGATATTCTGTTTCGAGTGGAGGAGTGAAGGGCTCTTCCGGTGAAATATCTTGGGACATTTTCAAGGGTGTTGATTTTCAAGGGTGAAATATCTTGGGACATTTTCAAGGATGTCTGAGATGTGGTATGGGTTCCAGATAGATGAGCAGTAGTCTAGGATGGGTCTGGCAAAAGTTTTGTAGGCTCTTGTGAGTATTGTGAGATTGCCTGAGCAGAAGCTGCGTAGGATCAGGTTAACAACTCTTGAAGTCTTAAATCAGGTCAGTTTCTTCAGTGAAACCATATATTTTTCTGACTAGAAAAATATGAGAATGTAGTAGCTGATGAGTGTAAGGAAGATATATTTCATATTTTCTGTTCTCCAATCAGTTTAGGATGGCAACACTAGATAAAATGTTTTGTACCTAAGCAACAAAGCTTTCAAGGATAGTTAACTAGTTAGATAGATGGTTACAAGGGAAAGATAGTTTGAAAGTCCTACCCATCCAAATGTTTTAACTGTTAGAAATGTCTAATATTTTCATTTCAGTACTTCAATAAAGATAAAGTCTCTGCTAAGGATAAATAAAAAAGACTTCACTCTAAAAATTAGATGATTGATGTTTAATGTTTTAACATTGATTTAATATTGCTCTTCAATCGGTTCTTGAGAGGTTAATCTAGAAATATATTAAAACTCTAAAATGCAAAATAAAATAGCGTACAGGCGTAGTATAAATAATTATTAGTTAAATACAAATTTTATTTTTCTTCAACATAGGATAAAAAACAGTACATAAGTACAAACACTAAAACCATGCTTAAAATAAAATATATATAATTTTTTTTCTATTTATCATTCAATGGAGGCTTATCTTTCTACCATTAAAAAAATATTCTATAGAACATATAATATTATCAAATAAGAAAACCTCAAAAAAGAAAAAACAATCTTTTCCCCACCTTACACTAAAAAAATTACATTACATCAGTATAAACAATATCAAACTCTCTATTATGCCAATCTTAATTCAAATTTTCATTTCTACATTAGATTAATTAATCCAGTATCAACTTATCCTATAATTAATAAAGGTTCTATATATATATGAAATACAAAAAAATACTTCTTATCATATATCACATAAACTATATTAGAAAATTCCAAATGTTTAAATTCTTATTAATAAGTAAATTTGTGTCATATCATTGTGCTACCACCAATTCTTATCTTGCCATCTGGCTAACAATATTTTAATTCGATTTTCATATCTCATCTTTCCCCAAAATAACTAAGATTAATATTTATTTATCTTTTAATGTTCCATCCAGTCATAAAAGTCCCCCAAATTTTTATAATAATCAGAATCTTGTTTATCTTTCATTTTCAAAGTCAATCTATTCATTTCTGCACAGTCCAGTAGAGCAGAGGTCCCCAACCGCCGGTCCGCGGACCGGGACCGGGCCGTTGGGGTTTTTCAGCCGGTCCGCGGCGCCAGGGCCCCCTCGGCCTTTCCGCACCACCAGCGGCGCTCCCCCCGCCAGCCAGCCAAGCCCCGCGCCCGCCGGAACCGGCTCCTTGCTCTCCCCCCGCCGCCCGCCGCGTTTGCAGGAGGTGGGGAGGGTCGGGCAGCCCGCCAAGGCCAGAAGGGATGCTGCTGCCCCCCCTTCCCTCTCTCCGCCGCTGCGCGTCCTTGACGCCGAGAGGGAATGGCGGCAAAGGTTTTTCTCAGCGGAGGCCACCACCACCACCCCACATAGGGCGCCGTGGCTGCCACCCCCTGCCCTGTTTTTTTTCCCCAGCTGCTGGAGAGCGGCATCTCTGCCTTGCGCGCGCCCCTTCCCGCCCGCGCTTCCTTGTAAAAGCTCCCCCCCCCCAAGTCTTATCCCCCCCTCCGCCCCACGGCCGGGCAAGACCAGCCCTACGCGTTGACATCAGCCTGGCTGGCTCCACGCAAGGAGGCCAGCCTGTCCGCAAGCAGCCCGAGGAACTCAGAGGTCTGGAGGCGCCGGCGGAGCGGAGAGAAGCCCCCGCTAGGCTGCGCGCTCCGGTCTTTCCTCGGCCCTTCGGAAGGATCGCGCGCCTCTTCTTCCTCCTCGTTTCTTGGTCCCCATCCTCCTTTCTACTTTCTCCCCCTTCTCTTCCTAGCCCACTCGGAATATTCAAAATAAGAAAAACCTTTGCCGGCGAAGGTTTTTCTTATTTTGAATATTCCGAGTGGGCTAGCAGGGGGATAGGGAGCGCGCGCCCCCGACATTGAACATCACCTTCGCCGCCCCCGCCTCTCCTGCAACCCCCTTGCTGAGAGCCCGGGACGAAAGTGCTCTCGCAAAGGTGAGGCGGGCAGGGCGTGCGCGCGTCACCGCTGAGAAGAACGGAGAGAGAACGAGAGTGAGAGCAACAGACAGCAAGATAGAGAGAAAGTGAGAAAGAGAGAGTGAGAGAAAGGGGGGGGAGAAAGAGATAGCAAGAGAGAGAGAACAAGAGAGAGAAAGAGCGTGAGAAAGAAAACAAGAGAGAAAGAGTGAGAGAGAGAGAGACAGAAAGCAAAAGAGACAGAAAGAAAACAAGAGAGAGAAAGTGAGAAGAAGAGAGAGAAAGAGGGGGAGAGAGAGAGAAAGAGAGAGGGGGGAGAGAAAGAGAGGGAGAGGGAGAAAGAGAGGGAAAGCGGGAGAGATAGCAAGAGAGGGAGAGAGAGAAAGAGAGAGGGAAAGGGGGAGAGAGGGGGGAGAGAAAGAGAGAGGGAGAGAGAGAGGAGAGAAAGGAAGAGGAGAGAGAGAAAGGAAGAGAAAGAAAGAGGGATAGAAAGAGAGAGTGAGAGATGCTCAGTGAGCCTTTCTTTGAAGTTGCCTTTCTTTCTCTTTCTTGCTTTCTTTCTTGCTCTTTTTCTTTCTCTTTTACCTTTCCTTCCTCTATTTCTTCTTTTCTTTCTCCTTCCTACCTTCTTCCCTCCCTCCCTCCCTCCCTTCAGTCCTTCCTCTCTTACTCTCCCCTTTCATAAGTTTCCTTGCTTCCTTCCTCTGTTCCTGTCCCTTCCCCCTTTCTTTCTTTCCTTCCTTCCCTCCCTCCATTTCTTGCTTTCCTTTTCCTTCCTCCCTTCTTTCCTCCCTCATTCCCTTCTTTCACTCCTTCCTCTCTTACTCTCCCCTTTCACACCTTTCTTTGCTTCCTTTTCACCCTTCTTCTGTTCCTCTCCCTTCCCTCTTTCCTTCCTTCCCACCCTCCGTCCATTCATTCACCCATTCCTCTCTTGATCGCCCCTTTTACGGCGCCGCTGACAGCTAGCTCCCCCCCCCCCACCGGGCCATGGAAAACTGGTCTAGCTTAAAGCCGGTCCCTGGTGCAAAAAAGGTTGGGGACCTCTGCAGTAGAGCAATAGAGTATAAATAATTTTTGAATGTAATCAGAATTATAATTTTAACTGTCCCTTCAAAATCCAAACACACACAAGGAGGGAGCAATGTCAACGTGGGGGCACAAACTATGAAATTTCAAAGCAGCATCCAGCTTTGACATAGTTTTCATCAACTTTGAAAAGGTCACTGAAGAGAAGAAACTGACTTTCTCAATTCCAAAGCACCAGAAATGACTGAGCCATTTCAGCCAAGAAGCTTTCACATTTCTGCATGAGCCATTTTTCTTGAAGAAGGGGGCTGAATGAGGCAAGTAACTCCTGCATAGTTGCTTCCAATTGAATTGGCAAGATAGAGCAAGTTGATGCAATTCTGTGGAGTAACTGCAGGGGCGAGTACAAGTGCACTAGAGTGCCTTCCGTCCCCTGTCCTGTTGCTCTCCTATATCTCCTATACCTTTCTTCTATTCCTATATCTCTTCTTCTATTCTTTCATTGATATGTTCTATTACTATATCTTCTTTTCTATTATTTCTTAGATATATTTATTTATTTATTTATTTATTCATTCATTCATTCATTCATTCATTCATTTATTGTTTGTTTGTTTGTTTGTTTGTTTGGATTTGTATGCCGCCCCTCTCCGCAAACTCGGGGCGGCTAACAACAGCAGTAAACAGTAAATAACAAAATCCAATATTAAAAAACAGTTAAAAACCCATTATATAAAAAACCAATCATACGTACAAACATACCATGCATAAAATTGTAAGGCCTAGGGGGAGAGTGTATCTCAGTTCCCCCATGCCTGGTGGCAGGGGTGGGTTTTAAGCAGTTTACGAAAGGCAGGGAGGGTGGGGGCAATTCTAATCTCTGGGGGGAGTTGGTTCCAGAGAGTCGGGGCCGCCACAGAGAAGGCTCTTCCTCTGGGTCCTGCCAAGCGACATTGTTTGGTTGACGGGACCCGGAGAAGACCCACTCTGTGGGACCTAACTGGTTGCTGGGATTCGTGCAGCAGAAGGCGGTCCCTGAGGTAATCTATGAGTATCTCCTCTATAACCTTCATCATGTATTTTACTATATGTATATAGATATATATCCACTAAAACCCTCATTGTGTATTGGACCAAATAAATCAACAAATAAAGAAACAAACAAACAAATAAATAATGTCATTTCACCCAAGCCTGCCACAAAAGAGCTCTTAAATTCGCTTGCTACAGCTATTAGCAATTTTGGTTCCAAAGTTCGAAGTCCAACTGTTGAGAAATGAATTCCACTTTGATTTTGACAGTGCACATTAAAAAAAACCTGTGAAGATTTTGTTTATGTTTCAGTGCATGCACAGAGTTTCTATTATCTGATCTCCAAAAGGGTGAGTTGGTAGTCAAACCAGTTCTACTTTATCACATTTTTTGCAGTGGTGGACCATTCAAAATAATAATTATCATAAAGGAAAAATAGCTCCCGATATTTAATGTATGTATGTATGTATGTATGTATGTATGTATGTATGTATGTATGTATGTATTGGATTTGTGTGGTGGACCATTCAAAATAATTATCATAAAGGATAAATAGCTCCCAATATTTATTTGTTTGTTTGTTTGTTTTTATTTTTTATGCCGCCCTTCTCCTTAGACTTAGGGCGGCTTACAACATGTTAACAATAGCACTTTTTAACAGAGCCAGCATATTGCCCCCACAATCTAGGTCCTCATTTTACCCACCTCCCCACCTTGGAAGGCTGGAAGGCTGAGTCAACCTTGAGCCGGTGGTAAGATTTGAACCACTGACCTGCCGATCTAGCAGTCAGCTTTAGTGACCTGCAGTACTGCGCCACCCACTGACCACTCTGTGCATTACCCACAAAAAGGAATATTCTAAGCTGTCAGGAGGGCTAAGTCAAGTATATGAAATACCATGCTTTAGAAAGGCATAAGACTTAGAAGTTATTTTAGGGCCAATGGACTCAAAATGACCTTCATATGTCAACTGAAATAGCTGATGTATGAAATCAATCTGTTCAAGAATTGCTTTATGGAGGACAGATAAATATTCTTTTACATTTTGCATACTATAGAAATGCTTGAATAAACCAGGATATTTTTTTTCCAGTCATTGGTAGATTAAATACAGTCTTCTTAAAGGAAAGTGATCACACCAGTACATTTTAAATCATTTTCATAACTGTGTTTGTGCATAATTGCTACTTAAATCATTAGTAATCTAATGCCAGTTGCAAGTTAAATTTCACTGCGGTTGTAAAATTAATGTTGCTCTAGTGATCAGACCTTACCTACAAGTTTTCTAGGCTTTAATTCAATATGTCTCTGCAGGTATAAGGATATGTTGAATTAAAGCTGAGAACTATCAATTGAAACACACATATCTGGCTCTATGGAAATTAAATTGGAAAGTATAAATTGAATGGAAATAAAATAATTCACAAGCAATATGTTATGGTACCATGTGGACATAGAAAATATCCAGAATAATATCAATTTAATTTACGATATAGGTCCAGGATACAGTCTGTTTGGAAAAACAAGGGATACAGACTTTTAATATAAAGCATAAATATTTACTTTCTGGTGTACGGAAGTGATCTTATTTGGAGCCACATTACAATCTTAATGTCCATAAAATAGTACTTGTGGTTCCTTTGTAGAATTTTTTTTAATGAAAGGTAAGAAATGGTAAGGCATGCATATAATGCCTGTCTTATATTAAGTTTTTGCCCTGTTTCTGATCATTTCTTTATTTAAGTCACACCAACCAGGCCCCAAAAAGTCAATTGCAACCCTCATCTCCAAAAGCTACATATCTCTACTTTGCCCCATCTCTCTATCAGAAAATTCTCACAATTAAAATGGTAGCTGGAAGTGCTAGCTATTATTGTACATTGTCATTAAAAATGTGACTCATCAGGAACTGTCTTGGCACCTTACAATCTCCCACAAGGCTATTTTCAGAAGGTGTCTGTTACATAATAGTTTTTTGCGATTGATTTGCCTTTTTTTGACAAGATATGCTTCCATTTAGCTTTACTATGGGGGTAGGTCAGGTTAATGTATCCTTAGCAACCATTTCTCTAGTAGTGTGGAATCCCTTTCAGTTTATCAGTCTGTAAAATCTGAATCTTGGTTAAAAAAAATTTTTTAAACAAACATTAAATCGAGTTTCCTGATGTTTATTCCACAGGAAATGTAGCATCCTTTCACTCTTTACTCACTGCACAATCTGATGTCTTTTCTACTGGTCAACTACTGTGTGGTTCTACTGGGCTGGATGTATCATGTGCTGGCCACATCCATGTCCGGGTTAGCGAAGGGGGAAAAGTCCAGATACATCACATGACACTGCCATGACAATGCAAATTGACACCCCTGTTCTATGGGATTCAGAGACGTTGTTATATTATCTTGTGGTTTCTACTAAAATATGTTCTGAAAAAAGTGATGAAATGCTTGTGGAGAGACAACCATGCCTGGAAAATACAATAATTGGCAATAAGACTCAGCCTTATCCTCTTGTCTTTTCTTCAGGCTTTTTAATTTTATTTGATTTTTAAAATTATCTGCATTTTCTGCTACTGCATGAAGTTGTAATTGCTTTTCTTACTGCTTGATGTTTTCAGTATCTTCTGTTTTATTGGCTTGTTTAGTAGGTCTCTCTATTTGCTGGAGAGACAGAGTAACGACACGGACACAAGAGCTGGATTTAAACTGGGTCATTTTTATTAACATAAATTTGCATAATTTATTCATTAAATTTGCATAAATTAGCATAATCAACTATGACCCGGAAATGGACCTGCAGGGTCAAACAAATACTTCCGGGGCGGAAATGACGTTATGACAAAAAACTTCCTGGGCAACTCATGGGCGTATCTCGATGCAAGTCCAGGTGAGGGACCAGTCCATCACCTGCGACCCTGCCATGCTTTGCATGAGGGGGGTCCCACCGGCTACCCCGAATCCGGGAATTAAAGGTGCAGGACCCAAAGACAGGTTCCCCCCAGCTGCTCAGGCAGGCACTCCCTCCATGAGCTTGCGGAGAACCTGTCAATCATCCCCAAAGATGCCCAAGGGAGAACGCGCGGTTGCTAAACCACCCCAGTTTTCCACCCCTAACCTGCCTACCCAAATGACCAAAGGTAAGCCAATTAACCTAATAAATGCAAGCACCCCCTAACCGCACATCCATCTCCTCAGTGTGGAATGGGCGAAAAAACAGCCCGGCTAAGAGGCAGAACTGCAAAAAATTCCCATTCGGCCCCCTAATGGCGACCCCTAAGCACACTGCAAAATAGGGAGGGCGGGCGGGTGTCTGCTCGTGGCTTGCTGTCCGGGTGAAAAGGAAGAGCCCCGACCCTGCTCGCCCTTATATAGGGCAAGCAGGCCCCGCCCGGACCAATCAGCAGCCGGGCCAGACAGGCCCGAACTCCCGAGCGAAGTCTCATCTCACGAGACTTCGCTCGGGATTCAAGATGGCGGCCGCCATGAGGGTCCGGTGTCTCCCGGTCCCTCCAGCAAAGCCTGTTGCCGGGTAAGTCCGGTGCTGCAATTATGTGACTAGTATTGTACATTGTCTTTAAAACTTCTGTTATGCAGCAATTACACAATGTTATGTATTTTTTTAAAAAAGAATAAAACTATCCGATAAATGTAGAAAGTTCTAATATAGGATCTTTTCTTGGAAGGGAGATGGCTGAAAAAATTGGGTATTTCTGGATATTTCTTGTTACTCTAACCATTTTGAAAAATGATGGATCGTCTAAATATTTTGATTTCTTCATTAGAAAGATGTAATGAGCCAACTAATGCTCATGTCCACGTTCTTTTTAAATTTTACTGCATTTTACATTTTTAAGGAACATGTAGTGCCTAATAGTTTCTTCAATGGAACCATAATGTAGTAATTAGCATGCTTAAAACTGTGACTGGTTACAGATGCATTCAACTATTGAGGCAATCAACAGTCTTCTATAGCAAGTGCATTTTAGATTAGAAAACGTGTTATCTAGCTTTTTTAAAAAAATATTTCTTCCTATCTTGTTCTGAAAATTTGGCTTTAATCTTTACGAAAGAGCCATTTTTAGTTTAAACATATGCACATTCATGTTATGTTTTCTAAGTGAAATTGTTTTGTGACCTCGATAAAATATGTATTTTTCTCATATTTGTATTCAATTTTTTCTAGACAGCTCAATTTCTGTCAGCTCCAAATATCCTATGGCAGGAAAAGATGCTACAGATAAATGATAAGATCAACTGTGTCCTCTCAACTTCTCATATTATAACCTATTTTTCCTCTAGGAGCTTATGGCAGCTTATATGAGAATAACAATAACTCTGTAAGACAGTAACTGGTTCTAAATAATCAAAGGAATTCCCATGTCTGAGGCTCCCCTTGTACCAGAATATTCCCAGGTTTAATTCAATACCTTAACCACAATATCTTAATATCTTCCTTTAATCCATAAAGAGGGAAGGACTTTCATTTAGAATTTTAAAACATTCTAAACAGCAATATTTCCCGCACTACAAAACTAATATATTTGGACTAATAAACTAATTTCATTTGTATGATTCTTAAATACATATGTTTTTTTTAAATGTTGTTTTTTTAGAGTTGGAAATTTAAAGCAAATCCCAAGTATATAATTAAGATAATTTATGGCTAGGGTGTAGGACACTTATAGTGAACCTTTTAGACACCGAATGCCCAAGCTACATGGCCGTGCATGCCCAAACAGAAGTGCATGCATGAACGCACACATGCGCAGGCATGCACAGCTGAGACCCCAAAACCAGCTGGCTGGCTGGGGGCAGGAGATCCCAAAACAGGCAGCGCAACAAGAGATAAGATATTTTTATTTTGTGAGCTTCTGTTTTGTCATTTGCAGAGAAACATAATCTCACGAAAAAAATGCCACAGAGATTTGATCTAGGGCAGTGATGGTGAACCTTTTTTTCGGGTGTCAAAAGAAAGTGGGTGCGCTCTATCGAACATGCGCGAGTGCCCACATCCATAATTCTATGCCTGGGAGGTCTAAAACAGTTTCCCCGCCTCTTGGAGGCCCGCTGGAGGCCAGAAACGGCCTGTTTCCCAACTTCTGATGGGCCCAGTAGGCTCATGTTTTGCCCTCCACAGGTTTCAAAGGCTGACTTGAAACCAGGGGCGGGTAAAAACACCCTCCCACATCTCCCGGAGGCTCTCTGGAAGCCAAAAACACTCTCCCAGAGTCTCTGTGCAAGCCAAAAATCAGCAGGCCAGCACACACATGCATGTTGAAGCTGAGCTGGGGCAATGGCTCGCATGCCAGCAGATATGGTTTTGCGTGCCACCTGTGGCACCCATGCAATAGGCTTGCCATCACTGATCTAGGGTGACAGCGTGCGTACCAGCAGAGAGGGCTCTGCGTGCTACCTGTGGGGTGCCATAGGTTCATCATCACAGCCGTAGGATATGATTTGTTAACTTCAAATCTATTTCATACATAGCTGTGCATGATGTAACTACATTTGACCCAGATTGCTGAATGAAAAGCAAGGCTGCATTGTTAAGATAACATTCTTGCAGCCTGGAAACAGAAAGAAGTGACTTCTTAAAATGATACTAGATCGAATAAATTTATTAAATGATAACAGCCTGGTTCAATAAACAAAGAGGAAGAAAATGACGTTTGGAAATGCACTGGGTTTGCTGTATTTCTTGCAAATCTGAGGGTTTTGGATTTTATTGGAGTAAAACTTCGAAGTTTTTGGATTTTATTCCATTTAGGCTAATTTAGGGTGACATCTGAATGCAAACATAGCACCTTTCAGCAATTCATGAAAGCAGCTGTGTCTTTTCCTGGGATTGTATGGCTGAGCAGCCTCTTGGCTTTTCCCACTAAAATCTTACTTCTCAAAAGAATCATGTGTACATGAAAGCCTCTAAAATGAAAAATGCAGCATTTTCCTATTTCATAGTAGCTTGACATCAAAGCCAGGAAAGCAATGGACGGATAGAATATTCAATTATATGTTTATTGCTCTTGGAAATATGTTGATCAATACTTTCTTAAGCTTGGTGATGGTTATTATTTTTTAAACCTTCCTGGCAGATTTAGTCCAAGAAGTTGAAAATGATGTACATTTCTCTTCATGAAATATTAAAGGCCAATAACTGTTTACTTTAGGCTGAATTAAACAGATGATTTATATACAATCTCCATGATTTCCAAAGCAAAGGTTTTTTTGTGTGTTTTTGTGTACTGTATATATGTAGCCACACATACATGTCTGTTTGAAGTTGTAGACCTTAATCTAGTCGTTAACAATATATGATGAATGTAACAAAACAATATTATTTTTCAAGAATCAGGCTGAATTGTAAAATAAATAGAGAAGAACAGAAGGAACTGGTACCATCAGAAGGAAATTATCTATCCAAATTATTTTTCTACCTTTAAAAATAAATTGGATTATCTGTCACACATCTTCTTTTTTTAAAACCAATGAAATGCACTTCAGATTGGACAGGAAAAAAGAGAATAGTTTGATACATATACCAGATTAAATTATATTTCAGAAATTACTGCTGCAGTGAAAGTAAAATTGTCCATCAAGCTCCCATGCCTAATACTATAATATATCCACCAAAGATTAATACTGCTGTGAATTATTATATTACATGTTATATGTTATTGTTTTTAAAGCATTGGTCTGCAAACTTTTTGGCACCAGGTACTGGTTTCATGGAACACTCTTTTCTTACAGACCTGGGAAAGGGGATGGTTTTGGTTTCATTAGCTCGCCTGCCATTCATCTCCAGCTGCGTAGCCAGTTCCTACCAGTAATAGTCCATAAAAAGGTAACGAAAAAAGTTCCCCTCGCACATTCAACACATTCAACAGTCCATGAATCGGTACTAGTCTGTGCCCTGGGCGTTGGGGACCTCTGTTCTAAAGTACTTTTTAGAATGAATATCACTCTTTTAAGGAATCTTTGATAGGAAATAACAAAGTGTAATACAACACCGTAAATCACATAAATTAAAAATAGAATAAAACATTAACGTGAGCATAGCACAGATTAGAAGAACAAATAAAAGCAATGAAAATATTTAATCTTATTGATGTGTATTGGCCATGTTATAAAGGCAGAATTATAATAAATCTACTTGTGTTTAAGAGAAGAATATTATTCTTATTTTTTTTCAAATATACCTTTATATCTCCAATTTTTTTTAATGAGAGCAATATTATGTCTCACCCCAAAGTTGTGGCTCCAGAGATCAGGAGGTGTATATCAGTATTTACTGCTGTCCTCTTCTTCCATAAAAACACTAATCACATAACAGGCATAAACAAAGCCAATCAACTGTGAGAAAGAAAAGAAATGGGAAAAGTGTTATTTCATCCTTTAAATGTTCAAATGTATGTGCCAAGCAACATCTAATTCAAATATGTTGTACACGTATATATTCAAACTAGGTAGAAACAGAAAACAGATGCAGAAAAAGACCCAGGGGTCCATTGAGTCTGCCCTTTGTGTTTTTCTGAAACTGTAGAAATTTTCAAAAGTTATAATCTGCTTCAAACATTCAATTTTGGTTACAAATTCATGATAATGAATTTAACAAGATAACAAGTCATGCCAAACCAGTCTAATTTCATTCTTCAGTGGGACATAATATACCTGAACTTCAGCACAGCATTTGACAAAGTAAACCACAACATAATGGCTCTAAGTCCACATGGACAGAAGTAAGCAGTAGGGTACCACAAGGTTCTGTCCTAGCCAAGTATTCTTCAACATCTTCATAAATGACCTAGATGAGGGAACAGCAGGAGAACTAACCAAATTTGCAGATGATACCAAGCTGGCAGGAGTAGCAAACACTCCAGAGGACAGACTCAGAATCCAGAGAGACCTCAACAAACTTGAACACTGGGCCCAAACCAATTAAATGAAATTCAATGTGGGGAAAAGTAAAATCCTACACCTAGGTAAGAAGAATAAAAAATACACATACAAACTGGTGAAATCACACTCAATAGCAGCGATTGCAAGAAGGATCTCAGAGTATTGGTAGACAGCCAACTAAATATGAGCCAGTAGTGTGCAGAAGATGCCAAAAAGGCCAACGCAGACCTGAGCTGCACAAATAAGAGTCTTTTTGGTGCTGAGAGAATTGGTCGCCTCTTGTCTTCCGTTCAGTATGGCTCCTTTCCTGCCAGGTCTCTGATCCTATGGAGTGATCCAACGGGATAAGAAAATTGAGAGCATAAGACCTGTGCCCATCTTCTCTGCCATGTCAAGAAAAGTAGAAGGGAGTAAGAGGGAAGAAAGATCTCTTTGTCTGTAAGTGGGGATCTTAAAGGTAAGGGAAGTAGATCCTCCCAGTTTTAAAAATAATCTCTTGGCCCCAAAGAGGTCTTCTACAACAGAATCTTTTCACCAGAAAAGGTGAAGTTAACTTATTTTTTTAAAAAACTAAAAGTACTAAATCAAATTCAGAGCGAGAGAGAAATAACCTCCCAAAAAGCAATGTGGTACTCATAGAAGATATATATTAAACTTGATCCAGAAGTGGCAGTCAGCCTTCTGCTGTTTCACGTGGCCTCAGACTATATTCCAGCTGTCCGAATTTCCATAAAAAACCCCCACCCTTCTCTCCTTCAATGCTGAAGCATAGTAAAGGTTGATAATGTGATCAGCGCTTAAGTTTGCATAATTTTCAGTCAGTTCCCACAATTGATAGTAGCTCTTTGGTCTACCATGTAGAAATCTAGGATAATCTTTAAATATTGCCAAGGTCAATATTGATTAATATTGTATGTCCAATGTAACCTTCAAATATGAATAACACATATATCATCAAATTATATTAATAATTAGATGAATGACTGAAAATATTCTTCCTATTCAATAGCAAATGTAAAACTCTGAAAATGGAGTGATCTTTAAAAATATATTATAGTATTTTAATAGCAAGGGAAGTATTAGAGTATTTTATTTGCTTGATTGATGGCCATTATAATAAAATATTTATTTCAACAAATTACTTTGGTTAGCTATCTTGATTAACTCAATTGTTATTTAATTAATATGGCTACAGTCACAAAAGCTAACTAACAGTTAGGTTAATAATTAATCTGCAATGGGACCTTTGTTTTACATTGCTTGGCTTCCCAATATCTTAATGCAAATAGCATTTGTTGGCAACTTGCCTAGACTCAAATTAACATTTTATTAATTCATAAGAAAGCAAAACTTGGTACGCCCAATTACCATTGCATAATTTTTCGTATCAACCACATAGACCAAGAATGGAATTCTGTGGTCCTCACACTGCTCCTAATATTTCTCACTGACATGGTCCCCTACTTTGGAGTTAAATATTAAAGTCTTTGTTAGCTCACATTGTCCTATGTATTTTTCTATGCATTCGAGTCCAAATACTTGCTTCCTATTGAAGCTGATCATTAATAAAATGTTGGTTTGGAGGTAAAACTTTGGAAATAGGGAAGCAGAGATAGTGAACAATAGAGACATATGTTCAATCTTTTAGGTTTCTTGTGGTTAGCTCTGGCCCAGCTCCTGCCCCAAGGAATGTGCAGGTAGATGTGGGGGAAACATCCACATGCCGCAGGCCTGTTTTGCTCCTGATGGAATCTGCCGACGAAGCCTCTTCTGACCAAGGAAGTGTGAGTGACAGGGAAGAGGGGAGTTTGGCAGACAGCCCAGGAGGAGAACAATCATCTGTATCATCCTTGGATTCTGAACAAGAATTGATGATACATGCACGCATGTGTAGAGTGATGCATAGGAGACAACAACTGAAGGATTATTATAAGAGAAAATGAGGCCACCTGCGGTTGGGTGGGGCTGCTGTAATTAGTGCTACAGATAAAAGTGCAGCCTGGTGTTTTAGCCTCATGGCAGTTTATCTGATTCATTGTTTCGTCAAGATCGTGGTTTTTGTGCTGTTCAAGATTGTGTGTGGATTCTCTGGACTTTAGAATTGAACTCAATTTCCCAGTTATTGGGTGAGCAATTGGATTGCATTTAACCTGTGCCTTGTGTGTACCAGAAAATCCCTTTGACAGTTAAAAAGGGAGCTGTTTCTCTTTTTCTGTTTATAAAAACCTTTGGATTTTCCTTTTATCGTGTGGTGTGTGCCTTCCTGGACTAATTACCCTGTAATTATGGGCAGTTGAAACACGCCAGCAGAACAGATTTACTTTGTTTGAAAACATGTAAATGTAAATAGAGGAATAGCTACTTTTTGTTTCCATCTTGATGGGAAGATAAAGCATTCTGTGCCTCTCATTCATGCTGGCCACATGACCACGAAAAGGTCTTTAGACAACAATGGCTTCCTCAGTTAAGTGATAGAGATGAGCACTTCTCTGTAGAGTCAGATATGACTGGACAGGAGAAACCTTTACTTTTACGTTAACTTTTTAATTGAGAGATACAGTATACTAAAGTTTTTAGATTTCCTTTCAGATATTCTATGTTCCCAGTATGAAATGGCTGGAAATTGGATTCCAAAATTTTATCATCACATGGTACAGGATGATGGGCTCTGACAAATGCAAAAAAAGCAATTAAGAGGTTTCAGGTGATCATATCTGAAATACAGTGTGCATTAGACATCTATGTTGTCTTCCCACATAGTTTTCAAACTGGGGGCAAGAACCTATTTCGGCTTTGCTTGAGTAAGCTGAATTTATCTGCTTCTTAACTAAAGTGTTTTGGAATTTATGGGGCACCGTGGAAATCCCTAGAGAAAAGCTCTCTCCCAGAAGATCCATATAGATTCTCTTTTATTAATAGTGATATCTAAATGTTGAATTTATATATTCCACGGCTCATAAAAAATATTTGGGCTATTTTAGGACTCAATAAACTACATAGTAAATAATCTTATGGAGAATTTAGTATAACTGCAGAGAGGCTTTGCACGAATTTTTAAAATGTAGCATGGAGATATATGTTTTAATTTGGGTATAAGATTAATACAGCAAGGTAAATATTGATTGTTCTATAAATGAGACCCCATGTATTATCTAAGCAGGTGACTTTTCTAAAAGTTGAAAGACCGAGTTCAAGTTGTGCATTAGCCATGGAAGCCGATTGGGTGATCCGTAAATGACCTTGGAATACTCATATCAAATAACCTAAGTGCCAAAGCCTACTGCAACAACATCAACAAAAGGGCTTCAAGTGTTGTTAACCTAATACTACGTAGCTTCTGCTCTGGCAATCTCATACTACTAACCAGAGCATACAAAACTTTCGCCAGACCAATCCTTGAATACAGCTCATCTGCACATTGCATTTCGGATATAAACACTCTAGAAAATGTCCAGGGATACTTTACTAGAAGAGCGCTCCACTCCTCCACTCGCAACAGAGTACCCTATTCAACTAGGCTTACAATCCTAGGTTTAGAAAGCTTAGAACTACGTCGCCTTAAGCACGACCTAAGCATAGCCCATAAAATAATCTGCTACAATGTCATTTCTGTCAGTGACTACTTCAGCTTCAACCACAACAACACACGACCACACAACAGATACAAACCTAAAGTAAACCGCTCTAAATTCGACTGCAGGAAATAAGACTTTAGTAGCTGAGTGGTTGATGCATGGAACTCACTACCAGACTCTGTAGTATCATCAACTGTCCCAAAAAACATTATCCTTAAACAGTCCCTTCCATCCCCTGTCCTAAAGTTTCTCTTTTACTAGTATCATGTACATAAATATTATTATATCTTTGTATACCACCAATACGTACTTGACAAAACAAATAATAAATAAAATAAATAATGAGACATTCACTCTAGCTCACCTCACAGCGTGATTGTTATGAGCAAAAATAGGAGGAGTGATGTGTTGAATGTTTGCTGCCTTGAACAAAAAAATAAATTTAATTGATTTTATAATAATAAATGTTATTATATAATTGATTTTATAAAAGTATAATGAATATTTATTATAAATAAAGATAAAAGTGGTATTTCTTTTCCTATGCTTCTTACTTACACCTTAGCAGTGAATTCAAAATTATTTGGCTCAAGTTTTCACAATTTAAACAAATTGATTATAAGTGCATTTATTACTTTTTTTGTATAATTTTTATTTTATAAAAATACATACTAGGTCAAATTCTGAACCTTTGTCGTGTCTAACTGTTTAATTTTGTAAATGAGCTAGAAAGGCTCTTTAGTCCCACCTTTTACAACTTTTTTTCCCAAAAATTCACTTATTTAATGAGAGGTGACAAATAAAACTTAATATGTGTTTTCTTTAAGCAGAATATAAAATTATATAAAGAGTAAGGATAGGCATGGAAATATAAATATAAATAATTCAACAAATGGAAATTAGCAAATTGGCCATTTCAAGATGAGAATATCATCACACCAACACACACACAGAGAGACACACACACAAAAGCAAAAATCTGAGCAACAATGAAGTGTGATTTTCTGTCTTGTCTTGTCCAAAGGACTGTGATTTGGGCAACTGAAAGGCGCGTGTGGATTTGATGACAGAACTATCAATTCCTGTATCATTCTTTCTTTGCAAAAAGTTATATATAAATATATTCCATGAATTTCATTTTTTAGAATAACTGTGGTGATAGCACTTCCCTTTCCATCATTCTAAGCTCCTATATTAAACATTGGAGGAGGAGGAAGAGGCAAGGTTGTGTGTGTGGTGGATCCGTGTGAAGGATTTTAAATTGTAGCAGGATCTACCAGAATGGATGATTATGGTTCCTTTCTTTAGTATTTCTGCTAAAACAACTCTATTATATGTTGATTGCATAGCCACTGTATCGGGCGAAATTCATAAAAAATTTCCTACTGGTTCTACTACTGGGAGAAGGATATTGCAAAATCTCCATTCCCATGCCACTCTGGGACTACCCAGAGGTGGTATTTACCAGTTTTCCAAACTACTCAGAATTTCCATTACCAGTTCTCCAAAACTTGTCAGAACCTGCTGAATTTTACCCCTGCACTGCATTAAGTTTTTGAAATGTAATAAACTGCAAAGTTGCAAAATCACCTGATACTGTAAAGCTGTAAACTTATATTTATGTAGATTTAGACTTACTCCTAATAGCAATCTGCGGCAAGATAGCACTGTTCCTTATCTTGACTATTTATTTAGTGAATGAAAACATAGAAGTCTTTCAAAAGTTAAAATGAGGAAGAAATTACAGACATGGTAGTATATCAGGCTACAATTTATGGTATAGTAGTTGATACAACTCATCATTGCTTTAACCATTGTTTAAAGACACAATGACTTTTAACAAGAAAGGTTTTTTTTCTCTAACCAAGAATTCAATATTGATATATTGTATTTTTTGGAGTATAAGATGCATCTTTTTCCTTCATAAAAGAGGCTGAAAAATTAGGTGCGTCTTATACTCTGAATAAGTATATAATATAGTATATAAGTAGGGGGTTTTTTGAAGCTTTTTTCCCAGCCCCAGTTAGGTGCTAATGATCTTCCCAGCTCTTACCTTACAGGCTCTTTCATTGTTACTCTCTGCAAATAATGTTTTTCCAGCTCTAAGTCTTTGCAAGCTTTTTTTCATTGCTCTACTTGCTCCAAATGTTTCTTTCCAGCCCTAATGAGGTACTAACAATGTTTCCAGTTCTTACTAGCTTGCAAGCTCTTTCATTGTTACTTTCTCCGAATAAGTGTTTTTTGACTGACTTGGATTTTCTCTCTTCCATCTGTGACTGGATGAAACACTTTCTGAGGGACTGGCTAGAAACAGTGATGGTTGTCATATCCACCTTCCTGAAACTCAGCACTGGCTCCCCACAGGATTATGTAATCAATCACTACGTGTATTCACTGTATACACATGGTCATGTATTGTCTGACCCATCCACAGTGATTATTAAATTTGCAGATGATACCACCTTATTACAGGTGGAGACAAAACAGCGCATAAGAGGGAAGGTTCAAAAACTATCCACATGGTGTTTAGAAAACAACCTGCACCTGAACAGAGGTCACGGTCCAGGCCTCCGATATTGCTGAAGGAGGAACTAGAAGTCCAATCGTCCTGATTCTTTCAAAGGAACACCCATCTTATTTTGGCCAAAATAAGTTTGCTTTCAACAGTTTACACTTAGGCTAAACTCCTCAAGGATGGGGATAAAGATTCTAAAACATCTATTTATTTTTTCTACAGTATATTAGTATATATATATATAAGTATATTAACATGGATTATGTTGAATCAAATCAAATACTTTACAGAAATTGCATTGAATAGCATGCTGTGATATTACTTTTCTATTTTTTAAAAATCATC
The DNA here is from genome assembly GCF_031021105.1 of Erythrolamprus reginae. Taxonomy (NCBI): domain Eukaryota; kingdom Metazoa; phylum Chordata; class Lepidosauria; order Squamata; family Dipsadidae; genus Erythrolamprus; species Erythrolamprus reginae. The sequence continues at coordinate 213,703,320 of NC_091952.1, read as the reverse complement.
TTCCCTGTGCGTAGCGTTGTTTTTTCTGAAAGAAAATAACATAATGGATATGCAATCTATGCAAACAGATGAGGATTGATAGATAAATATATGTATTACAAAATGTGTGATAGCATGCTTAGAAGTTTATAATTTCCATAGGATGCATAACTAACTATCAAATGCCATAATGAATAAGAATAAGACACCAAATAAATTATTTAAAGCAGACTACACATGGGTTGACATTTTAGTTGCATGGCAGATTCAACTTCTATTATATCCATGATTTTAGAAACAGTTTTTAAAGAAACAAAGGAATGCCTACATAACCTTAATAGTTATCATTTGAATTATACAAATAATTCAAGGCAGTAAACATATCTAACACATTTTCCTCCTCCTGTTTTCCCACAATAACTACTCTGTGAGGGATGATGAAACACCATTTTATCTTCACAGCAACTCTCAGGATATTAAAACATACAGTATATAATATATAAACATAAAATACAAAGTATAAAAATAGATGATTGCTAGCTAGCTAGCTAGCTAGATGGGTAGATAGATAGTCAGGCAAGTAGGATGCTTGGCTGCATAGCTAGAGGTATAACAAGCAGGAAGAGGGAGATTATGATCCCACTATATAGAGTGCTGGTGAGACCACATTTGGAATACTGTGTTCAGTTCTGGAGACCTCACCTACAAAAAGATATTGACAAAATTGAACGGGTCCAAAGACAGGCTACAAGAATGGTGAAAGGTCTTAAGCATAAAATGTATCAGGAAAGACTTAATCAACTCAATCTGTATAGTCTGGAGGACAGAAGGAAAAGGGGGGACATGATCGAAATATTTAAATATGTTAAAGGGTTAAGTAAGGTTCAGGAGGGAAGTGTTTTTAATAGGAAAGTGAACACAAGAACAAGGGGACACAATCTGAAGTTAGTTGGGGGAAAGATCAAAAGCAACATGAGAAAATATTATTTTACTGAAAGAGTAGTAGATCCTTGGAACAAACTTCCAGCAGACGTGGTAGATAAATCCACAGTAACTGAATTTAAACATGCCTGGGATAAACATATATCCATCCTAAGATAAAATACAGAAAATAGTATAAGGGCAGACTAGATGGACCATGAGGTCTTTTTCTGCCGTCAGACTTCTATGTTTCTATGTTTCTGCATTTCATCCTGATAAAAACTAAATATTTTAATGCACCCATAGCCACACACTTACACACAAACACACACCCTTACACCCACACCCAAACCCACACCAGTATTCTCATTTTAAACATGAATTGGATGACTTAAAGTGTAAAAATTCTAGTGGGTAGAAAGCTCAAGAACAGCACTAGAACAATACTTTCTGTCAGACTGCACTACCTAATGAATTTCAGAGACTTCAATTGTACGTTATATGTATATGTTATATATGACTTTAGAATGTTACAACTAATGAGAACATTTTATTTTCAGTGCTAGCTTTTTTTAATAACCATTTTGGATTTTTTGTTCTTGCAATCAAAGATGAACTACCTTGCTGTCTAGATTCATCATTCAAACAAATGCTTTATGTTGCAGATAGGTTCTGAAGGTGACCCAGGTCTGTATCAGAGGTTCTTATAATGAATCCCTAAAGCTATAAAGGTCTATTGAAATGAAAAATGAGTTTATTAATAATAAGTTCTGCACTGAAGTTTAATAGGAGAGATTTTGCTTGTCACAGGTTATTTTCCCCCTTTGTTCACATTTATTATCCCTTGGATATATTTTGGCAAACATAATTTTGTCATTACAACTTTTTTTCACTCTTGTTTTTTGTTTGCCTGGTTTATTTTCTTAGATCTGCAAAGAGGATTCCTATTGTAAATATTTCACTAACCAAACATAATAAGGTCTTTAAAAATTAGGTAATCATTATCTTTCTAACTATGCTGTTCAGGTAACCTATTCATTTTCTTTAGCAGAACTTTTAATTATACTTTATTTTGTTTTTCTAAATATCAATATCTAAATATCGATTCTAAATATCAATATCATTCAAATTGTTCAAAAAAACCCCATCCAGCAGTTCATTTTCTGAATATCTCACTAAAGTAGAATATCAAACTGTAATAAGGACTTCGATGTCATTAATGATTATTATATTTATTTATTATTTCTTTATTTAATTTGACTTCTATGCCTCCCAATCCTGAAGGACTCAGGGTGGCTTACAGCAGTATAAAAATACAATTAACAATAATATTTTTATTATTATTATTATTATTTATTTGATTTATATGCCGCCCCTCTCCAAGGACTCAGAGCGGCTTCCAACAACAGTACAATTTACAAATCCAATATTAAAACCAGAACATATTAAGAAACCCTTATTAAAAACAATCACACAATTCAGCAAACCATACATAATGCGGGACAGCTGGGGGAATCAATTTCCCCATGCCTGGCGACATAGGTGGGTTTTCAAGAGTTTGCGGAGGGTGGGAGCAGTCCTAATCTCTGAGGGAGCTGATTCCAGAGGGCCGGGGCTGCCACAGAGAAGGCTCTTTCCCTGGGTCCCGCCAAGCGACATTGTTTTGTCGATGGAACCCGGAGAAGGCCAACTCTATGGGAACTAATCGGTCCCTGGGATTTGTGCGGCAGAAGGCGGTCTTGGAGATATTCTGGTCTGATGCCATGTAGGGCTTTAGAGGTCATAACCAACACTTTGAATTGTGACCGGAAACTGATCAGCAAGCAATGCAGGCTGCGGAGTGTTGGAGTAACATGGGCAGATCGAGGGAAGCCCACGATTCCTCTTGCAGCCGCGTTCTGCACGATCTGAAATTTCCAAACACTTTTCAAAGGTAGCCCCATGTAGAGAGCATTACAGTAGTCGAACCTCGAGGTGATGAGGGCATGAGTGACTGTGAGAAATTCATCATCAAGAATTTCAAGCAGCTTTTGAGAGTTAGATTTTTTAAATGTTAGAGTGGTACAGAGAGAAGATGTCTCCATGGGCTCTTTTCAAATAACCTATGTAATACTTTAATACTTTAAGTTTCACAATCATTTGCAAGGCCAATCAAAAATGTTCTTCCCATCACCTGGCAAAATTCCTCATAATTGGACCCGCTCGAAAGAGAATTTAAGAATGTCAATGGTATTGTTGAACAAACTAATATAGAAATAATTTCATCTATCATACTTGACAGAAATTTCAATATTCAGGGTAATTCTAAATAATAAAAGGGCGGGCCAAATCCTCCTAATAATTGATTAGTTGAATTCTTTCATTTGATTACTGTCAGAATCTGCTACATTATAAGAACTGAGACCAGTTTGTTAGGCCATGGTTGCCAGATTCACCTATAGTATTAATAAGATTCACCTATAGTATTAAGGAAATGATAGCGACATCACACTAAGCCAGGAACAAAGAAGCAAATTATTACATAATTACATATGACCTGATGCATTATGTGATTATTGTAGGCTTATTTGAACATAAGTTGAGATTCACATGTTAGAAATTCATAAGCTGATAAATAGCAACAGTTTGGAGAAAAATAATAATTGGCATCGCATTATTGGATAATGATCAAGAATTCTACACTAACTTTTATTTTTCAAAAAAGTAATAGAAGAATATCTAAAGTGGGAGCTATGAAAGAATTCCCAATGGGTATAGGATGGTTCAATCAAGAGGCCTGAGCAATTTCTTAATGAAAGCACTTCATTAGTTATATCTTTTTGTTCATGTGAAAAATGACAGTGGTTATTAATATTCTGGTATTATTTCAGAAATGTCAGGCATAATTAAAAGTGTTCAGAATAGATGGGGGAAAAGTTCTTAACAAATATCTGACACTGTAATAAAGGAAAATGTAGTGAACATATTTTTTTTAGAAAAACACACTCAATCTGTATAGTCTGGAGGACAGAAGGAAAAGGGGGGACATGATCGAAACATTTAAATATATTAAAGGGTTAAATAAGGTTCAGGAGGGAAGTGTTTTTAATAGGAAAGTGAACACAAGAACAAGGGGACACAATCTGAAGTTAGTTGGGGGAAAGATCAAAAGCAACATGAGAAAATATTATTTTACTGAAAGAGTAGTAGATCCTTGGAACAAACTTCCAGCAGACGTGGTAGATAAATCCACAGTAACTGAATTTAAACATGCCTGGGATAAACATATATCCATCCTAAGATAAAATACAGAAAATAGTATAAGGGCAGACTAGATGGACCATGAGGTCTTTTTCTGCCGTCAGACTTCTATGTTTCTATGTTTCTATCTTTATATACTGCTCAAAAAAAATAAAGGGAACAGTCGAACAACACATCCTAGATCTGAATGAATGAAATATTCTCACTGAATATTTCATTTGCACAACTATTCCATTTGCACAGCAGCATGTGAAATTGATTGTCAATCAGTGTTGCTTCCTAAGTGGACAGTTTGATTTCACAGAAGTTTGATTTACTTTAAGTTATATTCTGTTTTTTAAGTGTTCCCTTTATTTTTTTGAGCAGTGTATTTTTAAGAAGCAGAATGCACATTTGGGAATAAAATTTGAAATCTATCAGGGCAAAGTGTGCTTAAGAGATATGAGTCCCTTATAACCTTTATTTGGACATTCAAAATTTAAGAATATTCCTTATTCAAGTTCTCTTATTGAAATTATCATGGCTGGTCACCAATGTTTCTCGTGTCCTCTAGCTTTAAGGAAAACGTCTGCAGGAAAAAGGCTTCATGTCTACAATTATAGGGAAGCTTCTAGTGAGCAAGCAAGCAAATTTAACTCTTTTAATGTCTGAAAGTAGCCAGTGATGGTTTAAGAGGCTATAGAAAGAATTCTATTGGGCTTAGCAGAAGAGATCACAACATGTCAATTTTATTTTTGCTTTTGACTACAAGGGCGAAATGCTCCCGTTTTGCACATGGCTATTGGTTATTGCAGAGCCTGTCGCAAAGGCAGTGCGAGGTTCTGTCTACCCACCTGGATGCCGCCATTTGGGTTTTTAAACTTCTGGCATGCACAAAGTGTTCTATTTTATTTATTTATTTTATTTATTCATTTGTCCAATACACAATACATATGGAAGAGAATAGACATGAAGTAATATATATAAAGATAATATGTAAAAATAGAGGAGAAAATATATGAAAGAAAGAAAATATATATGATATATGAGATAAAGGAAAGACAATTGGACAGGGGACGAAAGGCATACTAGTGCACTTATGTAGGCCCCTTATTGGCCTCTTAGGAACCTGGAGAGGTCAATCGTGGAGAGTCTAAGGGAGAAATGTTGGGGGTTAGGGGTTGACACTATTGAGTCCAGTAATGAGTTCCACGCTTCGACAACTCGATTGTTAAAGTCATATTTTTTACAGTCAAGTTTGGAGTGGTTAATATTAAGTTTGAATCTGTTGCGTGCTCTTGTGTTGTTGCGGTTGAAGCTGAAGTAGTCACTGACCGGTAGGACGTTGCAGCATATGATCTTGTGGGCAATACTTAAATTGTGTTTTAGGCGCTGTAGTTCTAAGCTTTCTAGACCCAGGATTGTTAGTCTATTTTTGTAGGGTATTCTGTTTCGAGTGGAGGAGTGAAGGGCTCTTCTGGTGAAATATCTTTGGACTTTTCAAGGGTTCTATGCACAAAGGGTAAAAGAACCCAAATAGCAGCATCCGGGCGGGTGGGCAGAGCCTCATGCTGCCTTTATGACCAACTCTCTGATGACTGAACTAGGAGCATTTCACCACTGTTTGACTACCAATTTATCTCTAGGCTCAGTACAATTTTGTAAGTTTCACAGCCTAAGCCAGGGGTCCCCAAATTTGGCAAGTTTAAGACTTGTGTACTTCAACAAGTCTTAAACTTGCCAAATTTGGGGACCTCTGGCCTAAGCAGTTTAGGGTCAATGTCAAGAACCATTTCTTCCTATCTGAATATGCTTAAGAACTTTGATTCACTTCCAAGATTTTTTGTCTCCTATCACAGATATACAGCTGGCAACAGAAGACAACATTTAAAGTAAAGAGGTGCTTTCCAAAGATCAGCCTTCTTTGTACACTCAGAATTGTTTCATGGCCAATCCCTCCCTCCAGTTTGAGTCTTTCAGATGTGTGACAATTTCTGAATTAAATTATCACTCTCTACAGAGAAGATATAGTTCCTATAGGTTTATTAGATTTAACAGGCTTCCATTTTTGCTACTTTTCCACTTTTACCAGTACAGAATAAATGTCAACTACTTAAATCCTCTTAATTGGAGCAAAGTTGTCAAATCAATGGTACTTATAAAATTTACTGTACCCATTTGTATTCTGTCCTTTTTTAATGAAATTCAGGGTAACATGCTGAAATTAATAAAAGTTTCCTTTTTGGAAAGAATACTAGTGTCAAAGATGATAATATGGAGGGAAGAGAACATTAAACATCTCTTCTTCTTATCATCTTCTCAAACTAATTCTGCTACTCAGTGGCTATTGATTGAAATTTAGACTTGGGGAACTTGCTTTACAGATTAACAGAATTGGAAGGGACCTTGTAGGTCATCTAGTCCAACCCCCTGCCCAAGAAAGAGACCCTATATCTGCCTCTTTTTAGGATTGAACTCACAACCTCTTGATTGTGAGGCAATCTCACAATCTTGATTGTTAGGCAATCTAGACCACAATTATATGCCATCTATACATAATTTTTATGTATACATTTACATTTACTCATGATAACTGATGATATTTATGATTGAGCTCTGATTCTCAGATCTATGACTAATGTTCTTAGAGTGGGATGGCATATAAATCCGGTAAGTAAGTAAATGAAATAATGAGCCATCCGGCAACAATATCTGCAATACTATCAAACATCCAGATCTGCCTATCCCAGATACTGTACTTGGAAAGAACTTGATAGTCCTCCTGAATCCGAACGCCAAACCTGAACTTCCGGGTTCGGTGTTCGGGAGGCCGCCGAAAAGCCCCCTGGCTGTTTCAAAAGGTGACAGCCGGGTGGCGGGGCTTCTCGGAGGCCACCCAAACCCGAACTTTTGCCGAACTTCTGGGTTTGGCATTGGGAGAACACTGAGAAGCGCCCGGCTGTTTCAAAAGGTGACAGCCGGGTGGCGGTGGGTTTTTTGCATTTTTTTTTCCTTGCACACATTAATTCATTTTACATTGTTTCCTATGGGAAACAATGTTTCGTCTTACAAACTTTTTGCCTTAGGAACCTCCCCCAGGAACCAATTAGGTTCGTAAGACGAGGTATTACTGTAGTGTATATTATTAATATTTTATGTTCACTGTCAGTTTTGATATTGAATAATTTCTTATATATGATTGCAATATATCATATCAATTCCATTTGTAATTAGTAACTAAAGGATGTTTTTCAACCTTTTTTCTTCAGAGAAACCCTTTGGTGTTGTCAGATTTCTGGCAGAACCATGGTTGAAAAACACTGCATTACATCCTGAAGCTGAAATAGAATTCTTTTATTGGCCAAGTGTGATTGGACACACAAGGAATTTGTCTTTGGTGCATATGCTCTCAGTGTCTTCTTTCCCTTCCATTATTCTACTTGTCCTCCATTGTTGGCTCCCCCGCTCTGTTTCAAATCTTAGTACATTTGTGCATGACACAATGCAGCATATTTGATTACATTCTACTATATAGGATCCTAATAACCTGGCCTCATAAAAATGGAAAGTCCTTTTTGTTTTCAAGTCCGAAGAGAGGCGGCATACAAATCGAATAAATCTAATCTAATCTAATCAAATTATGACAACAGAGTCTTATCTTCTGCATCACTGCCCAACAGGTCCATTTATTTTGCACATCTCATTTTTGCTCAACCTGAATAAGCCAACTCAAATAAAACTGAAATTACTTCTGCAGTTAGCAAAAGCGCAAATGCCAGCTGATCTAAAAATAATTTAGTATGTGTTTATGCATAAATATAAGGCATTTGCCATGTATTTTATAAATAATACACTTTGGGGATGGTTTCAAGAATTAAAGGTCAGCAGCATTATTATTATTTTTGAGTTTAGTGTGCATAATTATGTTAGAGTATAAACCTCTCCAGGTAGATGTAGCTATGAACAAAAAAGGCCAAGTTAAATGACTTGCCTTGTTCTTTACACTATGAAACTAGGAGACTCCCAGTTGCTGCTATAATAGACATCTCTAAGAAAGCTGCTTAGTAGAGCAAACCCCCCACCAAATTCAACCTTTATATTATTTAGGTGGCATTAAACAATGTGTTATACAGTATAGAATTTTTCTACTATCTAATGTCAAGTGAACACAATCGAATTACTATCTAATTTTTCTACTATCTAATGTCAAGTGAACACAATCCTTTACTGCTGGCTGTATATGTAAACCTGTACTTTCATACCTGCAAAAAAAATTATAACTCACAGAGTATATGCCAGTCAGTACTTAAATTTTACAATATTATACTTTTAAGAGTAACAATCTATTTTTCAATGAAGTCCATTTTTATAAATAAATTGTGAATATAAAACATCATCAGAGCAACCTTTTGAAAACCTGGTGGATGATTGTATTATTTGTTTTGGGGGGGGTTTGCTAAAGGGCTTTGCCTATATTCTCTACTTAAGACATATGGTATGATAGTCACTTTAACTTCAAGAGACCAAAGAAATATTAAAAGTAAGTGTTTTTAAAGAATGGCCTAAATATGTATTTGGAATATGGAACTCTGTATTTCCTATCCTATCCTATCCTATCCTATCTCATCATCTCTTAATCTTGGACATAATCTAAGAGTTGTCTGAGACATTAATTAAACTATTTTCTTAACTTTGATTCTTGCTATATTTACTGTAACAAAATTATTTGAGGGTAAAGTATACCCTCAAATAATTTCTTAAATATAGGAGACTTAACATGCAACTCTACCTTTTTCTTGAAACTATGAATTTGGAAAAGCACTATAGGTCTCCTGAGCATAGAAGAAATACAGTATTTCATTTTATAATAATTGACATGTTCCTCATTTTAATAGCTGCTCCATTGAAGATTGCTAATTAAATGGCTGGTACTTAAATTATTTTTTCCTTTGATAAAGTAGTATTTAAAATCACAAAAATGTAATGGTTCATCATCAAATTAAATAATCAGTAGCTGACAGATATGTTGAAAACAGTAAGGGTTATATCATCAATTAAATCACGGACACTGTGAAGAGGTTAACAATGATATGGTAGCTAAGGAGGAATGGATCCATGGGGAGATCTTCATATTAAAATTCCAAACAGCGATGAACCCTATACAGTAATGGAATAAATTAGTACCTGGGAATATAGAGGAGTGCAATCTGTTAAATCACCACGCCGGAGGCAGATTCAACTCGAACAAGTTTATTTGTACACAGGGTAGCAATGAACAGTTCTCTTTAATAACCAAATCCCAACAAGGGCAACGGCTAATCCGTTGCCCTATTTATACTTTTTCTTTTACGCGGGAATGTTCTGGCAATCGTTTACTTTTGGCGGCATTCTTAATCTAGCCGCATCTAAGCCAATCAGCGATTTTTACCATATTTCTTTTTAACAGACATAACACAATCAATTATACTATGATACTGGAGAAATATTTTGTTATTTTAAAAAATAATGCAGATGTGTTATTTCAGATATTTTTCTGAATATCTTTAGGAGCCAATGAAATAATGATTGTTTTCCCCTTAAAATTAAGCTTGGAATTTTTTTAAAAGATGCTGTTTTAAAAATAAATAAGGATGAATTTTCCATTTTAATAATATATTATAAGTTCAAAAACTTGTCTTAGACACTACATTCCATATTTCCCTGGGAGTTAGTAATCTTTCGTTTAATAATCTAAATTCTGAACCCTCTTCCTCAAATAGGAATGTCCCTTCCATCCCAGCAAAAATGTAGAGAAGAGATGAATTTATGCTTAATGATTTCCAGCTGTGTAGATTTAAAAATAGGTGAGGGCATTGACCTCTGTGCTAATGAATTGATTTGCAAATCAACACAACACTTTATTTTAATTTGCATGATAAAGTAACATGGATTGTCATATTGCACAAACTACATGTTCCAAATGACTCCTTTAATAATGTTTTCTTAATTACTACACTACTTATAATAGTATTTTCCACTTTCTTGCAAATTAGAGGAATTCATAAACAAATAAACATTATATCAAATCTGTATAAATAAGGAAGGATCAGAGAATCATGTGAAAACACAAATATTAATCTGTCTAAATTTAGATTTAACGTTTAAATCACACACCTTGATTTAAATCACACATAGTATGAGCGTGTTTAAAATAATATTCTCTACATTGCTATAAATCTTATTTAATGCAGTCAAAATCTGCTACCAGGGGAAGATACCAAATATTTAGATTGTGAGACAAATCATGATTTCTTGCTATAGAACAGCTATGAGAGTTGTTGCTTTTATATACTGTCACAACCAATGTTCCCTCTAATTTTTTTTGGGGGGGGGGGCGGAAAAGTATAGTGTCTGAGTGGCAGTCCCTTCGGGACTGGGCGGCACAGAAATATTAAACAAACAAACAAACAAACAAACAAACAAACAAAAAACCCACCCTGTTTTGCCTCAGAGAATTTCAAAATAAAATACTGTACTGTGTGTCTATAACAGTGAGCTCATAATAGGGCAACTCTATCAATATCAAAATGCCACTTAAATAGTTGAGCTAGTTTCAAACTAGATTTTGATTTTCTTTCTCTCTTCCTTACTCCCATTCTTTTTCTTTCTCTTTTCCTTCCTCTCTTTTTTCTATCTGTTTCTCTCTCTTCCTCTCTTCCTCTCTCTCTCCTTCCCTCTCACTCTTTCCCTCTCAGCTTCTGGGCAGGTTTGAAAAACTCTGAGTTGATGATGATTTTTAAGTGAGCGATTGCTCACTGCTCAGCTAGGAGGGAACTATGGTCACAACTACAACTTTGTTGAATTTCCATAGACATTCCATAGAAAATTTATCTGCAGGTGGTATTAGGCATTAGTCTTGTATTCCTGAAACAGCTCAGCATAGTCAATATGTAGTTGAGGCAAAGGATAATTTAAGTAGAATGCATTGTGCAGGTTATTCTATAGATGCATGAAACATTGCCTTTTTATATCACTGGACAGCCAGATATGTATGTTCAATATGCAAATTCTTTAATGGTTCTACTGATGGAATTATATTAAAATTTGGTGTCTAGGGAAAAGAAAGTTTCCTAACAAGTTTCATATATTTTCTTAACATATGAAACAAAAACTAAAAAACGTCTACATTAATAAGCCTCTTCTATGAGCATATTTGGCATTGAGAAAGAATCTAAATAATAGAGCTATTTTTTAAAAATCTATATACCAGGAGCGGCCAATTAATTTTCCTAAAGGCCACATTAGAAATTCTGACTGTTTTGGAGGGCTGAACCAATACAGCTGTGAAGGTGTGCAGACAGACAGACATGCGCACAAGTAAATAAAGTTACCTTCAAAATAAAAACAACACAATTGTATTGTGTGCATGATGTACACTTATTTACATATGATATGTAATTTCCAATTGACCCATGCAGGCTGGACAGGAACAGTCAAAGGGCAAGATATGTCTTGGAGGCTATAAAATGGCCAGGTGATGATGTATACTGCTCAAAAAAACAAAGGGAACACTCAAATAGCACATCCTCGATCTGGATGAATGAAATATTCTCATTGAATACTTCGTTCTGTACAAAGCTGAATGTGCACAATAGCATGTGGAATTGATTGTCAATCAGTGTTGCTTCCTAAGTGGACAGTTTGATTTCACAGAAGTTTGATTTACTTGGAATTATATTGTTTTGTTTAAGTGTTCCCTTTATTTTTTTTTGAGCAGTGTATATTATTCATACGTAGTGTGTGTGTGTGGGGGGGAAAGAACTTGGAAAAATATTTCTGAATTTTGATCAAAAAGCACAAAAATTTAAAACACAGTTCATATCAAATTATATATGCAAAACACATATAATTCTTGTCTTTTTTAATGTGGCTGAATAGGTAAAAGTGGCACACTCCCCCCAAAAAGCAGCAGTGGGAGTATAGAGGAAAAGATGTCAAAATAAAAATGTCCATAAAAGTAAATATGGACTTACGGAGAGTAGAATTTGGATGGCACTATGAATGACCTCTAGGTACTGAAAGTCAATTATGCAACCTGTCACAGAGACATAGGAAATATCATCTACGATGCCGGGAGCTGAAGGGCGCACCACTCTTCGTATGCATCCCGGCCCATGTTCTCGCCACCAAGATCGATGCATTGAGATGTTAAAGGTCATGAGATCTGTTTCCTAGTAAACAAAACAAAATAAGGCAATTTTAAAATATAATTTTAATAATTTAATATGAAAAAATATACAGTGGTACCTCGAGATACGAGTTTAATTCGTTCCGGACCTGGGCTCTTAAGTCGAGCAGCTCTTATCTCGAACGACTTTTCCCCATAGGAATTAATGTAAATAATTTTAATTGGTTCCAGCCCTCAAAAAACTCACAAAGTTAGTCTAAATTATGCAGAAAGACATGTTTTTTAATGAAGAAATGTACATGTACATATAAATGAATAATGAAGTTTCTTTCACTTAACTTGTAAACTTTCTTAAACTTTTAAATTTACATATGTTCAACTTCTCTGCCACCCAATCCTGTAGGACAGAGGTCCCCAACCCTTTTTGCACCAGGGACCGGCTTTAAGCGATCAAGAGAGGAATGGGTGAATGAATGGACGGAGGGTGGGAAGGAAGGAAGGAAAGAGGGAAGGGACAGGAACAGAGGAAGGAAGCAAGGAAACTTATGAAAGGGGAGAGTAAGAGATGAATGAGTGAAGGGAGGGAGGGAGGGAAGAAGGTGGGAAGGAGAAAGAAAAGAAGAAATAGAGGAAGGGAAGGTAAAAGAGAAAGAAAAAGAGAAAGAAAGAAAGAAAGAAAGAAAGAAAGAAAGAAAGGGGGAAGGGACAGGAACAGAGGAAGGAAGCAAGGAAACTTATGAAAGGGGAGAGTAAGAGAGGAATGAGTGAAAGGAGGGAGGGAAGAAGGTGGGAAGGAGAAAGAAAAGAAGAAATAGAGGAAGGGAAGGTAAAAGAGAGAAAGAAAAAGAGCAAGAAAGAAAGCTGCAAGCACCCCCCCGAGCCCCCCAGGCCGGCTGCAACCTTTTAAAACACGCGCGCCGCTTCGCAGCTGTCTCCTGAAGCCGAACGCAGAAGTTAGCGTTTGGCTTCAGGAGACAGCTCCTTGGCGCTTGTATCTCGAATTTGGGCTTGTAAGTAGAACAAAAATATCTCTCCCCTCCCAGCTCTTATCTCGAGTTGCTCTTAAGTAGAGCAGCTCTTATGTCGGGGTTCCACTGTATTCCAAAGGAAATAAATACTGCCACAGTACAGTTTAAAACAATGGAGATGAAAATTGCCTGTAAAAAGTATCTGATCAATCCCTTTTTTTGGAAATGTCACATGTTCTTATAACTAGGCAGGTACAGTGGTACCTCGACATAAGAGTCTAATTCGTTCCAGACCCAAGCTCGTATGTCGATCAACTCGCATCTCGAACAAATGCCTTTAGACTTTCTTTTTCACACCGAGATAACTGGAAGCATGGAATTCTTGTGCCACCTAGTGGAAGCTCGGCTCGTATCCCAAATTTGAGCTTGGGTGTCGAACAGAAATTTTGCTCGCGTCTCGGCTCGTAACTTGGAATACTCACATGTGGAGCAGCTCGTATCTAGAGATACTACTGTATTTCAATATTTCCAAACATGGCAATAAAGTATTAACTGAATAATAAAATGAGCACAGACAAAATATTTCATCTCTTTCTGGAAACACAGTGAGTTCTGCCAACATTTAGCAAATTTGATAATATACAGAATATCCAAGATAATTCTGAAAGGAAACATACAATGTTCTTCTCCCATGAATTACTGAAAGCATCTAAAGAATTCCAATTATTCCTTACTACCTCAACACTTTTGTCTGCAAATCAAGGAAGGTTAGCATTAGGGCAAAATTACAAATAGATTATTTCATATTTTCAAATTCTAATGTGCAGCTCATTTTGTCCAGGATTAATGTCAGTGTAGAGATAGCATATTAAACCATAATAAAAGCAGGAAATCAATGAGACAGGGACAAAATATGTCCAGTGGGTTAAAAGAACCTGAAATATTACATACTGGTATATGTCCTGTCCTGAAAAGCAGCAGCCAATAATTATCCCCCAAAATGTAAACTCAAACACACACAGGTTTTTAAAACAAAGTTATTTTTATGAGACGTCTATTGCTTCACAAATGCTGCATTAAACAAAGTTTCTGCCTTTGCCAAAATCTAGGCATGAGGCCGAATTGATAAGAGAATGACCCCCACACTCTTACTTCTCAGCCGACAGTCACTCACAAGAATTTAACCCTATAATTAATCCAAGTTTGTCAGACAGAATACCCTTCACAGGCTGTTTCTCTTCTGAAGTCTCGAACATTGACTGCTTGCAAAGAGCACTCTCAAAACCTCTCCCCTTAAATACTCTTGGGGAGTGTTGACTATGCACAGGTGTGCTTACTTCTTTTTCCTGATCTTCCTCAACTGGTCCTGTCTGTACCTCATTCTTCTGACCCAGGTCCCTTATTTCCTCATCCTCAGACCCTGGCAAAGCCCCAGTTGGGGGCTGCAAATCCCCACCTGAAGGCTGCACATCCCAGCTGGGAGATCTATAGCCTCTGTAGGCTCCTCACCTCTGGCTTGTTCTCGGCCTCCCCATTGCAGCCACACAGGCCAGACGTGCCCAGAGGGCCCCGGATCATCAAGCTCAAAGTCTGTGGCCAGAGAGCCTGGCTGCGAGCCAACCACAACAGTATAATGCTATGGTCCAGTCTTACAATACCTGTAAATTGGACCTGGTTTCCTTTGATTTTAGGTACTCCATAAGGAGGAGGAAAAAGCTCTTTTTGTTCAAATTGCTGGTACCCAGCCTTTGACTCTTTCTTCATAAATTTCCTCCTTGCACTGCCGGCTGATTTAGCTATTTGTGTGTCCATGTTCTTTCTCTGCATCCGCCACAACACTATACACCATCCTCTAGATTATTATTTTTCTTTGCTACTTATTGTGGATATTAAGTTTTGCATGTTCATTATTTTTTGCTTTCTATTTTTCTTCCCTCACCTTTATGAGCTGGCTATTTGAATTGCTTTTACATGTTGCAATATTCAATATTTCATAGATGTTATACAAAGGATAGAATATGAAGATCCGCTGGAATAAAGCCCAATGAGTCTTCCAAAAGCAATGTTGAGATCAGATGGCCTCATTAGAATGATAGATTGAGTCATTAGACACTCATCATTTAACAATGCATGGTTATGCCATTAACACTACCTTGTCCTCCCACCTTATAAGAGTATCATTTGCTTAGTTTTTCTTGTAAAAGCCCATGAAATAGGCTCTGTGGTTCCTACTGACTGCAATATAATTTTAGTTACTTATATAAAAGTATAGTCATAATGTAGTGACCACTAAATAAATTGATAGGATTGAAAATATTCTGACATTTTTGTTTCTTTATTAACACTCAGTAACGATTAGGATTCACCATCCTAATCTGGAATAGACGTTTTGTAAAAAACATATCCATAGTCCATATACTCATTCCATATACATGATGTATCATATATAAATTGTATTATGGATTCTAAGTTTGACCATGTAGTCAGTTTTAGATGCACCTGAAAATAAATTGGAGATGCTCTTCAAGGACCAAGAAATTATTCAAACATTTCTATTATCTTTCAAGTGCTTTCCTGAACTGAAAACCACATGGGTTTTATTTATTCTGAACTTCACTATCTCCACGTGAAATATATAATGTGGCTTACTGTTAGTTGTTTTTTTCCTAGGGATTCTATAATTTTGTTTTTTCATGTTGAAAGCCACCCACAATTACATTTTTGTGAGTTGGGCATTATATAAACCAATAAATAAATACATATTTTCTGTACCATAAGGCAGAACACAAACTAGTGCAGACATTTGATCAATACAGAAAATTTCTATGGGAAATGGTTTCTATTCTCATAGTCTATAAGTGTTTCAATATAAGTACATTATATTTAAGCACAGTGACAGAAGAAGAGAACATTGAAATAGCCACACATATGATAGCAATAGCATAACTGTTTCATAACTGCAATAGCATAACCACTTTGTAGTGCTTTTCAGCCCTCTCTAAGTAGTTTACACAGTCAGCATATTGTTCCCAACAATCTGGGTCCTCATTTTACTGACCCCACAAGGTGGAAGGCTGAATCAACCTTGAGCTGTTCAGAATCAAACTCCTGGAGTGAGCAGTGAGTTAGGCTGTAGTATTCCATTCTAACTCCTGCACCGCTACAGTTCTTGAATAGATAAAATCTATTTCACACAACATAAAATATCTCTACATTTACACAGCAAATAAATGGACAGCAAAGAAATCTATCAGTTGACACATCAGGAGAAATATTCTATTATTTGACATTTATTTATCAAATGGAAAATAAAGATTGTTTGTCAGAGATTCTACAAAGGAGAATGAGAATTTATCTGTTATCATTTTCTTCAAATCAGAAAGATTTGCAGCATAAAATAATTATTCCAGTTAAAAAGTGAAAATTAAGGATTATATTATTTTTAAAACATCTTGTGACATATAAAAGGTTAACCTTCATTAAAGTGGACACTTAACTCTAGAATAAAAAGATTTTGAATTTATTTTTAAACATTCAGGAGAAACTCAGATCGTTCAATTACCTTTTTACCAATTACATCAGATAAATATCCATGATTCCAAAAGGCTAATTAACACAGAAATTTGAAATATAAAATGTTAGTAGATAACTATTCTTATTTATGAAGGTTTTTAAAGTAATGGAGATCTGCACTTTTTAAAAGTGATAAACACTTTTTGCACTTTGCACTTTTAAATGTGAATGTTGGGTAATGAAGTTATCCAGATTTGTAGGCAAATAGTCTTAGGACCAGACAAAGGTGATGAGAATATGGAAATAAAATATCATTTTTATTAAATCGATTATTTGGAAACAACTTAGAACTTATTCTTAGGAATGACATAGGTAGACTTACAAAATAATCTATTCCCAACCCACTCCCTCAGGTCTTCTGAGGTAAATTGCGCGTATCTATGATAACAGGATAACAATAATAGAAGTAGAAGAGACCTTGGAATCCTCTAGTCCAGTGTTTCCCAACCTTGACAACTTGAAGATATCTGGACTATAACTGCATTGACTTTTTTAATAGATACAGCATACTGCTGCCTGATACTTAAGTGGCTGTCCAGTAGGAAACCTAGATCCCTTCCATAGTTGCTGCACTTGAAATACTATTTTACATATAAATATAATAAGTATAATAAGATAGATAGACAGACAGACAGACAGACATTTGGTTTTTCTTGTCTAAATACAAGATCTTACTTTTCTCACCAATCAAATGCATTTTATTAGGTAGGTCAAGAGCTTTCTGAATCTTGGGCCTAACTTCTAAGGCATTGGCTATTTCCCCCAGTTTGGAACTGACTCCAAATTTGATGAGTTCTCCTTCTATTTCCTCCTCCAAATAACTTATGAAAATGATGAAAAGTACTGGCTTAAGACAGACCTTGGGCTACTGCACTGTATGCTTCCTTCATGTACAGTACTTGTGATATTTAATCTTTTTGCTTAGGAACCAATAATTAACCATTAGGTTAATTTAATAGTGAAGAAGAATGACAGATGAAGAATGTAAACATTTATATATTGAAGAAAATCTTCAAAATAAAATAGAAAATGCAAATAAATAATGATACCGGAGATCAAGTGCAATGACTGATTGATGATTCTGTAGTTCAAAAAACTATAAACCATGACATTAACTTTCCTCATGAAGCAGTCAGTAGCTTGGGGGCATCTCTATTTTTGGAATGGCCTTTTAGCCACTTTGCATTCATCTCATAGAAAAGATTCTGAGGATCTATAATTCATATAGTAGCTTGAATTATAATGATGTAAGGTCTGACCCTATCCCTTATTTTTGCATAAAATTATTCCAGGATGTTTTAAATATATAAATTCAGTCTAAATCTATAGGGATACAGCATCAATACCTCTGCTGAAAACTGCTTGTACAGTACAGCTAAGAAAAAGAACTTTCTAAAGTAAACTTATTACTACATTATTATCTAACTGGACTACAACACAGATTTGCATTTTCACCATGACAGTGGATGCTAGCTGGTATCTAGCGAGTCTTTGGAGAGGGGCGGCATACAAATCGAATCGAATCGAATCGAATCAAATCAAATCAAATCAAATCAAATCAAAAAATAAATCTGTAGATAGATTTGGGTAACAGTGAGCTAACAGTTCTTTCTGCGCCAACCCAGGAAGCTCAAACTGCCCAAGGAGCTGCTGATACAGTTCTACAGAGGAATCATTGAGTGTGTCATCTGCACCTCTATAACTGTCTGGTTTGGTGCTGCATCCCAACAAGACCAACAGAGACTTCAGAGGACAATCAGAACTGCAGAAAAAACATTTGCTGCCAACCTGCCTTCCACTGAGGACCTGTATACTGTACGAGTCAAAAAGAGGGCTGTGTAAATATTTACTAACCCGACATATCCTGGACACAAATTGGTTCAACCCCTACCCTCAAAATGTCACTGCATACCAAGATAGCTAGACACAAGAACAGTTTTTCCCCGCCATCACTCTACTAAACAAATAATTCCCTCAACACTGTCAACTTTTTACTAGGTCTGCACTTCTATTTCTACTAGTTTTTTCTCATCATTTCTATCATCCTTTTCCTCCCACTTAGGACTGTATGACTGACTATATGACTGTAACTTGTTTCTTGTATCCTAAGATTTTTATTAATATTGATTGTTTCTTCATTGCTTATTTGACCCCTATGACAATCATTGTTGCGCCACATGATTCTTGACAAATGTATCTTTTTCTTTCATGTACACTGATAACATATGCACCAAGACAAATTCGTTGTGTGTCTAATCACATAATGGCCAATAAAGAGTTCTATCCTATTCTAACCAATATTTCAGAGGACTTCAAACTTGGCAACTTTAAAACTTCAGTTTGCAATGGGCCTTAGAATATAACTCCAAGTAAATCAAACTTCTGTGAAATCAAACTGTCCACTTAGAAAGCAATACTGATTGACAATCAATTTTACTTTGTTGGGCCTTAGAATTATGGCCTTAGAATTATGAAATCAGGGCCTTAGAATTATGAAATTAGAAGAGGAGTTAGAGGAGTTAGGGCCTTAGAATTATGAAATTAGAAGAGGAGTTGATCCCACATTCTTGCAGAAAATTTAGGATCAGTTTGGAGATAATAAAATAACATTAAAGTTTCATATTATTGCTAACAATTTTTTTGTATCGTGGTTTAGATGCTGCTCAGGTTTACATGATCAAAATCTCGCTTTCATTGGGTTAGAAAAACACCAAAAGTAAAATTGCTATATTAAATTAGAAATCATAAACACAGTATGATCACAGCTTTTTTTGCATGAAGCCAGGTGCTGTTTTATTAAAAAGTATATATTTAAGGTATAGAAATGTGGCCTCAATTTCAGGTTTTTATTTCACTGTCTTTTTGTGAATTCTGTTTCTATAAAGTTTATTATCTAAACTGAATTTTTAATTATAATGTTGATATTGAGAAAATTAGGAGTAAAAATAAATTATCTACTATATATGGAAATAGTATTGGTTTATCTATCTGTACATTATAGTCAAATTATTCAATATCTAAAATGTCATCATGTACAATGCCATACATTTAAAATGCTGTCATGATATTTCAAGAACCATTTATCACATTTGTATTATTTTATCTACAAATATTTATATCAACCTGCTTAATGAAATATTCTGAAGAACTCAATACTTTCATAAACTTATGCTATTTCAGTTGATCCTACTAAAGAACTATACAACAATTGATTTTGGATCTTTAATCTGGACTATTACATTAATTTTAAAAGCTTTAAATATTGACTAATATTTCAGCCAATAACTTATGCTATTGTTTACTAGCCACCTTTTAAAGAATAATTGTAATATTACAATATTTGCATACTATATTTATACTGGTAGAGGTATCTGACTTACTTGTTCCAGTAAAATTGAACAGAATTTGCTGCAGTTTGTTAAGTAAAAAATATCTTTCCAAGACAGTATGATGTATATAATACTCCTGATATAACTATTAAAAAATAATTCAAAATAATAAATAATAATTCAAAACATGAATTTGAGAAGGCAATGCTGGTTTTTCAGCTTTATTTCTTTGTTAACTATTCTCCTGACTTCTGCAAAGTTCTTAAAATCAGTTTTTCCTGTATTGAAACTTTGATATAGAAACATGGCAAAGGGATCAAAGCAGGGGTTAAATTCAGCAGGTTTGGACACTTTCTACTGAAGCGGTGGTGGCGATTATGCACAGTTTGGAGAACCAGAAAATTGCACCACT
This sequence comes from Erythrolamprus reginae, assembly GCF_031021105.1. NCBI lineage: Eukaryota > Metazoa > Chordata > Lepidosauria > Squamata > Dipsadidae > Erythrolamprus > Erythrolamprus reginae. The sequence continues at coordinate 213,682,752 of NC_091952.1, read as the reverse complement.
GATGGGCCCCTCCCTGCTCCTCCCCTCCCACTCACGTATTCTCTCCTGTTTCTTGGGCCCATACACATAGAGCAAACATGAGAAGCTGAGAAGAAGCCAGGTTCAACACTAGAAAACTTGGCTGAATTTTTATATTAGTTATGTGGGTTTGGCTTGGCCACACCTACCAAACCATGCCCAAGAACCAGTAGGGGAAATATACTGCTCAAAAAAATAAAGGGAATACTTAAACAACAAAATATAACTCCAAGTAAATCAAACTTCTGTGAAATCAAACTGTCCACTTAGGAAGCAATACTGATTGACAATCAATTTTATTTTGTTGTCAGCACATTCAAATTTGTACAGAACAGAGTATTCACTGAAAATATTTCATTCATTCAGATCTAGGATGTGTTATTTGAGTGTTCCCTTTATTTATTTTTCAGCAGTGTCACTCCTGGAACAAAGGAATGCGTTGTCATTTTTGGAGGATTGGATATGACACTAAACATTGTTTAATTACTTTCATATGTTTGTTACAATGAAAGGGAATTCATGCAAAATATGTATGTATGTTTTACTCAACAGTTTATCTGTGGAAAATAAGTATTTTTGTTAAACTGAACCAGTTTTGTAACTAAGCTTAAGATATCTTTTTTTTTTACATTATAAGAAATAAGAAAGAAAATTGTCAAACTAAGCCACAATAATGTTATAAACCTTATAGCTGAGACATATTTCTTGTGTAAAATTGAACTCAAGTGGCTGAAAGTAAATTAAATAAAACAATATAGCTCCATACTATAACATTTGGCTTCGGACTAACAATTTATGCTTCAAAAAATTATATCCAAAAATTAGTTGAAGATATAACATGCGTGAACAGTTCCATTTGAATTATTGATGCAGACTGAGGAGTCTGCCATAAACAGTGCAGTTTGGGTATCACAAGGAGCAGTAAATTATTAGTTATTTTATGTCTTGTTGGTAAAGGACACCATGGGAATTTTCTACTTTAGATGTTCAAATAACAGATAGACCTTGAGCACTCTGTACCTTAATGTTTGGAAAAAAACTGAACAAATAATGTCTAATGCTTTCAAGACAACTCCTTGCAGGAAATAAACTTTGGAAAAAAGTAAGTGAGAGGTAGACATGAAAACCAATGCCTTTTTCAGTTCTGAATGGTTCTGCTAGAAGGGAAATTATATTTAAGACTAAGGTTTTTAATTATTTAGAATTTAAAGTAAAACAGAACCTCTTGCTCTCTTGCATGTGGGTTCATTCCTGCAAATTAGCAGAAGGAATAAAGGTCCCTATAAGCCCGTGAGCAGGAGAGAAGCCCACAGAGAGCCAGATCTGCATGTGCAGAAGAAAGCAATATGGAAACACCCCCACCCCCCCTACAATCACATTTAAAAAAAAAAGTGGCAGCACCCATGGCATTGACCAAATCGGGTGACATCGGCAGCAGGTCGCTACCGTTTTGGGTGAACCGGTCCAAACCGGGATGAACCCACCTCTGGGTAGCAATACGCCTTTTGTGTGGCACAAAACCTTTGAGTTGAGACAAATACACTATTGTGTTTATAATGGGAGTAGGAATGAGTGGGAAGTAGCTTTATTTCTTTTCTCTTTTAAAAGAAAACATAAATTAACAGATGTTTCTACTGTATAATTAAAAAAACTCCTACAGAATTTTTTATGTAGATAAGAATGCATCACTATAAACACGCAGCTATAAAAAAGGAAGAATATGCTTGTAAAGTAAAACAGCTGAAACAGTGCACCAATCTTGATAAGTACAAGTATCCCTGGCTACATGCTTGTGCTTTTGTTGAAGGATTCTCTATCAGGATGAAGGATTCACACAATGTGTCTGAGTTGGCAGTGACAGTGAGCTTACCAGTACTTACCGTTAGTATTTCACCAGGAGGCACAATAGAGATACAAAACAGCAGAATAGACCTGTATTACATCCAGACATCAAGGGGATTTTCTGTGGACAAAAACCATTGGCCCAGTCTATTTCTATCGTTAGAAAACTAGCAGAAAACTCACTGTTATTTCCAACTCAGATTCATCTTTGTGAATTGTTTATCCTTGCCACTAACAGTTGAATTAAAACAGCTGATTAGAAAAAAATTCAATGACTATTTTGAAATCAAGTACATAAATCTTAAAGTTGTTAAGATCAGCTTAATGAATGCCACTGAAGTAGAGGGATAAATAAGAAGCACTTATCTGTTATAATACATAAATATTACCAGAATAAAGACAAAATAATATACATTTCAATAATCTTGGTTTAAGGAATAATTTCTCCACTGCTTAAGCCATGTTGGTGATTATGCTGAACACTGATGAAATGGGGTAACACCAGCTTTGTACACCAAAAAGTTCAGCACTTGAAGTAATTTCATTAAGGAAAAAATTACAGAACACACTAAAACAATGCATTTGAAAACATTCAAGCCCGATTATTCCTGTATTTTCAAAATAATAGGATACCTTAAAATGATGTCTTAAAAGATTATGTTAATTTATTTTTTTAATTGTTTAAAAAAATATTCCTAGTTTGCTCCCTGGAATTTTGTTAAATAATTCAGGCTTCAAAATGGGTTTTTTAAAAAGATGTGATACTGTTTTATCATGCAAATAGGATTACAGAATAGGAAGAGGAATTAAACTACTGATTAACCTTCTTTCTCACCCCTCACCCTCCCAAAAAGAAAGAAAGGAAAAGTAAAATATATCAAAGTTGCTCTGAAAAACCCATTTCCCTCCAGGGAAATTAAATTGCAAATATATTCTCTTTCTCTTTCTTTTTAGCAGGTGCTGTGGGAAGTAAAAAAAAAAAAAGGTATTCAAATGCAGATTTTTTTTAAAAAAAAACACCTTATTGAGAACTATTGGATGGTCTTAGAATCAGTTCAAAGGCTCACTTAAGATACTGCAAAGAAACAAAGGAATAGCTCATTTAATATGAACTTCTGCTACAGGAACAAAATGAGGATGATTAATTTAATGAATGTAATACTGTAGGTACACCCTGAACGTTATAAGAGAACCAACAAAGTCTTTATTTTGCAACATCTGGATGTGGATGATTAAAAAAACACTTTCTAAACACAAATGTTTAACTAACAGCTAATCTAAGTGTAAACTGTCAACAAATGTGTTGTTTTAAAAAGAACACCTTGCCTGTTTTTTTATTGAGAGCCTTCATCCTCAAATCAATAATGTAATGGAGCATAATAACATTCAGTGTCCAGATTTATTGAGCAGCATATAAAAACATGTTGTCTCCATCTTCCTGATCATCAGTGCAAGAAGTCTTGTATTCATATGATCCATAATTTGTACAGTACCTGTATTATACATTATGCATAATGTACTGTTCTGAATCTTAAGAAGTAAAGATGTATAACATAAGATCTCATTTGTCATTATTACAGACCAGGATGCCCAATTTGTTATTTCCGAGTAACAATCTAAACTCTTAAAAATAAACACAGGGAGTTCTAGGTCTTTTAAATGGTCTTATTTTGTCCAGGAGCTCATGTTAGGTGACCTATTGCTGTATCTTAGCCTAGGTGACCATCTATCTCAAAGATTTGAGCTTCAGGGTACCACTAATTGCTCAGCTTCTTTGTTTCTGAAGAAGACTGTGCTGCACTCCAGAGACAAATCTGCAAATCCCCAAATCCTCTAGCTCAGAGGTCCCCAACCTTTTTTGCACCAGGGACCGGCTTTAAGCTAGACCAATTTTCCACGGCCCGGGGGGCGGGGCTTTGGTCATATGGGGGTGGGGTTATGGAGGGGTGGAGCTTAGTGACACAGCCCTCCACACTTCTCCACAGGGCGGGGAGAATCAGGAGGCTCCTTTGGCGGCTGGGGGCTGCCTGGCTTTGTGATTTTGGCTGGGGGGGGGGAGTTAGGAAGGTCCTACTTCTCCACCCTCCAGCCAAAAATTCAAAGCCTATCTGCTGGATACGGGCGATGAGTGGGACAGAGAGGCGCGGAAGCCTCTTGCATCAGCTGCTACAGCCACCGGCTTCCGCGCCGCTCGTCCCACCCATCGCCCGTATCCAGCAGAAGCTGCTGCCTGAGTGCTCTTGGCCGGCGGGATTCAAAGTGCTGGGGTGGGGGGTGTCCCGACAGCCCCCCCCACCCCAGTGCTTCGCCTCCTGCTGGGACACCCCCCACCCCAGCACTTTGAATCCCACCGGCCAAGAGCACTCAGGCAGCAGCTTCTGCTGGATACGGGCAATGGGTGGGACGAGCGGCGCGGAAGCCTCTTGCAGCAGCTGCCACAGCCACCGGCTTCGGCGCCGCTCGTCCCGCTAATTGTCCATGTCTGGCAGAAGCTGCTGCCCGAGTGCTCTTGGCCGGCGGGATTCAAAGTGCTGGGGTGGGGGGTGTCCCAGCGGGAGGCGAAGCACTGGGGTGGGGGGGGCCCTGTCAGGACACCCCCCACCCCAGCACTTTGAATCCCGCCAGCCAAGAGCACTCGGGCAGCAGCTTCTGCCAGACACGGGGAATGAGCGGGATGAGTGGCGCCGAAGCCGGTGGCTGTGGCAGCTGCTGCAAGAGGCTTCCGCGCCGCTCTGTCCCACTCACCGCCCGTATCCAGCAGATAGGCTTTGAGTTTTTGGCTGGGGGGGGGCTTAGGCAGGTCCTACTTCTCCCCCCCAGCCAAAAACTCAAAGCCTATCTGCTGGATACGGGCGATGAGTGGGACAGAGCGGCGCGGAAGCCTCTTGCAGCAGCTGCCACAGCCATCGGCTTCGGCGCCGCTCGTCCCGCTCATCGCCCGTATCCAGCAGATAGGCTTTGAGTTTTTGGCTGGGGGGGGAGAAGTAGGACCTTCCTAACTCCCCCCCAGCCAAAATCACAAAGCCAGGCAGCCCCCAGCTGCCAAAGGAGCCTCCTGATTCTCCCCGCCCTGCCCGACGCCCCACCCTGTCCTGCATAATGTCCTCTGCCGGGAGGGCAGCGGCGCCGCGGACCGGCTGGAAAACCCCAACGGCCCGGTCCCGGTCCGCGGACCGGCGGTTGGGGACCTCTGCTCTAGCTAATAATGCAGAAAACCAACTGAAAGGAAAAAAAATATAGGGACAATTCCTAAGAGGTCTGCAAAGGATGTGCATAAGTGCACCATTTTGCCTACCTTTCCTGTCCTACTGTCCTATTGCCTAATTTACCTGTACCTACTTTGCTAATGTTTATGTTTCAACGAATAACTACTACCTTGTACATGCTTGACAAATAAATAAAATAAAAGCTGGGGCAGAACAAAACAAAACAAAAAACAAACTAACATCCAATGCCTTACATATTATATATACCGGTAGGTATTCATATTTTATTTTGGCCCAGAAGTTATGAGAATAGCAAAGAGGGACTAACAGTGCGGTACCCCTTACAGCAGTGATGGCGAACCTCCTTTGCCTCGGGTGCCAAAAGAGTGTGCTATATAAGATGTTACTGTGTGATCTCCAAATAAAATATATAGAAACAAAGAAGACTGACGGCAGAAAAAGACCTCATGGTCCATCTAGTCTGCCTTTATACTATTTTTTGTATTTTATCTTAGGATGGATCTATGTTTATCCCAGGCATGTTTAAATTCAGTTACTGTGGATTTACCAACCACGTCTGCTGGAAGTTTGTTCCAAGGATCTACTACTCTTTCAGTAAAATAATATTTTTTCATGTTGCTTTTGATCTTTCCCCCAACTAACTTCAGATTGTGTCCCCTTGTTCTTGTGTTCACTTTCCTATTAAAAACACTTCCCCCCTGAACCTTATTTAACCCTTTAACATATTTAAATGTTTCGATCATGTCCCCCCTTTTCTTCTGTCCTCCAGACTATACAGATTGAGTTCATTAAGTCTTTCCTGATACGTTTTATGTAAGTTTATAAGGATATTTACATATTTATTCTTTTATTTTATTAAAGCTAATATTGTCTATTTTGATACTGAATGAGTTAGTCATGTAAATATATATTCTTTACATTAATGTGACTAGAGCAAGGCTAAGTATAAAGCCAAACAGCCCCAGTAATACTTTGTTCCTTAGTATGCTTAAGGTTTGTGCAGCTGCCTGGCTACTTCGGGGGGGGGGGGGGGGGAGATTTGTGTCATGGGTACATAAATCAAACATACGTAAAATAAACTTTTTAAAATGTTCAGGGAAAATTTAATTGAATGGTGGTAGACCTAGGTGACAAAACTAGATTTTAGGAGAAGGCAGCATTGTATATAAATATAGAACTGATAGGGAAAATTTAAGATTCTGATTAGGTAGAGCAAATTGTGAGAAGTTTTTTTTCTCAGTCTACCACTTAATAGAATTAAAATTAGCCACTTAGGGACATTTTGTAGAGGGTGTAGGAGGAAGTAGAGAAGAGAGAGAGAGAGGAGAGAGGAGAGACAGTAGAATGAAGAGAAGAGAAGAAAGAAGGAAGGGACAGTAATAGAAAAGGGGAGAGAAGGTGTAAGAAAGTAGGTAACAGAGGTGGAATGGCCACCTGAGATAGAAAGAGGGGAGTGGGAAAACTAAATACGGGGACAGACTGAATAATACAAATTAAAATATAAGAAATGATATATCTATATGGATTGATATTGAAGGTATATGTGATGTCTTGTATGTTTTCAAGGTGTATGTTTTAAAAAGGTTTTCTTTTTCCTTCACTGTGGTGACTCCTCGGTTTGGCTGAAGCTGAGTTGATTCAGCCGGGTCAAAGCACCCCCTTTTGCCTTTCCATGCCCAGATGCTCCGGGAGGCACCTTGCACCGGGTGTGTGGGAGGCAGCATGAGGGAGTCACCACAGCGGAGTGGTTTATTCCCTGTCCAAGTGCCCAGAGAAAGGAAAATGCCCAGAGTGAAGGGAGCATTTCTTTTCTCTGGGTGCTGGCAGAGGTTTATTCCCTCTCCAAGTGCCCAGAGAAAGGAAAATGCTTTGTTCGCTTTGGACTGCCAAAGCCTCCTTAAGCGCCACCAAAAGGCTCTTCTGGCAGCCCAGAAATGCCCAAGATGGCCAGGATTAAAGGGAGAATGGCAAGAAACTGGCCGGGCCTTCATGCTGCTATCAAATTCCCTTGGAAAATTTTCCAGGCTTGGGTTCTTAAGTAGAAAATGGTTCTTAAGAGGAGGCAAAAAAATCTTTTGAACACCCGGTTCATATCTAGAAAAGTTCTTAAGTAGAGGCGTTCTTAAGTAGAGGTATCACTGTATCTCTTTTTCTAGCTTTGATGATTTATCCTTCAGCACAACTTTAGGAGAAGGAGGAAGAGAAAGAGGAGAAGAAAGAAGGAAGAGATGGAGGAGAAGGAAGGAGGGGAGGAGAAGGAGGAGGAAGAGGAAGAAGGAGGAGGAAGAAGAAGAAGAAGAAGAAGAAGAAGAAGAAGAAGAAGAAGAAGAAGAAGAAGAAGAAGAAGGAAGAATTTGCAGCAAGTAAAGACCTGCTAAGACCTGAAGTGCCTTTAAGAAAAGAAGATTAAATACTTTCAGAAGTACGAGGGTTATCTGGAAAGTAAGGTTACAAGTCGCATAGCTCTTGCAGGGAATGTTCGCGGAGGAAGTTGGTATTACTATCATGTAGCAGGAAGCCAGTGGAAAAGAACGTGCAGTGCTAATGGTCAGTAGATCATCGACTGGCATTGTGGTGAAGGTTAGAGATGAGCATCCTCATTCCATGTCCGTCCAAGTGCAAAGTGCGTACTGTAATATGCTACCTCAATGCTAAGGACATGAATGCTGCTGCGATGGGTGCCCAAGATTTGTGTGCCATGGGTACCCAAGATTTTTCTCGCCAATTGTTGAGTTTTTAATTTTTTGGCTAAAGGAAAGTATGGTGCCACTGCATTGATTGACGTTTGATCTCTGGAGTGTGGTGATAAGCCCAAGTTTAATCTCCTGTCACTTTATAGTCAAGAAAAGCCTCGACTTCAATCTCAAAATGGTCAATAAATTCTTGGGCGGCACTGACTGTCGATTTTGTATGCTTTAGTAAGCCTCTTCGGCAGTCATTGTAGCAGCGTTCATGCTCTTTGTATTAAATATTATTTTATATGTTATGAGCAACTCTGAGTCTTCGGAGAAGGGCAGCATATAACTTCAAAAATAAATAAATAAACAAACAAACAAACAAACAATTAAATAAATAAATAAATAACTTCATAGCGTATTACAGCAGGCAAAATTGTGAAAGAAACGGAATGAGGACACTCATCAATTCAAAGTGTTGGTTATGACCTATAAAGCTCTTCATGGCATCGGACCAGAATATCTCTGGGACCGTCTTCTGCCGCACGAATCCCAGCGACCAGTTAGGTCCCACAGAGTTGGCCTTCTCTGGGTCCCGTTGACTAAACAATGTCCTTTGGCGGGACCCAGGGAAGAGCCTTCTCTGTGGTGGCCTCGACCCTCTGGAACCAACTCCCCCCAGATATCAGAGTTGCCCCCACCCTCCTTGCCTTTCGTAAGCTCCTTAAAACCCACCTCTGTCGTCAGGCATGGGGGAATTGAGATATTCCTTTTCCCCTAGGCTTATAAAATTTATGCATGGTATGTCTGTATGTATGATTGGTTTCTTTAATTGGGGTTTTTTACATTACTTTTAATATTAGATTTGTTCATATTGTCTTTTTACTGTTGTTAGCTGCCCCGAGTCTATGGAGAGGGGCGGCATACAAATCAAATCAAATCAAATAAAAAAAAATAAAAAAATAAAATCTCTAACCTTCACCACAATGACCTACTGACCACTGGCCCAGCTCGTTCTTTTCCACTGGCTTCCTGCTACATGATAGTAATACCAACTTCTCCTGGAACATTCCTCGCAAGAGCTACATGCTTGTAACCTTACTTTATGGATAACTCTCATAGTACTTGAAAGTATTATAGATGCTTTGCATCACAGCCATTTTCTTAATTCCAAAACCCGGATATCAACATATTATTTTTTAAAGTAGCAATCATGATAATCAATATCATTGAGTAAATTTTAAATCTGATGAAACATGCAGAAATGTCAAGATCTCAAGACATTCTATTACTAAATAATTAACAAAAGTCTTTGATAGTGGGAAGGAAAAAAAGAGAAGGTAGTACCCCAGGGGGCTTTGGAGGAAACTCTGTTATTTCAATTTCACCAGTGATTATTGTGTTCAGAAAAGAGAAGATTCCCTGGGTAGGATTTAGGTCCCAAACTTTAGGATATTAAATAGAAGTGTGTGGGGAGATCACAGGTGAAATGTGCAAAAGGCATTCTAACCACACTGTGTGTGCTCTTTCTGATGATACTAAGAAAGTTCCTTTATTCTGAGCTTATTTCTCAATCAGCCCAACAACTGTTTTGTGTCAAGTAAAGCATTCGTCTCTCACACGTTAAATACAGGATGCTGTGTAGTAACATATCTATAGAATATAAAAGAGCAGGTTCCATTCTCCTAACCTATTCTTAGTTCAGTTTTTCTAATTGTTTTCATTTTCATTTTGATATAAATCTGCATGAATAAGTGGGCCACAAATCCCACTCATACTTAGACTTACTGAGAGACTCATGATGAAAAGAATAATAACTGACATACTTAGAACTCTTTTTGTTCTATTCTATAAGGTTAATGGTCTCTTTTTCCTCTCTTTACTATATCCTATAAACCCAGTTAATACACGTTTGACAAACTCAATGATATTTCTTATCTATTACATGGGAACAATGTTTCCACTGTATTAACATGGAAGGGCAGAGAAGACAGTTCCATTGATCAGTTTTGACATTTAACACAAGAGCCTCTTATAAATGGTTTCTCAGATGATATGGTTGTTCCTATAACTTTAATGTAATACTGTGGTACAGATCATTGGAGCTTTTAAAATTTACTTTATGGTCTCTATGAGGGTCAGGTTCCTGGTTACTTTCTCAACTATTTCTTTCGTGATATAAAGTTAACTAAGGTGAAATTGCACAATGAGCTGATAATGAAAAAATGTCTGGATGATTTTCCTATCATTTTTTAAAATAAATTAGGTTGTGAATTGCTATTTCCATTTTAGTTACTTATTTTTGACCTGAAAAACATTAAAGAACTCATCAAGGGTCTTGAGTTTTCGGAGAGGGATGGCATACAAATATAATAAATTTAAAAAAAAACAATTTAAACCAATGTTTCTCAACCTTAGCAAATTTAAGATAAGTGGACTTCAACTTCCAGATTCCTCAATCAGCTGGAATCTATACATCTTAAAATTGCCAAAGTTGACAAATGCATATTTAAACTAATGTGGAAAAATTAAATTCACTATTATTAAATCTACTCTTAGTACTATAGAAAAACAGAAAGCTGGTTCCAGCTTTGAAAAGAGGAAGTTGCTGTCACCAAGTCAGAATAGTGGAGTCTTCTTCATAATAGCAATAGCATGTATTCTTATATTATACCACTTCACAATGCTTTACAGCCCTCCCTAAGAGTTTACAAAGTCAGCATATATTGCCCCCAACAATCTGGGTCCTCATTTCACCCACCTTGGAAGGATGGATGACTGAGTCAACCTTGAGCCTGGTGAGATTCGATCTGCCAAACTGCTGGCAGCTGGTGATCAGCAGAAGTAGCCTGCAGTACTGCACTCTAACGTCTGCGCCAACAAGACTGCCTATTTGCATTGATAACTTCTTTCCAATGCACCAAAAAAGATCATTCTCACTTCCCCTTCATCTCCTTCCCATTGCCATGCTATACACTGTAACATTTTTCTTGATCAAGAGATGTGGAGCTCTCAAATATTTACACAATTGAATGACTTTCAATAAAAATATTGCCCTTGTGTAAATATTAAATATTGCCTTATTCAGAATTAGTGTTATTATGGATTGAACAACTGTTTTGCATGACCAGCATAAATGACATTTATTACGCAGGAGGAAGATTTTATGCTACATAAAATTGGCCACATTGCTATGGCAATGATATGTAAGATGATTACTTATCTGATTATTTTCCATTTTTGGATCTTCTGTTTTTAAAATCTTCTTTCATTATATTACCTTGCATGATACTATAATGTAAGCTCTCTAAAGTCAAGGTTTGGAAATTCTAGCACATACATACATATATACATATATACATACATACATACATATATACATACATACATACATACATACATACATACATACATACCTTTCTAATTAATGAATTTAGTTAACTAAATTCTCAATTTATTTTCCCAAATATTTTTCAAGCTAAAAATTATTTGAGGCCCAATTAACACGAACCTTTCAAAGCTCTTATTTTTTGTCTACTGAACACCTGCTTTTATTTTGTGCCTAAGGATGAAAAAAAAATAGTAGAACAATTGAATGTTATGTTTTTAAAATAAGAAATCAATGGTACTTTCTTCTAGCAGTTTTAAGTGCTTCTTGAACTACTCTGGTGCCTATTAGAACCTCCCACATTCCCCTAAGAGGAAATTCCAGGACGTACACTTTAAAACATGAACATTAAGTGCTTCATTCCTACCTGCATTCTGTAATATTTCACCTGGGGTAGAAACCTGGAAATTTGAAAAGGTTACTTCTATTTGTTGAATTGTCTAAGTCAGTGTTTCCCAACCTTGGCAACTTGAAGATATCTGGACTTCAACTCCCAGAATTCCCCAGACAGCATTTGCTGGCTGGGGAATTCTGGGAGTTGAAGTCCAGATATCTTCAAGTTGCCAAGGTTGGGAAACACTGGTCTAAGTAATATTATTATACACGTAGAAATTTTGGGATTCAGTCATACTGAAGTGCTGATATTATATTGCCCTGGAATACCCATCTCCTTCTCCATACCGTACATTCGGGGGTGGGGTTCTCATTTACCTTGCTGCCTGTTCGTTTCCTCCTACGCCATATGGCTGCACATGCATTGCACATGCGCAGTATCAAAAAGCAAGCTTTTTTTTTTTAAAAAAAGGCTGAAGATGGTGGTGCATGCGCAGTGCTGAAAACTTTCACCCAAACTTTTTTGAGTGATTTCCCCCCCTGGTTTTTGCTTCTGCATATGCGCAGAACTTCCAAGTGCCTTCAAAAGTATAAGAAATATCTTTGGGCTTACCCATAATATATTCAACACCAAACTTCTAATAGTGTATTCATTTTCTTCTTTCCCAATCTTGAATGAAGCTTTTGAGACATGCAATCTGACAGCATGCAATCAAAATACAAGTTCTATTCAATAAGAAAGAATTAAAAGGAGAATTCCTTATCAAAAACAATTTTTTGCCAATTTCAACATTTGGATGCCAAATTTACTAGAAATAAAAAATATGAAAAACACAATGTTCCAACTGTCAAAAGAGTTGACATTTTATATTTCATTTTGCAGTTAAAACAAATTCATTGTTAACCTTCAGTCTTGAAAGACTGTGGTATCGTGCTCTGGAAAGAGTTCCTAGAATAGCATCTAGTGTGGCTGAAAGGGTCAATACGAGAGTGGCAGTCCCTTCCACGCTGAGTGCAGATCTATTCTGTCCACTGCTTGACCCCTGGATTTTGCTGGTTCCGGGACTGCCCTTTTGCCTCAGCCTGCAGAACAAGGGTCTCCTCGAAATGGAGAAGGCTATGCTGCATCTTTATCCTCCAAGTTGAATGATCAGAGGTCAACATTTCCCAGCTGTTAATGTCCATTCCCAAGGCCTTTGAATCCGTCTTACAGATATCCGTATATCACAGCTGTGGTATCCCTCTGGGCACTTTCCTGCACTAGTTCATCATACAGATATTTTGGAATCTGCCCATCATCCATTCTCATAACATGCCCAAGACAGCGAAGACGTCACTGTTTCAATAGTGTATACATGTTAGAAATTCCAGCACATTTCAAGGCTGTGCTATGTTGTGGTTCAGCCTGAGGCAGATCAAAGACCAGCTGCGTCTCTGCTGGCTCCATGCCTGGAGGAGGATGATAGCGAAGAGGAGGGGGCTGGGCAGTCAGACAGGGGAGAGTACAGTCAGGAATGTGACAAGGAAGAACAGCATGGGAGCCACGGGGAGGGGCTCTCCCCAGCCAGTAGCTTGAAGTCTTTGGAGTCATTAAGTGATGAAGCACAAGCTGTCATTAACATGCGACAGAGACGTCTAGATCAAAGGAAGGATCAATTGAAGAAATATTATCAGCATTGAATAAGGAACACCAGGGCTTGGGTGTGGTCCTCATTAGCAGGGAAGGGTTTATAAGGCAGGCAAACTCTTGAAGCCGTGTGGAGTATTATCAGTTTGGAGTTGCTGTAACCTGCATTGTTTCTCGGCGTTTCTGTTCCTGGCTTGTGGCCCAGCAGTCTTGAAGACCCGTGGGAGGTGTATGTCTGTTATCTACAGCCTCGTCTTGGCAGCAAGAATCCTATATTGATGCATGGACAATTGCCTTCGTGTATATATTTGGAGTTCCAGTGTTTTCCTGCTTTGTAAGGACATTTTCTGTTAGCTTCGTTTCTCTTTAACATTATAAAACTGTATTTGCATTCTACCGGTGTGTCTGGCTTATCTTTTTGGGTTGGTCATAGTTTCCGGAATGACCCAGACAGAACATGCTATTTAGAACTTTGTCAGGCCAGATGATGCCAATAATACTTCGGAGATAGCGCATATGGAAGATATTCAACCTTCTTTCTTGCTGTGCGTAAAGAGTCCAAGACTCGCTGCAATACAAGAGTGTGCTTAGGACGCAGGTTCTATAAACCTGGATCTTTGTATATTCTGTCAGCTTCTTATTAAGCATCTAGTGGCCACCTTACCAATACGTTTATTCAGCTCAGTAGCCAGAGAGAGAATGTTGGTGATGGCTGAGCCAAGATACACAAAGTCATGGACGACCTCCAGTTCTTGTGCAAAGATTGTAATATGGGGAGGTGAATCTACATCCTGAAACTTGCATATTTTTCAGGCTGATTGTTAATATAAAAACTTGGCAGACCTTGCTAAAACAGTCAATGAGTAGTTGAAGGTCTTCAGCAGAATGAGCAGTAATGGCAGCATCGTAGCATGGCAGCATAGAGGAAATCCCGTAGCATGGCAGCATGGCTGCGTAGAGGAAATCTTGTAAGCATTTCAGCTGGACTTTAGACTTTGCTCTCAATCTAGAGTGGCTAAAGAGTTTTCTGTCTGATCTGGTCCAGAGATAGATTCCCTCTGTTACAATTCCAAAAGCATGCTCTAAAATGACAGCAATAAAGATCTTGAATATAGTTGGTGCAAGGACACAGCCCTGTTTCACTCCACTTCAAATATTAAAGGAATGCGATGTTAAGTCATCAAAAACTACCATGCCCTTCATTGTCTCATGAAAAGACTTGATGATGTTGAGGAGCTGGGGTTGACAGCCAATCTTGGGGAGGATTTTATAAAGGCCATCCCTACTAACCAGGTCAAAAGCTTTCATGAGATCTTTAAACACTACAAAATATGGGTGTCTTTGTTCCCTGCATTTCTTCTGCAGTTGTTTAAGAGAAAATACATGTCGGTAGTGGACCCGTGGCTCAAAATCCACATTATGATTCGGAATAAACTCTGTCTGCAAGCACCTGGAGCTTCTTCAATACAACATGGGCAAGCAGCTTCCCTACCACACTAAGAAGAGAGATGCTTCGGTAGATGTTGCAGTCGCCCTTGTCACCTTTGTTCTTATATAGTGTGATGATATTTGCATCCTTCATGTCCTGCGGTACTCCATCTTCTCTCCAACAGAGACAGAAGATTGCACGCAGTTCTATGGGGATAATCTCTTTGTAGCACTTCAAAACTTCTGATGAGATATTATGTTTTCCGGGTGCCTTGCCTAAGGTGAAGGAGTCCAGAGCTGCGTTTAGTTCTTCTAAGGTTGGCTCACTATCAAGCTCCTCCAAGACAGGCAGGCACTCAATGCCATTCAAAGCTTCGTCAGCTATCAGAGACAAGATGCTTAAAAAATGTTTCTCTAAAACTTGAACTGAACTCTTTCTAAAGAAAGAGATAAGGGCCCCACTAAACTCCGAAATGAAATGGGAGGTTTTTTCCATGTAATACTATATGCTGCTGCACTGAAGGCAATATGTTTCTAGAACAAAATATATTGCTGCTATAACACGATTTTCTTAAATAAATTAGGATTATGTTATCAAAATAGCAAAGCCATTGCCAAGTCAATAGAAAACGAGTCTCAAAAATGTCATTTAAATATAGTCCTTTTAAGATCCAAAAAAAGCATCTAAGAACATATCATTTTACATGACAGTGGTGATAGTTTCTTTGCTGGAATTTATATACATTTCTTTGCTTTTGACAGAATGAACGTCCCTTGGACTTTGAAGAAGCAGGACAGAAAGAGTTTTGGTGCTTTTGAATTTGAGTTTTGGTGCTGATATTGGAGAAGACTCCTGAGTATTCCTTGGTTAGACAAAAGTAAATAAATAAAATGTTGAACAAATCTAAAGGTCTCTAATGTTGGGACAAGTGGAAAGAAAGAGAAGATGAATAAAAGCAATATGGATAGATTAAATTATAATAGTGATGGATGTACCATTGGAACACCTGCAAAGAGTTAAAGATAGATCGTTCTATGGAAAGATGTGTTTTCATGTTTGCAAAAAAATAATTTCTCATGAAGCAATTCAAAGGGAAAACTGTCCTTATGAGGTTCCATTTATTTATAATAATTGTTATTGGCACTTTATCTTTAATCAGACCACTAAAAAGAACTTAATGCAAGGTGTTTAAAGGAACTTTTCCCTCTCAATTTACTATCATGAACATTAGATCTGGAAGGATAATAAAATAAATTCTCAATGTATTATTTTCTTACAAGCTGTCAAAAACATTTACCATCAAACTTTTGCCATGTCTTTCTGTGTGGTGATATTTAAATAATATATTAAGGTGGTATAAAATGTCAGCATACATCATTACATTGTGCAAATACCAAACACAATGGCGTATAATATTCTTTGAAAATAGAAATCTTTATGCACACATACAACAATGTTTGTGCTAAGCTTTTAACAATCTCAATATAGAGATAAAGCCCAGTTTTAAAAAGTATTCCACTTTTGTATATTCACTAGAACTCCATATCTGAGCAGCTTTCCATAACAATAGTTTAAATAAAGAAAGTGTCAGACACTGTATGGTAACACCTCTCATCTTTCCTGTAAATTGCTTAACATTAATGGTTTCTGAAAACACTGGAAATAGCTTGCGATTGATAATGTGACACACTACAAGGATAGTTTGACTTGACTTTTGCACATTTACACAAAATTGTCTTTCATTATTCATGCATAGCTTTGGCAACACTTAGGTAATTATCAGAATCATTGATTCCTGAAATTCAGATTTCCTTTCACATTAAACTAAAGCTTCTTTTTGTCCTCTATATAAAGACCAAATTAACATGGTAACCAACAAATAACTGTTTTT
Source organism: Erythrolamprus reginae (assembly GCF_031021105.1). Taxonomy (NCBI): domain Eukaryota; kingdom Metazoa; phylum Chordata; class Lepidosauria; order Squamata; family Dipsadidae; genus Erythrolamprus; species Erythrolamprus reginae. The sequence continues at coordinate 213,666,322 of NC_091952.1, read as the reverse complement.
TAACTGTTTCAAGGATCACTAATTCTGCTGAGTTTCATCATGCCATCATTCCAACACTTTTTAAAACACCCTAAACTGGATTTTTATTGAAATTAAAGTTATAAAGGAGGGAAAAAATCATTAGGAAGTAATAAAACAAGAGAGTTTAAAAAGAGCCAAAGGCTTCGGTTGCAGTATTTGAAATCATTTAAATGTATTCATATAAGCATTATCTATGTGGTTCCTAAGAAATGACTCCAATTTTGATAGCATTGTAATCAATTGAAAGTATTTGAAATTGCAATTACTGAATCCTGTTTTGACAGAATATATTATAAAGATTTAATTGATCTAAAAGGTACTTGGGGAAGAGCAAAGTAGTAAAAAGAAAACATTAGTCCTTGTCTGAATTTGCCTTCTGGATCTGTCATAGCAAGCAGCACTTTCTATAAATGGCCTTTTATCATTTTCCCCTTGGAATACAGCAGGGACCCTCAAATTTTTAAACAGACATCCAATTCATGATCTCTCAGGTTCAGACAGTTGAGGTGGCCAGACCAGCTGAGTGGGCGTGGCTAGGCCATGTGACTAGGTGGGAGTGGCCAATTTAACAATCCATTAAACAATGCACACAAATTAAACTTTAATTTGTTTTGCTCCTGGGAGTGTTTTATGTGCTTTTGTTTGCATGTTGCTCTTTTGGTTGACTTTTCTTTTTACTAGATCATTTTTTCAGTTGTTTAGGAATCTAGTGGTCCACTTCAAGAAAACCCCTACGTTTTGCAGCAATTCTTTTCATTCGCAAAGAGTTTGAGAAATCTCTCTCTCTCTTTCTGTCTCGTCCTCTCTTTCTCCCTCTGTTTCTCTCTCTTTCTGTCTCTGTCTCTGTCTCTGTCTCTCTTTCTCTCCCTCTGTTTCTTTCTCTCTTTCTCTATCTATCTAACTTCTGAAAATGGGGGATGTGAAAAACAGGCAATTTTCACTCATTTTTTTGGCCTCCTGGGCAGTGAAGAGCTGCAATTTTTTTACTATCACACTGTTGGAGTGGCTTATTTTGTGGGTGTGGCTTGCCAGCCATGTGACCAGGTGGGAGTGGCTTGATGATCATGTAACTGAGGTGGCTTAAATGTCATGTGTCTGGCTTAAAGGTGGCCAACTTGACATCACTCAGGTCAAGGGTTTGGGTTAGAGTTAGAGTGCCTGGCCTTTCCTCGCCTCAAAGAGATACCAATTTCCCTATCTATTTACTATTACTGAACATCCAAAATATACTGTTTAATTCTATGTATACAGTGATCCCTCTATTATCGCGAGGGTTACGTTCCAAGACCCCTCGCGATAATCGATTTTTCACGATGTAGGGTTGCGGAAGTAAAAACACCATCTGCGCATGCGCGCCCTTTTTTTTCTATGGCCGTGCATGCGTAGATGGTGGAGTTTGCATTCCCCGCCGCCCACGCAAAGGGGAAACCCTGATTCGGCTCCTCGCTGCTGCTGCGCTACCGAGCAGATCAGCTGCTGGGCGGCCGAAGGAACCTTCCCTGGGTCTTCCCCCTCTTGCTGGCGGGCGGGCGAGCGGCAGGCATCAGCGAGGAGCCGGGGTTTCCCCTTTGCGTGGGCGGCCGGGAAGACCCAGGTTGGGGGTTCGAGGGGGTGCTGGGAAGCCCCCCAGGCTGGCTGTGACCTTTTAAAACAGCCGCGCCGCTTCCCAGCTGAGTCCTGAAGCCAAACGCGGCAGTTCGCCTTTGGCGTTTGGCTTCAGGACTCAGCTGGGAAGCGGCGCGGCTGTTTTAAAGGGTCGCAGCCGGCCTGGGGGGCTTCCCAGCACCCCCCCCAACCCGGGTTGGGGGTTTGGGGGGGTGCTGGGAAGCCCCCCAGGCCGGCTGTGACCTTTTAAAACAGCCGCGCCGCTTCCCAGCTGAGTCCTGAAGCCAAACGCGGAAGTTCGCCTTTGGCGTTTGGCTTCAGGACTCAGCTGGGAAGCGGCGCGGCTGTTTTAAAGGGTCGCAGCCGGCCTGTGGGGCTTCCCAGCACCCCCCCAACCCGGGTTAGGGGTTCGGGGGGGTTGCTGGGAAGCCCCCCAGGCCGGCTGCAACCTTTTAAAACAGCCGCGCCGCTTCCCAGCTGACTCCCGAAGCCAAACGCGGAAGTGGTTTTTTTTTTAATTAATATTTTTTAAAAAATCACGATATAGTGTTTTGCGAAGATCGAGATCGCAAAACTCGAGGGATCACTGTATATGCCATATATGTACATACATATTACACACAGGCACACAAAAATATATATTATCTACTATATAAACTGTATGTGTATGTACACACACACATGCACAACTCTTCAAAAATTATACACATTCAACCTCATTTACTGTGATAGGAAGGTTCTGCGTACCTAAACAAAATGTTCCTACTGGTTTTGTGTACCTGTCCGTACCCATAGGAGCCCATCACTGCTCCTGAGGCATCTGTTTTTCACCTCCAGCAGCATTCTGGAGGCCAAAAACAGGCAAAACCGGACCATTTTCTGGCCGTCTGGGGCATCTGTGCACTTCCAGAACATCTCTGCAAGCCAAAATTGTTGGCCTTACCGTTCAGTTCCAGCCCAGGGGGCTCGCAAAGGTAAATCCTGCGCTCGGCCGAAGGGAGAACCATGCGATGTTGGAGGGGCAGCATCATGGTCCTCTATGGGCTGGATTAATGGCTTTGGCAGGCCACATGCAGCCCACAGGTTGTAGTTTGAGGAGCCATGGTATATATTCACAGCATGTTTTGAATTGAACTATTTGAATTTAAAACAAGAACTGGAAAAAAAAAAACCACACCCTACTCAATACAATTATTTTTTTGCAATCTTTTTGAAATTGTTTTTAGTAAATAAATATATAGGTTAATGTATCACTGACAGTTTAGTTCAGAGCGCCTTACTTTATATATTTCAACTTAATTTTTTAAAATTTATTTCATATATTTTATAAGTGATCATATTCCTGTATCAATCATTGCTTTAGTTTATGCTTGCACTGCATTTAGCTACAGCATCATAATCAATAAAATTGCTATGTGTTAGCAAAGCACATCCTAGAAATGCCATGCTCAGCAGCATCTCGCCCTAGTTTCACTTCCATTTGAACTGAACATATGTAAATGATGCCTTTATATTCCAAAATCGGAAACTACACTGCTTCCACATTTCCTGTCAATGAAATGCATGTATTACTATCAGTTCCGTTGACTACTATTCTTGTCCACAATTTTTTTCACTTTATGATGCAAAACACAGGAAGGATTAACCTGTCTTACTCCCTTTCTAACTGCAGTTATCTCTAGAAAAAAGGTTAAAGCTGTAATGAACAAAGGCTATTCCTTTTTAAGACTGTCCATGCCAAATATTCTCAGTACTATTTTTAGTGACCCTGGAAGGTTCTGCCCTTTCAATATATAGATGCAGATAGTATAGATCAGGGATGGCGAACCTATGGCACGGGTGCCACAGGTGGCATGCGGAGCCATATCGGCTGGCACACAAGCCATTGCCCTAGCTCAGCTCCAATGTGCATGTGCATGCCGGCCAGTTGATTTTCGGCTCACATGGAGACTATGGGAGGGCATTTTTGGTTTACAGAGGGCTGACAGGGGAATGGTAATACATTTTTGCCCTCCCCAGGCTCCAGGGAACCCTCTAGAGCCTGGAGACAATGAAAAACGGGCCTACCAGGCCCATCAGAAGTTGGAAAATGGGTCTACCAATCCACCAGAAGTTGGGAAATAGGCCATTTCTGGCCTCGAGGGGGAGGGAAAGGCCATTTTCACCCTTCCCAAGCATTGTATTATGGGTGTGAGCAATGTGCAAAGGACCACGCACATGCACTTTTGCCACCCATGGGAAAAAAGGTTTGTCATCACTGGTATAGATTCTTGATATAAAGTCTTCTGCTTCTTTAATTTTTATTTCTTGATTGTTCATCCATCACTCTCTCTTTCTCTCTTTCTCGTATTGTTCCCTGTTATTAGTTAATTCTTATTGATGTTTGTTATATAAACATCAGAAATTGACTATATCAGTGTGTTGAGAGTAAGCTAAACTGAAAAATACAAATTTTTCAACAGACTGTACACAAAGATCTTCACTCTACTCTCAGGAGTCCTTTCATTCTACTTAGAGAAAATTCCAAAAAAGTAACATAATTCAAAATAATACATTATGAAAATTAGAACAGAAAACCACTTATTTTATAAATTTTTATATGCATTCATAAATGTGTCCTATTTTAAACTGAAGCAAACATATTTTAAAAAATGTATGTATTTGTGCATTTATTTTAAAATCTTATACAATGTAATATATCAGCATTAATACTTAATTTCCCTTTCCAAATTATGTTTAAGCCAATATCAGCACCATTGCTTATTTCTAAATTTAATTAACAAATTTATGGTACTTGGGCATCTGGTCAGTACTTTTCCAAACAGATAGAATTGCTCTATTAATGCAACTAGGGAGGAATTATCCTCCTTTAACAACAGGCACATAGAAATAAATAATGACATTTACACACCATTTAAAGGGGACAATCAAAATGCTAAAAAGAAAACAAAATGCCAGCAATCATCACCCAGCTAAACAAAGATTAACACCAAGGTTAATACAAGATAATCAAGCAGCAAGCAACAGCCTAATCAAGGAACTATCAAGGAATAAGCAATATTCTCATTAACTCCTTCAGAGCAAGCTTCTGTACATAAATAGAGATCAAACTCTTATCCCTTTTAGCACTGAAGATGTTACCCAGTCTGGCAACAAAATGTCTGCACAAACAACCAAGGACAGACATCACAACTCCACAACACCACAACTCTGAGCTACATATTTTCTCTTCTATTGGTCTCATAAAGAGTGTATCTTCATTAACCAGCTTGGCTGCCCTGTCCTGTGTTGGGTTTGACTCTAAACCAGTTTAAGAAAAATTAGGTGGGAAAGCCTACAGAGTGGAACTTTGCTTTAATATTTGTATCAAGGCTATACTGTTCTTAATTTATGAAAAAGATGGTAGTCAACAATATTCTGTTCTACAAGCTGGTGGTCCATATAATGAGCCACTTTTGGCTGCAGAATTGATAGAATGATAGAATAATTAACAAGCTCAAACAACTTCAGGAAAGTAGAGTTAAAAAACAATAACAGTGACATAATCTCAATCAGTTCCAAAATGAATGATTAAAGTTTTTGCAAATCAGAAAGCCAAACAAAATCATATAAATATACCAGCCAATATCTGCTTGGAAGAATTCCATGTTATTGCTAACAAATTGTTTGAATTGTGACAAGTTAGAAGAAACTAATCATAAAAATAATTATGTGAAGGTTTGCTGGCATGGAACAAGTAGGTTTTAGCTAGCTACCATATAAAGATGCTCTTAATAATTTATGTATGATGAATGTCGTCATTTCCCTAAAACATATAATAATGCTATAGCAATTGAGGAAACAGAAATTTGAAAGATCTACAATTGATCCAGAGTCATTTTTTTTAAAAAAAATCAATGAAATACAATAGCCAGCCTGTAATTCTTTTAATTAAGAATTTTTGTTCCATTCCATTCAGTCAAATATAGAACCTAGGTTACCTACCTTAGATAGACCACCTACTTCCAAATAAAAGCAGATAATGAAAACATTCCATGTGACCCATAGAGCAGTCCAAATGGAGTACTAAATAAAGAAAGAAAAACAAACAGATAAAAGATTATGATAAAAATATTATACACATGGATGCTGTAAATTAAACATATAAGTTCACTTCTGGGAACCACCAAGCAGGGAGTTTCCAGAAAGAATTCTCTACTCCGAAATCTATAGAACTGCAGCCAACTACAAATTCAATATTCTTTTTTTCACTGACTATACACAAAGAAAGTTAGTTTAATTATTTATGGTGCTATATTAATCTATTGATACCAATAAATTCTGCCACATTGACCTAACTGTGCATTTAATTTTCATGATATATTTCTGCAATGCGTGGAAGCATTTATACCACAGCCTTATTTTGCTAAGTCTCCAAGAAATGACCAAAAGCCAAGAAATCTGATAATTCAAATAAATAGATAAATCTGTGATTAATAATGTGAATTACATTTCTTCAGATTGTGAAATGATAGCATAAATGCCTTCAAATTTTCCCTCTAGCTAGCTAGCACATATGCAATACATGTATGTATCAACATATAAAGTAAAGAAAGTAATAGGAACAAAAAAATTATTGTTGGAAAATCATCGGTATCTGATGAGAGCAGTGAAATGACATTGCGTGTATTCATTGTAGTAATTTAGCGTAAAAATTCACATTTTTGCAGAATAATGTTATGATGTACACAATGTCACTTTTCTTCATTTTTCTCCCTGGTGAACATCAATGTGTAATATGAATAGAACTTCTTTTCAAGTCTACATTTATAAAATTAATAGTATGGAATTGTGATTTCTTCAATCTCATTAAGATTTGCCCTTAAACGTGAAATTTTAAAACAAAGGTTCTTCAATCCAATCACCTTCCTCAATGGACTAACTGATTCAATATGTTGATTATGTGCATCAAGTCAGCATTGATTTTTAGTTATTACATAGATTTTCTCCATGAATTCAGTGTGTTAAACGTTTTTTTTTTTGCTTATGTCGCCCCTCTCCGAGATCTTGGGGCAGCGCACAACAATAATAAACAATGTACAAATCCAATATTTAAAAACACAATTTAAAAACTGTTATTAATAAAATAATCACATAATCCAATCAAAACATACATAAAGCAGTAGGGGAGGTGTCAATTTCCCCATGCCTGGCGGCAAAAGTGAGTTTTCAACAACTTACGAAAGACAAGGAGGGTGGGGCAGTTCTGATCTCCATGGGGAGTTGGTTCCAAAGGACCGGGGCCGCCACAGAGAAGGCTCTTAACCAGATGACATTGCTTAGTCGACGGGACCCAGAGAAGGCCCACGCTGTGGGACCTAATCGGCCACTGGGATTCGTGCGGCAGAAGACGGTCCCGGCGGTATTCTGGTCCGATGCCATGTAGGGTTTTATAGGTCATAACCAACACTTTGAATTGTGACCGGAAACTGATCGGCAGCCAGTGCAGGCCGCGGACGGTTGATGAGACATTGGCTTATCTGGGAAGGCCCACAAAACCTCTCGCGGCCACATTCTGAACGATCTGCAGTTGAATCTGAATCTATTGGGTTCAGTAGGATTCCATGCATGTACATACACATTTATTTCTACAAACTGTACTACAAAATCAAATCCAACTACACATTCAGATTAGATTTGGATTTGAACAGATATTATTTATGCATTATTTGATGATAGAAGGGTTTTTTAATTTTAAAAATTAAATTTAGGAAAGATTTTGCATATTGTGACAAGCCATAATATGTTTTATTTAATTTTATTTTAATGATTTTAGCATGTTACATGAACTGAACTGTGGTTTATTCAACAATCACAATGAAATAAACCATGTCTTAACAAGTTGCATGAACTAGTAGAAGGGCCATGCATAAGTGCACTAATGTGCCTATCATTCCTGTCATTGAATTTTTATTCTCTTATTCTTGTTCTCATTTTTGTTTGACAAATTCCAATAAAAATAAATAAATAAACTAAACCTTAATCTCAATTGGCTATAAATTTTAAAACAGAAAATGAGAAATAAAAATGGTTTCTCTTCCTGTAGTACTTCATTCAAAATCTTTCCTTTATTAGTTGCTTTCATTCCACAAGTACTATAGATAATTCAGAATAACATTGAAGATTGGGTTGGACTGCAAGACCACCAAGGTCCCTTTCTGCTCTCTTTTGATTTATTGATTTAGATAAATATCAGTTCTTATTTGTTATTGCCAAATTTGTTAGAAAGAAAAAAGTCATTACAGAAAAAAAACATTTTAAAATCTTGCTTGATGCTTAAAGTTGCAGTTCCATAGAAGAAAGGGCTATAGTAACTGAACATTTAAGATGATTAAAAAACATACTCATCCAGTTGTACAAGGTATTGCTAATTTCACTTATGCATTAAGAATGCCAGTCAACCTCCCCAGATTCCTAAGAGGTCAGTAAGGGGCGTGCATAAGTGCACTAGCGTGCCTCCCATCCCTTGTCCTATTGTCTCTCCTATATCTCATATATCATATCTACTATTCTTCTATTCTATTCTTCTTATACTACTCTCATAATATCCTTCTATTCTCTTATTGACATATTCTACTTCTAAATTTTCACTTCTATTCTTTCTCTAATATATTTTACTGAAGCAGTGGACAAGGGGCCAAAGCAATAGGGTGAAAATGAAAGTGATTGGCTCAAAATTTACCAAATCATTTCTCAAAGATATAGTCTGCCTAATATTTTTTAAAGGTCAGATAAAGTTGGCTTTCTTATTGTTTCTTGATATGTAAATTGGCTTAACTCCAAATACTCTAGTTTTGCATTTTCTGGGCCCTGCATATTGTAGATCTATTTTCTTTTCCCAGGAATCACTATCTCTCCAGGTTTTTAAAAAACTTTTATGCACATTTCAATGAGGAAAAAAGCCTGTTAGTTGTTTATAATTATAAATGCAAACATGAAATCCATTTAGACTCCTTTAGGAGTAAAAAAAAAAATCATATTTCCACATCAACGCATAGTTAATGTGTAATACAGTTAAAAATACAGTAAAAAGAAAACAAATCAATATTAAACAATCTTTATATAGCACTAATTTTTAAAATTCAGTTTAACTAATAAAGTTTTGTTCATGACCTAAAAATATATCAGCTAATTGGTTACCTACAAGCATACAGATTCAAGGTGCTAATTATACAGCCTTACATGCAAGAAAATATTCTCTGATTTCAGTCTGCTTGCAGGTGAGATCTAGTCTTTAGGGGTTTGCTGAAAGTCCCAGATTTGAAGGGAAATCATTTATAGGAACTTGGTTGGCAAATATTCTAAGTGATGGCCTATCACCGCTGAAACGGCCTACAACTGATACAGTCCATCCCTCCGTACTACATTTTTAAAGAACTGTGAAAAACAGGGGTTCCTATATAGAACAAAATTATGAACAAAATTATGAACTCACTGATTAAAGTCCAATCAGTTTTCAGATGTGTCTAAATATAAAATCTCTTTCAACTCATCTTAGAATAATATGTATGCATGTCTATTTCATTAGTTATAATATTTCTATGATTACCCATACACTCTCAGTGACCCTAAGCAATTTACAAAAATAAAAAATCCAATGGTAACAACAAACAATCAAACAAGCCACTATCCTACTTTGGGTTCCCCAGACTCACTTGCAAAACCAGGTCTTTATGGCCTTGTAAAATAGTGCCAGGCTAATCTCTGTGGGGATGATGTTGTAAAGGGAGAATGCCACCGTGTTGATGGCCCTTTTTCTAGCCCCCACCAGATGTATGTCCTTAGGACTCCAACATTCGCTGCCTCTCCATCTAGGGAGTTGGTGGATGTAACCAGGGACAACTTGGTCCCAAGACATATATGGCCTTAAATGTAACACCCAACACTTTGAATTGCTATAATGCATCATTGTGTATACAAACACACATACACGCACAAACATATACAGGTATTTATGTGCAGATACGTACATACACACATAAACACACAATAGACATATTATATTTACTGAAATGGAAAGATTACAATAGATTGTTAGATTTCAATTAATGTCTTCCATGGGTCCAGTGATTCATCCTGTATTCTGCTTCAAAGGACACCAAGGATACAAATGCCGAAAGATTGTTTACAATAGAACATTGGGTTGCACAAACACACACACATACACCACTGGCTGGCCCAGATTTAATATCCAAGGTCTTTTTCTTTCAAGATATAATTTTTTTTTTTACAAGTATTTTAATTGAATATTGAAATACTGTAAATGCTTCAGAGACTGACTGTTAAAATTAGCAGTTTATTCTGTCAAAGGATCAGCTATCATTACACTGGAATACTATCAACAAAACAGGTGTGAAAAGTCTGAAAGAAAGCGCGTGCATCTTTAACGATTTATACTTTCTCCCCCAGCAACAAGCATGGTTTGACATTGTTGCAATTTTACCACTTTAAACAAAGCAGCCAATCAACGGCCAACATGTAAATGTGAACTCTCAATAACTTTGGTACACGGAAGGGGCAGCATACAAATCTAATAAATTATTATTATTTATTATTATTATTATTATTATTATTATTATTATTATTATTATTATTTACATATTCAGCAAATATTAGAAAGTATAGTTCCATGTTTAAATAACAGACCTAGCTAGCTTGGGAATCATTTACGTACCTTGTAATATCAACTCTATACAAATCTGAATGAAATTGATTTGATCTTGTAGCATGCAGTGAACCGCCCCCATCCCCAACTATACATGTAGAAGAATGAAACTGTGGGTATAATTGTGAATGAAAAGGATAAATATATATATATACTGCAGTGATTCAATTAACAACTGTAGCAAGAAAGGTGATACAAGGGGGCAAAATTCACTTAACTGCTATTTTACTTAGCGACAGAAATGTTGGCCTCAATTCTGGCAGTAAATAAAGGACTATCTGTAATATGAAATGAATCTGTGTTTGTTTATTAACATTCCCATTATTATTTTACTTGCTGTTTACTTTTAACAATACATTAAATGGTCTAAAATGAGAAAACAAATTATGGAAATAAACAGATGTTAAGGATGCAAATGTTATCTATGGATAATTCAAACATCCACAGATCAAGGAAATACAGTTATATAAAATTACTCACTTCCATATGGAAAGTTTCCTTTAAATACTTACAAAACACATTGAAATGAAACCCTAACTTCAATTCCCCCAATATAAAACATACTATTCTTCTGCACCTGTTAAGATGCCATAATAATTTGAGATGAAATAAAAGATGAAAGGCTTACATCAATACCAATGTAAACCTTAATAGCAGTTTTTATAAAATTCTTTAACCAAAATTCCTAACAAAATAAAATAGAAGAGATTGTCTCTTAAACCACAAATCCATCACTAATAAAATTACAAAAAGTTCCCAAATGCTGACATTTCCAAAGGGAAAAGCCATAAATATTCAACCTTTCAAGCCAGCTAAAGCTCAGCAAAATGTGAAAGAAGATTTTTACATGGTTTTAGAATTCCTGATTCCTGTAATGCTAAATTGCAAAGATCCCCAGTGTGTTTATAGTTCTTATACTATAATTATGTTTTTTCACAAAGCTGAAGCAAAACCCCTTGGCATCTTACAGTTATTTATTCCTAAAATCACTATCTTCAATTGTTTTCAGGTCAGTTACTAATCTGCACCAATTCAAAGAAGTCTCTGATGGTTCCCATAAACCCATGGAGGGGGTTACACAAGTGTGAACTGCATGGGCAAATTGGATGTAGAATGTACTGTATTAAAGAATATGAAGGAAATAACATACGGCAAAGCAAAGGAAGCAAATAACACTTCAAGGGTCTTGTTTTTCAGCAATATACTACCATATCTTTTATAAAAAGTTAGATAGGGTGAATGGAAGAGGCAGACAGAAGTAGCTTCAAAACAACAGCTCTTTATTTTGCAACTATTTACAATCCAGAAAAAGTTCTGTCTGACAGCCAGCCCTTTTATAGGGAGCTACTAGATAGTCTAGCCCAGTGATGGCGAACCTATGGCACGGGTGCCACAGGTGGCACGTGGAGCCATATCTGATAGCATGCGAGCTATTGCCCTAGCTCAGCTCCAATATACATATGTGTACCAGCCATCTGACTTTTGGCTCACACAGGGGCTGTGGGAGGAGTTTTTGGCTTCCAGCGAGCCTCTGAGGGGATGGGGAAGGGAGTTTTTTCCCTCCCCTGGCTCCAGGGAAGATTTCGGAGCCTGGGGAGGGCGAAACACGAGCCCATTGGGTTTACCAGAAGTTGGAAACATGCCGTTTCCAGCCTCCAGAGGTCCTTCAGGGTGCAGGGGAAGCTGATTTTGCCCTCCCCAGGCATTGAAATTATGGGGATGGACACTCATGCATGTGAGATAGCGTGTGCACACACTCTTTTGGCACTCGAGGAAAAAAAGGTTTGCCATCACTGGTCTAGCCAATCAGCAGTCAGTATTTTCCCTCCAGAATGGAGCACCTGACTGAAGGCTATTTGCTTCAGTCTGAGAATGTAACAAAATTGCTGGGAAGATTTTAAAGGAAAACTTCAAGAATCTTTTGTCCTTATATTGAAGGCCATATAACGTTATTACTTCATACACATACTCACAAATATATATCTCCAATTGCTCATAGAACATCTTAGTACTAATCACAAAACAATCAGAACAGCCATGATATATCTAAAAAAAACCAAACATAATAAAAAGCAAATGTTTACAAGTTACATTAATGACATCTATACCAATTGGAAAAATAATTTTTGAATCTATTTAGAAAATGAAAGTTAACTTACCAGAACTATATACCGAGGTCTATATTGGATAGTTCCAAACAAACCCAAAATAACAGCTATTATATGCAGGAAATTGCCAAGGATGGGAGCCCACTGGAATCCCAGAAAGTCAAAGATTTGTCTCTCCAGTGCAGCTAGCTGTAATTTAAAAAAAAGGCAAATGAATAAACGATTATATCAGAAATAAACCACGTTTTCCTTCATAGATAAAGCATTATTGACAAGGACTGATTCTTTTGAAAAGGGCTGCTATCCATTTCTTGGTCCTTTTTTATTGCATAAAAGCATGAGCCGGGGTGGCGCAGCAGGTAGAGTGCTGTACTGCAGGCCACTGAAGCTGACTTGTAAATCTGAAGGTCAGCGGTTCAAATCTCATCACTGGCTCAAGGTTGACTCAGCCTTCCATCCTTCCGAGGTGGGTAAAATGAGGACCCGGATTGTGGGGCCAATAGCCTGGCTCTGTTAAAAAAGTGCTATTGCTAACATGTTGTAAGCTGCCCTGAGTCTAAGGAGAAGGGCGGCATAAAAATCGAATAAATAAAATAAATAAACAAATCAAATTGTTACTAATTGTAGCAGCAAAAATAATTATGAGTCATATCTAAAATCATGTCAGCAGATGTCCACTCTTGTTCCCCTCCTCTTTGCATCTGCAAATTTGTGTCACATAACCCTATAGTACAAATCTGCCGTCCTTTAAATCCTGTGAAGCCAAATGTGAGTCCACAGCAAGAGAACCACTAAAATCAATAGTCAGTCACAGAATGCATACTGCTGTGCATGTACAGTGTTCCCTCATCTTTCACGGGACATGCGTTCTGAGACCTCCCGCGAAAGTCGAATTTCCGCGAAGTAGAGATGCGGAAATAAATACACTATTTTTGGCTATGAACAGTATCTCAAGCCTTCCCTTAACACTTTAAACCCCTAAATTGCAATTTCCCATTCCCTTAGCAACCATTTAGATTATTACTCACCATGTTTATTTAGTAAAGTTTTTTTTTATTATTATTATTAAAGGCGGATGAAAGTTTGGCGATGACATATGACGTCATCGGGCGGGAAAAACTGTGGTATAGGGAAAAAACCCGCAAAGTATTTTTTAATTAATATTTTTGAAAAACCGTGGTATAGGGGGAAAACCCGCAAAGTATTTTTTAATTAATATTTTTGAAAAACCGTGGTATAGACTTTCCGCGAAGTTCAAACCCGCGAAAATCGAGGGAACACTGTATTCCTTGACTTTAGTGCACAGCAGGAGAACAACAGTATGGCTAAAACTACTGACAATATGTCTAATTTTCATATTTCTAACAGAAACAGAATCTCACATATGACATGCTTCTTCACACCTGTACTGAATGGCAACAATTTGCATATATTGACAGTTGACTAAATAAATGAGTAGCTGAATAAAAGTGTCTTTACTCTATCAAATAGCAATAAGTTCAGGCACAAGCTTTCATATTGGTTTCTAACCAAATGCAAATTGAGATCATCACTGATGTGTGATTTATAAAGCATGCCAATTTTCACTAGTTCAACTGACAATTTCATGCTCTTTAATATTGATTTAAAATGTAAATGGAGATCATCCCAAAGCAGAGAATAGCACTTGGTGGCATAAATGCCTTCTGCCTGTTCCGTAATTCTAAGAATCTCAATATATAATTGTGCTACTTTAGTCTCCAGACTAAATAATTGCTAAAGTGTTACGTGCTAAAAAAAATAAAAAAATTCAATTTATGGGTGCAGGAACTAACTTTGTGCAGAGCAGTGAACTATATTGTATATTCTTTATACAGTATAATTTTTAAGTATAATTACATGTAAACAAGCTACTAAAATGTAAGCCAAATATTATCTTAATACAATATTAGAATAACATTTGAACTAGCAAATAATATTGATGGAGTTATTTTTTACTTGCTTGTGCAATTAGAAACAAAATTTGTTTATACAATATACAGTGATCCCTCGATTTTCGCGGCTTCAAGCTTCGCGAAACGCTATACCACGGTTTTTCAAAAAATATTAATTAAAAAATACTCCACGGTTTTTTTGCTATACCACGGTTTTTCCCACCCGATGACGTCATACGTCATCACCAAGAGTCACTTCTCTGTCTCTTTCTCTTTCTTTCCGGTCATTCTCTGCTTCAATCATTTTCTCATTTCTCTTTTTTTCTCCCCTTTTTTCTATCATTTCTCTCTCTCTTCCTTCCACTCTTCTCTCTCTCTCTTTCTTCCTCTCTCTCACTCTCTTCCTTCCTTTCTCAACTTTCTTTCTCTCTCCCTTTCTCTATCTTGCTTCTTCCTCTCTCACACTCTCTTCCTCCCTCTCTCATCTCTTTCTTTCCTTCTCTCTCTTTCTCTATCTCTCCCCCTCTTGCTCTCGAGCGGCGAGCGAGCGGCCGGGCGAACGGCGGGTGGCCGGGCGAATGTCGGGCGAACGGCGGGCGAGCGGGCGAGCGGCGAGCGAGCAGCTGGGCGAACGGCGGGTGGCCGGGCGAGTGGTGGGCGGGCGAGCGAACGGCCGGCGGGCGGGTGAGCGAACGGCAGGCGGGCGGGTGAGCGAACGGCGGGCGGGCGAACGGCGGGCGCTGGGGGGGCGGGGGCAGCCGACATTCAAAGCAATCTTTGTCGGCTTCCGCACTTTCGTCGCTCCCTGCCCTAATTTCAAGCCCGGCTCCTTGTGCTGCCTTGAAAAAGGGTGCGTGGGGGTAGTTTTTGGCTGTCCATAGCCAAAAATGGTGTTTTTACTTCCGCGCCGCTATATCGCGGAAAATCGATTTTCGCGGGAGGTCTTGGAACGTAACCCCCGCGAAAATCGAGGGATCACTGTACTGTATATGCTTTCCCCTAGACAGGAGTAAATAGCTATAAAGTAAATTATTAACTGCTGGTCTTGACTTAAACATTTTTTAAACTCTTGGCACTATGTTAATATTAAGACCATATTGTAACTCTAGAATTAGGCTGATAAATTTGAATTTTCTGGTAAAATAATAATAATAATAATAATAATAATAATAATAATAATAATTTATTAGATTTGTATGCCGCCCCTCTCTGAAGACTCGGGGCGGCTCACAACAATAATAAAAACAATATTATAGTGAAACAAATCTAATATTAAAAAAGAAGCATATAAAACCCTATCATATTTTAAAATCAAACAAGACATACATACCAAACATAAAATATAAAGAGCTTGGGGGGGAAAGGTGTCTCAACTCCCCCATGCCTGGCGGTATAGATGGGTCTTGAGTAGTTTACGAAAGACAAGGAGGGTGGGGGCAGTTCTAATCTCCGGGGGGAGTTGATTCCAGAGGGCCAGGGCCACCACAGAGAAGGCTCTTCCCCTGGGGCCTGCCAAATGACATTGTTTAGTCGACAGGGCCTGGAAAAGGCCAACTCTGTGGGACCTTATTGGTCGCTGGGATTCGTGCAGTAGCAGGCGGTTCCGGAGATACTCTGGTCCAATGCCATGTATGGCTTTAAAGGTCATAACCAACACTTTGAATTGTGACCGGAAACTGATTGGCAGCCAATGCAGGCCACGGAGTGTTGTAGAAATGTGGGCGAATCTGGGAAGCCCCACGATGGCAACATATAGACCTCAACTTTAGGAAGATAAGATGAGTGCTGCTTATCAGTAGTAGCATTGGGCCTCTGGAATGTCCTACCAGTGGACTAGATTTATTTTAAGTGTTTTCTAGAGTCAGCTTAAAATGCAGCTCTTCACTATGACTTAGTTTTGGAGGGGAGGGGTTGAAAGGAATACTATTAAATGAGTTCATTTTACAATAATAATATTTATTATTTAGATTTGATTTGATATTTGTTAACTGAAAAGAGGTATCAACAATCAGTTAATTGAAATGTACATATGCAATGTGACAGAATACAAGGCATTGATATTCTGAAAAGTATATGGCATATTTACAATCATTATTGCAATGAATAAGCACATTGTTATTAGAACAGTCGTTTCAAATTTAAAATACCTTTTGATTATTTGTGAAAACAATAAGATACATTGAGATGAAAGCATAAGCAAACAGAAACATAGCCAGAAAAATAATATTTAGAACACTGCTTTGAGAACCATAAGCCACATAAGCCATAGACGGCACTATTGTCTCTGAGGGCATCATATGTTTTTTCCAAATGTCATCGGTGTAATCTCAAAATTCAATAAAATCAATTTACAATTGCTTTTTTAAAAATAGTTCCAACAACTCATTAATTCACAAGATTTTGGCATTCCTGCCTACTGTAATATTTATACTTCCCCCAAAGACACACTTTCTTACTGTCAGAAGGGAGTACCGATATTTTATGGCCACAGATCTCTGATCACAGACTGTTTGAGCATTCTACCCAAATAGTGGGCTTTATTGACAACTCTTAAGATATTTTTGACAATGAAGGTTTTGGATTTTGGATTTGGGCTGTAAATAACCATTTTACTAAGATTTATATGATTTTACATTGGGACAATATTGCAATGGAATGCATTTCTTATTAAATGACATTGTAACATTGGGACAATATTGCAGAATGCATTGCTTATTAAATGACATTGTTACAGTAAATGAAATGTATTTAGTTTGAAGTTTACAAATAAAAAAAATAAGTAGAAACTTAATAATTATTTTAATCTAATTGAATCTTAATTTAATGATTCAAACTCAGCATCAAAATATAAGAGCAATGAAGAGAAATCAGATATTGCACTGGAGAATAAGTATCTAAATGATTTGTGCCTTCATCATCTCTCAGCTAGACTATGAAAAGCTGCCTTGAAGATGACTCAGAAATGTGTGGCAGCTGGGTGGGCAGATTGCTTTCCATTTGGCTACTTTGGCTGCAAACAGAGTTCCAGACCCAGTTCAAGGTGTTGGTTTTTACTTATAAGGCCATATATTGTACCGCCTTCTTCTGACGGATTTATGAAAAAGTTAGAGGAATTATAAATCTCTGACAATGTGATCAGAATGTACTAGTTGAATCTATTTGGAAACTTACCTTCTCATGTTTGATGTACCCTTAGTTACCAATTAGCACAAATTTTATGTAAAGCAGCCCTTAAAGCAGATTTTCCTTCTAGAATAGCAGGCAATAGAAATGTAATTAAGTGCCTTTGAAAATATAGGCATCATGGGATGGGAAAAGCTGAATGAAATCCTGATTTTCTCCACCAGCTGAGCATTAAATTTTTATTTCCTCGAAAAGCTTAAAATTGGAACAAACCATTTTATCACCATAACAGTAATGTTTACTATCAGATATGCTACTATGCTTCCTTTAATTATTAATTATATTTATTGTTATGCACTACATTTTTTCCTGAAGCTGCTGGTGGTTTAGATTGGTGTTTTCCCCTTATTTTATCCTGATAATAACACAGTGGCCCCATAATTCTGTTGGAATAAGAAAACAATTAGCCCCAAACCATCCAATTCATTTTCATGGTTAAGTGACCCTACTCCTGTGATCATGTTAGCTGCTCCACCATAGTTGGGTGTGATCAAAATTTGTTTTAAAGGATTGATACATCCTATAGAACAAATCCAGGGATTTTGCTCCAAGGAATCCACTTTCTCATCTCATCTTCATCCTTCCTTCTCTGTTTCCCACCAAATTTGTTAATTCCCTATCAATATTTAATTCACAAATATAAGGTGTGACTGAAGAGACTTAACTCAATTTTAATGTATCTGTCTCTTCCTTTAATAATTATGTATTATTTGCCTACCTAAGGCACTGCTATCTATTGTACAGATTTTCATCTAGAAAATATGCACAATAGATTTTCACTCCTCCACTCGAAACAGAATACCCTACGAAACAGACTATCAATCCTAGGTCTAGAAATCTTAGAACTACGTCGCCTAAAACACGATCTAAGTACTGCATTGCCCACAAGATCATATGCTGCAATGTTCTACCTGTCAATGACTATTTCAGCTTCAACCGCAACAACACAAGAGCACGCAACAGATTCAAACTTTATATTAACCACTCCAAACTTGACTGTAAAAAATTTGACTTCAGCAACCGAGTTGTCGAAGCATGGAACTCATTACCTGACTCAGTAGTGTCAACCCCTAACCCCAAACATTTTTATTTATTTATTTATTTATTTATTTATTTATTTATTACTTAGATTTGTATGCCTCTCCGCAGACTTTTCCCCTTAGACTATCCACGATTGACCTCTCCAGGTTCCTTAGAGGTCAGCAAGGGGCGTGCATAAGTGCACCAGTGTGCCTTCCGTCCCCTGTCCAATTGTCTCTCCTTATCTCATTTATCTTTTCTTCCTTTCAAATATGTTCACATATACATTTATATCTTTTCTTCTATTCTTTTCTTTACTTATATTATTACATATCTTTCTCTTCAATGTGTATTATGTATTGGACAAAATAAATAAATAAATAAAATAAAATTATCATCAGTGAGTCTGCCATCTTTTTAGTAGCCTGAAGCTTCCTATGCTTGAAATAATGAATTGTCGCAAAGGAAGATTGTCATGAGGATTTTTCTATATGGGAGTCTTTCAGGTTTGATGAATCAGTGACATCCAAAGAAGCCGCTGACTCAGAGATAGGAAAAAAATATTAGTACCCTAAAATTAATATCAAAATATTATGAAAGACATTATAAGCTTCACTAAAAAAGAAACAGGGAAGCCTTTTCTTGGATGGATTTTCCATTAAGTAGATGACAGGTGTTGGAAGATAGTGACATACTATTCTGAGGTAATATTGTGTGCCAATGGCCTGTTCTGCAAACAATTTCCACTAAACCTTCTGTGAAGGAGGAGGATCTTGCATTCCTAGCATTAAGGAAATAGTGAATTGTCAGGCTTTACTAATGAAATAAAAATTATAATATTCTTTTCCTAAGGCAGCACATTTTGAATTTGGCTTACATAAGTGAATGCATTACTTGGCACCTCTTCACAAAATAGCCACAAAAGTTATGTTTGCGGAATTCAATTCAATTTCAATTCAATTTATTAGATTTTTATGCTGCCCCTCTCCAAAGACTCGTGGCAGCTCACAATATTCCTCACAACATGAATAATTGGAATAATAATTGTTTTGGAAGAGTATTAAGATTCTTATATGTAGCTTATATTGGATACTTTTATTAGCTAGTCTGGTATTTCTTTCTCACAGTGATCAATGGAAAAACTGCAAGTAAGGTACACTTGCTATTGCTGCAAGAACCTCTGTCTGAAAAAATATTAAATATAAATTGTGTGAAAATATCATTCTCAAATAACTGAATACCTTTTAATATAGTTTTAAGTGTCTGTATCTCAGTGAATAATTAAAAAATAATTTCTGCAATATCTTTAAATATTCAGGCATAGTAGGAGCTAATTTACTATGAAGACAACTGCACAAAGTGAAAACCTTTTTTAAAAAAACACTGTATGAATTAACTTGAAGATGTTTAATTTGAATTTTTTAAAAAAGAATTTACAAATGGTACCGCCAGAAAACTTCCTTTTATGTCAAAAGCCTTTTTTTAAAAAAAAAAAATAATGCATGTCATCTGAAGCCCCACCCAACTTTTTGGCTTCTGCATCCTTGCAGCAAATAGAACAAAGCCTTTTAAGCCCAGAAACTGATTATCAGCTTCCCTGCCCTCATCTGATTGAAGCTGCAGTCACGTGATAGAACTGAAAGTGAAACTAATGCTGCAAGGAAGCAAATTGCTGGGAGATAGAGGCAGAGACGGAATTTTATTGTGGTAATTAGAATGCTGAAATGGGATGCAAGGAGGCAAGTCAATAACTATAAATGTCTTTATAATGTTTAAATTATTAGACTTTTTAAAAGACTACTTTATTATTGTTCTAGACATCTTAACAAATGGTTGATCTGAAGAGAGCCAGTGCTTCTTATCTTTTTTAAAATAGCTGCGATTTCTAATCTGAATCTAATGACAAAGACAGTTCATTAAAATCAGACAGCAGATAAGCCAACATTTTCTCATGGGAGTCGTAAGTTAAATATGAGTAAATAACACCAGCTGTCAGATTTACCCCAATAACACATTATATTTTTTGTATATTAAATTTCTCTACAAATATATTGTATTCTAAGAGTGTGAATTTAAAATAATGGGTAAATATCTTTTGACTATTTTTTTTCTGTCTGTCAGGCATATATTACTTGGAAAATGAGCTACTTGGAGAGGACATACAAAGTTCTTGTAAATGGAGTCTTATGTAGGGTCCTTACTACTCTATGAGCTTGGTTGTTTTCTCAAAGATGTTTCATTATTCAAATTAGGTAACATCATCAGTGCTAATAAGAAATGGGATTTTCTCTCTATTCATATTCTAGTACCTTTTAATGAAATAAAAATTAGAAAGGAAATAAATTCTTCTTTTTAAGATTGTGAAGTAAATTTATATCAACAAGGTAATTCTATTACCACATAATTCAAGCTACCAGATACTTCATCTTCACTAACTGCATTAATTAAGCAGGCATTTATTCTAATTAAAGAAAGATATTTGTTACAAATTAGAAGTGAATACTGTGGTAGTAGAAACTAGACTAAATCGTATCACTGAATGAAATATAAAAATTTCATTTTGGGGATTTCACTGATAATTATGGTGGTCAGTAATAAGGTTTCATGAGGTTCTTTTCATCTTGCTAATATTATCATATCCTATAATGCAAGCATATTATTCCACTCTCTTGTGCACATAAAGTTACCTCCTAATTGATGCATTTATTCTTATATGAATAATTTATTTGCACCTTGGTCCAGTATATCAATATTACTGACATTTAACTGTGGGCTAATCTCAGTGATACAATCATTAATATAAAGAAATGTAAATCTAGGCCACAAGTCTCTTGTGTATCATGAAAAATTTTACACCAGGAATGAAGTAATGATTGTCTGAGGATCATTCAAACATATTTATATTCCCTAAATAATTTTTAAATGGCACATTAATTAGCAATCTAGCAAATTTGTAAGCTAGCTATGTCGATATGACAAATTTGTATGCTAGCTATGTCGATATGAGATGAATAATATTGCCAAAAATGGCAAGATGACATGTTTCAAATTAATCTTATATTGCTGCTCTTCCATTATTACCATTCTTTAATTTTAAATTTAAATGAATGAAAATTCACCTTTCTGCACTTGTAGAAAAACTTCCTTTTCTACTTTCTATAGCTCTTCTCCACAATAAAGACATCTGCCATCTTTATTCATATGACTGGTTAAATTTTCATTCCTTTGCAACTAATACTTCAATTTTCTTACCCTGTGAATCAAGGGTGGGTTCCACTAACTTTTGTCACCGGTTTGCATTGTTACATTTTGCACGTACCCTCGTGCAATTTGGTTTCCGTGCATTCCGTAGCAGGAATCAGCCCGAAACACAGCTGAGCATCTGTGCTCCGGGTGAAGAAATAAAGGTCAGTATTAACCCGGGGGCAGACAGGAGAGCCCTTTTTCAAGCAGCGGAAGAGGAGAAGCCATCTAAAAAGGGAAAAAGTCACCAAAAAATCATACAAAATAAGATGATGGTGCCCACGGACCACACCAATCAAATCAGATCTGTGATGTCACCAGAGGTCACTACTGGTTCGGATGATGCGGACTGAACCAGGAGGAACCCATCCATTGTGAATATGAAATTAATAATTTTCATTTCATGTTTCCTTTGTAATAATGATGATTAGATTAGATTAGATTAGATTTATATGCCACCCCTCTCCGCAGACTCGGGGCGGCTCACAACAATGGTGAAGAACAACACATAGTAACAAATCTAATATTGAAAAATCTAGGTTACAGTTTTAGATTAAAAGTCCAAAAGAAGGAACCCCAATATATAAAAAACAACACACATTCGAATCATACACAAAAACTACATGGGCAAGGAGGAGATGTTTCAATTCCCCCATGCCTGACGGCAGAGGTGGGTTTTAAGAAGTTTACGAAAGGCAAGGAGGGTGGGGGCAATCCTGATCTCTGGGGGGAGCTGGTTCCAGAGGGTCGGAGCCACCACAGAGAAGGCTCTTCCCCTGGGTCCCGCCAGACAACACTGTTTAGTTGACGGGACCCGGAGAAGGCCAACTCTGTGGGACCTAACCGGTCGCTGGGATTCGTGCGGCAGAAGGCGGTCTCGCATGACATTGCTCATTGGGGCTGTAGGAAAGATCATTCATACAGATTTTTATAAAAAAGAAAAAAACACGAGAGGAACAATCGGGAAATTAGCAAAACAGACTTATGCTTGCCTAAGTTCCAGGAAAAATGCAAATCAGGAATTACTGTGTCATCCTGTATGATTCACTTTTAGCAACAGCACTTTTAAGACAGTCATAGAGTGCTTTAATGATGGCTGCTTGCTCTCTTTGGGAAACCACATGCAGTGATAGCAAAAAAAGCATACCGTCCTGCAGCTGTTTCTCCCTCTGAGGACAGAAGGTTGTAGAGAGAGCTTCCAACCATTTCTCTTTTTAGAACAAAAGCAGTCCAAATCTGGCAACTTTTAATGGCATGGGAGGTGGGGAAACATATCAATGCACTGCTATAGTAACTCAGTGGGCTAGACAATCAGCCTTTCCATCAATCCACTTGTCTCATTCTACAATTAACTAGGATGGTCTAATTCCATACCTGTTAAGATGCCATGGAGTCAGAATAATTGCATATCTGAAAGGCTATAAAGCTTGTAGAGAACTGGCAGCTATCACTGTCTTCCTTTTCAGCCAATTATCACCCAATGAGAACTTGGTTGCCATCCAGTAGCAATAAGTGTCTTAGTAAAATAAATAAATAAATGCATTGCTGGCCTTTATGTGGTTAACATATTGTCATGATTCCTTCTTATACTAGCATAATGGCTAATTCTTATTTAGGCCCATTATTAGTTATATGAACATGGCAGGAATTTGTTGGACTAATCAGGCATCTTCTCTAAACATAGGAATTGTCTATCAGCAAAGAAATTTATTTTTGCAGCAACGTATTACAGTGTTCCCTCGCTTTTCGCAGGGGATGCGTTCTGAGACTGTCCGCGAACGTTGATTTTCCGCGAAGTAGAGATGCGGAAGTAAATACACTATTTTTGGCTATGGACAGTATCCCAAGCCTTCCCTTAACACTTTAAACCTCTAAATTGCAATTTCCCCCTCCCTTAGCAACCATTCAGATTATTACTCACCATGTTTATTTATTTAAGTTTATTAAAAAAAATATTTATTAAAGGCAGACGAATGTTTGGTGATGACATATGATGTCATCGGGTGGGGGGAAACGTGGTATAGGGAAAAAACCCGCAAAGTATTTTTTAATTAATATTTTTGAAAAACCGTGGTATAGACTTTCCGCGAAGTTCGAACCCGCGAAAATCGAGGGAACACTGTATACTTGAAATAGAAAATTAAAGACTGCAATATTGTAAATTATGGTGTTAGACCATTATATAACCTAATCGGTGGAAAGTTCAGTTTGATTCAGAATTTAGATCTGCATCACCATCCTGAAGTATCCTGTGGATTATTTAACATGTTATATGATGCACAGAATGAAATAATGGAAGACAGAAAAATGTCATGATATTAGCATTTTCTTCATTAAAAATAATCATGTTAGATAAGCAGCACAATGCTATACTCAGTAGAAAGAGATCCCATATCATTCCTCTACTGATTTTACACACTTCTAAATTGGTTTTATGCAAGAAAAGATAGTCAAAGAAAGTGAAAGGTAAACAAAAGAAATTAATCTTAAACTTAGCTTTTATCTTCCACTGAACAAAAAGAATAAGTTGGCTTTAAAAAAATGATCTCTAGTTCCTTGTTCAATGCAGGATTTCAAATTAAAGTAGCTACGGAAATGCTGTGTAGCCACTACTTAAACTCTATCGCTTATCTGTAATCAAATTAGATTAACCTTCATTTTGATCATAGACAAGAATTTGGGGCAAGGGATAGTCCTGTCTGTCTGTCTATCATTTACCTCTTGAGATTGAGGTAGAGTACATTGATTGAGATAGAGTCAATTTTATAATGTTGGGCTCCAAACACAAGCCAGAACTCATCTTTCACTAATTTTGAGCACTGCTACATAAAACCTGATAGTTCAAGCTGTATGTTGAAGCAGGGTTAATGATTGAAAACAACAAGGACATGTAATATTGCCCCCACACACTGCATATTATGTAAGCAACTAAAGGATGAGACTAATATGTCTGTGTAGAATGAGTAATGATAAAACTCATGCAATGCTTTAAAAAAAGTAATTTATTCTATTTGTTTAGTAGATCAAAGCTAAATCTAACATTAATGTTCTTTGTTGTTTCTATGTCTCCAGAGTCAAAAGGAAATTGCTGCTTTAAATAAAGACCTTTTCAATTATTTTCTAGGATAGCTAAGGGAAGGAAAGGAGACGTGACATTAGGCCAGATTAAGCCACTTCTGAGGAAGCTTTATCTTAGTTAGCATACACATTGCGTAAAGTAGACTCTGGTCAATTAAAGAGGATTCTACCTTCTTTTACAATTTAATTCAGGATATGGAATCAAATGTTTTGAGGGAAGAACATTTTTCAGTGAAATTCTGGAGTACAAGCCCCTACTGATGATGGATCAGCCTTGCCACCTTTCTGTATAAATGGTTCCGTTGTTCTTCATGTTAGAATGTCAATGAATACTTCAGCTTCAATCGCAACAACACAAGAGCACACAAGATTCAAACTTAATATTAACCGCTCCAAAGTTGACTGTAAAAAATATGACTTCAGCAACCGAGTTGTCAAAGCGTGGAACTCATTACCTGACTCAGTAGTGTCAACCCCTAACCCCCAACATTTTTCCCTTAGACTATCCACGATTGACCTCTCCAGGTTCCTTAGAGGTCAGTAAGGGGCGTGCATACGTGCACCAGTGTGCCTTCCATCCCATCCAATTGTCTCTCCTTATCGCATTTATCTTTTCTTCCTTTCAAATATGTTCACCTATAATTTTATATCTTTTCTTCTATTCTTTTCTTTATTTATATTACTACATATCTATTCTCTTCAATGTGTATTATGTATTGGACAAAATAAATAAATAAAAATAAATAAATAAATAAAATAATATTATTTTTTACTTTAATATTTGAATTTGAATCCCTCCCCCCAAAAAAACTTAAATCCTTTAGTCCATGTCTTCCATTCAGAAATGGAAAAAATATTTTGGACTTCATTTTGGGCATTTTCTCCTACCACATACCTTCCAGAGACCTATAAGAACACGCGGAGTTGGCCTCCTTCAGGTCCCGTTGACCAAGCAATGCAGGTTGGTGGGGCTGCGGGGGAGGGCCTTCTCTGTTGTTGCCCTGACTCTATGGAAACATCACCCGCCCACAAAGTCCATACTGCTCCTACCTATTGGCTTTTCGTAAGGCCACTAAGACCTGGCTTTGCCGGCAGCCCTAGGGTCCATGAATTTAACAACTATCATGGCCATATTGTATGAATGTTATGCATGCATGTTTATGGGTTAGTTATTATGGTTTTTAATTAAGATTTTATAGTTTAGTTTTTATATTTGACTTCTTTAACTGTTTTTGTAATTTTTATACTGTTGTAAGACGCCCTGAGTTCTTCGGGATTGGGCGGCATAGAAGTCGAATGAATGAATGAATGAATGAATGAATTTTAACAGTGCCAGCATATCCACTTTCAGCTACTATTGTGTTTCTCAGAAAATAAGACCAAAGCTTTCTTTTAAAAACAAAATGAAAATAAGCACTTGGGGTTATTTTTGAGGTGGTCTTACTTTTTTTGAGGTGCAGCAGGCCAGACTCAGTGAGCTGGATGGGCCATGGGTGTACCATCACCTTCATTCTGAAGCCTTCAGCATTTGGAATGGAGGGTTTTTATTGAATGGGAGGAAAATGAGGAGGGAGATTTTTCTGCCTGTCATCCTTCCCTCGGTCTGTGCTGAGCTTGAGGAATGGAGGTCAGGCAGGAAGATCCCCCTCCCTATTTTCCTCCTGTTCATAAAAAAAACCCCTTTCCATGAGCCTTCCCAAAAAAGAGAAAAAGCAAAACAGCTGGCCATGGAGGTTCCAGCTTTGCGGAAACATCCCAACAAGCAGAAGCACTGTGTCCAGAAGGATAAGAGGAAAAGAGGCATTTGCCCTGCCTCAAGGGGCCAGTGGGCTGCAACTGCAGCCAGACACTTGCTCCCCTGTGCCCGTACTATCACTCGTGCTGGCCATGCCCATCCCCCCAGGCTTATTTGGGGGATAGAGGTAATAGTAGGCCTACCCACCCCCCAAAATTAGGGTTAGGCTTCCTATTGGGGTGGTCATGTTTTTGGAGAAACACATTATATCTCAAGGGTAACGCTCCTCAGTTCTTTCAATTTGTAATACAGTGTCCCCCTGACTTTCATGGGGGATGTGTTCCAAGATCGTCCGCGAAAGTCAAATTTCCGCGAAGTAGAGATGCAGAAGTAAATACACTCTTTTTGGCTATGAACAGAATCACAAGCCTTCCCTTAACATTTAAAACCCCTAAATTACAATTTCCCATTCCCTTAGAAACCATTTAGATTATTACTCACCATATTAATTTATTAAAGTTTATTTAAAAAATATTTATTAAAGGCGAACGAAAGTTTGGCGATGACGTATGATGTCATCGGGCAGGGAAAAACACGGTATAGAAAAAAAACCACGAAGTTTTTTTAATTAATATTTTTTAAAAAACTGTGGTATAAACTTTTCGCGAATGTCGGGCCTGTGAAAGTTAAGGGAACACTGTAATAGAATTTAGGTTCTAATCCCCTAATTACCTTAATTGTCTTTTTCTGAATCTGTCCCAATTTTTATCCTCTCTTAAAATGTGCTGCCTAGAATTAGCCATAATACTCATGGTAAGCTTGAACCAAAGAGCCTACAGTTCAATCTTATTATGATCTGTCTAGAAGACAGCATAGGTGTCAACTTCAATGTTTCAATAATTTGCTGTATTTTATATTTTCCCATTTTGAAGATAGTGAAAACATTTCTGCTCCTTCAGACATCTCTTATTTCATTAATTCTTCAGAATTTCTCAAAGAGATAAAATTTCAGCCAGATCATGAGCATGTTTTCTCAGTATTACAGAATTTAGTTTATCTGCTCTTGGCACAAAAAGCTAAACTAACGATTGATTGATTGATTGGTTGATTGATTGATTGATTGTATTTATATGCCGCTCATTCCGAAACGGACTCAATTGCACTGAGTTGCTTCACTTTTGTTAAATGGCAGCGCCGGACTTACCCGGCGGCAGGCTTTGCTGGAGGGACCGGGAGACACGGTCCCTCATGGCGGCCGCCATTTTGGATCCCGGGCGAAGTCTCGCAATGCGAGACTTCGCTCGGGAGGTCAGGCCTGATGGGCCAGGCTTCGGATTGGTCCGGGCGGGGCCTGCTTGCCCTATATAAGGGCGAGCAGGCCCGGGGCTCTCCCTTTTCGCCCGGACTGCAGAGGCCACGAGCAGACACCCGCCCGCCCTCCCTATTTTTCAGTGTGCTTAAGGGTCGCCCTTAGGGGGCCGAATGGGAATTTTTGGCAGTTCTGCCTCTTAGCCGAGCTGTTTTTTCGCCCATTCCACACTGTGGAGGTGGATGTGCGGTTAGGGGGTGTT
This sequence comes from Erythrolamprus reginae, assembly GCF_031021105.1. Lineage (NCBI taxonomy): Eukaryota > Metazoa > Chordata > Lepidosauria > Squamata > Dipsadidae > Erythrolamprus > Erythrolamprus reginae. The sequence goes on along the minus strand of NC_091952.1, from coordinate 213,638,141 downwards.
TGCATTTATTAGGTTAATTGGCTTACCTTTGGTCATTTGGGTAGGCAGGTTAGGGGCGGAAAACTGGGGTGGTTTAGCAACCGCGCGTTCTCCCTTGGGCATCTTTGGGGATGATTGACAGGTTCTCCGCAAGCTCATGGAGGGAGTTTCTGCCTGAGCAGCTGGGGGGAACCTGTCTTTGGGTCCTGCACCTTTAATTCCCGGATTCGGGTTAGCCGGTGGGACCCCCCTCATGCACAGCATGGCAGGGTCGCAGGTGATGGTCTGACCCCTCACCTGGACTTGCATCGAGATACGCCCATGAGTTGCCCAGGAATGTTTTTGGCATAACGTCATTTCCGCCCCGGAAGTATTTGTTTGACCCTGCAGGTCCATTTCCGGGTCATAGTTGATTATGCTAATTTATGCAAAGTATTGAATAAATTATGCAAATTTATGTTAATAAAAATGACCCAACTTAAATCCAGCTCTTGTGTCCGTGTCGTTACTCCGTCTCTCCAGCAATATGATACCACTATCTTTTCCCTTCAACTTCATACTACTAAGAAATTAACCAATGTTTAGGATAATGTCAAAGAAATGGAAGATAACACATCACTCAGACAACACAGCTTCAGTCTTAATAATACAAAAGGCTGTTTTAACCTAATTTAGAGCAGGGAACCATCTGTTAATATTGATTATTAATGGCACGTAGATTTTCCAGTATTCCCTGAAGATGCCGGGATTTAGCTTCTGCATTCAAATAAATATTCTATCCATCACTCACATCAATTTCTTCCAACCCAAAGAAGCACCCAGTTTTAATGAAATTATTGGAAAGCAAGAAAAAGGGGGACTAAAAATGTGGAAGACATACACAATAAAACAAGAAAGGGCAGTTTCTCAAAATAAGGTATATATTATATACATATAGGATGCCTTAAAGGTGCAAGTTTTGACATTGTCTAAATTCTGTTGCCTACATTCTGGAAATAAGTTGCCATATTTTATTTTCTGCCATTTTTTTTTTAAAAAATGTTCTTATCCTCAAGGCATTACAGCAAATTTTATCTTGCCAAATTACTTTTCATATGTTAATTCTTTTGTACCACATTAATAAATGTACTAATTACCTTTATTGTTCTCATTTAATGGGCACAAAATGTGTATGCAAGAACATCATATTGGCGTACCTGCATAAGCAACAAACTTTCTAAGCATGACATATAAAATCCATTTGATTGTGAAATGCTCGTGGGTCTGAGATGTGAAGAATAAAAAGGAGAAATATAAAATGCCATACTTGACAAAATAAAATGAAGGTCTTAACAGGAACTGGTTCCATATAGTAGGTCTTTGAAGGGACCCTTTGCTTCAATTAAATTTGAATAAAACACCCTCTCAAAGCCGATTCATGAAACAATGTGGACTCTTCAATTTTAAGATGGGAATGAAATTACTAT